>NC_089511.1:81582190-82201690 GCF_036850995.1 Saccopteryx leptura
AATGTCTTTGGGAAGGCTTACTCATAATAATTTTATTCTTTTGATGCTATTGTAAAAGGGATTTTAAAAAGATTTTATTGATTTTTGAGAGAGGAGAGAGAGAGAGAGACAGAGAGAGAAAAAGGAGAGAAAGAAAGAAAGGGAAGAGCAGGAAGCATCCACTAACAGTAGTTGCTTCTCATATGTGCCTTGACAAAGCAAGCCCAGAGTTTCGAACCTGCAATCTCAGCATTCCAGGTCAATGCTCTATCCACTGTGCCACCACTGATAAGGTGAGATTGTTTTCTTAATTTTTTTCCTGAATTATTCATTATTAGTGTATTGAAATACAAGTGATATTTGCATTTTGATTGTGTATCCTGCAACATTGCTGAATTTCTTAATTTGTTCTAAGAGGTATCTGTATGTATATCTTTATGTTTTTCTACATAAGATTGTATCATCTGTGACAAAGTTAATTTTACTTCTTCTTTTCTGATTTGAATGCCTTTTACTCCTTTTTCTTACATAATTCCTTTGGTAGAGCTTCCAGTACTATGTTGAATGGAAGTGGTGAAAGCAGACATTCTTGCCTTGTACTGAATCTTAGAGGAAAAGCTTTCAGTCTTTCACTATTGAACTAGGTTGGCTGTAGGTTTTTTATATGTGGCTTTTATTTTATGCAGGTAGTTTCCTTCTACTCTGAGTTTGTTGAGTGTTTTTTAATTATGAATGAGTGCTGGAATCTGTCAAATGCTTTTCCTGCATCAATAGAGATGATAATATGGTTTTTGTTCTTTGTGTTAATGTGGTATATTACATTAATTCTCTTTTATATTTAGCCATCTTTGCATTTCATGTATAAATTCCACTAGGTCATGCTGTATAAATCCTTTAATATGCTGTTGAAGTTGAGTTGCTAGTATTTCGTTAAGGATTTTTGCATCAATTTTCATTCAGAATATGGTTCTGTAGTAGTTTTCATATAGTATTTTTGTCTAGCTTTAGTATCATGGTAATGCTGGTCTCATAAAGTGAATTTAGCCTGACTAGTGGTGGCACGGTGGATAGAGCATTGAACAGGAATGGTCGCTGAAGTCTTCAGTTGAAACCTGAGGTCGTGGGCTGTGGCCTGAGGTCATCAGCTTGAGCACAGGATCGCTGGCTAGGCTTAAGCCCAAAGTCCCTGGATAAGGCATGTACAAGAAGCAATCAATGCATAACTAAGTGGAGCAATGAGTTGATGCTTCTCTCTGTCTTCTTCTCTCTCTCCCTTCCTCTCACTCTTGAGTCCTTTGAAAGAGCTTGAGAAGGATTGGTGTTAATTATTCTTAATATGTTTTGTATTATTCTCCAATAAAGGCATTGAGTCCTGGGCTTTTCTTTATTGGGAGGTTTTTGATTACTGATTTAGTCTCCTTGTTATTGGTCTGTTCATATTTTCTTTTTCTTGATTCAGTCTTTGTGTGTTTTTAGAAATTTATCCATTTCTGCTAGGCTATACAATTTGTTGGTGTACAATTATTTATAATATTTAACTTTATTTCTAAGGCTTTAGTTGTAATCCTCTCATTTCGATTTTGTGTGTGTGTGTGTGTGTGTGTGTGTGTGACAGATACAGAGAGAGAGACAAAAAGAGGGGCAGATAGGGATAGACAGACTGAAAGGGAAAGAGATGAGAAGCATCAATTCTTCGTTGCAATATTTGTTAATCAATTGCTTTCTCATATGTATGTGCCTTCAATTCCTAGGGGACTATAGCTGATCAAGTGACCCCTTGCTCAAGCCAGCAACCTTGGACTCAAGCCAGCAACCTTGGGCTTCAAGCCAGCAACCTTTGGGCTCAAGTCAGCCACCATGAAGTCATGTCTATAATCCTATGCTCAAGTCAGCGACCCCACACAAACGCTGATGAGCCTGCACTCAAGCTGGATGAGCCCGCACTCAAGCCAGTGACATGTGGGTTTCAAACCTGGGTCCTCTGAATCCCAATATGATACCCCATTCACTGCACCACCACCTGGTCAGGCTCATTTCCAATTTTTATTTGAATCTTTTCCCCTTAATTAATCTAGCTAAGAATATCTCAATTCAATTGATTCTTTCAAAAAATCAACTCTTAGTGGTTGTTTATTTTTTGCTCTTTCAATATTTTTCATTTCTATTTTGTTTATCTTTGCTCAAAACTTCATTTTCTAAGTTTGTATTTAAGTTTTTTTAAACAAGAGAAAAAACAGAGAAATTTATAAGCATGACACTTCATATATAAAAGGGAGATTCCTGGGGAAAAATTAATAACTCTCTAAGTGTGGGTCATTTTCATCCATTGTTTTATGTTATCAGGACCCCTCAATCTTCTTGAAATGTTTAAAATATTATTTATTTAGAAATGGTTTTGGTCCCATTTTCACAATTAACTCATTTTGAAAGTTCTGCACTTGAGTTTGCGTCCCATCAGAAGGAAACTTCAAATCTGGTGTGCTGATTCCACAGGCTAGAGGTCTAGAACAGGGGTCCCCAAACTACGGCCCGTGGTCCGCATGCGGCCCCCTGAGGCCATTTATCTGGCCCCCGCCGCACTTCCGGAAGGGGCACCTCTTTCATTGGTGGTCAGTGAGAGGAGCATAGTTCCCATTGAAATACTGGTCAGTTTGTTGATTTAAATTTACTTATTCTTTATGTTAAATATTGTATTTGTTTTTGTTTTGTTTTTTTTACTTTAAAATAAGATATGTGCAGTGTGCATAGGGATTTGTTCATAGTTTTCTTTATAGTCCGGCCCTCCAATGGTCTGAGGGACAGTGAACTGGCCCCTGTGTAAAAAGTTTGGGAACCCCTGGTCTAGAAGGATAATTGGCGGGTGCATAATGGGCGAATCTGCTTCCTTTTTATATCTGATCTGTTATTGCACTGAGGCAGAGGGAGGCAATGTGGGCTGAAACCACAGGCCCCGCGGGGCTCCCTCGCTTCTCCATTCTGGTGGGATCTTCTGTCTTGCTCTGTCCTGAGTTGTCT
The DNA here is from genome assembly GCF_036850995.1 of Saccopteryx leptura. Lineage (NCBI taxonomy): Eukaryota > Metazoa > Chordata > Mammalia > Chiroptera > Emballonuridae > Saccopteryx > Saccopteryx leptura. The sequence continues at coordinate 81,585,185 of NC_089511.1, forward strand.
CAGGGACTTCCCATAACTGCAGGCAGTGGACCCGGCTGGAAAGGCATGTCTACTTTGATCCCACTCCCAGATCGAAGTTGGAACCAGTTGGAGTCTAACTGGTTCCTTCTCTGGTTACTTGAGGTATAAAGTTGGATTGTTGATGTAAGATCTTTTTTAGTGTAGCCATTGACAGCTATGCACTTCTCTCCCAGAACTGCTTTCAGTGAGTCCCATAGGTTTCGGTGTTTGGTTTCTCATTTTCATTTGCTCATGGTTTTCTAAACTGTCTTGTAACTTTTTTGACATTGGTTGTGTAAGAGTGTGATTAATTTCCACAGATTTATGTATATTTAAGTTTTTCTTCTGCTTTGATTTCTAGTTTCATTTCATTGTGATCAGAAAATATATGTTGTATGATTTCAATATTCTTGAATTTGTTAAGATTTGTTATATCTTCTTGGAAAATGGACCCTTTTGTGGTTATATAATGTCCCTTTGTGTCTCCTGTAGTAGATTTTGACCTGAAGTGTATTTTGTCTGATATTAGTATAGCTGTCCTTGCTTTCTTTTAGTTCCCATTTGCATGAAATGCCTCTTTCCATCTCTTACCTTTCAGCCTATGTGAGTCCTGAGCCCTAAAATGAGTCTTGGGTAGACAGCACATAGTTGAATCCTGGTTTTCTTTAAACTATCATGTAAGCACACTACAAACCTTGTTATTGTGTTCAAGTGACCCTTAATTGCTATGTTGGAGGATGTGTGCACTTCAATTTTATTGTGTATAATAAAATCCACTTCCAAAGTGCTTCTGACAAGTGATGCTTATACCAACCCTGATGCCCATTTCCCATTTTCTTTAATCTTTATGTTTTCTACCCACTCCACCCCAAGTACTAAATTGTCAGTTATCACATGGGTGTGTGCTGGTTTATTTGCATATCTTTAATTATTAATAAAGCTGAGCATTAGAGAGAGAAACCCTTCCCTTCTCTGGAAGTGATAAACCTCATTTTGTCCACATTGATTTAGATCCAAGTCGTTAACCCATTAGAAACCCTTCCCTTCTCTGGAAGTGATAAACTTCATTTTGTCCTCATTAATTTAGATTTAGGTCATTAACCTGTTAGAAACCTTTTCATTCTCTGGAAGTCAAAAACCTCATATAATCCTCATTAATTTAGATCCAGGTCATTAACTCATTAGTAATGCTTTTGTTATAAGCATTGAAGGAAAAAATAAGATGACTACGTTGTGAGGATATAAAACATGACTACAGTTATAAATATGGTATTATATACTTTGAAATTTGCTGAGGATAGATCTTCAGTTTTCATATACACAAAAAAGAGTTAACTATATCAGGTGAAGTATGTGTTAATTTTATTGAGATTGGTAATTATTTGTAATGTCTATATATATAAAATTATCATGTTTTAAAATTTACATATATAATTATATTTGTCACTTACTACTCAATAAAATTAGAATATTTTTAAAACAAGACAAGGAATAAAGTTGTGGAGGAAACTGAACTAGCATGCTGTTTGTTTGAAGGTAATTGGTGCAACCATATGGAAAGCTGTATGGAAGTTTCTCAAAAAAATTAAAATAGGACCCCCATATTATCCAACAATCCTTTTTCTGTGTATATGTCTAAAGAAAATGTTATATATTAAGATACCTGCACTCCCATGATCATTGCAGTAGCCGAGATGTGGGAACAACCTAAATGTCCTCTTACAGATGAATAGAAAAGGAAATGTAATCTGTATAAAACACAATATTAAATAGATATAAAAACAAGAAAATCCTGCCATTTGTGACAACATGGATGAATCTGGAAGGCATTAGATTAAGTAAAATAAACCAAAGAGAAAAATAGAATAGTACATGGTCTCACTTATATATGTAATCTAAAAGTTAAACTGATAGAAAGAGGGTAGAATGGTTGTTGCCAAGGTCTGGTGTAGAACATGGGAGAGACTGGTGAAAGGCTACATGTTTCAGTTCTAAAATGAATAAGTTGAGGATCTAATGGTGACAATAACTAATAATACTGTGTTGTATAATTGAAATATTCGCCAAGAGTAGACCTTAAGCATTGTTACAAAAAGAAAAACAAAAGTGGTAACTGTGAAGTGATGGTTGTGTTAACTTGATTATGGGACTCCTTTCATGATGTATATACCAAGTCATCAAGTCATCCCATTTATATATACTTTACATATATTACGATGATATTTTTCAATTACGCAGCACTTCAATAAAGCTGGATGAACAAAGAAAAATGTGTTACATACATACAGTGGAAGACTATTCAGGTTTATAAAGGGATGGCACTCCTGCCATTTACAACATGGATGGAGCTAGAGGGCGTTATGCTAAGTTAAATAAGCCCAACACAGAAGGACAAATACTTCCTGAGCCCACTTTTCTGACGATTCTGTAATAGACAACGAATAAAACTGGAGAGTAGGATCAGAGAGTAGGATAGTGGTTACTAGGGGCTGAGTGGGGGGGGAGGCAGAGGTGTGCTCAAACGTGTGCTCAAAGTTTCAATACCCTACGTATTGTTAAATATTTGTTAAATTAACCCTATGTATAGTAAAAAAATTTGCCAAAAGGTGAATCTTAGGTTAAATATTTTTGCTGTAACACATAAAGATAAAAATAGGAGACAGGAGGAAATTATCAAAGATGATGGATAAGTTTACAGCCTTGATGGTTTCACAGGTGTGTATCTATTCCAAGTTCATCAAATTGTTTGTATTAAACTTGTACAGCTTTTTCTATGTCAATTTTAAATTAGTTAATTGGTTTAAAAATGACTTCATACTCTCACAGAGGAGGCAGGGAAAGAACATGAGAATACAGGTTACAGTCACAAAAGAAGTTAGCATAAAGTGACTGAAAATGAGGGGCATGGCCATCGTGCGCTGAAATTGTTGTGGACTCTCTTGTGGAAGAAGGATAAGAAATGGATACATCAGGGCCCTGGCAGGTTGGCTCAGCAGTAGACCGTCAGCCAGGCGTGTGGAGGTCCCAGGTTCAATTCCTAGTCAGGGCATACAGGAGAAGCGCTCATCTGCTTCTCCACCCTTCCTCTCTATCTCTTTCTTACCCTCCACAGCCAAGGCTCCATTGGAGCAAAGTTGGCCTGGGTGCTGAAGATGGCTCTGTGGCCTCCACTTCAGGTGCTAGAATGGCTCTGTGCAACAGGGCAATGCCCCAGATGAACAGAGCATCACCCCTGGTGGGCATGCTTGGTGGACCCTGGCTGGGTCGGGCACATGCGGGAGTCTGACTGCCTCCCCACTTCTAACGTTGGAAACACACACACAACAAAAAAACAAAACAAAACAAAAAACACTGAAATGGATACATCAGGTATGCAATACAGTGTAATTTTCTTAAACAGAAGTAAAAGGGAATAAATCAGTGTTAGTGCAATAGTTTTTGGTTTTATAATAAGATGATTGAGGCCCTGGCCAGTGTCTCAGTGGATAGAGTGTCAGCCTAATGAATGGATGTCCTGGGTTCAATTCCCAGTCAGGGTAAAAACTAAAAGCAACCATCTGCTTCTCCCCCCACTTTCCCCTTCCCTCTATTTTCCACTCCCACAGCCACTGGCTTGAATGGTTCAAGTGTGGCCCTAGATGCTGAGGGTAGCTTGGTTGGTCCCAGCGTGTCAGCCTCAGACACAAAAAATAGCTCAGTATTCGAGCATCAGCATTAAATGGGGATGTCGGGTGGTTCCCGGCCAGGGAGCATGGTGGAGCCTATCTCACTGTCTACTCTCCTTTTACTTAAGGAATGAAAAGAAGATGATTAAATGTCTCAATGCCCATGAAGTCAGGCTGGACAGGTACCAGATTGCCCTACATCTTTCCCCACTTCCTCCCCCCATCAAAAAACAGTGAGGGCGTGGTGACTCAGGTAAGAATCAGGTGAAGGTCTGGAGTGGGTTTCAAGTTTATTGCCCGGGCCATGATAAAGATCAGATATTCTCCATGAAAATCAGATTAGAAGTTAGAGAAGGACATGAAGCCAGAAACATAGAAGAATCAAAGTCCGACTATCAAGGAGAATAACTGAGAACAACAATACTGTGGCACCCCTGGGGCAGGAACTGAAGTCAAGGTCTTGGCCAAGTGTTTGGAGCCCAGAAGTGAGGTCAAACAACAGCAAATCAGGCTAAGGTGAGGAGTCTTAAAAGTCTATTAGTGTCCCAAGTTAGCCTTATGGCAGAGATTTTCAAACTTTTTTATTAGCAAACATAAACTAATTACTAAAATTCTGTGGCAAAGCATGTAATATTTTTTGCCAATCTGACAAAAAAAATGGATATGATTTTGATTCATTCACACCAGATGTCTATTGTTGAGTTGGCTGTTGTCCCTCTTTCTATTTGACAATCTAAGAGTAAAAAGGTTAGTACCTCTGACTAAATAGTTAGGTACAGCATGTTTTAAAACATTCAGTGGCACACAGTGTGCTGTGGCACACATCAACAGCCAGGAGCAAATCACACCACCAACAGGGTGGCCACAGGCAAGGATTGGAGACATGGGCTGCTGGCGTGTGGACTTAAGCAAAGGGTTGATGCAAGAGATGAAGTCACAGGGCCCCTGAAAGGAGCAGAGATGGCAGCAACAGAGTAGGCTGGGCCGCTGCCACAGTCACTGGAAGTCAGTTTCCTGGGGATGGTTGCAGTCATGTATCAGCATCTCAGGGGCAACTAGAGCCATACACAGGGCAACACAGCTAAGGAAGGGGAAAGATGAGGGCAGAGAAGTGAAGGGAAGTCCATCCCACACAAGGCAGGTGAGGGGCTCTCCTAGGTCGAGAGCAGGAAGCATAACAGTGACCCCTGCCAGGTGGCTGCTCCCCTACCTCTGTCCTCACAGGCTGCTGCTGCCCCTGCAACCCCTCTACGTTTCCCACACCTGCCAAGAAATGCCAAGAAGCTCCCAGCTCTTTCCTAGTATCTGGGTATTCATGTTGAGGTAGAAGAAAGAGAAATGGGTACAGCTGGTTCTGGCTCTTGAAATTTGCAGAGGCAGGTTGCTTTTGCAATAGTCGGACATCCTTGAGCCACTCAGTGTCTTCTCTGGCCCGTGGATTCCTGGATATCTGTAAAATCTAGACACCAATGAGGCCCCACAGATCACAGGGCTGCAGTGAGGTGCAGGGAGGTCAGGGACTGAGGGTGCTCTGTACACTTTCAGGTGACATGTGTGTAGTGTTAGGGATATCAGTGGCAGGCTTCCAGAACCCTGGTGGTGGTGAGTGACTAAGTCAACAAGGAAGAAAACTGCCCCTTAAAGAGTTCTCAGAAGACCAGGGATGGGCAGCTGAGTTTCAGGTCAGTATAAATAGCCAGTGCCTGCCAAGGAGAGGCTAATTTGCCCGGAGATTCTTGAGTCCTAGAGGAAGCAATGGTGAGTGTCTCTGTCCCTGCCTCTCATTTGGTTTCCCATCTGTCCAGGGAGCATCCCCTGCCCATTCTGTGAGCTTATTTCATAGGTGTGGGGAAGGCAGTGTCTGTGCCGCTGTTCCGGTCTAGGAGGTGTGAGTGTGGGCACGAAAGGGGGCACAGTGAGGGAATGAGGGCCACTCTCCTGCCCTTCACGCTGCCCCTTAGGTCAGTGGGAGATCTGCTTTCTGGGCTGGGGCGGGGGTGGGTGCTGAGTAGGATGTGACCCCTGCCCTGACCCCAGACGTCACTGTCTGGAAGCCCCAGCTGGAAATGGAGTTCCAACTCCTGTCTTGACTCCTGTCCATCCCTCATTTCTTCAAAAAAGAAGGTGGAAGAGAAACAGATGGGGATTCACAGGCCTGGGTTCTGACCTATCCTGGTACCAGCGGCCTGTGAGACATCGATAAACATGCTGCTCTCATATCTGTACTTAAAAACAAAACAAAACATTTCCTGGATCAGGTCACTGATCTCCATCCAACTTTTAGAGAAGACATTCTTTCCAATAAATTTCAGTCTGAAGTCCTGGCACAAACTGACCAGTGTGGGGGTGAAGGGGCTGAGCTCTGCCCTTCCTCCACAGGCCCAGCCTAGAGGCCCCAGCTGAGTCCTAGGTCTAAAAACCTGGGAGCCAGCTCCCTCCGAGGCTGCTGTCTGCTCCCAGCCCTGCAACTCCCGTGAGCTCCTCCCACATTCATGACTTTACAGTTTCCTCCCAGGAGAGGAGCCCACCATTGAGTGACCAGGTCCTGCACCCTCCCGAACTCCATAGCTCTGAGTCCCTCTCACATGCCGTTTGGACGCCCTATTGGACAACCGCTCTGTCTCTCCCCGAAGACTACCCTTTCTCTACTGAGCACGTCTCATCAGCCCCTGCTCCATGGGCCCTCTTCTAAGTTGTCTCTCCAGCTGTTAATAAGGTCTCTGAGAGCTTTCAGCTGGGATCCATGTGGAACTTTCTGCATGGAGACAGCGTCTAGTCCAGGAATGGCAACTCAGCCGACGAGCATGTACCCATCTTGTGCTCAAGACAGATGCCACTAAGTGTTCTGGCTGAGTGGCTCTGGACTCTGGCTTCTTTTCAGACCTGCACTGCAGTCCACCGGTGCTAGTCCATCCAAGGCTACGCGTGACAGGAAACGGGTTTGCGTTTTTTGGAGCTAAGCCAACCCCTTAATGACACAGACAGGGAGAAGGAGCTTCAAAGAGGGGAAAGGTCCTGCCCAAAGGCACTTCATGAGTCCTGCCTCGTGGAGGAATTCGACACTCTAGCCACTGTGCCAATGGCAGTGTGCAAGGATGTCACTAGGGACACACGGGGCATCAGAGAAGAGGTAGATGCGGCTTTCCCCGTGTCAGGGAGTTTGTAGGTAACTCCTGCCCTCCCAGGCCAGGCTGTATGCCTGCCTTGTCCTACCTTGTTCAGAGCCCTGCTGCTTCAGACCCCACAGAAGGGAAGAGGAGGTAAGAGAAGGGTTTCTCCTGACCTTCAGGAGCTGGGCCAAGCACTTCCCGTGTTCTCCAACCAAGAGCAAATCTTTGCTCTTTCTCTCCATCTGCCTAGGCCATGCTACTCCTTCTCTCTGGGCTCATGCTGCTCACACAGCCTTCCAGGTCACTGGGAACAGAAGGGAAGAACTGTACTGAGAATTCAGTGACCACTGCTGCCTGCGCCCTGATCACATGTGGTGCTGCGGAGAATGGCCTGCCTGGTCGTGATGGACGAGATGGGAGAGAGGGCCCCCGGGGCGAGAAGGGCGATCCAGGTAGAGCTGGGACCATGGGCTTGTCCAGGTGGGCAGGGGTGGGCATGGGAATGGTAACCAACACAGCAACTCTGGATATTCTGCTGTGGAAGCCTTGGAAATGGAAACCCACCCCTTTGGGAAAGAGGAGCTCCCCCTAGACATTCGGTCCTCCTGAAACACCAATTACCAGTTGGCAAATCACTGGCTGCGCTGAGCCCCTGATGTGTCCCCATCACCCAGCAGCACTGATTCCTCCCCTGGGATGTTCTGATTCCTCTCACCCCAAGAATGAGCAGATGGCGGGTAATGACTGGTATTTGGGGCCCTCTAGAACCATGTTGCAACCTTAGCAGCTGTTCAATGTGTTTATGGTGCCTGTGCAGGCTGTTAAACATCTAATAAAGCCTACCGCCTGAAGGGTGGGAAAGCATGAGGCTCCGTGGCTCCCTACTCAGGCCTGAGCAAAAGGATTGGCCCTAAATACTCTCTGGAGAGAAGGAAAGGGAGCTCACACTTCTTTGTCCAACCCTGTGCTTGGGCATTCACTTGTGTAATTCGTGTACTATTTATAAGCGGCATATTATCTTTACTTGACAGGTAATAAAATTGTCACCCAGGGGCTAAATGCCACCCAATATGGAAGGTGATAAGGACATGGGCTTCTGTGTCAGACCAATCTGTGCTTGTTTGCTGGCTCCATCTGCATAGCAGGGACAAGCCACTCAGTGTCCGTGCGTCCTTGCTCGTCTGTAAGTTGGAGAACATTTCTCACAGTGTGACAAATAATTGAGCCAAGGCTTTACTTTACTTTATTTTTTGTTGAGTCTTCAGTATAAAGTGGCATCTTCCTGCTATACCATCAGGTGAATTCTGAGCTTTCCAAAGGGACTGTTTGTAAGGCTTTTGTCCAAGAAGTAGTGCCCCCTAGGAGAGAGTCTGGGTCTGACCGGCAAGAGAGAGAAATCAATAAACCAGCAGTGAGGATGACAAAATCCTCCAGGCACTACTCTGGATACTGAACAGTGGCCTTTATGTTTGTGGAGTTTGCATTTTGGTCTAAGGTGGAAGAAGACATTAAGCTTAAAATAATAGGAATCATGCCAGGCTTTGCAGGGTGGGGCAGGAGGAACTATCTATCTGTGCTTTACAGACAGAAGGGGCTCCCAGTGGAATGGGCTGGGGCTGGCGAAGGCCGCCTGCAACTGGACTCACAGAAGGGTGGTATTTAAGGGGACAGCTCTCTCTTGGAGGCCCCCAGAAACCCTGAATTGAATCCTGGGGGCTAGGGGGCGCTTACGTACAGCGGCCCTATTGACCTGTGGCACGGAGCATGGCTGAAACCTCCGTTTCTTATGCAGGGGCCTCATGCATGTCCAGCCTGGAGTGGGGCCCTTGCTTGGAGCAGCAGTGGTGTACAGTCACACGGGCGACAAGGCCCCACACTGGCACCTTTATTTCAGGCCCTTCAGTCACTTAACCTTTAGGGCCTGAGAATTTCCTGGAGAGCTTGGAGCAAGCTTAGGACCCCTGACCAAGTAGATCTGGGCAGGGCTTGGGGCCACGTGCCCTGCAGATCTGAGTGTGTGGTCCCATAAAGCTGCTGTAAGAGACAGTGTGAGGCTGAGATGAGAGAGCCGAGGTCCAGGGTGACGACCGCTGCTTTAGAGGAACTGCCTGGGACTCGTGCAGCCCTATCTCTCACTTAGCTCGATTCTTGCTGGTTTCTTCAGCTAGCAGTTTTGGGGACTTCTCTTTCTGTCACTGGAACGCTGTGTGGGGAGGCTGGTGTGGGATTGGGACCTGCCGCTCCTCAGAGGAAACACCACAGCTATCCCTCCCATTCTTTATTCACCACATATGGGTGTGGGACCAGCCTGTTCTGCATCTTCGTCCCTCCTAACAGACTCTATGTGGCTTTTCCTCTAAATCCATAGTTGTAGGACTTCCATTCAGCTCAATTTCAGGTGGTTCTCTATGATGGTCGTTCTGTAGTTTAGTTGTCATTTTGATGTGGTTGTGGGAGGATCCAAGTATCGCATTTACCTGTGCTGCCATCTTGACTGGAAGTTCTCTGCTCATTTAAAATTCAGATTATTGGCCCTTTGTTATTGAGTTGTAGAAGTTCTTTATATGTTTTGGATATTAACCCTGTATTAGATATATATGATTTGCAAATATTGTCTCCCATTTGGTAGGTAGACTTTTCATTTTGTTAGTTTGCATTGCTGTTCAGATTTTTAATTTTAATAGTTACTTCCACATTACTTTTGAAAGGTTATGACAATTGATGCTTTCATTAATAGTGTGTGAGAGATGCCCACTTTTTTAATCCAAATGGAGATTTTAGCTTTTGTGTCTCAGGGTCCTGCTGGTGCTGCCATGGTTCCCACCCTGCTCATTACTGGTGCTCCCAGCTCTCCTGAGCATCCAACCAACGTGGGACCCAGAAGCCAAACCATGATCTCTTTCTATCAACAGGAAGAGACAAAGCAAAATGTGTTCCCTTCATACTGTGGTCTATTATTGAGCCATACAAAGGAATGAAGTACTGAGACATGCCAAAGTGGAAATGCTCAAAAAGTCATTCCAAGTTAAAAAAAAAAAGGACACAAAAGGCCATATTTTGATTGATCCCATTGATACGAAATATCCATAAGAGGTAATAGAGATAGAGAGCAGAACAGTGATAGCCAGGGCCTTGGGGGCGGGAGAGACGGGACAGGGTGACTGCTGAATGGCTGTGAGCTTTTCTATTGAGGTGATTAAATGTTTCTGAACTAAATAGAGCTGGTAGTTGCACGACATTGTGAAGGTGCTAAAGACCAATGAGCTGTATACTCTAAAAAGGTTCATTTTACATTATATACATTAACCTCAATAAAAAAGAAGAACCAAACTCACAGAATTGAGTGTAAGATTTTTAAATATTAATAGCCATTGGCTCCCTTGAGTCTTTTTGGGTAAATCTTCTCTAATCTCCAGCTTAGGCAGCCCCTTCTTGAGGTAACAGATCTATTTTGAAATGTTTGTTTATTTTTCCATTAGAAATATGTGGTCATTGAGATAAACAGGAGAAAGTGAAGATGACCTTAACTGTGCCACTGAGAACACATCTCAACACTTCGCACAACCTTTCCTGTGGTTTTTCAGTCTGTTACACATGCACACACCGTACAATGTCTGCACATGTTTATGAAACAGAATCATAGCGAACATAGTATTTATAGCATACTTTTCTACTAGTGACATGGCAGATCATAATTTTGTTGTTTTCTATTGGTTAAAGAGCATATTACTTAGCATAATTTCTTCATGATTTGTTCTTGATGTTCCATTGGCAGGTTTTTTCTTTTTATAACTGAATATTCCATGACATGCGTGTGAGTGTGCGAGTGTATGTGTTTCACATCTTTATCCATTCACCATCATGGACACAGGCTGTTTCCACATCTTGAGTACCATAAATAATGTTGCAATGAAGAGGAGAGTACAAATAGCTTTTAAAATGAGTGTTTCATTTTCTTTGGATGAATATGCAGAAATATTATTGTTGGATAAATAAATTTAATTACTTTTATATTTTAGTCTTATTTTTGATTGTTTGAGGAAACTCCATACTGCTCTCCATATGGCTGCACCGATTGACAATCCCACCTGAGTTCACAAGGGTTCCATTTTCTCCACATCACCATGGACACTTGCTATCTTTTTTTCCTTTTTAGTATAGTCATTCTAACAGGTGTGAAGACATGTGGCGTGGGTTTTATTTGCATTCCCTGATGATTAGTGTCAGGTGTCCTCTCTGATATAAAGTTGGGTCCTAAGAAGGGGAAAGCTAGAGTCCATGGCCCAGGGTAGGTGTGAACAGAGGGCCTGCTGTGAACTCTGGGGCCCTGGGGTGGGGACAGGACAACGCATGAGGGTCAGTCAGGCCTTGGCTCGAATCTGCTGCCAGCTCGGGCACGCCTGTTTCCTCTCCTGTAAAGTGGGGGTTGAACACCCATTTCCTGGATCACCAGTGACCGAGGAGTGTGGAGGTGGAAAGTCTACACCCTGCACAACCCTCCAGAAATGCCAGGGGCCCACCCTACACTTGCAGGTCCTCCTAAGTCTGGGGCCAGTTTTATGCCCATTTCTTCTGCTGCTGCAGGTTCACCCGGAGCTATAGGGCCAATGGGGTTGCCTGGACCAGTTGGTCTCATTGGGCCCAAAGGGGACAGTGGCTCTGCTGGAGAACCTGGACCGAAGGGAGATGCTGGACGACCGGGTGAGCAGCGGGGCGTGGGCTGCAATGTCTGCACGTGGTGCTGCTGCCCCTACATGGTGTTGGTTGGCATCCACACGTCCCGTCCCAGGAGAGGCTGTCTGGAGGGAGCCCTGGGTGATTTCCGGATGTCGCATTGCTACTGGGCTCCATCTAAAGAGGGGGCTGCTTCTCTGACTTCTGCCACTGCTGTCACCTCAAGCACTTCCGCCTCCAAGATATTAGTGCACTGACCAGGCTGGTCCATTCCCCAGGACCTCCTGGACCTGCAGGTGTGCCTGGTCCAGCTGGAAGAGAGGGCCCCAAGGGAATGCAGGGCAACGTAGGACCTCAAGGCAAACCTGGAGCAAAGGGAGAGGCTGGGCCCAAAGGTAGGTGGTTGGTATGTGGCTGGTCTGGAATGGGGGAGGGAGAATGACGGTGGCACTCCGTGATGTGACCTGAGGCATGCTCATAGTGCCAGGAGGAGCCTAGAGTGTCAGCATCAGGTAGCTCTCCGGGAGGAGCCCGGCAGTGAGGAGCAGGGACTTCCCAGGCCCCTACCCCACGTGGACTGGCGGCGGAGGGGCTGCACCACTGAGGAAGGGATATGCACTGCACACAGTCTTAGCCTCATTTGTCCCAATTCGTCCCGTCCACAGGAGAAGTGGGTGCCCCAGGCATGCAGGGCTCTGCAGGGACAAGAGGCCCCATGGGTCCTAAAGGAGAGACAGGCGCCCCTGGTGAGCGTGGAGCCCCTGGCAATGCGGGGGTAGCAGGTGAGTGACAGAGAGGCTGGGGCAGGCCTTCAGTTCTCCTGTGTCCACCTGAAGCTGCTAAGCCTGTCCCTCGACCAGAAGCCGCGTCCGGCTGGGGCGGGCATGGCTGGGTGGCGGGGAGGGTCTGCGAGCATGGAGGGTGCATCTGGGCTTGAGGAACGCTCTGGGGAGGGCGTGACGAGCAGCAGGGACGGTCTGCAGGAGGGAAGGCGGGTGCTGGGTGATGGGAGGGTCAGTGTACAGAGGGTGCCTGGCTGGCTCGGAACAGACGGTCAGTGTGGGGGGCGTGTTGCGGGATGTAGGGGATGTAGCCCGGTGCATGTCCGTGAGGGTGAGATGCGGGGATGTGTGAGGAGCTCCCCTACCACGTCTTCTCTGATCTCAGGGCCTGCAGGAGCCGCTGGTCCACAGGGACCCCTAGGTGCCAGGGGTCCCCCAGGACTGAAGGGGGACAGAGGTGCACCTGGGGACAAAGGAGCAAAGGGAGAGAGTGGGCTTCCAGGTAAGGTAGCCTCTCCTCGCTCTGGGTGCGCCCCTCCGGGGTGGAGGGAGGAGGGCTCTCTTCACTCAGGACAGCCCCTGTGCTCAGTGGTCAGCCCACTGCAGGGGTGGCTGAAAAGCAGGAAGGCTGACTGGCTGGAGGCAGGAAGGTCAGGCTCTGGTTTTAACTTCCGTTACTTGGTGGAGGGCAACCTGAGCAGATTTGCCGTTGATCATGGGATCAAGCAGAGCTCCCTCCAGTACATCGGGTGGCCCTGAGCATCAAGTAATCCGAGGATGGGAAGCTTCCGGGGAACATGCAGTCTTGTCCCCTGCCTCACCGCCAAAGGAACTGCTATCAGATTTCCAGAATTTGGAGTGATAATGTCACCTGGATCTGTGTCTGTCAGGTCAAGGACTTGCTCAGGGGCCATTTGTAAACAAGGAAACTGCATTAAACCCCATGGGCAGGAGGGCCCAGGAGTGTCAGCAGAGGTGGACTTCCTGGGACCAATCAGAGCTGCTCACCACTGACCCCAATAGTGTCAGGACCTGGGCCCCCTTCCCTACAGGCCCAGACTCTGAGCAGAGCCCTGGCTGTGCTGACCTGTCACTTGGCCTGTTCTCCTGCAGATGTCACCGCTCTGAGGCGGCAGGTGGAGGCCTTACAAGGACAGGTACAGCGCCTTCAAGGAAGCTTCTCTCACTATAAAAAAGGTGAGTTCCTAGACCTGGACCTGAACCTGAACTGGACACTAAGGGTGCGCCCCAGACCAGGTCTGTGTCTTGGTTTGGAGTTGGCGGGCCTGAGGCAGGCCTGCTGAAGGACTGTAGTGGGTCGGGACGCTGGCTGGGCCGGTGACTGGGGCAGGGAGTGGAGCTAAGGGGGCGGGGGGGGTGGAGAGAGCAGTAAGCTGCACGACCAGAAGCTGAAGGAGACGTAAGGACAGATACCAGATGTAGCCCTCTCACCAGAGCAGTGCGCTGGCGGAGCACAGTGAAGCTAAGAGGCTCCAAGACCCCCCAGCTTCACGGCCACCCGTGCTCTGAGCCAGATCAATGCCCGAGTCCAGTGCAGCTCAGCAGACCTCACCCCTGCAGGTCCAGTGCAGCTCAGCAGACCTCACCCCTGCAGGTCCAGTGCAGCTCAGCAGACCTCACCCCTGCAGGTCCAGTGCAGCTCAGCAGACCTCACCCCTGCAGGTCCAGTGAAGCTCAGCAGACCTCACCCCTGCAGGTCCAGTGAAGCTCAGCAGACCTCACCCCTGCTGCCATGTGCTGGTCCTGTCACATATGGGGACATCCGCCCTCCAGGATGCATTTCTTATTTCTGTGGGTCTTGTTGTGCGAATCAAGATGGTGCTGCCGAGCCCACAGCAGCGGAGACCCCGACACTGTCCTGATAGTTGGGGCTGGGATGCTGTCACTGGGTTCAAGGCGGTGGTGGATGACCTTGGCATATGGCCCCTGAAAATCTCACCTGAGTCATGCCCGGGTTTGGCAGGGGCAGGCTGCCTCTGGGCCCTGGCCAGTGCCGGGCTCTCACGCCCCTCCCTGGGTTTCAGAGCAGAGATTCCTCCCTATCCCTGGGATGCTGAGGGGGCAGAGGCCTCCAGGAGCACACACCTGAGGGCCCTGGCCTTTGGGAATCTCCCCCTCAGGCCCTAATTTGCCCCACGTCTTCCCCTGCCTTCCATGAGGTCACTTTGAGCTCAAGTCATTCAGCAAATCTCGTTGATCTAAAGAAGAGTTTCTGAAGGAGGCAAGCCTACAGGGGGAGCCATAGGGAAGCTCCTGAGTTCCCAAGCCAGCTAAGTGCCTAAGTACCCAGGAGGGAGTTTCAGGCATGGGTGTGTCTCCTCCCTCCACAAACGTGTCTGCATACGTGCTCACTCAGTCATGTGCACACTTATGCAAAAAGGACGACTTCTGACACTTACCTGCCACACATATGCTTACATAGCTCTGCTCACTTGACATCATCTTCATACACGAGCACACACACATATGCAGGCACACACAGATATTCACACCCGTCCAGATGGACTGTTAGTGCTCCTGTGCACGTTCAGATGGACACATGGCCACAGCGTGTATGCACATGCGGTGTACACACCCGGCCATGTAATGGCACGTGAATTCTTGTACTGTCCTTGTCCAGGGCTGCTCTGGGTGCCTTCAGTCTAGGCTCAAGGATCTGCCCCCGGAGCCCTTGTGGAAGGTGCTCGCAGGAGAAGGGCATGGGGTCAGGTGCAGCCTGGGCTCCTCTCCCCCCGTGAGGCCGGGGCTCAGTCCTCTCAACCCCTGAATGTTTCTGAACACAAACCCAGGTGACAAAGGGATGGGAAATGAGATAGACTAGAAAGAGACAGTGGAAGGTCACACGGGGTATACTTGTATAAAACGTATTCCCACATTAGAGAAGAGGAATTAGAGACCGTGAATAAGGAAGTAGCTTAGCCTTGCCCACTGGGACAGCCACTGCCAAGGTGGGGCTGAACAGCTGCCCCCCTGACCCAGACAGAGTCTGTGCAGTGCTGGTTCTCGCCCCGCCCCCACCCCACGCACACGTCTCAGATGCCTTCCCCCCGTGCCCAGCACTCCGGCGTCACCCACATGCACACCAGGAGGTCAGCATTGCGCTGCACACAGTCAGAGGTTAGCACGTCGCTGCTCTCCGGTGGCCACTGTCTCCCTCCTCACCCCTCACCCAGCACGGAGGCTCTCTGACAGTGCCACGTGCTCAGCAGGGTTCAGAGTGACATCAGAGCGAGCAGCCGAATTGCTTGATCTAAGCTCAGAGACTCCCAGGCTGCGCAGTGCCATTCCCAAGTTCAAAATGGTCTGACTAGGCCTAATTAGAAACCCAGTTGTGGCACGCAACATGGGGTGACATGGAACAAGCACGTCTCAGCTGTGTTCTCAGAACAAGTAAGGTTTAATCCCTAACTCTGCATTTGATGGTTCCGTGAAGCCGAGCCTCTTACTTAACCTCTGTGAAGCCAGTGTTCTCACCTGTAACTGGAGACCCCAGAACCACCTCCTCGGGCGCATTGTGCAGCTGGGGCTGCTCTGGAACTGACTGTCTCACTTTTGTCCTATCTGGTGCCCTGACACCGGTGTGGGAGGCCAGGCTGTGGTTGGAGCACACACGTACCCAATCCTTGGCCGGGATCTGCCAGAACCCCAACCTGACTCTCCCTTTGTCCTAGCGGAGCTCTTCCCTGACGGCAGAAGTGTTGGAGATAAGATCTTCAAGACAGCAGGCATTTTAAAGCCTTTTCAGGATGCACAGAAAATATGCACCCAGGCTGGGGGGCAGCTGGCCTCCCCACGCTCTGCAGCTGAGAATCAGGCCCTGCATCAGCTGCTCGTAGCTCAGAAAAAGGGTCCTGCATTCCTGAGCATGACTGACTCCAAGACGGAGGGCAAGTTCACCTACCCCTCAGGGGAGCCCCTGGTCTATTCCAACTGGGCCCCGGGGGAGCCCAACAATGACCGTGGGGATGAGGACTGTGTGGAGATCTACGACACTAATGGCAAGTGGAATGATATGCCCTGTGCAGAATCAAGCCTTGTGATCTGCGAGTTCTGAGCCGGCCAGGGTACATGGGCAGTGATGGCTCAGGGTCCAGCATGTAGGTCCAGGACCTGGGTGCTGGCTACATTCCAATAAAGGCTGACACCTCTGCTGGCCAGGGCTCCTTTGCTGAGCCATGGATGAGGCCAGGGGCAGGGCTCCTGTGGAACACGGCTCAGAATATAATATGAAACTGTCTTCACTCACCGGCAGACCTGTTCTGGAAAGAAGGGACCAGCCTGCTTTTTCAGTTGAAAGAAATAAAATTTTATCTTAAAGATCTTCCTGTCACAAAATCCAATGGCTCCTCCTCACCCTTCCACCTCCTTGAACTGTCAGCCACATTTGACCGAGCTGGTCACTCCCTCCTCCGTCACTGTTTCTCCTTTTGACTTCCCAGACACCACTGTTGCTGCCTTTTGTCCTAAGACTGTTCCTCATCCCCTTTTTAGTCCCTCCTCTTCTTCTTGACCTGTTAATGGTGACATGCTCAAGTCCTAAGGCCCTATACCAGTTTCCCCTTACCCTCACTGCAGGGATGAGCTCATTCAGTCCATGGCTTCAGATTCCTTCCACTGATGGCACCACGTGTGTACCCCTGCTCAGGACACCCCTGGGCCCCTGCTCCTCTGCTCCTCTAGCCACTGCGGGCTGGTCCCCAGGTCTGGGAGGTTTCAGTGGTTGCTTTGGCTTCAAGGCTGAGCCCTGGAAGCTGCACAGCACAGTGCGCCAACCTGGCAGGTCCTCCGCCTCCCTGGCCAGACTGCGTGGCCCTGCATCCAGTAGGCTCATGTTGGCACACCCAGGACCTCTTCCTCTTCGTGTCAGTATGGCTGCCTCTTGGCTCATGGGTAGGCGTACCACCTGCACAATCTTCTTCCATCTGAACTCTCTGGCACAGAGGGTGTCCCGCCGTGCTCACATTGACCCCCAGTCCTCCTCTGTCTGACAGTTTCAGGCTCCTTCCCCACTAGGCCTCAAGGCAGTTGAGGCATATTCTCTTTATCTACAGATATGGAGACCAAGAGAGGGGACGAGAGACTGGCCCAAGTCCACAGGGGCGGTCAGTGCTACAGTCTGGTCCTGGGTAAAGTCATCAGACCCCAAACCTCATACATTTTGTCTTGTAAATTTTAGGCCACAGGCCTCTGTATGTTAGTTGATCTTAATGATACTTGTGCTTAAGAAAATAGAATAATACCTGGATAAACCACACAGGCTCCTTGGAAGTGACAACAATTCCTTTCTCCCAGAGAGGAAGCCAACCACTCTCCTTTGTCCCCGGGGGCTGAGGGACTGCCCCTTCTAGCCGCTTATGAATGGAAACCCCAAACCCCACCCTCTTGCCAACAGTGCTGCAGCCACACCTCCTATGGAGGACAGCATGTCTGAAAACAAAAAGCCACACCTCCCAACAGCACATAGATCAGGCTCTCTGCTAAAGCCTTTACCTGATACTGTAGAAATCCTAATCCCTGGCAGCTTCTGAAATATCGTATGTCAGTTATGCAAAAGTGAGCTAACACTCTGGCAGAGGCCACACCTGGGCCCCATCAGCCACGGTGCTTAGGAAGGCCTCTTCCTTGCAGATAAAAAGAAAAAACAACTGGGTATGGTTTGTGCCAAAAGGAGGCATTTTTTTCTAAGAACGAAGAGTTCTGAGCTAGCTCAAGGCCAGGTCTGCAGAGCAACACGGTGCTGCCGCCTCTGTCCTGCTTCACCTCTCCCTGCATCTTCCCTCTCGTCTCCTGTCACACCACCTTCTTCTGCTCTGGTCTGTCCATGCCCAGGCAGAGGGAATCATGTGTCCCAGAGATCAGACACTCTTCTTGATGTCAAGTCAAAAATCCCTGTGGAATGAACCTACCTGTCTCAGATGCCCACCTGTGGTCCATTAAGCTAAACCTGGGTTGACCACACAGGACAGTATGGCCTGTGGGACCCATGCACGGTCATGATGGTCTGGGCAGGCCCTCTGTAAGTGACCAGTGCCCATCCCAGTACTTAAGCCAAACCTATTCTTTGACAAAACTGAAGGAGAAAATGGAAGAACTATGGGACTCAGGAGGCAGAAAAACTGTCTCCAATGGTGATGAAAGTCAGGCGTGTGAGACTCCTTGTCCAGGAAGAAGCTTTAGATCAGGAGTTGGAAACCTATGGCTCGCGAGCCAGATGTGGCTCTTTTGATGGCTGCATCTGGCTCGCAGACAAATCTTTAATAAAAAAATAATAACGGAGATGACGTCAGAGTAATGGCGGGGTAGGAAGTGATACCGATAAATCTCCCCCAAAACTCAACAAGATCTTCAACCAGAAACAGAAAAACTTATCCTTGGAGCCTCCAGATGTTTCGCAATACACCCGAAGTTATGTTCGAGCGAATAATTGGCTAAATATATAACCAAACCCCGAAGGAAATAGGAAGTAAGTAATGCTCCACCTTCCTCACTAACCTAAACAGGGCGGCTTTCTCTGGAAACTGTGAATATAGAAACTGAGGCAGGCAAAGGGGGTGAATAGATCCAGGCCGCGGCACAAACGGCCGAACCAGGCTGTGGCACGGAGATCCAAGCCGAGGAAAAACTGTTCCTGTGGCAACCCGGGCAATACAAGCTAACACTCGCGCCAAACCCAGACAAAGAAAGACAAGGGGGGCAGCCATTTTACCCGATCTCCTGGTCGGCGCGCGCAGATAGTGGGCGAGAGATTTCTTCCAAAGCCCCGGTAGTGGGTGCCTGTGTTACCCCACAGAGAGGCAGAGTCAGAGGCCTTTGTGTGGGCCGAAAGCAGAATCTCTGGGCAGCCCCAGCGCCCTGGGAAAGCCGCGCACGGGAGGGAGTGAGAACTAATTCCAACGGCGGAACTTTTCCATGCTGGTGGGGGTTTCACTCAGAGGGAAACACGGCGGCCCGCCAGGCTGATATCCTGGTCTGCGCGCGCAGATAGCGAGAGATTCTTCCGAGTGCCTCGACAGTGCGCGCCCATGTTATCGCACAGAGGGGCAGAGTCAGGGGCCTTTGTGTGGGCCAAAGTGGAATCTCGGGCCACCCCAGCCCCTTGCAAAAGCCACGCACGGGGACGGAGCGAAAGCCAATTCCAATGCTGGAACTTTTCCATGCGGTTGGGGGTTTCACTCAGAGCGTGAGACTGCCAACCGGATATCCTGGTCTGTGCGTGCAGATAGTGAGCGAGAGTTTCCTCCAAGCGTCCCAGGAGTGGGCGCCCGCCTGTGTTACCGGACAGAGTGGCAGAGCCAGAGGTCTTTGAGTGGGCAGAAACCCTGCCTGATTATGCTAGCAGCTCTGACTGACTGAGCCTTACTCAGAGCCCTGTGCTGAGTGGAAATAGAGTGGGGAGTTGCCAGCTCTTTGAGCCTCTTACTATCCAGGCAGAGGCAGCAGCAACCCCATAGATGGATTATCAGGCTACTAATTGAGGAAGGAAAGACTAGGAGAAAGGCTCCAGGAACACGGACTCTCTCACTGTCGGAGCCTATAAATGCTAATGAGCCTCGACTGCCAACGAGACTAAAGCACAATACATGACATCGCCATAGAGACTTATCAACTGCAAACCTCTACCTGAGCATGCCAAAGGGGCAGAACCCGGGGTACAGAGTCACCGACCAGGAAGAGGGAGAGAAAAGAAAAAGCAAGAAGATAACCTCTAAAAATCAAGAATAATCTGCAGACTTTATTACCTATCCCATTTTATTATATTTGTTCGTTTGTTTCTCTTATCTTCATTCTTGATATTTTTTTTCCTCCTCCAATTTGGCCGATTAACTCTCTGCCGTACTTACTCTCTCCTCTCCTTGAACTACACTACCCATAAGTGTTACATCTCCCATTATCTTTTCTTTCCTCTTCCTTTCTCTCTATGAGGGTTGCACTCCAAAACCCTTAACTCTCTCTCTCTCTCTCTCTCCTCTTTTTTCTTTTTTCTTCTTTTAGTGGTTCCCTCTTTTTTTCTCTCTCTCTCTCTTTCTTTTCTCCCTCTATATTAGTTTCTTCCTTTCTCCTTTACATCTCCTCTCATTCAAACCTCAATAACAAACAAATTATCTTATCTGGGGCTCAAACTTATGTTTGTGGCATTTTGGGGGGCTTTTACTTCACCTTTTTAACTCACTAGCAGTGCTCCCATCCCTGGCTCTCCATTTTATCTAGTTCTTGTTCCACTAAATACAATAGTAATTTTTTAATTTGTCCCCCCATTTTTCTGTTTCCCACTTATTCCTCTCATCATAACTCTTAGTCAACCAACACCTAAAAGCAAATCATTTTATTCTTGACCCAAATTTTTTACTTATTTGCTTTTTGTGGGTCCATACCCCCTTCTTTTTTCTTTTTCTTTATTATTATTTTTTTTGCCCCTTTATTACTTTTCCCCAATTCAGGCCCTCCATTACAGGCATTGTTTGTTATAATTCACAGTTCACCACAAGATTTTCTCAAGAAAGAGGGGAGAGGAGAGGAGAGGAAAAAAGGAGGGGGGGAATAATTTCCTTTTCTTTAAATTTTTATTTTATTTTTCTTTATTTCATTATTAATTTTTTTTTAAAAAAAACCCAACTCTTTTTAATTTTTTATTTTTTTAACTTTTTATTCTTTATTAAATCTCATTAATACTATCAACAAAACCACCCTCAGATGCCATTAAGGAAGAGAATATCGAATATCATGAATACAAAAGAAAGAGAGGTAACACAGCTAGATGAGGAAAAATCTATGGAGAAAAAATTTAATATATTGGAAACCTTGGAGCTAAATGACAGAGAATTCAAGATAGAAATCCTAAAAATCCTCTGAGATATACAAGAAAACACAGAAAGGCAATTTAGGGAGCTCAGAAAACAACTCAATGAACACAAAGAATATATGTCCAAGGAAATTGAAACTATAAAACAAATGAAACAGAGATGAAAAACTCAATTCACGAGCTGAAAAATGAAGTAACAAGTTTAGCTAATAGAACAGGTCAGATAGAAGAGAGGATTAGTGAAATAGAAGACAAGCAACTTGAGGCACAACAGAGAGAAGAAGAAAGAGACTCAAAAATTAAAAAAAATGAGATAGCCCTACAAGAATTATCTGACTCCATCAAACAGAATAACATAAGAATAATAGGTATATCAGAGGGAGAAGAGAGAGAAAATGGAATGGAGAACATACTCAAACAAATAATAGATGAGAACTTCCCAAGCCTGTGGAAAGAACTAAAGCCTCAAGTTCAAGAAGCAAACAGAACTTCGAATTTTCTTAACCCCAACAAACCTACTCCAAGGCATATCATAATGAAATTGGCACAAACCAACAGCAAAGAAAAAATTTTCAAGGCTGCCAGGCAAAAGAAGAATACAACATATAAAGGAAGGCCCATTAGATTATTATCAGATTTCTCAGCAGAAACACTACAAGCTAGAAGAAAGTGGACCCCAATATTTAAAGTCCTGAAAGAGAGGAATTTTCAGCCACAAATACTATACCCATCAAAGCTATCCTTCAAATATGAAGGAGAAATAAAAACATTCACAGATACAGAAAAGATGAGGGAATTTATCATCAGAAAACCCTCACTCCAGAAATTACTAAAGGGGGTTCTTTAATCAGATACAAAGAACAAAAAAAAACAAAGCCACAAGTAAAAGCTCCAAGAAGAACACAATAAAACCAAATTTAAACTGTGACAACAACAAAAGGAAAGGGGGGGGGGGAGGATGGAGATTAACAGTAGCAAAGGACGATGGAGTGCAAAAGTACTCACAAAATAGTGCGCTACAATGAACAGAGAAGGAACCCTTTTCATTACCTAAAGGTAACCACCATTGAAAAAACCACCACAGAAGCACATGAGATAAAAAAGATAGCAACAGTGGAAAGATGTATAGAATACAACCAAATAAAAACAAAAGATAAAAAAATGAAAGAGAAGGATCAAACAAGACACAAAACTAACAGAAAGCAATCTATAAAATGGCAATAGGGAACTCACAAGTGTCAATAATTACACTAAATGTAAACAAATTAAACTCACCAATAAAAAGACACAGAGTAGCAGAATGGATTAAAAAAGAAAATCCAACTGTATGCTGCCTACAGGAAACTCATCTAAGTAACAAGGATAAAAACAAATTCAAAGTGAAAGGCTGGAAAACAATACTCCAAGCAAATAACATCCAAAAAAAAAGCAGGCGTAGCAATACTCATATCTGATAATGCTGACTACAAGACAGCAAAAGTACTTAGGGACAAAAAATGGCCATTTCATAATGGCTAAGGGGACACTAAATTAAGAAAACATAACAATTCTTAATATATATGCACCAAACCAAAGAGCACCAAAATATATAAGACAGCTACTTACTGACCTTAAAACAAAAACTGACAAAAATACAATCATACTTGGAGACCTCAATACACCGCTGACGGCTCTAGATCGGTCATCCAAACAGAGAATCAACAAAGACATAGTGGCCTTAAACAAAACACTAGAGCACCTGGATATGATAGACATCTACAGGACACTTCATCCCAAAGTGACTGAGTATACTTTTTTCTCCAGTGTACATGGATCATTCTCAAGAATTGACCATATGTTGGGCCACAAAAACAACATCAGCAAATTCAGAAAAATCAAAGTTGTACCAAGCATATTTTCTGATCATAAAGCCTTGAAACTAGAATTCAACTGCAAAAAAGAGGAAAAAAATCCCACAAAAATGTGGAAACTAAACAACATACTTTTAAAAAATGAATGGGTCAAAGAAGAAATAAGTGAAGAGATCAAAAGATATATACAGACTAATGAAAATGACATATGACATATCAGAATCTATGGGATGCAGCAAAAGCAGTGATAAGAGGGAAGTTCATATCACCTCAGGCCTATATGAACAAACAAGAGAGAGCCCAAGTGAACCACTTAACTTCATACCTTAAGGAACTAGAAAAAGAAGAACAAAGACAACACAAAACCAGCCGAAGAAAGGAGATAATAAAAATCAGAGCAGAAATAAATGAATTAGAGAACAGAAAAACTATAGAAAAAATTAATAGAACAAGGAGCTGGTTCTTTGAAAAGATCAACAAAATTGACAAACCCTTGGCAAGACTTACCAAGGAAAAAAGAGAAAGAACTCATATAAACAAAATCCAAAATGAAAGAGGAGAAATCACCACGGACACCGTAGATATACAAAGAATTATTGTAGAATACTATGAAAAACTTTATGCCACTAAATTCAACAACCTAGAAGAAATGGATAAATTCCTAGAACAATACAACCTTCCTAGACTGAGTCAAGAAGAAGTAGAAAGCCTAAACAGACCTATCAGTAAAGAAGAAATAGAAAAAACCATTAAAAACCTCCCCAAAAATAAAAGTCCAGGCCCTGACGGCTATACAAGCGAATTTTATCAAACATTCAAAGAAGACTTGGTTCCTATTCTACTCAAAGTCTTCCAAAAAATTGAAGAAGAAGCAATACTTCCAAACACATTTTATGAGGCCAACATAACCCTCATACCAAAACCAGGCAAGGATGGCACAAAAAAAGAAAACTACAGACCAATATCTCTAATGAATACAGATGCTAAAATACTAAACAAAATACTAGCAAATCGAATACAACAACATATTAAAAAAATAATACATCATGATCAAGTGGGATTCATCCCAGAATCTCAAGGATGGTTCAACATACGTAAAACGGTTAACGTAATACACCATATCAACAAAACAAAGAACAAAAACCACATGATCTTATCAATAGACGCAGAAAAGGCTTTTGATAAAATACAACACAATTTTATGTTTAAGACTCTCAACAAAATGGGTATAGAAGGAAAATATCTCAACATGATAAAGGCCATATATGATAAACCATCAGCTAACATCATATTAAATGGCACTAAACTGAAGGCTTTCCCCCTTAAATCAGGAACAAGACAGGGTTGTCCACTCTCTCCACTCTTATTTAATGTGGTACTAGAAGTTCTAGCCAGAGCAATCAGACAAGACAAAGAAATAAAAGGCATCCATATCGGAAAAGAAGAAGTAAAGGTATCACTTTTTGCAGATGATATGATCCTATACATCGAAAACCCCAAAGAATCCACAAAAAGACTACTAGAAACAATAAGCCAATACAGTAAGGTCGCAGGATACAAAATTAACATACAGAAGTCAATAACCTTTCTATATGCCAACAATGAAACAATTGAGAACGAACTCAAAAGAATAATCCCCTTCACGATTGCAACAAAAAAATAAAATAAAATACTTAGGAATAAACATAACAAAGAATGTAAAGGACTTATATAATGAAAACTATAAACCATTGTTAAGGGAAATCGAAAAAGATATAATGAAATGGAAGAATATACCTTGTTCTTGGTTAGGGAGAATAAATATAATCAAGATGGCTATATTACCCAAAGCAATATACAAATTTAATGCAATTCCCATCAAAATTCCAATGACATTTTTTAAAGAAATAGAGCAAAGAATCATCAGATTTATATGGAACTATAAAAAACCCCGAATAGCCAAAGCAATCCTAAAAAAAAAGAATGAAGCTGGGGGCATTACAATACCTGACTTCAAACTCTATAATAGGGCCACGACAATCAAAACAGCATGGTATTGGCAGAAAAATAGACACTCAGACCAATGGAACAGAATAGAAAGTCCAGAAATAAAACCACATATATATATAGTCAAATAATTTTTGATAAAGGGGCCAACAACACACAATGGAGAAAAGAAAGCCTCTTCAATAAACTGGGAAAACTGGAAAGCCACATGCAAAAGAATGAAACTGGACTACAGTTTGTCCCCCTGTACTAAAATTAACTCAAAATGGATCAAAGATCTAAACATAAGACCTGAAACAATTAAGTACATAGAAGAAGACATAGGTACTCAACTCATGGACCTGGGTTTTAAAGAGCATTTTATGAATTTGACTCCAAAGGCAAGAGAAGTGAAGGCAAAAATTAATGAATGGGACTACATTAGACTAAGAAGTTTTTGTTCAGCAAGAGAAACTGATAACAAAATAAACAGAAAGCCAACTAAATGGGAAATGATATTTTCAAACAACAGCTCAGATAAGGGCCTAATATCCAAAATATACAAAGAAATCATAAAACTCAACAACAAACAAACAAACAATCCAATAAAAAATGGGAAGAGGATATGAACAGACACTTCTCCCAGGAAGAAATACAAATGGCCAACAGATATATGAAAAGATGCTCATTTTCTTTAGCTATTAGAGAAATGCAAATCAAAACTGCAATGAGATACCACTTCACACCTGTTCAATTAGCTATTATTAGCAAGACAGGTAATAGCAAATGTTGGAGAGGCTGTGGAGAAAAAGGAACCCTCATCCACTGTTGGTGGGAATGTAAAGTAGTATAACCATTATGGAAGAAAGTATGGTGGTTCCTCAAAAAACTGAAAATAGAACTACCTTATGACCCAGCAATCCCTCTACTGGGTATATAGCCCCAAAACTCAGAAACATTGATACGTAAAGACACATGCAGCCCCATGTTTATTGTAGCATTGTTCACAGTGGCCAGGACATGGAAACAACCAAAAAGCCCATCAATAGATGACTGGATAAAGAAGATGTGGCACATATACACTATGGAATACTACTCAGCCATAAGAAATGATGACATCAGATCATTTACAGCAAAATAGAGTGATCTTGATAACATGATACGAAGCGAAATAAGTAAATCAGAAAAAACCAAGAACTGCATTATTACATACGTAGGTGGGTCATAAAAGTGAAACTAAGAGACATTGATAAGAGTGTGGTTGTTACGGGGGGGAGGGGGGAAAGGGAGAGGGAAAGGGGGAGGGGGAGGGGCACAAAGAAAACTGGATAGAATGTGACAGAGGACAATCTGACTTTGGATGATGGGTATGCAACATAATTGAACGACAAGATAACCTGGACTTGTTATCTTTGAATATATGTATCCTGATTTATTGATGTCGCCCCATTAAAAAAATAAAATTATTTAAAAAAAAAAGTAATAATGTTAAAAATATAAAACATTCTCATGTATTACAATCCTTCATTTCTTACCACTCATGTTTACCGTTGCAGGTGGCTGGAGCCAATCACAGTTGTCCTCCGGGACACCAAATTTTTATTGGATCATGTGTAACACACACGGGTCGTTGTATGCCTCTCATGAAATTACATTTTAAAATATGTGGCGTTCATGGCTCTCTCAGCCAAAAAAGGTTCCTGACCCCTGCTTTAGATCGACCTCCACTTGGCTCTGGTTTGCTCTGCAGCACAGAGGACAAGAAAGGAGGGTCATTGAACTCTGTAGGCACAGCCTGACTAAAGCAGAGGACCAAGGCAAGGATCTCAGAAAATTCCGGCCTTAACAGAGACCTCTCCTGCACTCACATCATGGGCAGACTAGTTTGTTTTTTTAGGTTCGCTTGCCTGCACTGGGGCAGTGCCTTGTGTGTGTAGTCTGGGAAAGGCTGCAGTGCTTGCCCTCAGGGCAGCAGTTTGCAAATTGCAGATTTCCTTTCTGCTTTGGAGGGGCCATTTTTGCTATTGTTGGCTGGAGAAGGTGTTTCTTCCCCAGCCTGTTTCTGGAGAGAAAGAGAGCAAGAAAGAAAGAGCACTGAGGGGTTCGGGGAGGACTGCAGTCTCAGCCCAGCTTGTTGTCTGGGGACTGCTGTTTTGCTTGTGGGGACCTTGGAGTCCAGAGGGTGAGTCCAGAGAATGAGTCTGGGTTGTGGAACCAGAGCCTCAGTCAGGGTTTGGAAGCCCTGAAGAATGGGAAGCTCTTTTCACTGCCAATTTGCTGGTCTGCCCTTGTGATACTTTTATAAACAGAATGGCCCACCATCCTCTGACTCCACAGATCCTTTCTTGTCTTCCTGAATTCAGTGTGAACCTGTATGGCCATGGCAACAGGCACTGGTCCTACACACATCATGGGCAAAGGTCAACAGTGTCCGCCCCACCGCACCCATCGCAACCATAGTATCCGTGGTCTCTAGCTTAGGAGCCTAGGTGCCCAGGGAAGCCAGGAATGTTGTGACTCTTACATCTCAGGAGATGTTACGATCCTCACAGTGCCAGGTGACATCACGGGAGCCCACGGGGATCCTTCCATGTCTGGAAGGTGACAACCACAGCAGTTTCATACAAAAGCCCCCTTTCAGTTTAACGGTATATTCTCAAATCACTTCTTGATTCTCAGCCCTCCTGTCACTGAACCAGCCCACATCCCACGGTGAACTGATTGTGGGGAGTGCTTGACGTTTGCTCTCTTAGGATCCTGTCTGTGTTCTGAATTCTCTTAATAGAAATCCCTGACAACTGAGTTGCTTAAGTTCAAGGTGTTCTCAACCACTCTTATCTTTTGGATGTCCTTAATTCAAGTTTAATGATGTGCTTGACCTTTTCAAGTTAGCTGTGTGTTATAAACTAGAGCCAAGAAACCAGGTATCTATTAGGGGGAACAAAATACTAATTTAGAAGTCCAATATTTATCCAGGGCCCTGGTCATACCCTCAGATGCGACAGCCCTGCCTGTCCTTAACGTTAGGGATAAGCTGTAGAATTGTGTTCCTGCACCCAAGAGAGGTGCTGCGCAAGTATATCTGAAATGAGTGGATGACTGTAACATCTTTTAACTGGAGAATAAAGGAGAGCCATCTCTCTGTGCAATCAGCAAGCTGCTCAGAGATCAAGACACTCATTGTTGTTCAATCTAGTTGTGACTCTTCGGCCTCTGTATGGCTAATAGCAGGTATCTTGGGGTAGATTCTACTTTTTTTTTTTCAGTATTTCAATAAGCGAGAGATTATGATAGCAGGCCTGTGACCTGTGTCGCAGGTGAGGGCCAGCGCACGGTTCTGAAACTCCCTCTTTTGTCCTGCCATGGTGATAACAGAAGCACTCACCAGTGCATTTTTGTATAATCCAGCACTCTGGTTCCTGAGCAAATGCATGAAAAACAAGATCATCTGAGATCAGCTGATGGACCTACCTGGACCTTGCGTGGGATTTAGGGGTTGTTAGTGCAGCATACGTAGCCCATCTTCACTGGATGAATTTTGAGTATTATCCTATCTGACTTCCATCTACTTGAGCACTACCGTTTGTCTCAGACTGGCTGGCTCAACAACTTGGAGCCACAGAGGAAGTCAGGAGGGCCTTCCATATATGAGCAAAATGGTACTTTTTAAATTTGTTTAGTAAGTAGGCAGAGTGAATGAAATGAGTGAATCTGAAAGAGCTGAGTGAATGAAATCCTACATTCCTATCGGTATGCCTGTGCGTAGGGCTGCAAGAGTGTCTTCAAGATGTTACCAGGCCTTTGACCTGAGGCCGTAGTGCTGTGACCACACTGCCAGCCTCTCTGCACTTCTGTGCATCCCCTGAATTCTTCCTTTCACAGTAAGTGGCAAGACCAGGCCAGGGCAGAAAGTTCAGGTGACAAGTTCTGGCCAAACAAATGCATTCTGTGACCAGGCGGCTGAATCAAAGCAGGAAGGGGAGGGTATCCCCGGTGCTGGGTGTTGAGACAGCAGAAAGCCTGGCCCTGGCTACAGAGGCAGCTGTGAGAACAGGAGGAGGATGTAAGGCAGTGATGGGCAATCTTTTGAGCTTGGTGTGTCAAAATTCGCCAAAAACCTGAGCATAACTCGGGTGGTGTGTCACTTCAAGAATAAAACCAGAATTTCGCAATATTTATAGTTTAAATAAGAAAAACGTATAATTGTAATATATAACTGTATTTAATAAACCAAAAACTATTTTTTTTTTCTGAAGCTGGAAATGGGGAGGCAGTCAGACAGACTCCTGCATGCGCCCGACTGGGATCCACCCAGCACGCCCACCAGGGGGCGATGCTCTGCCCATCCTGGGCGTCTCTCTGTTGTGACCAGAGCCACTGTAGCACCTGGGGCAGAGGCCAAGGAGCCATCCCCAGTGCCCGGGCCATCTTTTTCCTCCAATAGAGCCTCGGCTGCAGGAAGGGAAGAGAAAGACAGAGAGGAAGGAGAGGGGGAGGGGTGGAGAAGCAGATGGGCGCTTCTCCTGTTTGCCCTGGCCGGGAATCGAACCCAGGACTCCCGCATGCCAGTCCGACGCTCTACCGCTGAGCCAACCGTCCAGGGCCAAAAACTAATTATTTAACTTACCTGCTTAGTGACTTCCTTTGTTCATCTGTCAGTTGGTTTCTTTTGTTGGTCTTGATATTATTTAACTTGTGTGGGGTGCCGTGAACTAAGATAAGTGAGGGAGAGGGGGAATTCTTTAACCTGCCTATTAGTGACTTTTTTTGTTGCTAAATTTTATTGGCTAAATCTTCAATTGAAGGTTGGTATTACGTACACTTCAAGCCCAAGCAAGCGCTACTAACTTCATCTGTCAATCTGTTTCTTTTGTTGGTTTTGATATTATTTAACACTGAGAATAAGGTCTCACAAAAGTGCGTAGAGGGAAAAGTTGTGAGTAAAGCCAATGCTATATTTTTCAGGGTGCTAAAAGTGTCTGGTAATCGGTTCCAGGCACTCCAAATTTCCTGTTTATAATGGCACTCCTCTTGATTCTCCAAGCGGCTCTTTTCCAGATTCTCAAGCTTTGACTTCAAGTCGACAAACACCTGATCCCAGATGCTGTCTTGAAATTCTGCAAGTTGCATCTTATGGAAATTAAGATGGCTGCCGCTATTTCTAATGGCGGGAAATGGCACCCATAGCACAGGCCCTCGCCTCTCCCAGCCTCCCCCTCACTTATCTCAGTAATGATGGTCAGTTAGAAATCCACGACACCCCAGGACAGTAGATCGGATGATGATTGCTGTGGTTATGTGGTTGCTGGTAATGGTGATCACAGGGCCCCCAGAGATGCGTCCCCACGTGGCATTCAACTGCTCCCTGCTCCGCCGGCAGAAGTGAGATCAAAGATCCCCTAATGGCCTAACCAGAAGTCCCAGAACTAGATGCTCTCTGCCAGAGTTCTGTTGTTTTGGCCTACAGACCTCCGGCACAGAGTGTCTACACTACAGCAAAAGTTTTATCCTCGGCTACTGCACCTGGCCATGCAGGAGCCGAGGATGAGATGTCCTTCTCAGCATGCAGCCCCATACTTCTCTGGTATGCGGCCGTGTCTCATCAAAAATGACTACACCTGTCAGTGCTGGCACGCGTTTCATAGGTTCGCAATCATGGACATAGGGGATTGGAGTTCTCCAAAGGCACGGTCTAAAAATGAGTCAGGCTGGGAAGACCTCCTCTGGAGGCCTTAGGAAAGAACATCCCAGAACAGTCAGAAAAATTACTTTAAAAACATAATGAAAATGGACTCGGTTCTTATGTAAAAGTGTTTTACAGAAATGAACATAATTGCAATAGCGTGCTACTGACATTTAATGGATAGAACAAAAGAAGAGGCATCCAAAAAAGGCCAAGTATGTATACCCAAATGCAGCATATCTGCATGGTAAAAATAGATTACAGAAGATCATAGGAAAGTAAGGGATTGTTCAATTAATAATTCTCAGTTAAAGGGTTATTTGGGGAAAATATAATCAGAATGCATTATTTGTATATAAAATTCAAAATCATAAAAAACTATAAGTGGTGATTTTTGTAGTCTCTGAGGACAGAAGAGCTATCTAAGAATGATATCACAGACGAAAACCCAAAACAATACTGTTGATACATCTAACCTCACAATAAATATAAGATTGCTCTGCCAAAAGTAAAACAATGTAAGATTAAATTTAAAATGCTGATACATTTGCAAAGTACATAACAGATAAATCAATAAAAATGATAAATATCTAGGTAGGAATGAGGAGAGAAATGTCTAAGAATGAGAAAATTAATCAGAAGTACTGATGGCTCATAGTTATGAAACATGAAAAGTATAGTATCTTAGTAGTAACTAAGGAAATTCAAATAAAACAACAGTAAGTATGTAAAATTTATGGAGTAAAGCTATACTCAGAGAAAAATACATTACTTTCATTGTTAGAAGTTAAAACAAATAAAAGCATGGCACTGGGTGTGGTGTTAAGGCATCTCGGAAGCATCCGTTCATCCTCCTCGTCAGACCCAGTGGTGCTTCCGGCTCGGGACCCCTCAGTTCTCTTTCAGATACTGCGTCCAAAGCGCACAGCACCTTTCCCTCTACCTGCCTTTGGAGTGCTGGGCAGCAGACCTCATCAGTGTAAGGGGAGATGATCACCTAGGAAGTGCGGACACAGGACACAAAAAAGATCAACACAAGTGGTCAAGGGCATTCTCCAGAGTATGTTCTTGCTGGGGAAAAGGCTCACACTTGCAACTCTCCACATGGAATGTGATAGTACTTTTGTGATTGCCAATGTCGCGTTGCATGAAACAACACCGATGGAGGGTAAGACACTCAGACAGCTTGATAGAGGAAGGAGAATTTGAAGTAGCCAGCAGAGCACATGGGGCGAGTAGCACCAAAGCACGAGCTCTCCAAAGTTAGGTTTCTTACATCTTATACGCCTTTCACAGTGTCCATGCAAGGGGCCTGTGATTCCTTTGTCTGAGGTCCTACGTGCACCTCATGACTCAAGGTGGGGCACGGCCGTTTTGGTGGGGCCGCGAGGGGGAAGGGGTTTCCGGACCCCTGGTCCTACCTATTTACAGATCCTATTTTTCCTGTGAGTATTGTAAGTCCCCAGGAAATCAGTCAGGGATCTATAGGATGTGCATAATCTTGAACTGGCTGAGTCAGTCATTTCCGCAGGCTCCTCCTCCTGCATGCTTCTGGTTTCTCCCCTCTCAGTCACAGTTCCTTAAGTGAACAAGAAGCTGAGCTTGGCAGAAATACCAGGCAGAGCTGGACAAGTTCTTTTCCAGTCTCAGATCCCTTGGTATAACTGCAGGGTTAAAAGCCTCCTAGGGTCTCATCCAGGCTGAGGAGGAGGTAGTTGATTTGTTATGTCTGCCACTGACATGGGGTAGCAGGGGGGCAGCACATTGCTGGTGATGCCATCCTTGGCTTAAGGGGGCTCTGCTCCACATGACCTCGGGAACCCAAGTAGGGGTCCCCTGAGCTTCAGCAGAGAGCCAAGTGAAGCCACCTTCTGGGACCTCTGCAAGAATCCCGGAGCTTCCATCGGCTGGGCTTCCAGGAAGCCCAACGACAGAGTTCCGACAATGTCATCTCCATTTGAGACTTGCAGGAGATCCCGCCCTCTCTCTCTGGGCTCCTGTTCTGCTGTCCTCACAGATCCCTAGACAGTGTCTCAAGTTTACTTAGTTACAGATCCTCAGCCTGAATTCTCTAAACTTTTGAGAGAATGTGGAGTCACCACCAAGATCGTAAGTAAACACTTAGCAAGGTTCTCCAAAAGAAGCTGGATTAGAGAAAACCAGTTTAGAGTCTAGAACCTCTCCCTGCTGATGGCAAGGGGTAGGGTTTGGTGGAAGCCTAGGCCTTAATTCTGACTGGACTTCCCAGAGATACGGCAAAGTTCACAGAGATAGCTCAGGGAGATGTGCGTGCATGCAGCCTCCGCTGGGCCAGTCCTGTCCTTGCAGGGACTCTAGCAAGAGATCTGAGACAGGCAGACAAGCAGGGGGCGGGGATGGCGAGTGGGTCCTGCTCTGAAGAGCTCACAATGAAGCTTTGAAATGAGACAGACACACAGACAAGGAGCAGAAGGTTCCTCCAGCACCTGGGCTGCTGGACAAGAGGGCCCTATGGTCATCCAGTGGGAGCGTGCGTCTGGAGCAGGCCCCACAGCACAGGGGCATTTAGAAAAGGCATGCTAAGTGGGTGTAGCACCCAGGGCAGAAGGGGACAAGGGGAAGCAGGAGCATCTGCAGTGACAGAGAAGGGGCTCAGGAGACCCCGCCCTCACCTGGGCCCCATGTGAGTCTCAGTTTTCCAGTCCAGTCCTAGAGTCACCAGCAGAGGGCACCATGAGGTTGCAGCTCTTGCACAACTGAACCCACTCAGCTGAGAAAGGAGACTGTGCCCAGAGCCGATTCCAAAATAAGTCTAGCTGCTTCTGTCTTGGATCCAGGTTGGAGCTGAGTCAAGCTCCAGAGAAGGGAAACGGGTCTCACATTTTAGGGGAAGACTGCAATTCATTCATTTGTAACTCGTATTCATTCGGTAGTTAGTGAGAGTGGCGTGGTCCCAGCTCTTTTAGAGGCCCTGGGACTTCATAGTATGGCATAGTTTGTCACACTAATCCCAACAACTATGAGGACTTGTGCTTGGGTGGCACTTACTGCAGGCCGGTGCTGTCCTGGCTGCTGACTTCCATCAGTTCACGTCTTTCTCACAACGGCCCTGTGCGGTGGGCACTGTCAGCATCCCTATTTCATCAGGAACGGAACTAAAGCACACATCTGTGACTGCTCAGGGCCTCACAGCTGTGATGTGCTGCAGCCAGAGCTTGACCCCAGGCAGTGTGGCTCCAGAGTGC
Organism: Saccopteryx leptura; assembly: GCF_036850995.1. NCBI lineage: Eukaryota > Metazoa > Chordata > Mammalia > Chiroptera > Emballonuridae > Saccopteryx > Saccopteryx leptura. The sequence continues at coordinate 81,618,959 of NC_089511.1, forward strand.
TCTTAATGACTTTGCTACCCGGACACAACTCAAACAAGTAAGTGGTCGAGATGATTTCAGATGTCTATAATCCCTTATAAGAAAATAAAGCAGGGTGTTGTAATGATGACCGGTGTTAGGGTAACTCTCAATTCAGTTGTCATATTGAGACTTTGCAGGGAAGACAATGGTGACAATAAGTGCTAAAACCTGGCAGCAGGGGGATCATATTATCACCCACATGAGCCTTGGGGGTCAACAGGGTATTCCCGTCTGTGTGGTCTGACAGTTAAATTCGGAACTCACAGCAACTTTGCACTGAAGCCACCATGACCAAGTCCTGATTTCAAACTCACCAGCATTTGATACTGGGCGTATCTCTTGGAGAAGATAGCCTTCACTCCCTGGGCTATCAACACGATGCTGTCCATCAGTAGCAGCAAATGAGTACTTAGCCACAAAAATCATTTTCTGTGTACCCGTGGGCATCTGGAGGAAGCCAGAGGCCGTGCCCTCAAGGAGGGAAATTATTAGAAATTGGTCGAGCGAGGCCACACTTCTAAGCAGCTTCTGGGCTCAGGTGGAGGGGACAGCAGTCTGCACTGGGTGCCCCAGTAATAGCAGCGCCTTCCACTGGAAGGTCCCATCAGTCCATTCCATCCCTGAGTGGGACACGGTGCTGCTGTGGCAGGGGAGATGCCACCAGGGGAGCCCTGGGTACTGGTATCGTGGACTGTTCAGTTGTTATTTGTAGGAAAACTGCCAGAGATCGGAATGCTTCACTGATACAAGTCTTTGGTGCGGACTTTGGAACGCCAAGTCCACGCCTGCAAGCACTGATAAGATTGTTTAAAGGAAGTATCTGATCCCTATAGCCATTTCCTGCATACCTGGAAGGTTTTAGTTAATCATCCTCTCTGCACCTGAACCCATGCTCTGCTAATTTAACCCATGCTCTGCTACTTTGCTTATGATTAAAGAAACAAATAAACATGATGGGGCTGCAGAGGTCTGGGCTGTCCGTCCTGGAGGCTGGGCTCCCTGCACCCATCTTTTCTCTATGTTGCGTCTTGTCTGTTTTCTCCTAAATCCTGCAGCGCCTTCCTCCGTGCACACTCATTGCCAAGCTGGTCTCAACAGTTACTCACGTTTATTTTTCAGATTCTGACGTTGATGTTAGGGTGATTATAGCTCTTCTTTAAGGGGGGTTGGGGAGATTGAACTGCACTGTCCGAGGCCTGTGCAGTTTGGCTGCTCTTGGACTGTGTGATGGGGTGTGCCCTGGGGTGGGGCTGGCCACTTGTCAGGGCACTTGGGGCAGAAGCAACAGAGGGAGCAGGGGGCTCAAGCTGGCCACACATCCCTTAACTGATGTGCTTGTTTCTGTGACCAGGGAGACACCTCGGGGGATTACCGGAAGATTCTGCTGAAGATCTGTGGTGGCAACGACTGAGCAGAGACTGGTGGCTCCCTTCTGTCCACCTGCCAGCAGCAGTAATGACAGGATAAGGCCAAAAAAAGTCCTTTGTTTCTATCCACCACAACTGTCCCTGGACCCCAGTTCCAACAGTCCGTACAGCCCTGGCTCTGTCCCCCACTCACCCTGTCCCCCACTCTGCCCATTCCTCATTTGGCCTGTGCTGGCACTTGGTCCCATCCCCCCATTCAGCCCTCTCCCCCACTCAGTCCCGTCTCCCACTCAGCCCTCTCCCCCACTCAGTCCCGTCTCCCACAGGGTCCTCCACTGGCCCCCACCCATCCTGTATCTTGTTAGTGTCCAGAAGCCTGGGCCCATGTGTAACTTTTTCAGATGCCTTTTCCATCCTGCCGTGTTGATCAAATAAGTTTGTAAATATGATAAATAAGTTTGCTCACTTATAGTTTGCATTGGGTGTGAGGGACAGGCTGTAAGCAGGCAGGATTGTTATACCCTAAGGCATCGGTTCTCAACCTGTGGGTCGCGACCCCTACGGGGTAGAATGACCAAAACACAGTCGTTGCTTAAAGCCATCGGAAAATACATATTTATTATACAATACATTTTTAAATAAAATATGTATTTCCGATGGCTTTAGGCAACCCGTGTTTTGGTCGTTAGACCCCGCAGGGGTCGCGACCCACAGGTTGAGAACCGCTGCCCTAAGGCTTAGTTTTAAGACTAAGCCTTTCACACCCTAAGTGACTTTGTATCAGAGACTTCCTTGTTTGTATATTGGATTAGAGGTTTTGATTTCTACACTACAAAATGGGGCAGACGGAGCTTGCTCTCTCACGGTTCCTGAGATTAGCATTAGAGAGGAGAGCAGAGAAGGGCCACGTGGAGGAGGCCAGGAGTAGCAGCCAAGATGGCAGAGTGCTGAAGAAAAAGCCCTTTTGTGCAGAGTTTGTGCAGAGAGAGGAGATGGGAAACAGAGGTGAATAAGTTCTGGTGAGGTTAGAAACCTTTGATTCTAGGAAACTTGGATAAGTCAGTGGGTTTGGGAGCCCTGAATGAAAAGGGAAGTGTTTTCCCACTGTGTGTATTTCTTGCCTGCTGGGTGCAAGCTAGGATAAAGTTAATGGCCCGCCAGTTCATGGCTCCGTTGTTTCATTACCATCTGTCCGATTAAATGATTAAATGCGAACTTGCATGGGCCAGGTGGCTGTGATGGTGGCTGTGGCTACTGGCTTTAAACATTTCGCATAGTCTGTGGCAGGATTCAGAATTTGGTATGGAGCCACCACCACCTTTGAGTGGTGGAGCACAGGACTGGCTGCTGTTAGGGTTCCCCATGGCTGACCTTTTGGGGGCCATAGGCTGGCTGACTTTTACAGCCATGTGTGAGGAAACTGAGAGCTCTGTAGGAGAGGCTGCCTGGGACCTGCAAACCGAGCAGTGGAAGGAGCTGGAGCAAACATGGGAGAAAGAGATGCCAACCCTGGAGCTGGAGCAAGCACTAGAGGCTGACCAGGTTTGTGAGATTTGCCTAGAAATGGAGCAGCCACTGGAGAAGGAATCACAGGTTCATGAGTTGCAGATTGCCCTGGATGTTGTGGAGATCCAACAGCGGCAAGAGGCCGGGGCTGGGGCCAGAGCTGGGGCTGCAAGGCCTGCTGAGCAGAAGGTGGCAGCGGCCTGGGGCTGGAGCCCGGCAGCAGGAGCTGATGTTTTCAGTTCCTTTTTGGAGGATGAGGAGAATCGGTCTGGAGTTGTGATCTGCAGTCTCCAGAAGGTGATAGCCCAGCAGCAAGAAGTACTTACTATGCCCCTGGTAGGTCTGCGATTTTGGGACATAGGGGTGGAAGCCATCATGCTCTCTAGAGCAGAGATGGAAATGCTGACTGCCATTGCCACATGCTCCTCCTTGGGACAGTGTAAGACCTGCCAGGATGGCAGGAATGAGAGGGGTGGCTGAGGCCCCAGGTGCTTGGACTGGTTTCCCGAGTGGGCACTGGTTCATTGGCTGGATGGACTTATGGATTTTGGACAATGTGAAATACCCTGATGGGGGTGGGGCGGCTTAGCCGGAGGCCATCCCCTGCCCTGGGAAGCTTTTCCCATGGTTAGAAAAAAGTCCGTGGACATTTTGTGCTTTTGACAAAGTGCTCAGAAATTGGTGAAGTGTATCTTTGTAATTGTTGCAATTGTATAATTTGTCATGTTGTTGTAACTTGTGTAATGTGCTTAATTTCCTTGTGCAGGAATACCAATGCTCTTAGATTGTGAAGCAAGCAAAAGGGGTGGCATGTTGGTCAAATAAGTTTGTAAATACGATATATAGGTTAGCTCGCTTATAGTTTGCATTGGGGGTGGGGGACAGGCTGTAAGCAGGCAGGGTTGTAATACCCCAAGGCTTAGTTTTAAGACTAAGCCTTTCCCACCCTAAGTGACTTTGTATCAGAGACTTCCTTATTTGTATATTGGATTAGAGGTTTAGGGTAGACATCTACTTGGGGATACCTCCTGATTCCACAGCCTCTTGGATGTGAGGAGAGGAGGGAATGACTCAAGGGGCATGGAGCACCTGTGTGCCGGACTCTGGCCTGTCCTACCTAGACCTGCCTCCTGCTAGAAGAGAGTAATGCAGGCCCTGGAAACGATGACAAGCCCTACCGTCACTTCAGCTCTGCCTCAGTTTCCATGCTGGAGCCTCTTGACCAGGGATCCCCAAACTACAGCCCACAGGCCGCATGTGGCCCCCTGAGGTCATTTATCCGGCCCCCGCCGCACTTCCTGAAGGGGCACCTCTCTCATTGGTGGTCAGTGAGAGGAGCACATTGATCATCTCATTAGCCAAAAGCAGGCCCATAGTTCCCATTGAAATACTGTTCAGTTTGTTGATTTAAATTTACTTGTTCTTTATTTTAAATCTTGTATTTGTTCCTGTTTTGTTTTTTACTTTAAAATAAGATATGTGCAGTGTGCACAGGGATTTGCTCATAGTTTTCTTTATAGTCCAGCCCTCCAATGGTCTGAGGGATAGTGAACTGGCCCCCTGTGTAAAAAGTTTGGGGACCTCTGCTCTTGACTAACACCCAGCATGCTTGATTAAGATGTCCCACCCCCAAGAGGTCCCTTGTCTTTCGGTGTCAGATGTGACCTAACTGGTGGGATGGACTACTTCACATTGCACAACTGGCCATGGACTCATTCTGACCCCAGTGGTCTCCAGAGTTGTGCCTGAGCCTAGATTCAGTCTGATCTAATGTGAAATTGGAAAATGATCTGTGACATTACCTCGCCCTGTCGTCTATACCAGAGGTGTAGTGTGATGACCTGGTGGCCCACAGGCACTATCTGACCTGCACTGCATTTACTTGGGTCTCCAAAGAGTCTTTTTATTTTTAACTTTATTTACTGATTTCTATTTTATTCATTGAGAGAGAGAGGTAGGGAGAGAGAGAAAGAAGAGCCACTCCTGCATGTGCCCAGAGCAGAACTCTAACCAGCAACTTCTGCGCTCTGGGAGGACACTTCAACAAACTGAGATTTGGCCAGGTCTTTTTCTTTTTTCTTTTCCTTTTTTTCTTGATTAATTTTAGAAAGTCTGAGAGAGGAAGGGAGAGAGACAGTAGGGGGGAAGGAGCCGTTCATTTATCGTTCCACTCAGTTGTGGATCCACTGGTTGCCTCCCCAGTGTGCCCTGACAGGGGATTGAACCCACAACCTTGGTGTTTTGGGATGACGCTGCAACGTTTCTTATTGACAAAAATATTTACGTGGGCACAGACAGAAATCAGCCCCAAGCCTCCTGAAATCAGGGCTGAACAGCTGCGTTGCTAAATTTTCTCTAAAACCCTTGCCACTCAAAGTGGTCTGCAGATCAGTAGTGTTTAATATCACTGGTCAGGCTGGGAGACAAGCTGGATCTTGGACCTGCTCCACATTCTCTGAATCAGAAAATGCCTCAGAGATCCACCTCATGGTCAAGTTGGAGAAATGCAGGATGAATCACTGGCAGTTTACCTTCCAGTAAAACTATGCTCTCACTTAATGCATTAACAATAGTTGACAGAGTTGCTTTGCCTAGATTTCCCTTAAACTGATCACTCCATTTTTATCCCAGCTACCATGCAAAATCATCCATACTCTTTTTAATGATAAAACTAAGTCCTGGAAGGTGACCAACTTGCCTAACTAAATTCCTGTGGTTCCGCCCAGGGTAAACCCCACACTCGTCTCAGTGAGTAGTATAATACGTTTTGAGTACAAATAGTATGATTAATGCTATCATTAGTGTGCATGGTGATTTTAGGTAATTATTATGCTTTATATGCTCACATGTATTGAAGAAAAATTTAATGATCCAAGACTGGCTTTCTGTAGTTATTTTTGCTTAGGAAGACTTTTTAGAAACTCAGTTCACGTGCAGTACAGACATGTCTAAAGTTGCGAGGGATGGTGGTTCCCATGTGCCTGTTTAGGGAACACTTCCCTACTTTGTATTAAGGATGGCTTTCCTGTCTTTCATTTATATATAGCTAAGTCAGGATTTCAACCATAGTGGCAATTTTTACTGATATCTATTACTAGGAACATCCCATGCATGCAGAACAAAGGAAAGGTAGAAGTTCTTTCATGACTATGTCCCTGAACAGTATTAGTTATATGTCATTGATGTTGTCCTAATCCAACTTTACGACTTACTGCAAGCAGAAATGAGGCAATCAGTATACTCAATTTTTAGGAAAGCTTAGGAACCATCTTAAAATGTTAGTTTAGAGATTGTAAATATAGTATTTTGAATAGGATTTTCACATGTTCACTGTGGAATTAGAATATAGACCTCTTCTTCATAAAGAGAAATGTGAAATGAAAACTATAGACTCTCATTGTCCAACCTTGATGAACAGGGAACCGTAATTTCTAGTTTGATGGGGAAAAGTGACCGTGCAGAAAGAGGGCCTCACAGACTTCAGATATATCACTCAGCTGCTCCCCTGGCGTGTGTGTGTGTGTGTGTGTGTGTGTGTGTGTGTGTGTGTGTAATATATAGATACTTTTTTTGGTCAGCGTTGATGACAGAGGGATAAATAACACAACCCAGGCTGCTAAACTAAGAGGTTGAATTAACAAGGCACCATTAATATTATTGTCATGAATTCCCTTGGACAGGGCCATACTTTTTAAAATCTGAGTGGGATAGCCATTATATTAAACTGTAAACTATTTTACCTTACCAAAAAGCAACCCCTAATAAGAGGAGACCAGAGAGAGAGACTCAGATTTGTAGATACTGATCTCTACCAGAAACAATGCTATTTCAGGCCTGTGTTCTTACATGGGGCCTTATTTTCGAACTGGACCAATTTCCCATAAATGTTTGCTTAGAACACACAGCACGCCCTCCTGCAGCAAACTACCCCAGGTGCTGTGGACGCTGGTGCACCCCAGGAATTTATAAAACATGCTACACCAGACTATTTATCAGGGGCACTGACCACTTTTCCCTTGGACAGCCAAATAAAAATTAAAGACATTAGCCAAGACTACAGCCATATAGTGTGAAGGAATAAAAATGATACCTATTTTGACAGTTCAGTAAAAAATATATATTTTGGTGTGGCACAGAATTTTAGTTATCAGTTTTTTTTTTCCATGAGATGAAAAATGTTGAAAATTTGTGCTCTACTAAATCACACAAGGAAAATAAGGCTAGAACTTCAGTCTATTGGGGGTGGCGGATTCCACCTTTGGAATTTTTCTGCTCTAGGAAAAGTTCTAGCATGAAAAAAATTAAGCAACATACTCTATATTTGAGCGGAATCTGCTGCGGCCTCCCATAGACTTGAATAGGAGAGGAAGAAATGTGTCGGAAACTGTCATTTCTCCGCCTCTTATTGAAATCAAAAGGAGGCTGCGGTGGATTGTGTGGTAACCTGAGATTCTCGGGAGCTCTCTTCCACAAAATCCGCCACACTCCCAATGAAATCAATAGGAGGCAGATTCAATGCCGGAAACCGCCGATTTCAGCAGTTTCCTCATTCAGAATATGGGAAAATAGTGGGAGATATGGGAGATAATTATACATTGGGGAACAGTGTGAACTACATCTTATAGTGGTCTCATAGTATAAGACCGATATAGTTCACACTATGTAAATGTATGGTGCTTTGTGTAAGTGTAAGCTGCTTTGTGTACTGTGTAATGATTACACACAAAGCACCTTACACTTACACAGTATTATGTGTATGATGTGTGTACTGTTTTTACATTATTAACCTTTTTACACCAGAGCAGGCTGTCTCGCAGGCTCTCTTGGCTCTCCGCCTCTTGCCTCTCCGCCTCCTAGGATTCTGTCCTCCGGCGCTTGCTGCACCCGCCCACTGATGACGTCAGCAAGCGCTGGACACACATAATGCGCTGCTATGGACAAGCGGCCATGCTGCTATGGACTGTGGAGCACCCCCCCCCCCCTGCTTCCCCCGCCCCTTAAGCCCCGGACGGATGATGCAATCACGTCTGCGCATGACTGCAGGCATTCAGTTTGGAACGTCCGTCCATAACTGCGTGCGTTCAAGCTGAATAGCGCTACTGCAGATGGTAGCACGGCTTCTCAGCAGCTAAAGCCATCCGAAAATATGTATTTTTGGATGGCTTTAGGCAACCCCTGTGTTTTTGTCGTTGGACCCTCGCCGGGGTCACGACCCACAGGTTGAGAACTGCTGAAATAGAAAGTGGGACATGTGAATCCTTCTGAATTCAGATAAATGTATTGGCTGCCTATGTTCTGTACTATGTAGGAGTTTAAAAGTGCAGGCATTGGCTTGATCCCAAGGTCGCTGTCTTGAGCAAGGGGTCACTGACTTTGCTGGAGCCCCCCATCAAGGCACATAGGAGAAAGCAATCAATGAACAACCAACGTTGAAACAGCTGTCAAGTACGTGTTGCATTTTTCTATACCTAGAGTATTAAAAAACCCCACACACATTTGTGAAGAGATAGAGTCCTACAGTTGTGAAGCAAACTTGAATGGCCTCATCTGGAAAGGGGAGGTTTTGGTCATCTCAAAGGACTTTTTCAAGGACTTGATGAATTAGCACGTGATCTAAAAGTCATAATTCTTCTTCACTATCACTCTCTGGTCTCTCCTGCTTCCAACTTCAGTATTCCTTAGGAATGACGTATTAAGCTACGTGGGTCCTCTGTGAGCCTGACAAAGCTCCGTTCTCACAGCCTGCAGTCTATAACACAGTAGGGTGATAGCAACAAGCCTGAAGTCAGAGGTTAGACTGCCTTGGTAAGAGGCTCACTCTGTGGTCTAAACCTCTCTGCCCTGGTGTTCTCAAGTCTAAGTAGGGGTAACATACTATTTTGTTAGGATATTATGGGTATTAAATAAGAAAATTAGGTTCAAGTGGTACTAAGTTATTGGAAGGTAGGGATATGAAAAGGTGGAGTAGGTACAGTGATCAAGAGACATGTATGAGGTGGGTACTTCAGGGGTTTATTAATCCTACTCGAGAGGTTTTCACTATATCACTTGAAAGAACCTAGACTAGAGATTTGTCATGGCTCCCAATGGTGAATTTCTTTGGCAGGAGGCAGCCTATGTGTTGTACTAAGTAGCGGTTTAAAAGGACAGGTATTGGCTTGATCCCAAGGTCACTGTCTTGAGCATGGGGTCACTGACTTTGCTGGAGCCCCCCATCAAGGCACATAGGAGAAAGCAATCAATGAACAACCAACATGCTGCAACAAGTTGATGATTGTCATCTCTCCCCATTCCTTTCTTTCTCTCTCGGTCTCTCTGTCTCTCTCTCTCTCAAAACAAACAAACAAACAAAAAAACAAAACAAAACAAAACAAAAAAACAGGCCTGACCTGTGGTAGCACAGTGCATAAAGTGTAAACCTGGAACACTGAAGTCATCAGTTGAAACCTGAGGTTACCAGCTTGAGCAACGGATCACTGTCTCACCTTGAACCCAAGCTCTCTGGTCTAATTCCAGGTCAAGGCATGTATGAGAAATAATCAATGCATAGCTAAGTGGAGTGATGAGTTGATGCTTCTCTCTCTCTTCCTTTATCTAATAAAAAACGAGCAAACAAAGAAATTTAAAACTGTTCTCTTTAATTTTTTGGAAGAGCTTGAGAAGGATTGGTGTTAATTATTCTTAAAATGTTTGATATTATTTTCCTGTAAAGCCATCAGGGTCCAGGACGTTTTCTTATTTAGGGGTACTTGATTACTCATTCAGTCTACTTACTTGTTATACGTCTGTTCAGATTTTCTTTATCTTGATTCAGTCTTTGTGAGTTTTCAGATAGGTCCCAATTTCTGCTTTGTTATACAATTTGTTGGTGTAGGATTATTGATAACACTGGGGAACAAATTTTCTTCATTTTCTGTTGCATGAGGTTTTAGATTTTTTTCTATATATTTCTGCATCACTGATTCCAAATTTGAAATTTGTTTTTTGGTTCATGCTCTAATTTTTATGCAATTTTAATTTCTTTGTATTACAGTTAATGGAATGCATTGGTTTTTATATATTTTTATTTATTTATTTATTTATTTATTTATTTATTTATTTATTTATATTTTTCCGAAGTTGGAAACAGGGAGGCAATCAGACAGACTCCCGCATGTGCCCTACCGGGATTCACCTGGCATGCCCACCAGGGGGCGATGCTCTGCCCATCTTGGCGCATCGCTCTGCCACAATCAGAGCCATTCTAACACCTGAGGCAGAGACCATAGAGCCATCCTCAGTGCCCGGGCAAACTTTACTCCAATAGAGCCTTGGCTGCGGGCGGGGAAGAAAGAGACAGAGAGGAAGGAGAGGGGGAGGGGTGGAGAAGCATATGGGTGCTTCTCCTGTGTGCCCTGGCCAGGAATTGAACCCGGGACTCCTGCACGCTAGGCTGACGCTCTACCACTGAGCCAACCAGCCAGGGCCTGCATTGGTTTTTAAATTGGAGTTAAAGGGCAACAATGTCTCTTGGATTGAACTTAACCACAAGGCAATTAATGTTTTACAAACATCACTTTTACATAATTGTAGTGGTTTTTAAATGTAAAAAATTATTATCTGATAAAAACACCCTCTTATTTTGTTTTAAGATTGAATCATGGCTTCCTCGAGTAGGCGTAAATGTAAGAATAGTCCTGACACTGTCTGTTATATATGTGGATGTTACACACTTCAACGTCAAAGGCACAATATTTCATCATTCGTGACATGTGCATATATTGCCTATTTTCAAGTTCCCCTTGGTGATCAGGACAAGAATTGGGCTACTTATATTGTGTGTCATAATTGTGAGGTAATGCTTTGTAACTGGACAAAAGGAAAACTCAAAGGAATACCTTTTGGTATTCCCATGGTTTGGCATGAACCTAAGGACCACAGCAGTGACTGTTATTTCTGTCTGATCCATACAAAGGGCATCGGCAAGAAAAAATGGCATATGATTGCATATCCTAATATTCCTTTAGCAATACAACCTATCCCACACTCTGAGACACTCCCGGTTCCAGTTTTTAATGGTTTTATTTCTTCTAAGGATGAAGAAAGTGAACATGATGATCAAGTGTATTTTGATAAGATGCATGAGGAAATGGTTGTAGAATCTGAAAGGTCTTCTTCTGAAGTCAACCAGTCATAAACCAACCTCTCAGCAGTTTAGCCAACCCAAATTGAATGACTTAGTAAGAGATTTGGGCCTATTAAAGAAAGCAGCTAAGTTATTAGCCTCGAGGCTTCAAGAAAAGAATGTACTTCATCCATCAGCTAAAGTATCCCATTTCAGGAAGCGTGAACAAAAATTTGTGGAATTTTTTTCTGAACACAAACATTTTGTTTACTGTCATGATATCTGTAGTCTTCTCAGCCAGCTAGGTGTTACCACTTACAGTCCAACAGAATGGCGACTATTTTTTGACAGCTCTTAAATGGAGTCTGAAATGTGTTCTCTACACAACGGTAATGTTTATGCAGCGGTTCCAGTTAATTATTCACATCATCTGCGAGAAGATTATAATGACATAAAAATTGTCCTTGACTTTCTGAAGTATGAGGAGCATAAATGGATCATTTGTGTGGATCTTAAAATGGTAAATTTCCTGCTAGGACAAGAGAGAGGTTTCATGAAATATCCTTGACTTCTGTGTTTTTGGGACAGCCAAGCTGGGGAGAAACACTGGACTCAGAAGGAGTGGCCAAAACTGAAGCTCTGGAAGTAGGGATGCAAAATATTGTGAATGAACCTGTAGTTAATTGAGACAGGATCATTTTTCCCCCACTTCATATCAACTTGGCTTAATGAAGCAGTTTGTTCAGGCTTTTTTTTTTTTTTCTGAAGCTGGAAATGGGGAGAGACAGTCAGACAGACTCCCGCATGCACCTGATCGGGATCCACTCGGCACGCCCACCAGGAGCGACGCTTTGCCCACCAGGGGGCGATGCTCTGCCCCTCTGGGGGGTCACTCTGTTGCGACCAGAGCCACTCTAGCACCTGGGGCAGAGGCCAAGGAGCCATCCCCAGCACCCGGGCCATCTTTGCTCCAATGGAGCCTTGCTGCGGGAGGGGAAGAGAGAGACAGAGAGGAAGGAGGGGGGGGGGGTGGAGAAGCAAATGGGTGCTTCTCCTATTTGCCCTGGCCGGGAATCGAACCCGGGTCCCCCGTGCGCCAGGCCGACGCTCTACCGCTGAGCCAACCGGCCAGGGCCAGTTTGTTCAGGCTTTTAATAGAGAAAGTGAATGCTTTCAACATGTTATTTCCGCTTTTCCTGTATTGTCTTTCAAGAAGATCAAAGCAGTTGTATTCGATGGACCTTAAATTTGAACCAACATATGTGAAGAAGAATTTGCCAGGAAGATGAATAAGGAGGAGAAAACAGCATGGCAGTCTTTTATGGCACTTACAAAGAACTTCCTTGGCAACAAAAAAGCAGAAAACCATGAACTTCTGGTGCAAAGGATGCTGTTGGCTTTCTGCGACATTAGATGTAACATGAGCGTTAAGATTCACTTCTTGGACTGTCACCTTGATAAGTGTCCTGAAAATCTTGGACCTGTTAGTGATAAGCAGTTTACTGCTGGAGCATCAAATGAGATTGTCCTCAACAATCACACAAACGCAAGAGCTACAAACGCAAAGGTTCTCCTGAATAGAATTTAAATAAGTTTTGTGGAAATTTTATGATTAAAATAAGTGTTTTAATATGTTCTATTTTGAAATTGTAGACAAATTCTGATGTAATTATATCTTTTAGTGTATTAGTGTATTTACTGCATTAAATAAATTATTATATTTTCACAAAGATGATGCCCAAGAAGACATTCTTCTTCATTACCTTAAACTAAGTGTTGAAAATTTTTCAATAAGATGAAAACCTAAAACCTTTAATTGCAAAAAAACTGTAGCTTACAGAGAAAAACTAATGTCAGATTTGAGGTCAGCACACTCAAATTAGGTAAGAACAGGTGTTTTTGTGGATGCAACAAAAATTTTATAATACTTGGGGAAGACAAGCTCGCTCTGGAGTAGGCAGACATACCAACATCCACCTCCCAGAACCAGAGTGGATTAAAAACTAATTTTAAGAACTATCATCTGGAAAAACCAACTTTGGACTAAACTAAGAGGACTCTTCAACCAAGGAACACTGAAGAAGCCACACTGAGACTTGTAGGAAAAGCGGAAACGCGTAGAGGACTGCCCAGCTCCCCGGAGCGAATGGCAGCTGGGACAGACTTGCGTGGCAGGAGGTGAGTTTAGCAGAGAGAGGAGGGTCCTGAATCCCAGGAACAAAGCCTCAGCCTACAGCCCCAGAGCCCAGAAGAGGTGTAAGGACAGTATTTAGCTGGAAACAAGTCAGGATACTGTTTGTGAGAAAGAGTCTGATTTCTCAGACACAGAATTCTTTTTAAAGGGGCCACACAGAACATTTCTCTCACAACCACTCACCCAGGGCTCCAGGGGATGGGGAGAGAGGAGAGTACTGGAGTAGCAGGAAGAGAGTGTAATCTAGGAGGCACAGGGAGAAACATTTTGGGAGAGAGCCACCCTAACCCCTGGGACGAGTCACTTCCCAAATCTGAAGTGAATATTTACCCTGGAAACAGCAATACCAACAAAGGGAAGCAGGACACCAGCCAAAAAAGCTCTCCCGTGGCACTCAGAGCAGAGTTGCTTAGAAGGAGGGAGCTTTCAGGTCTACAGTAGTGAATGTTAGGGTCTGAACTGCAGCGCCACCACCCACACGGCTAAGAGCTCCCCCGAGGGTGGGCGGCGGTGGGACATGGAGGTGCGGTTTTGTCAGCAAGGGCAGAAGCCTGCTGGCTGCCATTGGGCTCACTTGTGAGCTCAGTCTTGCCCGGCTGGGGAGGAGTAGGCATGCAAAAGTGGTCAAGCCCAGCTGCCAGAAGCCTGTAATCCAGCCTGTGGGAGAAGGGTGGGAACCCCAGAAGGGGTGGAGACCAGCCCTTGAGCAAGGACACAGGAGCACAGCCTTGCCCCGCCCATGGAACCCAGGCTTGAGGCCTGAGTTGGGAGCTGGCTCCTCCCATGGGGTTGGAGCCTAAAGCCCAGAATAGGCAGAGTTCTGCTACTGAGCTGAGCATGGGCACGCAGTCCTTCCTGGCCGGTAGAGCCAAGGCTAGCAGACGTTCCACGAGTGGGCTCCTCCTGCAAGGGTGGTGCAAAAGCCCAGAAACAGGCAGAGACCTGCAGCTGAGCAAAGGTGCTCACCACTGCCCTCAGGGCCAAGCCTAATGCCACCTATGGGTTCGGAGTAAAGGCCAAGGCCACTAAGGCTTGTGCACCCGAGCACGTAATCACAGCCACTCCTGTGAAGGAGAGGTGGAAACCACAGCAACAGCCCCAGTGGGCAGGCACCGGCAACGCCCAAACCCAAAAGCCCTAGGCATCAACAGAAGAGGGGGTGGTGGGCCTGCAGACAGACCATACATAAAGAACAGAGACCATACCCAGTGGATTTCAGTGGCCAAAATTTTCCTTTACACAGAGAAAATGCAAAGGCAGAGAAATGCAACACAAATGAACCAAGAGAAATCCCCAGAAAAGGATCTAAATTAATCATATATAAACAAATTACCAGATGCAGAGCTTAAAATAATGATTGCTAGGATGCTAAAAGATATTAGAACAACAATAGATGGTCATTATGAACACCTAAATAGATAGCAAATTTAAAAAAGGACATTGAAATAATAAAAAAGAATCAGTCAGAAATGACAAATACAGTATCTGAAATAAAGAACACAATGGAAGGAATTAAAAGCAGGATAGATGAAGCAAAGAATTGAATCCACAAGTTAGAGGACACGATAAATAAAGGCACGGAAGCAGAGCAGAAAAAAGAAAAGAGACTCAAAATGTCTGAGGAAACTCTAAGAGAGCTCTGTGACAATATGAAGAGAAATAACATCCGCATCATAGGGGTTCTTGAAGAAGAAGAGAAAGAACAAGGGATAGAGATATTGTTCAAGCATATCATAACTGAAAACTTCCCTCAATTAAGGCAGGAAAACATCTCACATGTTCAGGAAGCACAAAGAACTCCATTAAGGAGAAACCCAAAGAAATCAACACCAAGACACATCATAATTAAAATACCAAAGCTAAGTGATAAAGAGAAAATATTAAAAGCTGCTAGAGAAAAAAAGCCTATCACCTACAAAGGAGCCCCCATAAGGATGACTTCTGACTTCTCAACAGAAACACTTGAGGCCAGAAAGGAATGGCAAGAAATATTCAAAGTAATGCAGAACAAGAGCCTACAACCAAGACTACTTTATCCAGCAAGGCTATCATTTAAAATTGAAAGAGAAATAAAAAGCTTTACAGACAAAAAAATAAACTCAAGGAATTCACTACAATCAAACCAAGGCTGCAAGAAATGCTAAGGGACCTGTTGTAAGCAGATCAAAGGAGAAAAAGAATATAGCAAAAGAGGAATACAGTTTTAAAGAACAAAATGGCAATAGACAATTACATATCAATAATACCCTTAAATGTAAATGGATTAAATGATCCGATCAAAAGACATAGGGTAGCCGCATGGATAAGAAAATAGGACCCACACATATGCTGTCTACAAAGAGACACACCTTAAATCAAAAGATGCACATAGACTGAAGATAAAAGGATGGAAAAAAATATTTCATGCAAATGGAAATGAAAAAAAAGCTGGAGTAGCAATACTTATATCAGATAAAATGGACTTTAAAACAAAGACTATAGTTAGAGATAAAGTAGGTCACTACATAATGAAAAAGGGAGCAATCCAACAGGAAGATATAACTGTTATAAATATCTACGTACCTAATATAGGAGCACCTAAATATATAAGGCAGACTTTGATGGATTTAAAGGGCGAGATCAACAGCAATACTATAATAGTAGGGGATTTCAATACCCCATTAACATCATTAGATAGATCCTCAAGAAAGAAAATTAACAAAGAAGCAGCAGACTTAAAGAACATATTAGATCAACTCGATTTAATAGATATCTTCAGAACCTTTCACCCTAAAACAGCAGAATATACATTCTTTTCAAGTGCTCATGGTACATTGTCTAGGATTGACCACATGTTAGGACACAAAAGCGGTCTCAACAAATTTAAGAAGATTGAAATCATATCGAGTACTTTCTCTGATCACAGTGGCATTAAACTAGAAATCAACCACAACAGAAAAACTGAAAAATACTCAAACACTTGGAAACTAAATAGCATATTATTAAATAATGAATGGGTAAACAATGAGATCAAAGAAGGAATTAAAATTTTTTTTATAATACTTTATAAAATATAAAATATTTTATAATATAATATTATAATACTATAAACTTATTTATTATAAGATTATAATATTATAAAGTGTATTTCTTTTTTTATTTTGTTATTATTAATTTTACTGGGGTGACATTAATAAATCAGGGTACATATGTATGTTCAAAGAAAACATGTCCAGTTTATCTTGTCAATCAATTATGTTGCATACCCATCTCCCATAGTCAGATTGTCCTCTGTCACCTTCTATTTAGTTTTCTTTGTGACCCTCCCCCTCCCCTTCCCCTCTTCCCCCTCCTGTAACCACCACACTTTTGTCAATGACTCTTAGTCTCGTTTTTATGTCCCACCTACGTATGGAATAATGCAGTTCTTGTTTTTTTCTGATTTACTTATTTCACTCCGTATAATGTTATCAGGATCCCAACATTTTTTTGCAAGTGATCCGATGTCATCATTTCTTATGGCTGAGTAGTATTCCATAGTGTATATGTGCCACATCTTCTTTATCCAGTCATCTATTGAAGGGATTTTTGGTTATTTCCATGTCTTGGCCACTGTGAACAATGCTGCAATGAACATGGGGCTCCATGTGTCTTTACATATCAATGTCTCTGAGTTTTTGGGGTATATACCCAGTAGAGGGATTGCTGGGTCATAAGGTATTTCTATGTTCAGTTTTTTGAGGAACTTCCATAATGGTTGTACTACTTTACATTCCCACCAACAGTGAATGAGGGTTCCTTTTTCTCCACAACCTCTCCAACATTTGCTATTACCTATCTTGTTAATAATAGCTAATCTAACAGGTGTGAGGTGGTATCTCATTGCAGTTTTGATTTGCATTTCTCTAATAACTAATGAAGATGAACATCTTTTCATATATCTGGTGGCCATTTGTATTTCTTCCTGGGAGAAGTGTCTGTTCATATCCTCTTCCCATTTTTTTATTGGATTATTTGTTTGTTTGTTGTTGAGTTTTATGAGTTCTTTATATATTTTGGATATTAGGCCCTTATCTGAGCTGTTGTTTGAAAATATCATTTCCCATTTAGTTGATTGTCTATTTTGTTGTCAGTTTCTCTTGCTGAACAAAACTTCTTAGTCTGATGTAATCCCATTCATTTATTTTTGCCTTCACTTCCCTTGCCTTTGGAGTCAAATTCATAAAATGCTCTTTAAAACCAAGGCCCACGAGTTTAGAACCTATGTCTTCTTCTATATACTTTATTGTTTCAGGTCTTATATTTTGGTCTTTGATCCATTTTGAATTAATTTTAGTACAAGGGGACAAACTGTAGTCGAGTTTCATTCTTTTGCATGTAGCTTTCCAGCTACATGTACCATTTGTTGAAGAGGCTTTCTTTTCTCCATTGTGTGTTGTTGGCCCCTTTATCAAAAATTATTTGACCATATATATGTAGTTTTATTTCTGGACTTTCTATTCTGTTCCATTGGTCTGAGTGTCTATTTTTCTGCCAATACCATGCTGTTTTGGTTGTGTGGCTCTATAATATAGTTTGAAGTCAGGTATTGTAATGCCTCCAGCTTCGTTCTTTTTCTTTAGGATTGCTTTGGCTATTCGGGGTTTTTTATAGTTCCATATAAATCTGAAGATTTTTTTGTTTCATTTCTTTAAAAAATGTCATTGGAATTTTGATGGGAATTGCATTAAATTTGTATATTGCTTTGGGTAATATAGCCATCTTGATTATATTTATTCTTTCTATCCAAGAACAAGGAATATTCTTCCATCTCATTGTATCTTTTTTGATTTTCCTTAACAATGCTTTGTAGTTTTCATTATATAAGTCCTTTACATTCTTTGTTATGTTTATTCCTAGGTATTTTATTTATTTTTTGTTGCAATCTGGAAGGGGATTATTTTTTTGAGTTCATTCTCAAATGTTTCATTGTTGGCATATAGAAAGGCTATGGACTTTTGTATGTTAATTTTGTATGATGTGACCTTACTGTATTGGCTTATTGTTTCTAGTAGTCTTTTTGTAGATTCTTTCGGGTTTTTGATGTATAGGATTATATCATCTGCAAAAAGTGATAGCTTTACTTCTTCTTTTCTGATATGGATGCCTTTTATTTCTTTGTTTTGTCTGATTGCTCTGGCTAGAACCTCTAGCACCACATTAAATAAGAGTGGAGAGAATGGACAACCCTGTCTTGTTCCTGATTTAAGGGGGAAAGCCTTCAGTTTTGTGCCATTTAATATGATGTTAGCTGATGGTTTTTCATATGTGGCCTTTATCATGTTGAGATATTTTCCTTCTATACCCATTTTGTTGAGAGTCTTAAACATAAAATTGTGTTGTATTTTATCAAATGCCTTTTCTGCATCTATTGATAAGATCATGTGGTTTTCGTTCTTTGTTTTAACCGTTTTACGTATGTTGAACCATCCTTGAGATTCTGGGATGAATCCCACTTGATCATGATGTATTTTTATTAATATGTTTTTGTATTCGATTTGATAGTATTTTGTTTAATATTTTAGCATCTGTATTCATTAGAGATATTGGTCTGTAGTTTTCTTTTTTTGTGCTATCTTTGCCTGGTTTCAGTATGATGGTTATGTTGGCCTCATAAAATGTGTTTGGGAGTATTGCTTCTTCTTCAATTTTTTGGAAGACTTTCAGTAGAATAGGAACCAAGTCTTCTTTGAATGTTTGATAGAATTCACAAGTATAACCGTCTGGGCCTGGACTTTTATTTTTGGGGAGGGTTTTAATAGTTTTTTCTATTTCTTCCCTACTAATTGGTCTATTTACACTTTCTGCTTCTTCTTGATTCAGTCTAGGAAGGTTGTATTGTTCTAGGAATTTACCCATTTCTTCAGATAGTTGAATTTAGTGGCATATAGTTTTTCATAGTATTCTGTAATAATTCTTTGTATATCTATGATATCCATGGTGATTTCTCCTCTTTCATTTTGGATTTTGTTTGAGTCCTTTATCTTTTTTCCTTGGTAAGTCTTGCCAAGGTTTTGTCAATTTTGTTGATCTTTTTAAAGAACCAGTTTCTTCTATTAATTTTTTCTATAGTTTTTCTGTTCTCTATTTCGTTTATTTCTGCTCTGATTTTTATTATCTCCTTTCTTCGGCTGGTTTTGGGTTGTCTTTGTTCTTCTTTTTCTGGTTCCTTAAGGTGTGAAGTTAAGTGGTTCACTTGGGCTCTCTCTTGTTTGTTCATATATGCCTGAAGTGATATGAACTTTTCTCTTATCACTGCTTTTGCTGCATTCCATAGATTTTGATATGTCGTATTGTCATTTTCATTTGTCTGTATATATCTTTTGATCTCTGCACTTATTTCTTCTTTGATCCATTCATTTTTTAAAAGAATGTTGTTTAGTTTCCACTTTTTTGTGGGGTTTTTTCCCTCTTTATTGCTGTTGAATTCTAGTTTTAAGGCTTTATGATCAGAAAATATGCTTGGTACAACTTTGATTTTTCTGAATTTGCTGATGTTATTTTTGTGGCCCAACATATGGTCAATTCTTGAGAATGATTCATGTACACTGGAGAAAAATGTATACTCTGTCACTTTGGGATGAAATGTCCTATAGATGTCTATCATATCCAGGTGCTCTAGTGTTTTGTTTAATGCCAATATATCTTTATTGATTCTCTGTTTTGATGACTGATCTAGAGCCGTCAGTGGTGTATTGAGGTCTCCAAGTATGATTGTATTTTTGTCAGTTTTTGTTTTAAGGTCAATAAGTAGCTGTCTTATATATTTTGGTGCTCCTTGGTTTGGTGCATATATATTAAGAATTGTTATGTCTTCTTGATTCAATGTCCCCTCAATCATTATGAAATGACCATTTTTGTCTCTGAGTAATTTTGCTGTCTTGTAGTCAACATTATCAGATATGAATATTGCTACACCTTCTTTTTTTGGATGTTGTTTGCTTGGAGTATTGTTTTCCAGCCTTTCACTTTGAATTTGTTTTTATCCTTGTTGCTTAGATGAGTTTCTTGTAGGCAGCATACAGTTGGATTTTCTTTTTTACTCCATTCTGCTACCTTGTGCCTTTTTATTGGTGAGTTTAATCCATTTACATTTAGTGTAATTATTGTTATTTGTGGGTTCCCTATTGCTATTTTATACATTGCTTTCTGTTAGTTTCGTGTCTTGTTTGATTATTCTCTTTTGTTTTCTATCCTTTGTTTTTCTTTGGTTGTATTTCATACTTCTTTCCTCTGTTTCTATCTTTTTTAAGTCATGTGCTTCTGTGGTGTTTTTTTCAAGGGTGGTTACCATTAAGTAATGAAAAGGGTTCCTACGCTGCTCATTGTATTACACTATCTTGTGAGTACTTCTGCACTCCATAGTCATTTGCTACTGTTAATCTCTGTCCTTTCCCCTTTTTCTTTTGTTTTTGTTTTCACAGTTTAAATTTGGTTTTATTGTGTTCTTTGTTTTGTTTTTTGTATCTGGTTGGAAAACCCCCTTTAGTAATTCCTGGAGTGGGGGTTTTCTGATGATAAATTACTTCATCTTTTCTGTGTCTGTGAATGTTTTTATTTCTCCTTCATATTTGAAGGATAGTTTTGATGGGTTTAGTATTCTTGGCTGAAAGTTCCTGTCTTTCAGGACTTTAAATATTGGGGTCCACTCTCTTCTAGCTTGTAGAGTTTCTGTTGAGAAATCCGATGATAATCTAATAGGCCTTCCTTTATATGTTGTATTCTTCCTTTCCCTGGCTGCCTTGAGGATTTTTTCTTTGTCATTGGTTTGTGCCAATTTCATTATGATGTGCCTTGGAGTAGGTTTGTTGGGGTTATGAAAACTCGGTGTTCTGTTTGCTTCTTGAATTTGAGGCTTTAGTTCTTTCCACAGGCTTGGGAAGTTCTCATCTATTATTTGTTTGAATATGTTCTCCATTCCATTTTCTCTGTCTTCTCCCTCTGATATACCTATTATTCTTATGTTAGTCTTTTTTATGGAGTCAGACAATTCCTGAAGGGCTTTCTCATTTTTTTTTAATTTTTGAGTCTCTTTCTTCTTCTCTCTGTTGTGCCTCAAGTTGCTTGTCTTCTATTTCACTAATCCTACATTCTATCTGGTCTGTTCTATTAGCTAAGCTTGTTACCTCATTTTTCAGTTCATGAATTGAGTTTTTCATCTCTATTTCATTTGTTTTTATAGTTTCAATTTCCTTGGTGATATATTGTTTGTGTTTGTTGTTTTTTGTGCTTCCTAAATTGCCTTTTTGTGTTTTCTTGTATATCTCTGAGTATTTTTAGGATATCTATTTTAAATTCTCTGTCATTTAGCTCCAAGATTTCCAATATATTAAATTTTTTCTCCATAGATTTTTCCTCATCTATCTGTGCTACCTCTCTGTATTTTGTATCCATGATATTTGATTTCCTTTTCCTTAATGGCATCTGAGGGTGGTTTTGTTGATAGTACTAATGAGAATTAATAAAGAATAAAAAGTTTAAAAAATTATTATTTTTCTTTTTTTTTCCTCTCCTTGAGAAAAAATTGTGGTGAACTGTGAATAATATTCTGCTAAATAGAACAAGAACTACCTATACTAGAGGACCTGAGTTGGGGAGAAGTTATAAAGGAGCAAAAAAAAAAAAGGGAGTATGGACCTACAAAATGCAAAAAAGAAAAAAATTTGGGTCAAGAATAAAATGATTTCCTTTTTGGTGATGGTTGACTAAGAAATATAATGAGAGGAATAAGAGGAAAACAGGAAAAAGGGGAAAATTTTTTTAAAAATTAAAAAATTACTATTGTATTTAGTGGAGCAAAAACTAGATAAAATGGAGAGCCAGGTTTGGGAGCACTGCTAATGAGTTAAAAAAGCAAAGTAAAAAACACCCAAAGTGCCACAAAGAAAAATTTGAGTCCCAAATAAAATAATTTGTTCATGATTGAGGATCGAATGAGAAGGAAAGTAAAGGAGAAAAGAAGAAACTAATATAGAGGGAGAAAAACAAAAAGAGGAAAACACAAAAAGAAGAAAAAAGAAAAAAGAACAAAAGGACAGAGAGAAAGAGTTAAGGGTTTTGGAGTGCAAACCTCAGAGAGAGAAAGGAAGAAGAAAGGAAAGATAATGGGAGATGTAACACTTATGGGTAGTGTAGTTCAAGGAGAGGAAAGAGTAAAACTGGAAGAGAATGAAACAACCAAATTGGAAGAAGAAAATAATCAAGACAAGAAGATAAGAGAAACAAATGAACAAATATAATAAAATGGGATATGTTATAAAGTCTGTGGATTATTCTTGATTTTGAGAGGTTATCTTCTTGCTTTTTCTTTTCTCTCCCTCTTCCTGGTCTGTGACTCTGTATCCTGGGTTCTTCCCCTGTAGCACACTTAGGTAGAGGTTTGCAGTTGATAAGTATGGCGATGTCATATATTAGGCTTCAGTCTCCTTGGCAGTCAAGGCTCATTAGCATTTGCAGGCTCCGACAATGAGAGAGTCCGTTTTCCTGGAGCCTCTCTCCTAGTCTTTCCTTCCTGAATTAGCAGCCTGATGATCCAGCTATGGGGTTGCTGCTGCCTCTGCCTGGAGAGTAAGAGGCTCAAAGAGCTGGCAAATCCCCACTCTATTCCCTCTCAGCACAGGGCTCTAGGTAAGGCTCAATCAGTCAGAGCCACTAGCATAATCAGGTGGGGCTGGGAGCCAATTGTTTTCAAGGTGACTTTCTATGTGCCTCTAGGCGTGTCCTGAATGCCTCAGCACTCTGTGGGACCACTTTCCCCAGGCTTTTGGCACTTTGTAACCTGTTTGGGCTGGGTAGAAGATGTCCTAGTCACTGTTTGCTAAGCAGGAGGACTTACAAGCTGCTAAGTCCCTCTTTTTAACATATAGCCCTGAGTATGAAAGCTCTGCCAATCAGAAGTTACCCCCACTCCTACGTGCATAGCATAACAAGAGGCACTAAAAAATATCACCCCTCTTGTCTTAGATTGCTGACCTGAGAGAGATCTTGTCAGTTAGAGTCATGTAGGTCAGTTGGGAGGCGAGCAGACTGTGGTTTAAGCAATCCTTCACGGGTATGTTAGCTTGTATGGCTGGGTGAGGCGCCCCACCCACCCAGAGAAGTTCGAGCCTAGGGAATCTGGCTTTCGCATGCCACTCTTCAGGGTGCAGGGGTGACACTGAAACTCCGGTCTCAGCCCATGCAAAGGCCTCTGACTCTGCCTCTCTGTCCGGGAACATGGGCGCCCACTCCCGGGGTGCTCAGAGGAATCTCTCGTCCACTATCCGCGCTCGCCGACCAGGATATCAGGCCGGCTGCCTCTCACCCTGGGTGAGGTGCCCCACCCACTCGGAGAAATTCAAGCATAGGTAATTTCGCTCCCACGCACTCCCCGCGCGCTGCTTTTCAGGGCGCAGGGGCGACCCCGAGACACCAGTTTCAGCCCACACAAAGGCCTCTGACTCTGCCCCTCTGTCTGGTAACATGGGCACCCACTCCAGGGCTCTAGGAGGAATCTCTCACCCCTATTCACGTGAGCCGACCAGGAGATCAGGGCGATGGCTGCCTCACTTGCCTTTCTTTGTCTTGATTTGGCGCAAGCGTTAGCTTGTGTTGACTGGGTTGCCACAAGCAAAGTTTTTTCTGGGCTTGGATGTCCTTGCCACAGCCTGGCTCGAATGTTTGTGCCGCAGCCTGGTTCTATTCACACCCTTTGCCTGCCTTAGTTCCTATTCTCTCAGTTCAAGTGAAAGCAGCCCTTATTTACAATAGGTTAGTGAGGAAGGCAGAGTGTTCCTTTTTCCGTCTTTTCCTTTGGGATTGATTATATATTTAGTCAATTTTTTGCTCAATCATACCTTTGCGTTCAGTGCGGGACTTCTGGAGGCTCCAAGGATAGATTTTTCTGTCTCTGGTTGAAGATCTTGTTGATATTTTGGGGAGATTTATCGGTATTGCTCCTTATGGCACCATTTCTCTGATGTCACTCCTATAAACTTTTATTTCTAAGGTATTACTTGTAATGTCTAATTTCTCAGGTTTATTTGAATTTTCTTTATTCCCTTAGTTAATCTAGCCAAGGATTTATCAATTTTATTGATCCTTTCAAAAAGGCAACTATTAGTTTTTTTTATCTTTTAATTGTTTTTCTGTTCTATTTTATCTTTGCTCTAATCATCATTTTCTAAGTTCGAATTTATGGGTCCTTTTTGAATAAGAGAATAAACCACAAATTTATAAACATGATACTTCATATATACAAAGGAGATACTCAGGGAAAAAATGAATAACTCTCTAAATGTGGGTCATTTTTATTCATTATTCTATGTTCTCAGGGACCCCTCAATCTTCTTGGAATTTTTAAAATATTATTTATTTAGAAATGTTTTTTGGTCCAATTTTCACAGTTCACTCATTCTGAAAGTTCTGTACTTGAGTTTGCCTCCTACTAGAAGGAAACATCAAATCTGGTCTGCCGATTCCACAGGCTAGATAATTGGCAGGTACAGGATGGGTGAATCTGCTTCCTTTTTCTATCTGATCTGTTTGTGCACTGAGGCAGAGGGAGGCAATGTGGGCTGAAACCACAGGCCCCACGGGGCTCCCTCGCTTCTCCATTCTGGTGGGATCTTCTGTCTTGCTCTGTCCTGAGTTGTCTCAGGGACTTCCCATAACTGCAGGCACTGGACCCGGCTGGAAAGGCATGCCTGCTTCGATCCCACTCCCAGATCGAAGTTGGAACCAGTTGGAGTCTAACTGGTTCCTTCTCTGGTTACTTGAGGTATAAAGTTGGATTGTTGATGTAAGATCTTTTTTAGTGTAGCCATTGACAGCTATGCACTTCCTCCCAGCACTACTTTCAGTGAGTCCCATAGGTTTCAGTGTTTTGTTTCTCATTTTCATTTGCTCATGGTTTTCTAAATTGCCTTGTAACTTTTTTGACATTGGTTGTTTTAGAGTGTAATTTCCACAGATGTATGTATTTTTCACTTTTTCTTCTACTTTGATTTTAGTTTCATTGTGATCAGAAAATATATGTTTTATTTCATTGTGATCAGAAAATATATTCTTGAAATTGTTTTTTTGTTGTTGTTTGTTTTTTTCTTTAATACAGAGACAGAGAGAGTGTCAGAGAGAGGGATAGATAAGGACAGACAGACAGGAATGGAGAGAGGTGAGAAGCATCAATCATTAGTTTTTCATTTTGACTCCTTAGTTGTTCATTGATTGCTTTCTCATATGTGCCTTGACCGTGGGGCTACAGCAGACCGAGTAACCCCTTGCTTGAGCCAGTGACCTTGGGTCCAAGCTGGTGAGCTTTGCTCAAACCACATGATCCCATGCTCAAGCTGGCAACCTCGGGGACTCGAACTTGGGTTCTCCGCATCCCAGTCCCATGCTCTATCCACTGCGCCACTGCCTGGTCAGGCTATTCATGAATTTGTTAAGATTTGTTATATCTCCTTGGAGAATGGACCCTTTTGTCATTATATAATGTCCCTTTGTGTCTCCTGTAGTAGATTTTTACCTTGCTTTCTTTTAGTTCCCATTTGCATGAAACGCCTCTTTCCATCTCTTACCTTTCAGCCTGTGTAAATCTTGAGCCCTAAAACGAGTCTTGGGTAGACAGCACATAGTTGAATCCTGGTTTTCTGTAAACATTCATGTAAGCACACTACAAAACTTTCTACTGTTTTCAAGTGCCCTTTGCTTTCTGTGTTGGAGAGTGTATGCACTTCAATTTGATTGTGTATAATAAAATCCACTTCCAATTAATGCTTGTACCAACCCCACTACCCATTTCCTGTCTTCTTTAATCCTTATGTTCTCCCCCATTGTACTCCCAAATACTAAATTGTCAGTTATCACATGGGTATGTGCTGATTTATTTGTATTTCTGTGTGACTTTTTGTTAGAGTAAAGAAATTCATTTCTTGCCCAGAAGTCACAAACCTCATTTTTTCCTCATAAATGTAAATCCAGGTACTTAGCCATTAGAAATTTTTTTGTTGTTATAAGTACGAAAGGAAAAATAAGATAAATATGTTGTGAGCACGGCGTACTGCACAGTGACTATAGTTATAAATATTGTATTATATACTTTGAAATTTGCTGAAGGTAGACCTTCAGTGTTCTTTTTTTTTTTTTTTTTCTTCTGTATTTTTCCGAAGCTGGAAACGGGGAGAGACAGTCAGACAGACTTCCGCATGCGCCCAACCGGGATCCACCCGGCACGCACACCAGGGGGCGACGCTCTGCCCACCAGGGGGCGATGCTCTGCCCCTCCAGGGCGTCGCTCTGTTGCGACCAGAGCCACTCTAGCGCCTGGGGCAGAGGCCAAGGAGCCATCCCCAGCACCCGGGCCATCTTTGCTCCAATGGAGCCTTGCTGCAGGAGGGGAAGAGAGAGACAGAGAGGAAGGAGAGGGGGAGGGGTGGAGAAGCAGATGGGCGCTTCCCCTGTGTGCCCTGGCCGGGAATCGAACCCGGGACCCCTTGCACGCCAGGCTGACGCTCTACCACTGAGCCAACCGGCCAGGGCCCCTTCAGTGTTCTTATACATAAAAAGAGAGTTAACTATATAGGGTGATGGATATTTTAATTATCTTGATCTTGGTAATTATTTGTAATGTCTATGTATATCAAATCATCACATTTTATTATATATATATAATATATATATTATATATATATTATGAGTACTATATGAGTACTATTTGACAAATATAATTATATATATATTTTTTGTCAAATTATATATATATAATTGTCAAATTATATATATATAATTTATCAAATAGTACTCAGTAAAATTGGAAAGGTATTTTGAAAACCAGAGAAGCAATAACAAATTTTGTGGAAAAAAGAGAATTTGTGTACTGTTTGTTGGAAGGTAATTGGTACAGCCACGTAGAAAGAATATGGAAATTACTCAAAAAAATTAAAATAGGACCTCCATATTATCCAGCAATCCTATTTTTGTGTATATGTCTAAAGGAAACAATGTATTGAGATATTAGCACTCCCATGATCATTGCAGCAGTGTTCACAGTTCCCAAGGTGTGGGAACAATCTAAATGTCCTCTTACAGATGAATGGATAAGGAAAATCTAATATATAATAATAATACAACATTATACAGACATTAAAAAAAGCAAATCTTGCCATTTGTGACAACTAAGTCCCTGGTTGGCAGTCTGTGGCTCGCGAGCCACATGTAGCTTTGGCCCCTTGAGTGTGGCTCTTCCTCAAAATACCACATGCAGGCGCAACCTCGATAAGGAATGTGCCTTCCTATATAGTTTAAGTTTAAAAAAATTGGCTCTCAAAAGAAATTTTAATCGTTGTAGTGTTGATATTTGGCTCTGTTGACTAACGAGTTTGCCGACCACTGGACTAAGTGAAATTAGACAAGGAGTAAAAAGATTACTACATGTTTGCCCAAGCGGTGGCGGAGTGGATGGAGTGTCGGACTGGGACATAAAGGACCCAATTTCAAAGCCCTGAGGTTGCCGACTTGAGCGTGGGCTCACCAGCTTGAGCACGGGGTTGCTGGCTTAAGCGTAGGATCATAGACATGACCCCAAGGTCACTGGCTTGAGCAAGGAGTCACTCGCTCTGCTGTAGCCCCCTGGTCAAGGCACATATGAGAAAACAGTTAATGAACAACTAAGGTGCCGCAATGAATAATTGATGCTTCTCATCTTTCTCCCTTTCTGTCTGTCCCTGCCTGTCCCTCTCTGTCTCTGTCTCACACACACACACACACACACACACACACACACACAAAGATTACAACATGGTATCACTTATATGTGTTTAAAAAAGAATAAAGTCATAGAAAGAGATTAGAATGGTTGTTGCCAAGGCCTGGGGTAGAACATGGGAGAGACTGGTGTAAAGGTACAACTTTCAGTTCTAAAATGAGTAAGTTCTAAGGATCTAATGTATAGTATGGTGACTATAACTAATAACACTGTGTTGTATAATTGAAAAATTTGCCAAGAGTAGACCTTAAGCGTTGTTATAGAAACAAAAACAAAAGTGTTAAGTATGTGAAGTGATAGTTGTGTTAACTTGAATGTGGGAATCCTTTCACGATGTATATATATACCAAGTCATCCCATTTATACTTTACATATATTACGATGATATTTTTCAATTACGCAGCACTTCAATAAAGCTGGATGAACAAAGAAAAATGTGTTACATACATACAGTGGAAGACTATTCAGGTTTATAAAGGGATGGCACTCCTGCCATTTACAACATGGATGGAGCTAGAGGACGTTATGCTAAGTTAAATAAGCCCAACACAGAAGGACAAATACTTCCTGAGCCCACTTTTCGATGAATCTGTAATAGACAACGAATAAAACCAGAGAGTCAGACAGTGGTTACTAGGTCTGACTGAGGGAGGAAAGGCAGAGATGTTGGTGAAAGGGTGCAAAGCTTCAATTATGTAAGATCAATAAGTTCTTGAGATCTACTGTACAGCATAGGGCCTCTAATTAACAATACTTTATGTATAGTTAAAAATGTGCCAAGAAGGTCTTAGGTTAAGTGTTCTTGCCATAAAAACATAAAAATCTAAAGAAGAGGCAGGAGGAAGCTTTCAAGGATGATGGTTCAGCTTATGGCCTTGATGGTTTCACAGGTGTGTACCTATTCCAAGCTCATCGAGTTGTTTATATTAAATGTGCAGAGATTTTTTATGTCAAACCTAAATTAATGAAGTGGTTTAAAAAGAGCTTCATGGTCTCACTGAAAAGACAAGGAAAGAATATGGGGACACAAATCACAAAAGAAGTTAGCATAGAGTGACTGAAAATGAGGAGCATGGCCATCTTGCACTGGAATTGTTGTGGACTCTCTTGTGGAAGAGGGATAAGAAATGGATACATCAAGTATGCACTTCAGTGGAATTTACCTAAAGGGAAGTAGAAAGGAATAGATCAGTGAAAAACAATAGTGCAGTTGTTTTTGGTTTAAGAATAGGATGATTGAGACGTCTCAATGCCCATGATCAGGCTGAACAGGTTCCCATGATGCTCTACATCTATCCCCACTTCCTTCCCCAATATTAAACACACAACCAGGGTGTGGAGGCTCAGTTCAATGTCAAGTGAAGGTCTAGAGTGGGTTTCTCGTTTATTGTCCAGAGCCGAGTAGAGACCAGAAAACAGCATAAGCTTAGAAGTTAGAGAAAGGCCTGAATCCAAAAACAGAAGATTCAAATCCAACTCTAAAGAGGAGCAACTGAGAACGATACTCTGGCACCCCTGGGGCAAGAACTGAAGTCAAGGTCTCAGCCAAGTGTTTGGAGCTGGGAAGTGAGGTCAAACAATAGCAAATCAGGCTAAAGTGAAGAGTCTTAAATGTCTATTAGTGTCCCAAGTTACCCTTATGGCAGTGATTTTCACCCCTGTCATCTCAGAAATTAGTACATGTAAACTAATTACTAAAATTCTGCAGCACACCAAGAAATACTTTTTGCCGATTGGACAAAAAACAAAAAAAGTATAATTTTTATTCGTTCACACCAGATGGCTATTATTGAGTTAGCTGTTACCATTTCTTTATTGGACAATCTAAGGGCAAAAGAGGTCAATGCTTCTGACTAAGTAGTCATGTAGTGGTCTGGAATTTACACTCCAGTGTGAGGGGATGCTGGTGGGGGGGGGGGGGTAAGGGGGGGCCTCCGGCCGCATTTTAAGAACCAGCAAGGTTTTCATTTACTTAAACCTAATCCTATAGATCAGAAGTTTCTAAAAGCTATATCATGCAAACTGTAAATAATCATTTAATCAACTGCCATGACCCTCAATTTATAAACTGCATGTAAGAGAAAGGGGTGGGGGTGGGGATAGGCAACAACATAAAACATTTCTAGGCCACAGAGAAAGTCACAAACCGGATGAATCTATTACAGTATTAAAAAATTAAAGCTGAACACTGCAGTACGAAAAACCCCACAATAAAACCTATTACAGTTCAAGGTTAAAAATAAAATGACATATACAATGAGGAGGAGCGAAAACTAAATGTTGAAAGTACACTGGCTTAAAAAAAAAACTACTCAAGGCAAAACAAGACATTTTTGCGAACAAGAAAAATAAAAAGAAATAGTCAGGTATTGCATGTTTTCAACCTTCTTAAGCTGCTTGACCTGTGGTGGCGCAGTGGATAAAGCGTTGACCTGGAACGCTGAGGTTGCTGGTTTGAAACCCTGGGCTTGTCTGGTCAAGGCACATGGGACATGATGCTTCCTTCTCTCTCTCTTTCTCAAATTAATAAATAAAATCTTTAAACAAAAAGTTCTCGGGGCGCACAAGGTGCCACGACACACCGGTGGAAAATCGCTGCCTTGTGGCCCGGTGGTAAGAAGTGTAAGGGGCCTGCTGAGCTGGAGTTTCAACAGTGATGGGGCAAGCATCTGGTGAAGCAAATATCAGAGGCCATAGCTCAGCTGGGCAAAAGTACAGCTTCTGAAGTCTGTTAGGGGTGGTTCAGGCACTGCTGAGGTGCAGTACAGCATCGTGGCGGGCACCCAATGAATGTGCAGTCATCTTGGACCTTGTGTTGGGAGGATAGCATGGTCCAGTGGTCCCTACCTGAAGCCTTGTAATCATCATTTAAGATCTCATTCTTTTCACCTGTGTTGAGTAACTGCGGAAGGCAAAGGTTATCATTGTTAACAGGTTGGATCATAAAGAAAACTAGACTCTGTTGTAATTTAAAGTTAGACAAAGGAAACACTGTATTCTGTGCATATTGGGATCCCAGGGTATTAAGAGGGAAATATTCCACAGGAAGTATTTATTAGGCATTAAGAGGGAAGTATATTAGAGGGTGACAGTTAATAGAAGCTAAATTGCAAAGAGGAAAAATATAGGGATTCTGAAATAAATGTCACCATAGATAGAAATTTGTCTAGCTACCAGGATAAGACTTGACAAGTAGGCTTTGTGGGCAGGGGAGAGAGCAATGGTTCAGGTCAGGCTCCCTGCTGATCTAGGTCCCGGGGAGGCACACAAACATCCTAGAATGGAAGGGCTAAGTGTTAATAAATAAAGGGCTTTATCATTTGGAGCACAAATGGGATCCTTTTTCACAATTGCAGTATGAGAAATGGAAGACCTTTTCCTACCACCTGAGGAACCTGGTATTCCAGGTTCTGCCATGTGCAAAGAGATGCCATAAATACATCAACAGCCAGGAGCAAATCACACCACCAACAGGGTGGCCACAGGCAAGGGTTGGAGACATGGGCTGCTGGCGTGTGGACTTAGGCAAAGGGTTGATGCAAGAGGTGAAGTCACAGGACCCCTGCAGGGAGCAGAGATGGCAACAACAGAGTAGGCTGGGCGCTGCCGCAGTCACTGGAAGTCAGTTTCCTGGGGATGGTTGCAGTCGTGTATCAGCAGCTCAGGGGTCCAGACTGGTTACTAGAGCCATACACAGGGCAACACAGCTAAGGAAGAGGAAAGACGAGGGCAGAGAAGTGAAGGGAAGTCCATCCCACACAAAGCAGGTGAGGGGCTCTCCTAGGTCGAGAGCAGGAAGCATAACAGTGACCCCTGCCAGGTGGCTGCTCCCCTACCTCTGTCCTCACAGGCTGCTGCTGCCCCTGCAACCCCTCTACGTTTCCCACACCTGCCAAGAAATGCCAAGAAGCTCCCAGCTCTTTCCCAGTATCTGGGTATTCATGTTGAGGTAGAAGAAAGAGAAATGGTTACAGCTGGTTCTGGCTCTTGAAATTTGCAGAGGCAGGTTGCTTTTGCAATAGTCGGACATCCTTGAGCCACTCAGTGTCTTCTCTGGCCCGTGGATTCCTGGATATCTGTAAAATCTAGACACCAATGAGGCCCCACAGATCACAGGGCTGCAGTGAGGTGCAGGGAGGTCATGGACTGAGGGTGCTCTGTACACTTTCAGGTGACATGTGTGTAGTGTTAGGGATATCAGTGGCAGGCTTCCAGAACCCTGGTGGTGGTGAGTGACTAAGTCAACAAGGAAGAAAACCGCCCGTTAAAGAGTTCTCGGAAGACCAGGGCTGGGCAGCTGAGTTTCAGGTCAGTATAAATAGCCAGTGCCTGCCAAGGAGAGGCTAATTTGCCTGGAGATTCTTGAGTCCTAGAGGAAGCAATGGTGAGTGTCTCTGTCCCTGCCTCTCATTTGGTTTCCCATCTGTCCAGGGAGCATCCCCTGCGCATTCTGTGAGCTTATTTCATAGGTGTGGGGAAGGCAGTGTCTGTGCCGCTGTTCCGGTCCAGGAGGTGTGAGTGTGGGCATGAAAGGGGGCACAGTGAGGGAATGAGGGCCGCTCTCCTGCCCTTCACGCTGCCCCTTACATCAGTGGGAGATCTGCTTTCTGGGCTGGGGCGGGGGTGGGTGCTGAGTAGGATGTGACCCCTGCCCTGACCCCAGACGTCACTGTCTGGAAGCCCCAGCTGGAAATGGAGTTCCAACTCCTGTCTTGACTCCTGTCCATCCCTCATTTCTTCAAAAAAGAGGGTGGAAGAGAAACAGATGGGGTTTCACAGGCCTGGGTTCTGACCTATCCTGGTACTAGCGGCCTGTGGGACATCGATAAACATGCTTCTCTCATATCGGTACTTAAAAACAGAACAAAATATTTACTGGATCAGGTCACTGATCTCCATCCAACTTTTAGAGAAGACATTCTTTCCAATAAATTTCAGTCTGAAGTCCTGGCACAAACTGACCAGTGTGGGGATGAAGGGGCTGAGCTCTGCCCTTCCTCCACAGGCCCAGCCTAGAGGCCCCAGCTGAGTCCTAGGTCTAAAAACCTGGGAGCCAGCTCCCTCCGAGGCCGCTTTCTGCTCCCAGCCCTGCAACTCCCGTGAGCTCCTCCCACATTCATGGCTTTACAGTTTCCTCCCAGGAGAGGAGCCCACCATTGAGTGACCAGGTCCTGCACCCTCCCCGAACTCCATAGCTCTGAGTCCCTCTCACATGCCATTTGGACGCCCTATTGGACAACCGCTCTGTCTCTCCCCGAAGACTACCCTTTCTCTACTGAGCACGTCTCATCAGCCCCTGCTCCATGGGCCCCTCTTCTAAGTTGTCTCTCCAGCCGTTAATAAGGTCTCTGAGAGCTTTCAGCTGGGATCCATGTGGAACTTTCCGCATGGAGACAGCGTCTAGTCCAGGAATGGCAACTCAGCCGACGAGCATGTACCCATCTTGTGCTCAAGACAGATGTCACTAAGTGTTCTGGCTGAGTGGCTCTGGACTCTGGCTTCTTTTCAGACCTGCACTGCAGTCCACCGGTGCTAGTCCATCCAAGGCTACGAGTGACAGGAAACGGGTTTGCGTTTTTTGGAGCTAAGCCAACCCTTAATGACACAGACAGGGAGAAGGAGCTTCAAAGAGGGGAAAGGTCCTGCCCAAAGGCACTTCATGAGTCCTGCCTCCTGGAGGAATTCGACACTGTAGCCACTGTGCCAATGGCAGTGTGCAAGGATGTCACTAGGGACACACGGGGCATCAGAGAAGAGGTAGATGCGGCTTTCCCCGCGTCAGGGAGTCTGTAGGTAACTCCTGCCCTCCCAGGCCAGGCTGTATGCCTGCCTTGTCCTACCTCGTTCAGAGCCCTGCTGCTTCTGACCCCACAGAAGGGAAGAGGAGGTAAGAGAAGGGTTTCTCCTGACCTTCAGGAGCTGGGCAAGCACTTCCCGTGTTCTCCAACCAAGAGCAAATCTTTGCTCTTTCTCTCCACCTGCCTAGGCCATGCTACTCCTTCTCTCCGGGCTGATGCTGCTCACACAGCCTCTCAGCTCACTGGGAACAGAAGGGAAGAACTGTACTGAGAATTCAGTGACCACTGCTGCCTGCGCCCTGATCACATGTGGTGCTGCGGAGAATGGCCTGCCTGGTCGTGATGGACGAGATGGGAGAGAGGGCCCCCGGGGCGAGAAGGGCGATCCAGGTAGAGCTGGGACCCTGGGCTTGTCCAGGTGGGCAGGGGTGGGCATTGGAATGGTAACCAACAGAGCAACTCTGTTATATTCTGCTGTGGAAGCCTTGGAAATGGAAACCCACCCCTTTGGGAAAAAGAAGTCCCCTCCTAGACATTCAGTCCTCCTGAAACACCAATTACCAGTTGGCAAATCACTGGCTGCGCTGAGCCCCTGATGTGTCCCCATCACCCAGCAGCACTGATTCCTCCCCTGGGATGTTCTGATTCCTCTCACCCCAAGAATGAGCAGATGGCGGGTAATGACTGGTATTTGGGGCCCTCTAGAACCATGTTGCAACCTTAGCAGCTGTTCAATGTGGTTATGGTGCCTGTGCAGGCTGTTACACATCTAATAAAGCCTACCGCCTGAAGGGTGGGAAAGCATGAGGCTCCGTGGCTCCCTACTCAGGCCTGAGCAAAAGGATTGGCCCTAAATACTCTCTGGAGAGAAGGAAAGGGGAGCTCACACTTCTTTGTCCAGCCCTGTGCTTGGGCATTCACTTGTGTAATGTGTGTACTATTTATAAGCGGCATATTATCTTTACTTGACAGGTAATAAAATTGTCACCCAGGGGCTAAATGCCACCCAATATGGAAGGTGATAAGGACATGGGCTTCTGTGTCAGACCAATCTGTGCTTGTCTGCTGCTACATCTCCACAGCAGGGAGAAGCCACTCAGTGTCCCTGCGTCCTTGCTCGTTTGTAAGTTGGAGAACATTTCCCACAGCATGACAAATAACTGAGCCAAGGCTTTATTTTGTTTTACTTTTTGTTGAGTCTTTGTTATAAGGTGGCATCTTCCTGCTATACCATCAGGCGAATTCTGAGCTTTCCAAAGGGACTGTTTGTAAGGCTTTTGTCCAAGAAGTAGTGCCCCCTAGGAGAGAGTCTGGGTCTGACCGGCAAGAGAGAGAAATCAATAAACCAGCAGTGAGGATAACAAAATCCTCCTGACACTGGGCTGGGACTCTGGATATTGAACAGTGGCCTTTATGTTTGTGGAGTTTGCATTTTGGTCTAAGGTGGAAGAAGACATTAAGCTTAAAATAATAGGAATCATGCCAGGCTTTGCAGGGTGGGGTAGGAGGAACTATCTATCTGTGCTTTACAGACAGAAGGGGCTCCCAGTGGAATGGGCTGGGGCTGGTGAAGGCCACCTGCAACTGGACTCACAGAGGGGTGGTATTTAAGGGGACAGCTCTCTCTTGGAGGCTCCCAGAAACCCTGAATTGAATCCTGGGGTCTAGGGGCGCTTACATACAGCGGCCCTTTTTTTTTTAATTTTTTAATTAAATTTAATGCAGTGACATTGATAAATCAGGGTACATATGTTGAGAGAAAATATCTCTAGATTATTTTGACATTTGATTGTGCTGTATACCCCTCCCCCAAAGTTAAATTGTCTTCTGTCACCTTCTATCTGGTTTTCTTTGTGCCCCTCCCCTCCCCTAACCCCTCTCTCCTTCTTCACTCCCTCCCCCCGCCCCCAACCCCCCGCCCCTGTTGCCATCACATTCTTGTTCATGTCTCTGAGTCTCATTTTTATGTCCCTTCTATGTATGGATTCATCTTAGTTTATTTTCTGATTTACTTATTTCACTCCGTATAATGTTGTCAAGGTCCATCCATGTTATTGTAAATGATCCGATGTCATCATTTCTTATGGCTGAGTAGTATTCCATAGTATATATATACCAAAGCTTTTTAATCCACTCGTCTTCTGACGGACACTTGGGTTGTTTCCAGATCTTTGCTATTGTGAACAATGCCTGCCACAAACATGCGGGTACATTTCTCCTTTTCGAGCCGTTCTATGGTGTCCTTGGGGTATATTCCTAAAAGTGGGATAGCTGGGTCAAAAGGCAGTTCGATTTTCAGTTTTTTGAGGAATCTCCATACTGTTTTCCACAGTGGCTGCACCAGTCTGCATTCCCACCAGCAGTGCAGGAGGGTTCCCTTTTCTCCACATCCTCGCCAGCACTTATTCTGTGTTGTTTTGTTGATAAGCGCCATTCTGACTGGTGTGAGGTGATATCTCATTGTGGTTTTAATTTGCATTTCTCTAATGATTAGTGATGTTGAGCATTTTTTCATATGCCTATTGGCCATCTGTATGTCCTCTTTGGAGAAGTGTCTATTCATCTCTTTTGCCCATTTTTGGATTGGGTTGTTTGTCTTCCTGGTGTTGAGTTTTACAAGTTCTTTATAAATTTTGGTTATTAACCCCTTATCAGACGTATTGTCAAATATATTCTCCCATTGTGTAGTTTGTCTTTTTATTCTGTTCTTGTTGTCTTTAGCTGTGCAAAAGCTTTTTAGCTTGATATAGTCCCATTTGTTTATCCTGTCTTTTATTTCACTTCCTTGTGGAGATAAATCAGCAAATATATTGCTCCAAGAGATGTCCGAGAGCTTACTGCCTATGTTTTCTTCTAAGATGCTTATGGTTTCACGGCCTACATTCAAGTCTTTTATCCATTTTGAGTTTATTTTTGTGAGTGGGGTAAGCTGGTGATCTAGTTTCATTTTTTTGCAGGTAGCTGTCCAATTTTCCCAACACCATTTGTTAAAGAGGCTGTCTTTACTCCATTGTATTTCCTTACCTCCTTTGTCAAATATCAGTTGTCCATAGAACTGTGGGTTTATTTCTGGGTTCTCTGTTCTGTTCCATTGATCTATATGCCTGTTCTTATGCCAGTACCAGGCTGTTTTGAGTACAATGGCCTTGTAGTATAACTTGATATCAGGAAGTGTGATACCTTCCACTTTATTCTTCTTTTTTAAGATTGCTGAGGCTATTCGTGTCCTCTTTTGGTTCCATATAAATTTTTGGAATATGTGTTCTATATCTTTGAAGTATGTCATTGATATTTTAATTGGTATTGCATTGAATTTATAGATTGCTTTGGGTAATATAGACATTTTAATGATGTTTATTCTTCCTAACCATGAGCACAGTATATGCTTCCAGTTGTTTGTATCTTCCTTGATTTCTTTTATCAATGTTTTGTAATTTTCCGAGTACTAGTCTTTAGTCTCCTTGGTTAAGTTTACTCCTAGGTACTTTATTTTTTTGGTTGCAATGGTAAAGGGGATTGATTCCTTAATTTCTCTTTCTGACTGTTCATTGTTGGTGTATAAAAATGCCTCTGATTTCTGAGTATTGATTTTATATCCTGCCACTTTGCTGAATTTATTTATCAGATCCAGTAGTTTTTTGACTGAGACTTTAGGGTTTTCTATATACAATATCATATCATCTGCAAATAATGATAGTTTTACTTCTTCTTTTCCTACTTGAATGCCTCTTATTTCTTCTTCTTGTCTGATTGCTGTGGCTAGGACTTCCAGGACTATGTTAAATAAGAGTGGTGAAAGGGGGCACCCCTGCCTTGTTCCTGATCTTAAGGGGATTGCTTTTAATTTTTGCCCATTGAGTATGATGTTGGCTGTGGGTTTCTCATAGATGGCTTTTATCATGTTGAGGTATGGTCCCTGTATTCCCACTTTTCTAAGAGTTTTGATCATGAATGGGTGCTGGATTTTATCAAATGCTTTTTCTGCATCTATTGAAATTATCATATGGTTTTTCTCCTTCTTTTTGTTTATGTGATGAATCACATTGATTGATTTACGAATATTGTACCAACCTTGCCTCCCCAGAATAAATCCCACTTGATCATGGTGTATGATTTTTTCCATATATTGTTGGATCCGGTTTGCTAATATTTTGTTGAGGATTTTAGCATCTATATTCATCAGAGGTATTGGCCTATAATTTTCTTTCTTTGTGTTGTCTTTGCCTGGTTTTGGAATCAGAATTATGCTCGCCTCATAAAAGGAGCTTGGAAGTCTTCCTACCTCTTAAATTTTTTGAAATAGTTTGAGAAGGATAGGAGTTAGTTCTTCTTTGAATATTTGGTAGAATTCTGTTGTGAAGCCATCAGGCCCCGGACTTTTCTTGGTTGGGAGTTTTTTTGATAACTGTTTCGATCTCATTTGTTGTAATTGGTCTGTTTAGGTTTTCTGATTCTTCCAGATTGATTTTTGGAAGATTGTATGTTTCAAGGAATTTGTCCATTTCATCTAGGTTGTCTAGTTTTTTGGCATACAGTTCTTCATAGTATTTTCTTACAATATTTTGTATTTCTGTTGTGTCAGTTGTTATTTCTCCTCTCTCATTTCTAATTTTATTTATTTGAGTCCTCTCTCTCTTTTTCTTGGTGAGTCTACTTAAAGGTTCATAAATCTTGTTTACCTTTTCAAAGAACCAGCTCCTAGTTTCATTGATCCTCTGTATTGTTTCTTTAGCCTCTATGTCATTTATTTCTGCTCTGATCTTTATTATTTCCTTCCTTCTACTACATTTGGGCTTTACTTGCTGTTCTTTTTCTAATTCTTTTAGATTCAGGGTTAAGTTGTTTATTTGAGCTTTTTCTAGCTTCTGAAGTGTGCCTGTAGTGCTATGAACTTCCCTCTCAGCACTGCTTTCGCTGTGTCCCATAAATTTTGAGTTGTTGTATGCTCATTGTCATTTGTTTCTAGGAATTTTTAAATTTCTTCTTTGATCTCATTCTTAATCCATTCATTATTTAACACCCTGCTATTTAGTTTCCATGTGTTTGAGAATTTTTGAGCTTTTCTGCTGTGATTCATTTCTAGTTTCATGCCGTTGTGATCGGAGAAAGTGCTTGATATGATTTCAGTCTTCTTAAATTTGTTGAGAGCACTTTTGTGCCCTAACATGTGGTCTATCCTAGAGAATGTACCATGAGCACTTGAAAAGAATGTATATTCTGCTGCTTTAGGGTGAAAGGTTCTGAAGATATCTATTAAATCGAGTTGATCTAGTGTTTCCAATAAGTCTGCTGTTTCTTTGTTAATTTTCTTTCTTGAGGATCTATCTAGTGATGTTAGTGGGGTATTGAAATCCCTTACTATTATAGTATTGCTGTTGATCTCGCCCTTTAAATCCATCAAAGTCTGTTTTATATATTTGGGTGCTCCTATATTAGGTGCATAGATATTTATAATAGTTATATCTTCCTGTTGGATTACTCCCTTTATCATTATGTAGTGGCCTTCTTTATCTCTTACTATATCCTTTGTTTTAAAGTCCAATTTGTCTGATATAAGTATTGCTACCCCAGCTTTTTTTTCATTTCCGTTTGCATGAAATGTTTTTTTCCATCCTTTTACCTTCAATCTATGTGTGTCTTTTGTTCTAAGGTGTGTCTCTTGTAGACAACATATGTTTGGGTCCTGTTTTCTTATCCACGCAGCTACCCTATGTCTTTTGATTGGATCATTTAATCCATTTACATTTAAGGTTATTATTGATATGTAGTTGTTTATTGCCATTTTCTTCTTTAAAGGTGTATTCCTTTTTTTGCTATATTCTTTTCCCACTTTGATCTGTTTACAACAGGCCCCTTAACATTTCCTGCAGCACTGGTTTGGTTGTAATGAATTCCTTGAGTTGTTTTTTGTCTGGGAAGCTTTTTATTTCTCCTTCGATTTTAAACGATAGCCTTGCTGGATAAAGTAGTCTTGGTTGTAGGTTCTTGTTCTGCATTACTTTGAATATTTCTTGCCATTC
This sequence comes from Saccopteryx leptura, assembly GCF_036850995.1. NCBI lineage: Eukaryota > Metazoa > Chordata > Mammalia > Chiroptera > Emballonuridae > Saccopteryx > Saccopteryx leptura. The sequence continues at coordinate 81,658,730 of NC_089511.1, forward strand.
CCTTCTGGCCTCAAGTGTTTCTGTTGAGAAGTCGGATGTCATCCTTATGGGGGCTCCTTTGTAGGTGATAACTTTTTTTTCTCTTGCAGCTTTTAATATTTTCTCTTTATCGCTTAGCTTTGGTATTTTAATTATGATGTGTCTTGGTGTAGGTTTCTTTGGGTTTCTCTTTAATGGAGTCCTCTGTGCTTCTTGAACTTGTGAGAGTTTCTCTTGCATTAATTTAGGGAAATTTTCAGCTATGATATGATTGAACAACATCTCTATTCCTTGTTCCTTTTCTTCTTCTTCAGGAACCCCTATGATGCGGATGTTATTTCTCTTTATGTTGTCACAGAGCTCTCTAAGAGTTTCCTCTGACTTTTTGAGTCTCTTTTCTCTTTTCTTCTCTGCTTTCATGCCTTCATTCCAGTTGTCCTCTAACTCGCTGATTCGATCCTCTGCTCTATCTATCCTGTTTTTAATTCCGTCCATTGTGATCTTTATTTCTGATATTGTATTTGTCATCTCCGACTGGTTCTTTTTTATACTTGCTATTTCTTTATTTAGGTGTTCATAATGACCATCCATTGTTGTTCTAAGATCCCTAAGCATCCTTACAATCATTATTTTGAACTCCGCATCTGGAAGTTTGATTATTTCCATATCACTCAGCTCATCTCTCAAAGGTGTCTCTTGTGGTTTCATTGGGTTGCACTCCTTTGTCTTCTCATCATAGTGTTTTATTTGTAGAATTGGTTGAGTCTAGGCTTGGTGTTGTCTGCCTCCAGTTTTCAGTTGTGTTATTTCTAGGTCTTCTTGGGTTGGTATCAGCTATTATTTGTAATCCACTTTCGGATTTGGGCAGCTTTGAAGTCTTGATTTGTTTGTTTTCTTAACAGGTGATAGTCTTGTTAACTGATCTCAGCAGGGGGCTTCCTTGAAACTGTAACCAGGAATGCTGTGGGTGTAACCTGAGACGCTGAAGTTCTCTTCCACCAACTAATCTCACTGAGGGCAGGGTTTTTTCTCAGCTTCAGTAGGGGGAGGTGTATCTCAGATCTCCATGGAGACCTGAGTTATTGCCCCTCCTCCCCATTTCTTGTTTTCAGCTGTGTCTTGTTGCGCTAATTGGAGCTGGATAGATGTCCGGAGATCTCTGATCCGGAAGCACTTCAGCTCTGTTTTGTGAAAGGTTCAGTCCCTCCCCCAGCTATGGCCACCTCCAGCACGAATGAGTCAGCTTTTATATTTCGTTTCTTGCATACCTTAGCCCCACAGTCTGTCCCTCTCCTGTCCTTTCCACTTGGGAGATAAGCTGGTCTTTTCAACCTACCTTGCTCCCTGATCGCCAGGTAAGTGGCTGTGAGCAGTAGTTTCTGCCCTTTTTCCTCTGTGAAATCCTCTCTGGGCTCTCAGCCTCACCCCCCCCCCTTCCGTTCCTGTAAGCAGAGGAGATTCAGGCATTCCTTACCAGGATTATTGTGGCTTCCTCTTTGCTTCTTGGTTTTTGAGAGCTGTTCTTGCAGTTCAGTGTTGGTTTTTCATGCTGATTTTTCCTAAATTGATTTGTATTCCAGTTTGGTGTTGAGAGCTGGGCGTCTGGGCATCCGCCTACTCCGGTGCCATCTTGGAGCTCCCCTACAGTGGCCCTTTTAACATGTGGCACGGAGCATGGCTGAAACCTCCGTTTCTTATGCAGGGGCCTCATGCATGTCCAGCCTGGAGTGGGGCCCTTGCTTGGAGCAGCAGTGGTGTACAGTCACACGGGCGACAAGGCCCCACACTGGCACCTTTATTTCAGGCCCTTCAGTCACTTAACCTTTAGGGCCTGAGGATTTCCTGGAGAGCTTGGAGCAAGCTTAGGACCCTGAGCAAGTAGGTCTGGGCAGGGCTTGGGGCCACGTGCCCTGCAGATCTGATGTGTGTGGTACCATAAAGCTGCTGTAAGAGACAAGGTGAGGCTGAGATGAGAGAGCCGAGGTCCAGGGTGACGACCGCTGCTTTAGAGGAACTGCCTGGGACTGGTGCAGCCCTATCTCTCACTTAGCTCAATTCTTGCTGGTTTCTTCAGCTAGCAGTTTTGGGGACTTCTCTTTCTGTCACTGGAATGCTGTGTGGGGAGGCTGGTGTGGGATTGGGACCTGCCGCTCCTCAGAGGAAACACCACAGCTATCCCTCCCATTCTTTATTCACCACATATGGGTGTGGGACCAGCCTGTTCTGCGTCTTCGCCCTTCCTAACAGACTCTATATGGCTTTTCCTCTAAATCCATAGTTGTAGGACTTCCATTCAGCTTGATTTCAGGTGGTTCTCAATGATGGTCGTTCTGTAGTTTAGTTGTCATTTTGATGTGGTTGTGGGAGGATTCAAGTACCGCATTTACCTGTGCCGCCATCTTGACTGGAAGTTCTCTGCTCATTTAAAATTCAGATTATTGGCCCTTTGTTATTGAGTTGTAGAAGTTCTTTATATGTTTTGGATATTAACCCTGTATTAGATATATATGATTTGCAAATATTGTCTCCCATTTGGTAGGTAGCCTTTTCATTTTGTTAGTTTGCATTGCTGTTCAGATTTTTTATTTTAATAGTTACTTCCGCATTACTTTTGAAAGGTTATGACAATTGATGCTTTCATTAATAGTGTGTGAGAGATGCCCACTTTTTTAATCCAAATGAAGATTTTTAGCTTTTGTGTCTCAGGGTCCTGCTGGTCCTGCTGGTGCTGCCATGGTTCCCACCCTGCTCATTACTGGTGCTCCCAGCTCTCCTGAGCATCCAACCAATGTGGGACCCAGAAGCCAAACCATGATCTCTTTCTATCAACAGGGAGAGACAAAGCAAAATGTGTTCTCTTCATACTATGGCCTATTATTGAGCCATACAAAGGAAAGAAGTACTGAGACATGCCAAAGTGGAAATGCTCAAAAAGTCATTCCAAGTTAAAAAAAAAAAGGACACAAAAGGCCATATTTTGATTGAGCCCATTGATATGAAATATCCTTAAGAAGTAATAGAGACAGAGAGCAGCATAGTGATAGCCAGGGCCTTGGGGGCGGGAGAGACGGGACAGGGTGACTGCTGAATGGCTGTGAGCTTTTCTATTGAGGTGATTAAATGTTTCTGAACTAAATAGAGCTGGTAGTTGCACGACATTGTGAAAGTGCTAAAGTCCAATTAGCTGTATACTCTAAAAAGGTTCATTTTACATTATATACATTAACCTCAATAAAAAAGAAGAACCAAACTCACAGAATTGAGTGTAAGATTTAAAATATTAATAGCCATTGGCTCCCTTTAGTTTTTTTTGGGTAAATCTTCTGTAATCTTCAGCTTATGCAGCCTTTTCTTGAAGGAACAGGTCTATTTTAAAATGTTTGTTTATTTTTCCAATAGAAACATGTGCTCATTGAGATAAACAGGAGAAAGTGAAGATGACCTTAACTGTGCCACTGAGAACACATCTCAACACTTCACACAACCTTTCCTGTGGTTTTTCAGTCTGTTACACATGCACACACCGTACAATGTCTGCACATGTTTATGAAACAGAATCATAGCGAACATAGTATTTATAGGATACTTTTCTACCAGTGTACAGCAGATCATAATTTGGTCTGTTTTTTATTGGTTAAAGAGTATATTACTTAGCATAATTTCTTCAAGATTTATTCCATTCCCTGTGTGTTTGTGTGTGTGTTTCACATCTTTATCTATTCACCATCATGGACACAGGTTGTTTCCATTTCTTGAGTACTGTAAATAATGCTGCAATGAACAAGAGGGTACAAATAGCTTTTAAAATGAGTGTTTCACATTCTTTGGATAAATAAATTTAATTACTTTTATATTTTAGTCTTATTTTTTGATTGTTTGAGGAAACTCCATACTGCTCTCCATATGGCTGCACCGCTTGACAATCCCACCTGAGTTCACAAGGGATCCATTTTCTCCACATCACCACGGACACTTGCTATCTTTTGTCCTTTTTATTATAGTCATTCTAACAGGTGTGAAGACATGTGGCGTGGGTTTTATTTGCATTCCCTGATGATTAGTGTCAGGTGCCCTCTCTGATATAAAGTTGGGTTCTAAGAAGGGGAAAGCTAGAGTCCATGGCCCAGGGTAGGTGTGAACAGGAGGGCCTGCTGTGAACTCTGGGGCCCTGGGGTGGGGACAGGACAACGCAATGAGGGTCAGTCAGGCCTTGGCTTGAATCTGCTGCCAGCTCGGGCACGCCTGTTTCCTCTCCTGTAATGGGGGTTGAACACCCATTTCCTGGATCACCAGTGACCGAGGAGTGTGGAGGTGGAATGTCTACACCCTGCACAACCCTCCAGAAATGCCAGGGGCCCACCCTACACTTGCAGGTCCTCCTAAGTCTGGGGCCAGTTTTATGCCCATTTTCTTCTGCTGCTACAGGTTCACCCGGAGCTATAGGGCCAATGGGGTTGCCTGGACCAGTTGGTCTCATTGGGCCCAAAGGGGACAGTGGCTCTGCTGGAGAACCTGGACCGAAGGGAGATGCTGGACGACCGGGTGAGCAGCGGGGCGTGGGCTGCAATGTCTGCACGTGGTGCTGCTGCCCCTACATGGTGTTGGTTGGCATCCACACGTCCCGTCCCAGGAGAGGCTGTCTGGAGGGAGCCCTGGGTGATTTTCCGGATGTCGCATTGCTACTGGGCTCCATCTAAAGAGGGGGCTGTTCTCTGACCTCTGCCACTGCTCCCACATCAAGCACTTCCGCCTCCAAGATATTAGTGCACTGACCGGGCTGGTCCATTCCACAGGACCTCCTGGACCTGCAGGTGTGCCTGGTCCAGCTGGAAGAGAGGGTCCCAAGGGAATGCAGGGCAACGTAGGACCTCAAGGCAAACCTGGAGCAAAGGGAGAGGCTGGGCCCAAAGGTAGGTGGTTGGTATGTGGCTGGTCTGGAATGGGGGAGGGAGAATGACGGTGGCACTCCGTGATGTGACCTGAGGCATGCTCATAGTGCCAGCAGGAGCCTAGAGCGTCAGCATCAGGTAGCTCTCCTGGAGAAGCCCGGCAGTGAGGAGCAGGGACTTCCCAGGCCCCTACCCCACGTGGACTGGCGGCGGAGGGGCTGCACCACTGAGGAAGGGATATGCACTGCACACAGTCTTAGCCTCATTTGTCCCAATTCGTCCCGTCCACAGGAGAAGTGGGTGCCCCAGGCATGCAGGGCTCTGCAGGAACAAGAGGCCCCATGGGTCCTAAAGGAGAGACAGGTGCCCCTGGTGAGCGTGGAGCCCCTGGCAATGCGGGGGGTAGCAGGTGAGTGACAGAGAGGCTGGGGCAGGCCTTCAGTTCTCCTGTGTCCACCTGAAGCTGCTAAGCCTGTCCCTCGACCAGAAGCCGCGTCTGGCTGGGGCGGGCATGGCTGGGTGGCGGGGAGGGTCTGCGAGCATGGAGGGTGCATCTGGGCTTGAGGAACGCTCTGGGGAGGGCGTGACGAGCAGCAGGGACGGTCTGCAGGAGGGAAGGCGGGTGCTGGGTGATGGGAGGGTCAGTGTACAGAGGGTGCCTGGCTGGCTCGGAACAGACGGTCAGTGTGGGGGGCGTGTTGCGGGATGTAGGGGATGTAGCCCGGTGCATGTCCGTGAGGGTGAGATGCGGGGATGTGTGAGGAGCTCCCCTACCACGTCTTCTCTGATCTCAGGGCCTGCAGGAGCCGCTGGTCCACAGGGACCCCTAGGTGCCAGGGGTCCCCCAGGACTGAAGGGGGACAGAGGTGCACCTGGGGACAAAGGAGCAAAGGGAGAGAGTGGGCTTCCAGGTAAGGTAGCCTCTCCTCGCTCTGGGTGCGCCCCTCAGGGGTGGAGGGAGGAGGGCTCTCTTCACTCAGGACAGCCCTGTGCTCAGTGGTCAGCCCACTGCAGGGGTGGCTGAAAAGCAGGAAGGCTGACTGGCTGGAGGCAGGAAGGTCAGGCTCTGGTTTTAACTTCCGTTACTTGGTGGAGGGCAACCTGAGCAGATTTGCCGTTGATCATGGGATCAAGCAGAGCTCCCTTCAGTACATCGGGTGGCCCTGAGCATCAAGTAATCCGAGGATGGGAAGTTTCCGGGGAACATGCAGTCTTGTCCCCTGCCTCACCGCCAAAGGAACTGTAATCAGATTTCCAGAATTCGCAGTGATAATGTCACCTGGATCCGTGTCTGTCAGGTCAAGGACTTGCTCAGGGGCCGTTTGTAAACAAGGAAACTGCATTAAACCCCATGGGCAGGAGGGCCCAGGAGTGTCAGCAGAGGTGGACTTCCTGGGACCAATCAGAGCTGCTCACCACTGACCCCAATAGTGTCAGGACCTGGGCCCCCTTCCCTACAGGCCCAGACTCTGAGCAGAACCCTGGCTGTGCTGACCTGTCACTTGGCCTGTTCTCCTGCAGATGTCACCGCTCTGAGGCAGCAGGTGGAGGCCTTACAAGGACAGGTACAGCACCTTCAGGGGAGCTTGTCTCAGTATAAGAAAGGTGAGTTCCTGGACCTGGACCTGAACCTGAACCGGACACTAAGGGTCCGCCCCAGACCAGGTCTGTGTCTTGGTTTGGAGTTGGCGGGCCTGAGGCAGGCCTGCTGAAGGACTGGAGTGGGTCGGGACGATGGCTGGGCCGGTGACTGGGGCAGGGAGTGGAGCTAAGGGGGCGGGGGGGGTGGAGAGAGCAGTAAGCTGCATGACCAGAAGCTGAAGGTAAGGACAGATACCGGATGTAGCCCTCTCACCAGAGCAGTGCGCTGGCGGAGCACAGTGAAGCTAAGAGGCTCCAAGATCCCCCACCTTCACGGCCACCCGTGCTCTGAGCCAGATCAATGCCCGAGTCCAGTGAAGCTCAGCAGACCTCACCCCTGCAGGTCCAGTGCAGCTCAGCAGACCTCACCCCTGCTGCCATGTGCTGGTCCTGTCACATATGGGGACATCCGCCCACCAGGATGCATTTCTTATTTCTGTGGGTCTTGTTGTGCGAACACCCCAAGATGGTGCTGCCGAGCCCACAGCAGCGGAGACCCTGGACACTGTCCTCATAGTTGGGGCTGGGATGCTGTCACTGGGTTCAAGGCGGTGGTGGATGACCTTGGCATATGGCCCCTGAGAATCTCACCTGAGCCATGCCCAGGTCTGGCAGGGGCAGGCTGCCTCTGGGCCCTGGCCAGTGCCGGGCTCTCACGCCCCTCCCTGGGTTTCAGAGCAGAGATTCCTCCCTATCCCTGGGATGCTGAGGGGGCAGAGGCCTCCAGGAGCACAGACTTGAGGGCCCTGGGCCTTTGGGAATCTCCCCCTCAGGCCCTAATTTGCCCCACGTCTTCCCCTGCCTTCCATGAGGTCACTTTGAGCTCAAGTCATTCAGGCAAATCTCGTTGATCTAAAGAAGAGTTTCTGAAGGAGGCAAGCCTACAGGGGGAGCCATAGGGAAGCTCCTGAGTTCCCAAGCCAGCTAAGTGCCTAAGTACCCAGGAGGGAGTTTCAGGCATGGGTGTGTCTCCTCCCTCCACAAACGTATCTGCATACGTGCTCACTCAGTCATGTGCACACTTATGCAAAAAGGACGACTTCTGACACTTACCTGCCACAACATATGCTTACATAGCTCTGCTCCCTTGACATCATCTTCATACACGAGCACACACACATATGCAGGCACACACAGATATTCACACCCGTCCAGATGGCCCGTTAGTGCTCCCGTGCATGTTTAGATGGACACATGGCCATAGCGTGTATGCACATGCGGTGTACACACCCGGTCATGTAATGGCACGTGAATTCTTGTACTGTCCTTGTCCAGGGCCGCTCTGGGTGCCTTCAGTCTAGGCTCAAGAATTTGCCCCCAGAGCCCTTGTGGAAGGTGCTCGCAGGAGAAGGGCATGGGGTCAGGTGCAGCCTGGGCTCCTCTCCCCCCATGAGGAGAGGACCCTCAGTCCTCTCAACCCCTGAATGTTTCTGAGCACAAACCCAGGTGACAAAGGATGGGAAATGAGATGGACTAGAAAGAGACAGTGGAAGGTCACACGGGGGTATACTTGTATAAAACGTATTCCCACATTAGAGAAGAGGAATTAGAGACCGTGAATAAGGAAGTAGCTTAGCCTTGCCCACCGGGACAGCCACTGCCAAGGTGGGGCTGAACAGCTGCCCCCTGACCCAAACAGAGTCTGTGCAGTGCTGGTTCTCGCCCCGCCCCCACCCTACGCACACGTCTCAGATGCCTTCCCCCCGTGCCCCAGCACTCCGGCGTCACCCACATGCACACCAGGAGGTCAGCATTGCGCTGCACACAGTCAGAGGTTAGCACGTCGCTGCTCTCCGGTGGCCACTGTCTCCCTCCTTTCCCTCGCCCCTCACCCAGCACGGAGGCTCTCTGACAGTGCCACGTGCTCAGCAGGGTTCAGAGTGACATCAGAGCGAGCAGCCGAATTGCTTACTGTAAGCTCAGAGACTCCCAGGCTGCGCAGTGCCATTCCCAAGTTCAAAATGGTCTGACTAGGCCTAATTAGAAACCCAGTTGTGGCACGCAACATGGGGTGACATGGAACAAGCACGTCTCAGCTGTGTTCTCAGAACAAGTAAGGTTTAATCCCTAACTCTGCATTTTTTTTTTTTTTTTTTTTTCTTTTTCATTTTTCTGAAGCTGGAAACGGGGAGAGACAGTCAGACAGACTCCCGCATGCGCCCGACCGGGATACACCCGGCACGCCCACCAGGGGCGATGCTCTGCCCACCAGGGGGCGATGCTCTACCCATCCTGGGCGTCGCCATGTTGCGACCAGAGCCACTCTAGCGCCTGGGGCAGAGGCCACAGAGCCATCCCCAGCGCCCGGGCCATCTTTGCTCCAATGGAGCCTTGGCTGCAGGAGGGGAAGAGAGAGACAGTGAGGAAAGCGCGGCGGAGGGGTGGAGAAGCAAATGGGCGCTTCTCCTGTGTGCCCTGGCCGGGAATCGAACCTGGGTCCTCCGCACGCTAGGCCGACGCTCTACCGCTGAGTCAACCGGCCAGGGCCCTAACTCTGCATTTGATGGTTCCGTGAAGCCGAGCCTCTTACTTAACCTCTGTGAGGCCAGTGTTCTCACCTGTAACTGGAGACCCCAGAACCACCTCCTCGGGCGCATTGTGCAGCTGGGGCTGCTCCGGAACTGACTGTCTCACTTTTGTCCTATCTGGTGCCCTGACACCGGTGTGGGAGGCCGGGCTCTGGTTGGAGCACACACGTCCCCAAGCCTTGGCTGGTATCTGCCAGAACCCCAACCTGACTCTCCTTTTGTCCTAGCGGAGCTCTTCCCTGACGGCAGAAGTGTTGGAGATAAGATCTTCAAGACAGCAGGCTTTTTAAAAACTTTTCAGGATGCACAGAAAATATGCACCCAGGCTGGGGGGCAGCTGCCCTCCCCACGCTCTGCAGCTGAGAATCAGGTCCTGCATCAGCTGCTCGAAGCTCAGAAAAAGGGTCCTGCATTCCTGAGCATGACTGACTCCAAGACGGAGGGCAAGTTCACCTACCCCTCAGGGGAGCCACTGGTCTATTCCAACTGGGCCCCGGGGGAGCCCAACAATAGCGGTGGGGATGAGGACTGTGTGGAGATCTACGACACTAATGGCAAGTGGAATGATAAGTCCTGTGCAGAAACACGCCTTGTGGTCTGCGAGTTCTGAGCCGGCCAGGGTACATGGGCAGTGGTGGCTCAGGGTCCAGCATGTAGGTCCAGAACCTGGGTGCTGGCTACATTCCAATAAAGGCTAACACCTCTGCTGGCCAGGGCTCCTCCACTGAGCCATGGATGAGGCCAGGGGCAGGGCTCCTGTGGAACACGGCTCAGAATATAATATGAAACTGACTTCACTCACCGGCAGACCTGTTCTGGAAAGAAGGAACCAGCCTGCTTTCCCAGTTGAAAGAAATAAAATTATATCTTAAAGATCTTCCTGTCACAAAATCCAATGTCTCCTCCTCAGCCTTCCACCTCCTTGAACTGTCAGCCACATTTGACCGAGCTGGTCACTCCCTCCTCCGTCACTGTTTCTCCTTTTGACTTCCCAGACACCACTGTTGCTGCCTTTTGTCCTATGACTGTTCCTCATCCCCTCTTGCTAGTCCCTCCTCTTCTTCTTGACCTGTTAATGGTGACATGTTCAAGTCCTAAGCCCCTATACCAGTTTCCCCTTACCCTCACTGCAGGGATGAGCTCATTCAGTTCTGGCTTCAGATTCCTTCCACTGATGGCACCACGTGTGTACCCCTGCTCAGGACACCCCTGGGCCCCTGCTCCTCTGCTCCTCTAGCCACTGCGGGCTGGTCCCCAGGTCTGGGAGGTTTCAGTGGTTGCTTTGGCTTCAAGGCTGAACCCTGGAAGCTGCACAGCACAGTGCACCAACCTGGCAGGTCCTCCGCCTCCCTGGCCAGACTGCGTGGCCCTGCATCCAGTAGGCTCATGTTGGCACACCCAGGACCTCTTCCTCTTCGTGTCAGTATGGCTGCCTCTTGGCTCATGGGTAGGCGTACCACCTGCACAATCTTCTTCCATCTGAACTCTCTGGCACAGAGGGTGTCCCGCCGTGCTCACATTGACCCCCAGTCCTCCTCTGTCTGACAGTTTCAGGCTCCTTCCCCACTAGGCCTCAAGGCAGTTGAGGCATATTCTCTTTATCTACAGATATGGAGACCAAGAGAGGGGACGAGAGACTGGCCCAAGTCCACAGGGGCGGTCAGTGCTACAGTCTGGTCCTGGGTAAAGTCATCAGACCCCAAACCTCATACATTTTGTCTTGTAAATTTTAGGCCACAGGCCTCTGTATGTTAGTTGATCTTAATGATACTTGTGCTTAAGAAAATAGAATAATACCTGGATAAACCACACAGGCTCCTTGGAAGTGACAACAATTCCTTTCTCCCAGAGAGGAAGCCAACCACTCTCCTTTGTCCCCGGGGGCTGAGGGACTGCCCCTTCTAGCCGCTTATGAATGGAAACCCCAACCCCACCCTCTTGCCAACAGTGCTGCAGCCACACCTCCTATGGAGGACAGCATGTCTGAAAACAAAAAGCCACACCTCCCAACAGCACATAGATCAGGCTCTCTGCTAAAGCCTTTACCTGATACTGTAGAAATCCTAATCCCTGGCAGCTTCTGAAATATCGTATGTCAGTTATGCAAAAGTGAGCTAACACTCTGGCAGAGGCCACACCTGGGCCCCATCAGCCACGGTGCTTAGGAAGGCCTCTTCCTTGCAGATAAAAAGAAAAAACAACTGGGTATGGTTTGTGCCAAAAGGAGGCATTTTTTTCTAAGAACGAAGAGTTCTGAGCTAGCTCAAGGCCAGGTCTGCAGAGCAACACGGTGCTGCCGCCTCTGTCCTGCTTCACCTCTCCCTGCATCTTCCCTCTTGTCTCCTGTCACACCACCTTCTTCTGCTCTGGTCTGTCCATGCCCAGGCAGAGGGAATCATGTGTCCCAGAGATCAGACACTCTTCTTGATGTCAAGTCAAAAATCCCTGTGGAATGAACCTACCTGTCTCAGATGGCCACCTGTGGTCCATTAAGCTAAACCTGGGTTGACCACACAGGACAGTATGGCCTGTGGGACCCATGCACGGTCATGATGGTCTGGGCAGGCCCTCTGTAAGTGACCAGTGCCCATCCCAGTACTTAAGCCAAACCTATTCTTTGACAAAACTGAAGGAGAAAATGGAAGAACTATGGGAATCAGGAGGCAGAAAAACTGTCTCCAATGGTGATGAAAGTCAGGCGTGTGAAACCCCTTGTCCCGGAAGAAGCTTTAGATCAGGGGTCGGAAACCTATGGCTCGTGAGCCAGATGTGGCTCTTTTGATGGCTGCATCTGGCTCGCAGACAAATCTTTAATAAAAAAATAATAACGTTAAAAATATAAAACATTCTCATGTATTACAATCCTTCATTTCTTACCACTCATGTTCATGGTTGCAGGTGGCTGGAGCCAATCACAGTTGTCCTCCGGGACACCAAATTTTTATTGGATAATATGTAACGCACACGGGTTGTTGTATGGCTCTCATGAAATTACTTTTTAAAATATGTGGTATTCATGGCTCTCTCAGCCAAAAAGGTTCCCGACCCCTGCTTTAGATCGACCTCCACTTGGCTCTGGTTTGCTCTCCAGCACAGAGGACAAGAAAGGAGGGTCATTGGACTCTGTAGGCACAGCCTGACTAAAGCAGAGAACCAAGGCAAGGATCTCAGAAAATTCCGGCCTTAACAGAGACCTCTCCTGCACTCAAGTTCGCTTGCCTGCACTGGGGCAGTGCCTTGTGTGTGTAGTCTGGGAAAGGCTGCAGTGCTTGCCCTCAGGGCAGCAGTTTGCAAATTGCAGATTTTCTTTCTGCTTTGAAGGGGCTATTTTTGCTATTGTTGACTAGAGAAGGTGTTTCTTCCCCAGCCTGTTTCTGGAGAGAAAGAGAGAGAGAGAGAGAGAGCGCAGAGGGGTTCGGGGAGGACGGCGGTCTCAGCCCAGCTTGTTGTCTGGGGACTGCTGTTTTGCTTGTGGGGACCTTGAAGTCCAGGGCGTGAGTCCAGAGAATGAGTCTGGGTTGTGGAACCAGAGCCCCAGTCAGGGCTTGGAAGCTTTGAGGAATGGGAAGCAGTTTTCCCTGCCTTATTAGCTTGTCCGCTGTTATGATACTTTTACAAACAGAATGGCCCACCAACCTCTGACTCCACAGATCCTTTCCTGTCTGCCTGAATTCAGTGTGAACCTGCATGGCCATGGCAACAGGCACTGGTCCTACACACATCATGGGCAGAGGTCAACAGTGTCCGCCCCACCGCACCCATCGCAACCATAGTATCCGTGGTCTCTAGCTTAGGAGCCTAGGTGCCCAGGGAAGCCAGGACTGTTGTGACTCTTACATCTCAGGAGATGTTACGATCCTCACAGTGCCAGGTGACATCACGGGAGCCCACGGGGATCCTTCCATGTCTGGAAGGTGACAACCACAGCAGTTTCATACAAAAGCCCCCTTTCAGTTTAACGGTATATTATCAAATCACCTCCTGATTCTCAGCCCTCCTGCCACTAAGCCAGCCCATATCCCACAGTGAACTGATTGTGGGGAGTGCTTGACGTTTGCTCTTTTAGGATCCTGTCTGTGTTCTGAATTCTCTTAATAGAAATCCCTGACAACTGAGTTGCTTAAGTTCAAGGTGTTCTCAACCACTCTTATCTTTTGGATGTCCTTAATTCAAGTTTAATGATGTGCTTGACCTTTTCAAGTTAGCTGTGTGTTATAAACTAGAGCCAAGAAACCAGGTATCTATTAGGGGGAACAAAATACTAATTTAGAAGTCCAATATTTATCCAGGGCCCTGGTCATACCCTCAGATGCGACAGCCCTGCCTGTCCTTAACGTTAGGGATAAGCTGTAGAATTGTGTTCCTGCACCCAAGAGAGGTGCTGCACAAGTATATCTGAAATGAGTGGATGACTGTAACATCCTTTAACTGGAGAATAAAGGAGAGCCATCTCTCTGTGCACTCAGCAAGCTGCTCAGAGATCAAGACACTCATTGTTGTTCAATCTAGTTGTGACTCTTAGGCCTCTGTATGGCTAATAGCAGGTATCTTGGGGTAGATTCTACTTTTTTTTTTCAATATTTCAATAAGCGAGAGATTATGATAGCAGGCCTGTGACCTGTGTCGCAGGTGAAGGCCAGCACACAGTTCTGAAACTCCCTCTTTTGTCCTGCCATGGTGATAACAGAAGCACTCACCAGTACATTTTTGTATAATCCAGCGCTCTGGTTCCTGAGCAAATGCATGGAAAACAAGATCATCTGAGATCAGCTGATGGACCTACCTGGACCTTGCGTGGGATTTAGGGGTTGTTAGTGCAGCATACGTAGCCCATCTTCACTGGATGAATTTTGAGTATTATCCTATCTGACTTCCATCTACTTGAGCACTACCATTTCTCTCAGACTGGCTGGCTCAACAACTTGGAGCCACAGAGGAAATCAGGAGGGCCTTCCATATATGAGCAAAATGGTACTTTTTAAATTTGTTTAGTAAGTAGGCAGAGTGAATGAAATGAGTGAATCTGAAAGAGCTGAGTGAATGAAATCCTACATTCCTATCGGTATGCCTGTGCGTAGGGCTGCAAGAGTGTCTTCAAGATGTTACCAGGCCTTTGACCTGAGGCTGTAGTGCTGTGACCACACTGCCAGCCTCTCTGCACTTCTGTGCATCCCCTGAATTCTTCCTTTCACAGTAAGTGGCAAGACCAGGCCAGGGCAGAAAGTTCAGGTGACAAGTTCTGGCCAAGCAAATGCATTCTGTGACCAGGCGGCTGAATCAAAGCAGGAAGGGGAGGGTATCCTCGGTGCTGGGTGTTGAGCAAGAGATCTGAGAGGGGCAGAGAAGCAGGGGGCGAGGATGGCGAGTGGGTCCTGCTCTGAAGAGCTCACAGTGAAGGTTTGAAATGAGACAGACACACAGACAAGGAGCAGAAAGTTCCTCCAGCACCTGGGCTGCTGGACAAGAGGGCCCTATGGTCATCCAGTGGGAGCGTGCGTCTGGAGCAGGCCCCACAGCACAGGGGCATTTAGAAAAGGCATGCTAAGTGGGTGTAGCACCCAGGGCAGAAGGGGACGAGGGGAAGCAGGAGCATCTGCAGTGACAGAGAAGGGGCTCAAGAGACCCCACCCTCACCTGGCCCCCATGTGAGTCTGTTTTCCAGTCCAGTCCTAGAGTCACCAGCAGAGGGCACCGTGAGGTTGCAGCTCTTGCTCAACTGAACCCACTCAGCTGAGAAAGGAGACTGTGCCCAGAGCCGATTCCAAAATAAGTCTAGCTGCTTCTGTCTTGGATCCAGGTTGGAGCTGAGTTGAGCTCCAGAGAAGGGAGATGGGTCACACATTTTAGGGGAAGACTGCAATTCATTCATCAACTCCTATTTATTTAGTAGTTACTGAGAATGATGTGGTCCTGTTGTAAAGTACTGTACCCCAAATGTTATAAAGTACTATATCTCACTTTCGCTGGTTTACGTAGAGACACCACGTTCAGATGAATTTTGAAGGAGTTTTATTAGAGGAGGAGACTTATTAATATGCTGGATACATATGACTGACACGGGGCATATCTGACCCAAATCACACAGCTCCAAATACATCTCAGAGCAGGGGTTGGGAACCTTTTTTCACTGAGAGAGCCATGAACGCCACATATTTTAAAATGTAATTTCATGAGAGCTATGCAATATGTTTAACACTAAATACAAGTAAATGTGTGCATTTTATGTAAGACCAACACTTTTAAAGTACAATAAGTCTCTGAATTCTTTTTAATAACATTGTTATGCTTTTGCTAATCAATGATGAATAAAGTACTTTTTACCATTAATGCGACTTCTGGTGCTGCATGGTTTTGCTGATGGCTTTGTAGTCTGGTTGATACATGGTGAGGTTAAGCTTCGTGCAGGTGTTGAGACTTCCATCCGTGAAACGTGATTGTAGGTTGGTCTTAACGTTCTTTAGATGTGAGAAAGATAGCTCACGTGCATACATAGAGCCAAACATTGTCAGTACAGCAATACTCACATGCTGCAGTGTGTGGTATGTGACGGGAAGCACGTTCCAAGTTTTGACAATCAGCTGGTCTACAGGTTGAAGTTTTTTCATTTTTCCCCACTTGTGTTTGCTCGCCAACTCTGCTTGCTGTCATGCAAGTCTTTCTAAATCTTCATTCAGTGACTTGAACTTATTCACCTACATGTCTGAGGCCTTCAGGTCAGCAGCTTGTAGCTCAAAATCTCTGATGGAGACACTGGGGATGTAACTCAGGTCGGCGCTGTACACTGGACACTCTTGTGAATGGGTGATGAACTTAAAAAGATGAGTGTGTTCATGAATTATCCAGAGCGCACTTTGAATGATTGCAGAAGATTAGATGTGAAGCCCACTAGCTGCTGGAGATCAAGATGTTGAGCAGGGTCACTTGCTGTCCACGCATCTTTAAACTCTCCCAGTTTTTCAAGTGTAGTAAACTACCTGTTTCAATGTTGGTGATGAAGAGTTCTAGCTTGTTTTCAAATGCAAACACTGCTTGTTGAAGGGATAAGACTGTATTTACAACTCCTTGCATTTTCACACTGAGCTGGTTCAGATGTTCAGTCATGTCCACCAGATAGTAGAACTTCAGGAGCCACTCAGTGTTAGCTAACTCAGGATACTCGATGTTTTTCATTTCAAGAAAAGTCTGGATTTTGCTCAGACAAGCTGCAAAACGGCTGAGCACCTTCCCTCTGGACAACCAACACACATTGCTGTGCAGAAGCAGACCAGGATAATTATTCCCAATTTTATCCAGCAGTGTTTTAAACTGGCTTTAATCATTTAAAGCTCGGGCAACAATAAAGTTGACCACCCTAATGACCAGCAACATCACCTGAACAAGCTGCTTGCCACATATCTGAGCACAAAAATGCCTGCTGATGTAGGATGCAGTGAAAACTTAGGATGGGTCTCTTTTCATGTTCACAAAAAAGCACTACGAATCCTCTGTTTCTCCCCATCATTCACAGAGCACCATCAGTACACACCGAAATAATTTTATCCATCGGTAGATTTTATTCTTTAGCTAACTCAGTGAAAGACTTGAAAAAATCCTCCCATCTTGTTGTCTCTTTCATAGGCAAAACAGCAAGACTTTTCTCACATAGTGTGTCAATGACAGCATACCATGCAATCACGCTGAACTGGGATAAATGGCTTACGTCTGTTGACCCACAAAGTGAGAGAAAAGAATGGTGCTGCATTTATGTCCTTCACTTGTGTTGCCTCAATTTGATTTGCCATCATAATGGTACAATCATGAACAGTTCTTGCCAACAGAGGCATATCTTTTATTCATTAGATTATCTTGTCTTTATCGGAAAAGTCGTCAAAAAGTTCATTGGCAACATCAAGCATGAATGTTTTGTTATACTCCCCATCTATGAATGGCTTTTCATTTCTCACAATTGCTAAAGTGCCAGCAAACTAGCCGAATTCCAGTCACCTTGTTGGGTCCAAACACGGAGTTCCTGCTGACTAGCTTACACTCTGCACAGTAGGTCTTGACATGCTTTCTTCCTGCTGTCTCCCGCTGGATATTTTGATGCAAATGTAGTATGTTGTGTTTCGAAGTGCTGCTTTCTATTTGATCGTTTCATCAATGCAATTTTATCATTGCATATTAGACACACTGCAGAATCTGCTTTCTCCACAAAGGTGAATTCCTCTGTCCATTCTTGCTGAAAAGTAGGATACTCCTCATCTTTTTTTCTTTTAGCCATCTTCTTCGTCAAAAGGGTTTCTGCAATTAGCTAGATGACTACTTGATTAAAAGGAGGGAAGTTACTTCCTGACCTCACAACGACCCATGTACATTATGCATTATTCAATAAAACTTTGGTGTTGTCCCAGAGGACAGCTGTGATTGGCTCCAGCCACCCACAACCATGAACATGAGTGGTAGGAAATGAATGGATTGTAATACATGAGAATGTTTTATATTTTTAACATTATTATTTTTTTAATTAAAGATTTGTCTGCAAGCCAGATGCAGCCATCAAAAGAGCCACATCTGATCTCATGAGTCATAGGTTCATGACCCCTCTCTCAGAAGCAGGTTATATACCCTTTGACCACATACAGGTCGGGGGGAGCATGACATCATGACATAGTCATTAACAAGATTATAACATTTGTCTAGGAGATTTAAAAAATGTTAAACTTTGGCAGCAGAAACAACACGAGGTCTTAGCAGGCTGCTGGGCAAAGATGCACGTGATTTAGAAGGACTGCAAGAAAATAGAAGTGTAAGAAATGTAAGCCACCTATGGACCTGAATATGGCAGCGGAGTAGGCGGACGCACAGACGCCCAGCTCTCACCACCAAACTGGAAAATCGATTTAGGAAAAATCAGTGTAAAAAACCAACTCTGGACTACAAGAACAGCTCTCAAAAATTAAGGAGCAAAGAAGAAGCCACAACAAACCTGGTAGGGAGCACCTGAATCTCCCTTGCTTACAGGAACAGAGGTGGGGGGTGAGGCTGAGAGCCCAGAGGGTTTCTAACTCCAGGGAAAAGAGCAGAAAATACTGCTCACAGCCACTTGCCTGGCGACCAGGGAGCGAGGTGTGTTGAAAAGACCAGCTTATCTCCCAAGTGGAAAGAAAAGAGAGAGGGACAGACTGTGAGGGGCTAAGGAATACAGGAAACGATCTAAAAAAAGCTGACTCATTCATGCTGGAGGTGGCCATAGCTGGGGGAGGGATTGATCCTTCCCCACAAAACAGTACTGAATTGCTTCCAGACCAGGGATCTCCAGACATCTCTTTAGCTCCAGTCAGCACAACAAGACACAGCTGAAAACAAGAAGTGGGGAGGAGGGGCAGTAACTCAGGTCTCCATGGAGATCTGAGATACACCTCCCCCTACTGAAGCTGAGAAAACACCCTGCCTCCAGAGAGATTAGTTGGTGGAAGAGGCCTTCAGAGCCTCAGGTTACACCCATTGCATTCCTGGATACAGTTTTCAAGGAAGCCCCCTGCTGAGATCAGTAAACAAGACTATCACCTGTTAAGAAAAGAAACAAATCAAGACTTCAAAGCTGCCCAAATCCAAAAGTAGATTACAAATAATAGCTGATACCAACCCAAGAAGGCCTAGAAATAACACAACTGAAAACTGGAGGCAGACAACACCAAGCCTAGACTCAACCAGCTCTATAAGCAAAACACCCAAACACAGACATAATGAGAAGACAAAAAAGTGCAATCCAAATGAAACCACAAGAGACACCTTCAGGAGATGAACTGAGTGATAAGGAAATAATCAAACTTCCAGATGCAGAGTTCAAAATAATGATTGTAAGAATGCTTAGGGATCTTAGAACAACAATGGATGGTCATTATGAACACCTAAATAAAGAAATAGCAAGTATAAAAAAGAATCAGTCAGAGATGACAAATACAACATCAGAAATAAAGACCACAATGGAAGGAATTAAAAACAGGATACATAGAGCTGAGGATCGAATCAGCGAGTTAGAGGACAACTGGAATGAAAGCATGAAAGCAGAGAAGAAAAGAGAAAAGAGACTCAAAAAGTCAGAGGAAACTCTTAGAGAGCTCTGTGACAACATAAAGAGAAATAACATCCGCATCATAGGGGTTCCTGAAGAAGAAGAAAAGGAACAAGGAATAGAGATGTTGTTCAATCATACCATAGCTGAAAATTTCCCTAAATTAATGCAGGAGAAACTCTCACAAGTTCAAGAAGCACAGAGGACTCCATTAAAGAGAAACCCAAAGAAACCTACACCAAGACACATCATAATTAAAATACCAAAGCTAAGCGATAAAGAGAAAATATTAAAAGCTACTAGAGAAAAAAAAAAGCTATCACCTACAAAGGAGCCCCCATAAGGATGACATCCGACTTCTCAACAGAAACACTTGAAACCGGAAGGGAATGGCGAGAAATATTGAAAGTAATGCAAAACAAGAACCTACAACCAAGACTACTTTATCCAGCAAGGCTATCGTTTAAAATCGAAGGAGAAATAAAAAGCTTCCCAGACAAAAAACAACTCAAGGAATTCATTACAACCAAACCAATGCTGCAAGAAATGTTAAGAGGCTTGTTGTAAACAGATCAAAGTGGGAAAAGAATATAGCAAAAAAAGGAATACACCTTTAAAGAATAAAATGGCAATAAACAACTACATATCAATAATAACCTTAAATGTAAATGGATTAAATGATCCAATCAAAAGACATAGGGTAGCTGCATGGATAAGAAAACAGGACCCGTACATATGCTGTCTACAAGAGACACACCTTAGAACAAAAGATACACATAGATTAAAGGTAAAAGGATGAAAAAAACATTTCATGCAAATGGAAATAAAAAAAAAGCTGGGGTAGCAATACTTACATCAGACAAAGTGGACTTTAAAACAAAAAATATAGTAAGAGATAAAGAAGGCCACTACCTAATGATAAAGGGAGGCAGCCTATGTGTTGTACTATGTAGGGGTTTAAAAGGGCAGGTATTGGCTTGATCCCAAGGTCACTGTCTTGAGCAAGGGGTCACTGACTTTGCTGGAGCCCCCCATCAAGGCACATAGGAGAAAGCAATCAATGAACAACCAACGTGCTGCAATAAGTTGATGATTGTCATCTCACCCCCTTCCTATCTCTCTCTCTCTCTCTCTCTTTCTCGTGCAAAAAAAAAAAAAAAAAAGGCCTGACTTGTGGTGTCACAGTGAAAAAAGTGTAAACCTGGAACACTGAGGTCACCAGCTGAAACCTGACATCACCAGCTGGAGCAAGGGATCGCTGCCTCACCTTGAGCCCAAGGTCGCTGGTCTAATTCCCGGTCAAGGCATGTATGAGAAATAATCAATGCACAGCTAAGTGGAGTGATGAGTTTATGCTTCTCTCTCTCTTTCTCCTTCTCTCTCTCTTCCTTTCTCTAATAAAAAACAAACAAACAAAAAGAAATTTAAAACTGTTCTCTGTAATTTTTGGAAGATCCTGAGAAGGTTTGGTGTTAATTATTATTAAAATGTTTGATATTATTTTCCAGTAAAGTCATTAGGGTCCAGGATGTTTTCTTATTTGGGGGTACTTGATTACTCATTCAGTCTCCTTACTTGTAATAGGTCTGTTCAGATTTTCTTTTTCTTGATTCAGTCTTTGTGTGTTTTCAAAAATTTACCCATTTCTGCTTTGTTATACAATTTGTTGGTGTAGAATTATTGATAATATTATAAAATTTATTTCTAAGGCATTACTTGTAATGTCTAATTTCTCAGGTTTATTTGAATTTTCTTTATTCCTTAGTAAATCTAGCCAAGGATTTCTCAATTTTATTGATCCTTTCAAAAAGGCAACTATTAGTTTTTTGATCTTTTAATTGTTTTTGTTCTATTTTGTTTATCTTTGCTCTAATCTTCATTTTCTAAGTTTGAGTTTAGGGGTCTTTTTTGAATAAGAGAAAAAAACACAAAATTTTAAACATGATACTTCATATATACAAAGGAGATACTCAGGGAAAAATGAATAACTCTTTAAGTGTGGGTCATTTTCATCCATTGTTCTATGTTCTCAGGGACCCTTCAATCTTCTTGGAATTTCTAAAATATTTAGAAATGTTTTTGGTCCCATTTTCACAATTCACTCATTCTAAAAGTTCTGCACTTGAGTTTGCGTCCCACTAGAAGGAAACTTCAAATCTGGTCTGCCAATTCCACGGGCTAGAGGTCTAGAAGGATAATTGGCGGGTGCATAATGGACGAATCTGCTTCCTTTTTATATCTGATCTGTTTGTGCACTGAGGCAGAGGGAGGCAATGTGGGCTGAAACCACAGGCCCCGCGGGGCTCCCTCGCTTCTCCATTCTGGTGGGATCTTCTGTCTTGCTCTGTCCTGAGTTGTCTCAGGGACTTCCCATAACTGCAGGCACTGGACCCGGCTGGAAAGGCATGCCTGCTTCGATCCCACTCCCAGATCGAAGTTGGAACCAGTTGGAGTCTAACTGGTTCCTTCTCTGGTTACTTGAAGTATAAAGTTGGATTGTTGATGTAAGATCTTTTTTAGTGTAGCCATTGACAGCTATGCACTTCTCTCCCAGCACTGCTTTCAGTGAGTCCCATAGATTTCGGTGTTTTGTTTTTCATTTTCATTTGCTCATGGTTTTCTAAATTGTCTTGTAACTTTTTTGACATTGATTGTTTTAGAGTGTAATTTCCACAGATGTATGTATTTTTCACTTTTTCTTCTGCTTTGATTTCTAGTTTCATTGTGATCAGAAAATATATGTTGTATGATTTCAGAATTCTTGAATTTGTTAAGATTTGTTATATCTTCTTGGAGAATGGACCCTTTTGCCATTATATAATGTCCCTTTGTGTCTCCTGTAGATTTTGCCTGAAGTGTATTTTGTCTGATATTAGTATAAGCTGTCCTTGCTTTCTTTTAGTTACCTTTTGCTTGAAACGACTCTTTCCATCTCTTACCTTTCAGCCTGTGTGAGTCCTGAGCCCTAAAATGAGTCTTGGGTAGACAGCACATAGTTGAATCCTGGTTTTCTGTAAACATTCATGTAAGCACACTACAAAACTTTCTACTGTTTTCAAGTGCCCTTTGCTTTCTGTGTTGGAGAGTGTATGCACTTCAATTTGATTGTGTATAATAAAATCCACTTCCAATTAATGCTTGTACCAACCCCGCTATCCATTTCCTGTCTTCTTTAATCCTTATGTTCTCCCCCACTGTACCCCAAATACTAAATTGTCAGTTATCACATGGGTATGTGCTGATTTATTTGTACTTCTGTGTGATATTTTGTTAGAGTAAAGAAATTCATTTCTTCCCCAGAAGTCACAAACCTCATTTTTTCCTCATAAATGTAGATTCAGGTACTTAGCCATTAGAATTTTTTTTTGTTATAAGTACTGAAGGAAAAA
Organism: Saccopteryx leptura; assembly: GCF_036850995.1. Lineage (NCBI taxonomy): Eukaryota > Metazoa > Chordata > Mammalia > Chiroptera > Emballonuridae > Saccopteryx > Saccopteryx leptura. The sequence goes on from NC_089511.1 coordinate 81,681,210, forward strand.
TAAGATAAATATGTTGTGAGGATCTAATGTACTGCATGGTGACTATAGTTATAAATATTGTATTATGTATTTTGAAGTTTGCTGAAGGTAGACCTTCAGTGTTCTTAAACATGAAAAAAGAGTTAACTATATCGGGTGATGGATGTTTTAATTATCTTGATCTTGGTAATTATTTGTAATGTCTATGTATACCAAATCATCACATTTTATACTATATATATAATTATATTTGTCAAATAGTACTCAGTAAAATTGGAAAGGTATTTTGAAAACCAGAGAAGCAATAACAAATTTTGTGGAAAAAGAACTTGTGTACTGTTTGTTGGAAGGTAATTGGTACAGCCATGTAGAAAGAATATGGAAATTACTCGAAAAAAATAAAATAGGACCCCCACATTATCCAGCAATCCTATTTTTGTGTATATGTCTAAAGGAAACAATATGTTGAGATACTAGCACTCCCATGATCATTGCTGCAGTGTTCACAGTTCCCAAGGTGTGGGAACAATCTAAATGTCCTCTTACAGATGAATGGATAAGAAAAATCTAATATATAATAATAATACAACATTATATAGACATTAAAAAAAGCAAATCTTGCCATTTGTGACAACTAAGTCCTTGGTTGGCAAACTGTGGCTCGCGAACCACATGCAGCTTTGGCCCCTTGAGTGTGGCTCTTCCTCAAAATACCACATGCGGGCGCTACCTTGATAAGGAATGTGCCTACCTATATAGTTTAAGTTTAAAAAATTTGGCTCTCAAAAGAAATTTCAATCGTTGTACTGTTGATATTTGGCTCTGTTGACTAACGAGTTTGCCGACCACTGGACTAAGTGAAATTAGACAAGGAGTAAAAAGATTACTACATGCTTGCCCAGGCAGTGGCGCAGTGGATGGAGTGTCAGACTGGGACACAGAGGACCCAATTTCAAAGCCCTGAGGTTGCCGACTTGAGCGTGGGCTCACCAGCTTGAGCACAGTGTTGCTGGCTTAAGCGTGGGATCATAGACATGACCCCAAGGTCGCTGGCTTGAGCAAGGAGTCACTCGCTCTGCTGTAGCCCCCTGGTCAAGGCACATATGAGAAAACAGTCAATGAACAGCTAAGGTGCCACAATGAAGAATTGATGCTTCTCATCTTTCTCCCTTTCTGTCTGTCCCTGCCTGTTCCTCTCTGTCTCTGTCTCTCTTTCTCTCTCTCTCTCACACACACACACACACAAAGATTACAACATGGTATCACTTATATGTGTTTAAAAAAGAATAAAGTCATAGAAAGAGATTAGAATGGTTGTTGCCAAGGCCTAGAGTAGAACATGAGAGAGACTGGTGTAAAGGTACAACTTTCAGTTCTAAAATGAGTAAGTTCTGAGGATCTAATGTATAGCACGGTGACTATAACTAATAACACTGTGTTGTATAATTGAAAAATTTGCCAAGAGTAGACCTTAAGCGTTGTTATAGAAACAAAAACAAAAGTGTTAAGTATGTGAAGTGATAGTTGTGTTAACTTGAATGTGGAAATCCTTTCACGATGTATATATATACCAAGTCATCCCATTTATACTTTACATATATTACAATGATATTTTACAATTACGCAGCACTTCAATAAAGCTGGATGAACAAAGAAAAATGTGTTACATACATACAGTGGAAGACTATTCAGGTTTATAAAGGGATGGCACTCCTGCCATTTACAACATGGATGGAGCTAGAGGACGTTATGCTAAGTTAATTAAACCCAACACAGAAGGACAAATACTTCCTGAGCCCACTTTTCGATGAATCTGTAATAGACAACAAATAAAACCAGAGAGTCAGACAGTGGTTACTAGGTGCTGACTGAGGGAGGAAAGGCAGAGATGTTGGTGAAAGGGTGCAAAGCTTCAATTATGTAAGATCAATAAGTTCTTGAGATCTACTGTACAGCATAGGGCCTCTAATTAACAATACTTTATGTGTAGTTCAAAATGTGCCAAGAAGGTCTTAGGTTAAGTGTTCTTGCCATAAAAACATAAATATCTAAAGAAGAGGCAGGAGGAAGCTTTCAAGGATGATGGTTCAGCTTATGGCCTTGATGGTTTCACAGGTGTGTACCTATTCCAAGCTCATCGAGTTGTTTATATTAAATGTGCAGAGATTTTTTATGTCAAACCTAAATTAATGAAGTGGTTTAAAAAGAGCTTCATGGTCTCACTGAAAAGGCAGGGAAAGAATACGGCGACACAAGTCACAAAAGAAGTTAGCATAGAGTGACTGAAAATGAGGAGCATGGCCATCTTGCACTGGAATTGTTGTGGACTCTCTTGTGGAAGAGGGATAAGAAATGGATACATCAAGTATGCACTTCAGTGGAATTTACCTAAAGGGAAGTAGAAAGGAATAGATCAGTGAAAAACAATAGTGCAGTTGTTTTTGGTTTAAGAATAGGATGATTGAGACGTCTCAATGCCCATGATCAGGCTGAACAGGTTCCCATGATGCTCTACATCTATCCCCACTTCCTTCCCCAATATTAAACACACAACCAGGGTGTGGAGGCTCAGTTCAATGTCAAGTGAAGGTCTAGAGTGGGTTTCTCGTTTATTGTCCAGAGCCGAGTAGAGACCAGAAAACAGCATAAGCTTAGAAGTTAGAGAAAGGCCTGAATCCAAAAACAGAAGATTCAAATCCAACTCTAAAGAGGAGCAACTGAGAACGATACTCTGGCACCCCTGGGGCAAGAACTGAAGTCAAGGTCTCAGCCAAGTGTTTGGAGCTGGGAAGTGAGGTCAAACAATAGCAAATCAGGCTAAAGTGAAGAGTCTTAAATGTCTATTAGTGTCCCAAGTTACCCTTATGGCAGTGATTTTCACCCCTGTCATCTCAGAAATTAGTACATGTAAACTAATTACTAAAATTCTGCAGCACACCAAGAAATACTTTTTGCCGATTGGACAAAAAACAAAAAAAGTATAATTTTTATTCGTTCACACCAGATGGCTATTATTGAGTTAGCTGTTACCATTTCTTTATTGGACAATCTAAGGGCAAAAGAGGTCAATGCTTCTGACTAAGTAGTCATGTAGTGGTCTGGAATTTACACTCCAGTGTGAGGGGATGCTGGTGGGGGGGGGGGGGTAAGGGGGGGCCTCCGGCCGCATTTTAAGAACCAGCAAGGTTTTCATTTACTTAAACCTAATCCTATAGATCAGAAGTTTCTAAAAGCTATATCATGCAAACTGTAAATAATCATTTAATCAACTGCCATGACCCTCAATTTATAAACTGCATGTAAGAGAAAGGGGTGGGGGTGGGGATAGGCAACAACATAAAACATTTCTAGGCCACAGAGAAAGTCACAAACCGGATGAATCTATTACAGTATTAAAAAATTAAAGCTGAACACTGCAGTACGAAAAACCCCACAATAAAACCTATTACAGTTCAAGGTTAAAAATAAAATGACATATACAATGAGGAGGAGCGAAAACTAAATGTTGAAAGTACACTGGCTTAAAAAAAAAACTACTCAAGGCAAAACAAGACATTTTTGCGAACAAGAAAAATAAAAAGAAATAGTCAGGTATTGCATGTTTTCAACCTTCTTAAGCTGCTTGACCTGTGGTGGCGCAGTGGATAAAGCGTTGACCTGGAACGCTGAGGTTGCTGGTTTGAAACCCTGGGCTTGTCTGGTCAAGGCACATGGGACTTGATGCTTCCTTCTCTCTCTCTTTCTCAAATTAATAAATAAAATCTTTAAACAAAAAGTTCTTGGGGTGCACAAGGTGCCACGACACACCGGTGGAAAATCGCTGCCTTGTGTCCCGGTGGTAAGAAGTGTAAGGGGCCTGCTGAGCTGGGAGTTTCAACAGTGATGGGGCGAGCATCTGGTGAAGCAAATATCAGAGGCCATAGCTCAGCTGGGCAAAAGTACAGCTTCTGAAGTCTGTTAGGGGTGGTTCAGGCACTGCTGAGGTGCAGTACAGCATCATGGCAGGCACCCAATGAATGTGCAGTCATCTTGGACCTTGTGTTGGGAGGATAGCATGGTCCAGTGGTCCCTACCTGAAGCCTTGTAATCATCATTTAAGATCTCATTCTTTTCACCTGTGTTGAGTAACTGCGGAAGGCAAAGGTTATCATTGTTAACAGGTTGGATCATAAAGAAAACTAGACTCTGTTGTAATTTAAAGTTAGACAAAGGAAACACTGTATTCTGTGCATATTGGGATCCCAGGGTATTAAGAGGGAAATATTCCACAGGAAGTATTTATTAGGCATTAAGAGGGAAGTATATTAGAGGGTGACAGTTAATAGAAGCTAAATTGCAAAGAGGAAAAATATAGGGATTCTGAAATAAATGTCACCATAGATAGAAATTTGTCTAGCTACCAGGATAAGACTTGACAAGTAGGCTTTGTGGGCAGGGGAGAGAGCAATGGTTCAGGTCAGGCTCCCTGCTGATCTAGGTCCCGGGGAGGCACACAAACATCCTAGAATGGAAGGGCTAAGTGTTAATAAATAAAGGGCTTTATCATTTGGAGCACAAATGGGATCCTTTTTCACAATTGCAGTATGAGAAATGGAAGACCTTTTCCTACCACCTGAGGAACCTGGTATTCCAGGTTCTGCCATGTGCAAAGAGATGCCATAAATACATCAACAGCCAGGAGCAAATCACACCACCAACAGGGTGGCCACAGGCAAGGGTTGGAGACATGGGCTGCTGGCGTGTGGACTTAGGCAAAGGGTTGATGCAAGAGGTGAAGTCACAGGACCCCTGCAGGGAGCAGAGATGGCAACAACAGAGTAGGCTGGGCGCTGCCGCAGTCACTGGAAGTCAGTTTCCTGGGGATGGTTGCAGTCGTGTATCAGCAGCTCAGGGGTCCAGACTGGTTACTAGAGCCATACACAGGGCAACACAGCTAAGGAAGAGGAAAGACGAGGGCAGAGAAGTGAAGGGAAGTCCATCCCACACAAAGCAGGTGAGGGGCTCTCCTAGGTCGAGAGCAGGAAGCATAACAGTGACCCCTGCCAGGTGGCTGCTCCCCTACCTCTGTCCTCACAGGCTGCTGCTGCCCCTGCAACCCCTCTACGTTTCCCACACCTGCCAAGAAATGCCAAGAAGCTCCCAGCTCTTTCCCAGTATCTGGGTATTCATGTTGAGGTAGAAGAAAGAGAAATGGGTACAGCTGGTTCTGGCTCTTGAAATTTGCAGATGCAGGTTGCTTTTGCAATAGTCGGACATCCTTGAGCCACTCAGTGTCTTCTCTGGCCCGTGGATTCCTGGATATCTGTAAAGTCTAGACACCAATGAGGCCCCACAGATCACAGGGCTGCAGTGAGGTGCAGGGAGGTCATGGACTGAGGGTGCTCTGTACACTTTCAGGTGACATGTGTGTAGTGTTAGGGATATCAGTGGCAGGCTTCCAGAACCCTGGTGGTGGTGAGTGACTAAGTCAACAAGGAAGAAAACCGCCCGTTAAAGAGTTCTCGGAAGACCAGGGCTGGGCAGCTGAGTTTCAGGTCAGTATAAATAGCCAGTGCCTGCCGAGGAGAGGCTAATTTGCCCGGAGATTCTTGAGTCCTAGAGGAAGCAATGGTGAGTGTCTCTGTCCCTGCCTCTCATTTGGTTTCCCATCTGTCCAGGGAGCATCCCCTGCGCATTCTGTGAGCTTATTTCATAGGTGTGGGGAAGGCAGTGTCTGTGCCGCTGTTCCGGTCCAGGAGGTGTGAGTGTGGGCATGAAAGGGGGCACAGTGAGGGAATGAGGGCCGCTCTCCTGCCCTTCACGCTGCCCCTTACATCAGTGGGAGATCTGCTTTCTGGGCTGGGGCGGGGGTGGGTGCTGAGTAGGATGTGACCCCTGCCCTGACCCCAGACGTCACTGTCTGGAAGCCCCAGCTGGAAATGGAGTTCCAACTCCTGTCTTGACTCCTGTCCATCCCTCATTTCTTCAAAAAAGAGGGTGGAAGAGAAACAGATGGGGTTTCACAGGCCTGGGTTCTGACCTATCCTGGTACTAGCGGCCTGTGGGACATCGATAAACATGCTTCTCTCATATCGGTACTTAAAAACAGAACAAAATATTTACTGGATCAGGTCACTGATCTCCATCCAACTTTTAGAGAAGACATTCTTTCCAATAAATTTCAGTCTGAAGTCCTGGCACAAACTGACCAGTGTGGGGATGAAGGGGCTGAGCTCTGCCCTTCCTCCACAGGCCCAGCCTAGAGGCCCCAGCTGAGTCCTAGGTCTAAAAACCTGGGAGCCAGCTCCCTCCGAGGCCGCTTTCTGCTCCCAGCCCTGCAACTCCCGTGAGCTCCTCCCACATTCATGGCTTTACAGTTTCCTCCCAGGAGAGGAGCCCACCATTGAGTGACCAGGTCCTGCACCCTCCCCGAACTCCATAGCTCTGAGTCCCTCTCACATGCCATTTGGACGCCCTATTGGACAACCGCTCTGTCTCTCCCCGAAGACTACCCTTTCTCTACTGAGCACGTCTCATCAGCCCCTGCTCCATGGGCCCCTCTTCTAAGTTGTCTCTCCAGCCGTTAATAAGGTCTCTGAGAGCTTTCAGCTGGGATCCATGTGGAACTTTCCGCATGGAGACAGCGTCTAGTCCAGGAATGGCAACTCAGCCGACGAGCATGTACCCATCTTGTGCTCAAGACAGATGTCACTAAGTGTTCTGGCTGAGTGGCTCTGGACTCTGGCTTCTTTTCAGACCTGCACTGCAGTCCACCGGTGCTAGTCCATCCAAGGCTACGAGTGACAGGAAACGGGTTTGCGTTTTTTGGAGCTAAGCCAACCCTTAATGACACAGACAGGGAGAAGGAGCTTCAAAGAGGGGAAAGGTCCTGCCCAAAGGCACTTCATGAGTCCTGCCTCCTGGAGGAATTCGACACTCTAGCCACTGTGCCAATGGCAGTGTGCAAGGATGTCACTAGGGACACACGGGGCATCAGAGAAGAGGTAGATGCGGCTTTCCCCGCGTCAGGGAGTCTGTAGGTAACTCCTGCCCTCCCAGGCCAGGCTGTATGCCTGCCTTGTCCTACCTCGTTCAGAGCCCTGCTGCTTCTGACCCCACAGAAGGGAAGAGGAGGTAAGAGAAGGGTTTCTCCTGACCTTCAGGAGCTGGGCAAGCACTTCCCGTGTTCTCCAACCAAGAGCAAATCTTTGCTCTTTCTCTCCACCTGCCTAGGCCATGCTACTCCTTCTCTCCGGGCTGATGCTGCTCACACAGCCTCTCAGCTCACTGGGAACAGAAGGGAAGAACTGTACTGAGAATTCAGTGACCACTGCTGCCTGCGCCCTGATCACATGTGGTGCTGCGGAGAATGGCCTGCCTGGTCGTGATGGACGAGATGGGAGAGAGGGCCCCCGGGGCGAGAAGGGCGATCCAGGTAGAGCTGGGACCCTGGGCTTGTCCAGGTGGGCAGGGGTGGGCATTGGAATGGTAACCAACAGAGCAACTCTGTTATATTCTGCTGTGGAAGCCTTGGAAATGGAAACCCACCCCTTTGGGAAAAAGAAGTCCCCTCCTAGACATTCAGTCCTCCTGAAACACCAATTACCAGTTGGCAAATCACTGGCTGCGCTGAGCCCCTGATGTGTCCCCATCACCCAGCAGCACTGATTCCTCCCCTGGGATGTTCTGATTCCTCTCACCCCAAGAATGAGCAGATGGCGGGTAATGACTGGTATTTGGGGCCCTCTAGAACCATGTTGCAACCTTAGCAGCTGTTCAATGTGGTTATGGTGCCTGTGCAGGCTGTTACACATCTAATAAAGCCTACCGCCTGAAGGGTGGGAAAGCATGAGGCTCCGTGGCTCCCTACTCAGGCCTGAGCAAAAGGATTGGCCCTAAATACTCTCTGGAGAGAAGGAAAGGGAGCTCACACTTCTTTGTCCAGCCCTGTGCTTGGGCATTCACTTGTGTAATGTGTGTACTATTTATAAGCGGCATATTATCTTTACTTGACAGGTAATAAAATTGTCACCCAGGGGCTAAATGCCACCCAATATGGAAGGTGATAAGGACATGGGCTTCTGTGTCAGACCAATCTGTGCTTGTCTGCTGCTACATCTCCACAGCAGGGAGAAGCCACTCAGTGTCCCTGCGTCCTTGCTCGTTTGTAAGTTGGAGAACATTTCCCACAGCATGACAAATAACTGAGCCAAGGCTTTATTTTGTTTTATTTTTTGTTGAGTCTTTGTTATAAGGTGGCATCTTCCTGCTATACCATCAGGTGAATTCTGTGCTTTCCAAAGGGACTGTTTGTAAGGCTTTTGTCCAAGAAGTAGTGCCCCCTAGGAGAGAGTCTGGGTCTGACCGGCAAGAGAGAGAAATCAATAAACCAGCAGTGAGGATGACAAAATCCTCCTGACACTGGGCTGGGACTCTGGATATTGAACAGTGGCCTTTATGTTTGTGGAGTTTGCATTTTGGTCTAAGGTGGAAGAAGACATTAAGCTGCAAATAATAGGAATCATGCCAGGCTTTGCAGGGTGGGGCAGGAGGAACTATCTATCTGTGCTTTACAGACAGAAGGGGCTCCCAGTGGAATGGGCTGGGGCTGGCGAAGGCCACCTGCAACTGGACTCACAGAAGGGTGGTATTTAAGGGGACAGCTCTCTCTTGGAGGCTCCCAGAAACCCTGAATTGAATCCTGGGGGCTAGGGGGCACTTACGTACAGCGGCCCTTTTTTTTTTAATTTTTTAATTAAATTTAATGCAGTGACATTGATAAATCAGGGTACATATGTTGAGAGAAAATATCTCTAGATTATTTTGACATTTGATTGTGCTGTATACCCCTCCCCCAAAGTTAAATTGTCTTCTGTCACCTTCTATCTGGTTTTCTTTGTGCCCCTCCCCTCCCCTAACCCCTCTCTCCTTCTTCACTCCCTCCCCCCTCCCCCAACCCCCGCCCCTGTTGCCATCACATTCTTGTTCATGTCTCTGAGTCTCATTTTTATGTCCCTTCTATGTATGGATTCATCTTAGTTTATTTTCTGATTTACTTATTTCACTCCGTATAATGTTGTCAAGGTCCATCCATGTTATTGTAAATGATCCGATGTCATCATTTCTTATGGCTGAGTAGTATTCCATAGTATATATATACCAAAGCTTTTTAATCCACTCGTCTTCTGACGGACACTTGGGCTGTTTCCAGATCTTTGCTATTGTGAACAATGCTGCCACAAACATGCGGGTACATTTCTCCTTTTCGAGCCGTTCTATGGTGTCCTTGGGGTATATTCCTAAAAGTGGGATAGCTGGGTCAAAAGGCAGTTCGATTTTCAGTTTTTTGAGGAATCTCCATACTGTTTTCCACAGTGGCTGCACCAGTCTGCATTCCCACCAGCAGTGCAGGAGGGTTCCCTTTTCTCCACATCCTCGCCAGCACTTATTCTGTGTTGTTTTGTTGATAAGCGCCATTCTGACTGGTGTGAGGTGATATCTCATTGTGGTTTTAATTTGCATTTCTCTAATGATTAGTGATGTTGAGCATTTTTTCATATGCCTATTGGCCATCTGTATGTCCTCTTTGGAGAAGTGTCTATTCATCTCTTTTGCCCATTTTTGGATTGGGTTGTTTGTCTTCCTGGTGTTGAGTTTTACAAGTTCTTTATAAATTTTGGTTATTAACCCCTTATCAGACGTATTGTCAAATATATTCTCCCATTGTGTAGTTTGTCTTTTTATTCTGTTCTTGTTGTCTTTAGCTGTGCAAAAGCTTTTTAGCTTGATATAGTCCCATTTGTTTATCCTGTCTTTTATTTCACTTCCTTGTGGAGATAAATCAGCAAATATATTGCTCCAAGAGATGTCCGAGAGCTTACTGCCTATGTTTTCTTCTAAGATGCTTATGGTTTCACGGCCTACATTCAAGTCTTTTATCCATTTTGAGTTTATTTTTGTGAGTGGGGTAAGCTGGTGATCTAGTTTCATTTTTTTGCAGGTAGCTGTCCAATTTTCCCAACACCATTTGTTAAAGAGGCTGTCTTTACTCCATTGTATTTCCTTACCTCCTTTGTCAAATATCAGTTGTCCATAGAACTGTGGGTTTATTTCTGGGTTCTCTGTTCTGTTCCATTGATCTATATGCCTGTTCTTATGCCAGTACCAGGCTGTTTTGAGTACAATGGCCTTGTAGTATAACTTGATATCAGGAAGTGTGATACCTTCCACTTTATTCTTCTTTTTTAAGATTGCTGAGGCTATTCGTGTCCTCTTTTGGTTCCATATAAATTTTTGGAATATGTGTTCTATATCTTTGAAGTATGTCATTGATATTTTAATTGGTATTGCATTGAATTTATAGATTGCTTTGGGTAATATAGACATTTTAATGATGTTTATTCTTCCTAACCATGAGCACAGTATATGCTTCCAGTTGTTTGTATCTTCCTTGATTTCTTTTATCAATGTTTTGTAATTTTCCGAGTACTAGTCTTTAGTCTCCTTGGTTAAGTTTACTCCTAGGTACTTTATTTTTTTGGTTGCAATGGTAAAGGGGATTGATTCCTTAATTTCTCTTTCTGACTGTTCATTGTTGGTGTATAAAAATGCCTCTGATTTCTGAGTATTGATTTTATATCCTGCCACTTTGCTGAATTTATTTATCAGATCCAGTAGTTTTTTGACTGAGACTTTAGGGTTTTCTATATACAATATCATATCATCTGCAAATAATGATAGTTTTACTTCTTCTTTTCCTACTTGAATGCCTCTTATTTCTTCTTCTTGTCTGATTGCTGTGGCTAGGACTTCCAGGACTATGTTAAATAAGAGTGGTGAAAGGGGGCACCCCTGCCTTGTTCCTGATCTTAAGGGGATTGCTTTTAATTTTTGCCCATTGAGTATGATGTTGGCTGTGGGTTTCTCATAGATGGCTTTTATCATGTTGAGGTATGGTCCCTGTATTCCCACTTTTCTAAGAGTTTTGATCATGAATGGGTGCTGGATTTTATCAAATGCTTTTTCTGCATCTATTGAAATTATCATATGGTTTTTCTCCTTCTTTTTGTTTATGTGATGAATCACATTGATTGATTTACGAATATTGTACCAACCTTGCCTCCCCAGAATAAATCCCACTTGATCATGGTGTATGATTTTTTCCATATATTGTTGGATCCGGTTTGCTAATATTTTGTTGAGGATTTTAGCATCTATATTCATCAGAGGTATTGGCCTATAATTTTCTTTCTTTGTGTTGTCTTTGCCTGGTTTTGGAATCAGAATTATGCTCGCCTCATAAAAGGAGCTTGGAAGTCTTCCTACCTCTTAAATTTTTTGAAATAGTTTGAGAAGGATAGGAGTTAGTTCTTCTTTGAATATTTGGTAGAATTCTGTTGTGAAGCCATCAGGCCCCGGACTTTTCTTGGTTGGGAGTTTTTTGATAACTGTTTCGATCTCATTTGTTGTAATTGGTCTGTTTAGGTTTTCTGATTCTTCCAGATTGATTTTTGGAAGATTGTATGTTTCAAGGAATTTGTCCATTTCATCTAGGTTGTCTAGTTTTTTGGCATACAGTTCTTCATAGTATTTTCTTACAATATTTTGTATTTCTGTTGTGTCAGTTGTTATTTCTCCTCTCTCATTTCTAATTTTATTTATTTGAGTCCTCTCTCTCTTTTTCTTGGTGAGTCTACTTAAAGGTTCATAAATCTTGTTTACCTTTTCAAAGAACCAGCTCCTAGTTTCATTGATCCTCTGTATTGTTTCTTTAGCCTCTATGTCATTTATTTCTGCTCTGATCTTTATTATTTCCTTCCTTCTACTACATTTGGGCTTTACTTGCTGTTCTTTTTCTAATTCTTTTAGATTCAGGGTTAAGTTGTTTATTTGAGCTTTTTCTAGCTTCTGAAAGTGTGCCTGTAGTGCTATGAACTTCCCTCTCAGCACTGCTTTCGCTGTGTCCCATAAATTTTGAGTTGTTGTATGCTCATTGTCATTTGTTTCTAGGAATTTTTAAATTTCTTCTTTGATCTCATTCTTAATCCATTCATTATTTAACACCCTGCTATTTAGTTTCCATGTGTTTGAGAATTTTTGAGCTTTTCTGCTGTGATTCATTTCTAGTTTCATGCCGTTGTGATCGGAGAAAGTGCTTGATATGATTTCAGTCTTCTTAAATTTGTTGAGAGCACTTTTGTGCCCTAACATGTGGTCTATCCTAGAGAATGTACCATGAGCACTTGAAAAGAATGTATATTCTGCTGCTTTAGGGTGAAAGGTTCTGAAGATATCTATTAAATCGAGTTGATCTAGTGTTTCCAATAAGTCTGCTGTTTCTTTGTTAATTTTCTTTCTTGAGGATCTATCTAGTGATGTTAGTGGGGTATTGAAATCCCTTACTATTATAGTATTGCTGTTGATCTCGCCCTTTAAATCCATCAAAGTCTGTTTTATATATTTGGGTGCTCCTATATTAGGTGCATAGATATTTATAATAGTTATATCTTCCTGTTGGATTACTCCCTTTATCATTATGTAGTGGCCTTCTTTATCTCTTACTATATCCTTTGTTTTAAAGTCCAATTTGTCTGATATAAGTATTGCTACCCCAGCTTTTTTTTCATTTCCGTTTGCATGAAATGTTTTTTTCCATCCTTTTACCTTCAATCTATGTGTGTCTTTTGTTCTAAGGTGTGTCTCTTGTAGACAACATATGTTTGGGTCCTGTTTTCTTATCCACGCAGCTACCCTATGTCTTTTGATTGGATCATTTAATCCATTTACATTTAAGGTTATTATTGATATGTAGTTGTTTATTGCCATTTTCTTCTTTAAAGGTGTATTCCTTTTTTTGCTATATTCTTTTCCCACTTTGATCTGTTTACAACAGGCCCCTTAACATTTCCTGCAGCACTGGTTTGGTTGTAATGAATTCCTTGAGTTGTTTTTTGTCTGGGAAGCTTTTTATTTCTCCTTCGATTTTAAACGATAGCCTTGCTGGATAAAGTAGTCTTGGTTGTAGGTTCTTGTTCTGCATTACTTTGAATATTTCTTGCCATTCCCTTCTGGCCTCAAGTGTTTCTGTTGAGAAGTCGGATGTCATCCTTATGGGGGCTCCTTTGTAGGTGATAACTTTTTTTTCTCTTGCAGCTTTTAATATTTTCTCTTTATCGCTTAGCTTTGGTATTTTAATTATGATGTGTCTTGGTGTAGGTTTCTTTGGGTTTCTCTTTAATGGAGTCCTCTGTGCTTCTTGAACTTGTGAGAGTTTCTCTTGCATTAATTTAGGGAAATTTTCAGCTATGATATGATTGAACAACATCTCTATTCCTTGTTCCTTTTCTTCTTCTTCAGGAACCCCTATGATGCGGATGTTATTTCTCTTTATGTTGTCACAGAGCTCTCTAAGAGTTTCCTCTGACTTTTTGAGTCTCTTTTCTCTTTTCTTCTCTGCTTTCATGCCTTCATTCCAGTTGTCCTCTAACTCGCTGATTCGATCCTCTGCTCTATCTATCCTGTTTTTAATTCCGTCCATTGTGATCTTTATTTCTGATATTGTATTTGTCATCTCCGACTGGTTCTTTTTTATACTTGCTATTTCTTTATTTAGGTGTTCATAATGACCATCCATTGTTGTTCTAAGATCCCTAAGCATCCTTACAATCATTATTTTGAACTCCGCATCTGGAAGTTTGATTATTTCCATATCACTCAGCTCATCTCTCAAAGGTGTCTCTTGTGGTTTCATTTGGGTTGCACTCCTTTGTCTTCTCATCATAGTGTTTTATTTGTAGAATTGGTTGAGTCTAGGCTTGGTGTTGTCTGCCTCCAGTTTTCAGTTGTGTTATTTCTAGGTCTTCTTGGGTTGGTATCAGCTATTATTTGTAATCCACTTTCGGATTTGGGCAGCTTTGAAGTCTTGATTTGTTTGTTTTCTTAACAGGTGATAGTCTTGTTAACTGATCTCAGCAGGGGGCTTCCTTGAAACTGTAACCAGGAATGCTGTGGGTGTAACCTGAGACGCTGAAGTTCTCTTCCACCAACTAATCTCACTGAGGGCAGGGTTTTTTCTCAGCTTCAGTAGGGGGAGGTGTATCTCAGATCTCCATGGAGACCTGAGTTATTGCCCCTCCTCCCCATTTCTTGTTTTCAGCTGTGTCTTGTTGCGCTAATTGGAGCTGGATAGATGTCCGGAGATCTCTGATCCGGAAGCACTTCAGCTCTGTTTTGTGAAAGGTTCAGTCCCTCCCCCAGCTATGGCCACCTCCAGCACGAATGAGTCAGCTTTTATATTTCGTTTCTTGCATACCTTAGCCCCACAGTCTGTCCCTCTCCCTGTCCTTTCCACTTGGGAGATAAGCTGGTCTTTTCAACCTACCTTGCTCCCTGATCGCCAGGTAAGTGGCTGTGAGCAGTAGTTTCTGCCCTTTTTCCTCTGTGAAATCCTCTCTGGGCTCTCAGCCTCACCCCCCCCCCTTCCGTTCCTGTAAGCAGAGGAGATTCAGGCATTCCTTACCAGGATTATTGTGGCTTCCTCTTTGCTTCTTGGTTTTTGAGAGCTGTTCTTGCAGTTCAGTGTTGGTTTTTCATGCTGATTTTTCCTAAATTGATTTGTATTCCAGTTTGGTGTTGAGAGCTGGGCGTCTGGGCATCCGCCTACTCCGGTGCCATCTTGGAGCTCCCCTACAGTGGCCCTTTTAACATGTGGCACGGAGCATGGCTGAAACCTCCGTTTCTTATGCAGGGGCCTCATGCATGTCCAGCCTGGAGTGGGGCCCTTGCTTGGAGCAGCAGTGGTGTACAGTCACACGGGCGACAAGGCCCCACACTGGCACCTTTATTTCAGGCCCTTCAGTCACTTAACCTTTAGGGCCTGAGGATTTCCTGGAGAGCTTGGAGCAAGCTTAGGACCCTGAGCAAGTAGGTCTGGGCAGGGCTTGGGGCCACGTGCCCTGCAGATCTGATGTGTGTGGTCCCATAAAGCTGCTGTAAGAGACAAGGTGAGGCTGAGATGAGAGAGCCGAGGTCCAGGGTGACGACCGCTGCTTTAGAGGAACTGCCTGGGACTGGTGCAGCCCTATCTCTCACTTAGCTCAATTCTTGCTGGTTTCTTCAGCTAGCAGTTTTGGGGACTTCTCTTTCTGTCACTGGAATGCTGTGTGGGGAGGCTGGTGTGGGATTGGGACCTGCCGCTCCTCAGAGGAAACACCACAGCTATCCCTCCCATTCTTTATTCACCACATATGGGTGTGGGACCAGCCTGTTCTGCGTCTTCGCCCTTCCTAACAGACTCTATGTGGCTTTTCCTCTAAATCCATAGTTGTAGGACTTCCTTCCATTCAGCTTGATTTCAGGTGGTTCTCAATGATGGTCGTTCTGTAGTTTAGTTGTCATTTTGATGTGGTTGTGGGAGGATTCAAGTACCGCATTTACCTGTGCCGCCATCTTGACTGGAAGTTCTCTGCTCATTTAAAATTCAGATTATTGGCCCTTTGTTATTGAGTTGTAGAAGTTCTTTATATGTTTTGGATATTAACCCTGTAGTAGATATATATGATTTGCAAATATTGTCTCCCATTTGGTAGGTAGCCTTTTCATTTTGTTAGTTTGCATTGCTATTCAGATTTTTAATTTTAATAGTTACTTCCACATTACTTTTGAAAGATTATGACAATTGATGCTTTCATTAATAGTGTAAGAGATGCCCACTTCTTTAATCCAAATGGAGATTTTAGCTTTTGTGTCTCAGGGTCCTGCTGGTCCTGCTGGTGCTGCCATGGTTCCCACCCTGCTCGTTACTGGTGCTCCCAGCTCTCCTGAGCATCCAACCAACGTGGGACCCAGAAGCCAAACCATGATCTCTTTCTATCAACAGGGAGAGACAAAGCAAAATGTGTTCTCTTCATACTATGGCCTATTATTGAGCCATACAAAGGAAAGAAGTACTGAGACATGCCAAAGTGGAAATGCTCAAAAAGTCATTCCAAGTTAAAAAAAAAAAGGACACAAAAGGCCATATTTTGATTGAGCCCATTGATATGAAATATCCTTAAGAAGTAATAGAGATAGAGAGCAGCATAGTGATAGCCAGGGCCTTGGGGGCGGGAGAGACGGGACAGGGTGACTGCTGAATGGCTGTGAGCTTTTCTATTGAGGTGATTAAATGTTTCTGAACTAAATAGAGCTGGTAGTTGCACGACATTGTGAAAGTGCTAAAGACCAATGAGCTGTATACTCTAAAAAGGTTCATTTTACATTATATACATTAACCTCAATAAAAAAGAAGAACCAAACTCACAGAATTGAGTGTAAGATTTAAAATATTAATAGCCATTGGCTCCCTTTAGTTTTTTTTGGGTAAATCTTCTGTAATCTTCAGCTTATGCAGCCTTTTCTTGAAGGAACAGGTCTATTTTAAAATGTTTGTTTATTTTTCCAATAGAAACATGTGCTCATTGAGATAAACAGGAGAAAGTGAAGATGACCTTAACTGTGCCACTGAGAACACATCTCAACACTTCACACAACCTTTCCTGTGGTTTTTCAGTCTGTTACACATGCACACACCGTACAATGTCTGCACATGTTTATGAAACAGAATCATAGCGAACATAGTATTTATAGGATACTTTTCTACCAGTGTACAGCAGATCATAATTTGGTCTGTTTTTTATTGGTTAAAGAGTATATTACTTAGCATAATTTCTTCAAGATTTATTCCATTCCCTGTGTGTTTGTGTGTGTGTTTCACATCTTTATCTATTCACCATCATGGACACAGGTTGTTTCCATTTCTTGAGTACTGTAAATAATGCTGCAATGAACAAGAGGGTACAAATAGCTTTTAAAATGAGTGTTTCACATTCTTTGGATAAATAAATTTAATTACTTTTATATTTTAGTCTTATTTTTGATTGTTTGAGGAAACTCCATACTGCTCTCCATATGGCTGCACCGCTTGACAATCCCACCTGAGTTCACAAGGGATCCATTTTCTCCACATCACCACGGACACTTGCTATCTTTTGTCCTTTTTATTATAGTCATTCTAACAGGTGTGAAGACATGTGGCGTGGGTTTTATTTGCATTCCCTGATGATTAGTGTCAGGTGCCCTCTCTGATATAAAGTTGGGTTCTAAGAAGGGGAAAGCTAGAGTCCATGGCCCAGGGTAGGTGTGAACAGAGGGCCTGCTGTGAACTCTGGGGCCCTGGGGTGGGGACAGGACAACGCATGAGGGTCAGTCAGGCCTTGGCTTGAATCTGCTGCCAGCTCGGGCACGCCTGTTTCCTCTCCTGTAATGGGGGTTGAACACCCATTTCCTGGATCACCAGTGACCGAGGAGTGTGGAGGTGGAATGTCTACACCCTGCACAACCCTCCAGAAATGCCAGGGGCCCACCCTACACTTGCAGGTCCTCCTAAGTCTGGGGCCAGTTTTATGCCCATTTCTTCTGCTGCTACAGGTTCACCCGGAGCTATAGGGCCAATGGGGTTGCCTGGACCAGTTGGTCTCATTGGGCCCAAAGGGGACAGTGGCTCTGCTGGAGAACCTGGACCGAAGGGAGATGCTGGACGACCGGGTGAGCAGCGGGGCGTGGGCTGCAATGTCTGCACGTGGTGCTGCTGCCCCTACATGGTGTTGGTTGGCATCCACACGTCCCGTCCCAGGAGAGGCTGTCTGGAGGGAGCCCTGGGTGATTTCCGGATGTCGCATTGCTACTGGGCTCCATCTAAAGAGGGGGCTGTTCTCTGACCTCTGCCACTGCTCCCACATCAAGCACTTCCGCCTCCAAGATATTAGTGCACTGACCGGGCTGGTCCATTCCACAGGACCTCCTGGACCTGCAGGTGTGCCTGGTCCAGCTGGAAGAGAGGGTCCCAAGGGAATGCAGGGCAACGTAGGACCTCAAGGCAAACCTGGAGCAAAGGGAGAGGCTGGGCCCAAAGGTAGGTGGTTGGTATGTGGCTGGTCTGGAATGGGGGAGGGAGAATGACGGTGGCACTCCGTGATGTGACCTGAGGCATGCTCATAGTGCCAGCAGGAGCCTAGAGCGTCAGCATCAGGTAGCTCTCCTGGAGAAGCCCGGCAGTGAGGAGCAGGGACTTCCCAGGCCCCTACCCCACGTGGACTGGCGGCGGAGGGGCTGCACCACTGAGGAAGGGATATGCACTGCACACAGTCTTAGCCTCATTTGTCCCAATTCGTCCCGTCCACAGGAGAAGTGGGTGCCCCAGGCATGCAGGGCTCTGCAGGGACAAGAGGCCCCATGGGTCCTAAAGGAGAGACAGGTGCCCCTGGTGAGCGTGGAGCCCCTGGCAATGCGGGGGTAGCAGGTGAGTGACAGAGAGGCTGGGGCAGGCCTTCAGTTCTCCTGTGTCCACCTGAAGCTGCTAAGCCTGTCCCTCGACCAGAAGCCGCGTCTGGCTGGGGCGGGCATGGCTGGGTGGCGGGGAGGGTCTGCGAGCATGGAGGGTGCATCTGGGCTTGAGGAACGCTCTGGGGAGGGCGTGACGAGCAGCAGGGACGGTCTGCAGGAGGGAAGGCGGGTGCTGGGTGATGGGAGGGTCAGTGTACAGAGGGTGCCTGGCTGGCTCGGAACAGACGGTCAGTGTGGGGGGGCGTGTTGCGGGATGTAGGGGATGTAGCCCGGTGCATGTCCGTGAGGGTGAGATGCGGGGATGTGTGAGGAGCTCCCCTACCACGTCTTCTCTGATCTCAGGGCCTGCAGGAGCCGCTGGTCCACAGGGACCCCTAGGTGCCAGGGGTCCCCCAGGACTGAAGGGGGACAGAGGTGCACCTGGGGACAAAGGAGCAAAGGGAGAGAGTGGGCTTCCAGGTAAGGTAGCCTCTCCTCGCTCTGGGTGCGCCCCTCAGGGGTGGAGGGAGGAGGGCTCTCTTCACTCAGGACAGCCCCTGTGCTCAGTGGTCAGCCCACTGCAGGGGTGGCTGAAAAGCAGGAAGGCTGACTGGCTGGAGGCAGGAAGGTCAGGCTCTGGTTTTAACTTCCGTTACTTGGTGGAGGGCAACCTGAGCAGATTTGCCGTTGATCATGGGATCAAGCAGAGCTCCCTTCAGTACATCGGGTGGCCCTGAGCATCAAGTAATCCGAGGATGGGAAGTTTCCGGGGAACATGCAGTCTTGTCCCCTGCCTCACCGCCAAAGGAACTGTAATCAGATTTCCAGAATTCGCAGTGATAATGTCACCTGGATCCGTGTCTGTCAGGTCAAGGACTTGCTCAGGGGCCGTTTGTAAACAAGGAAACTGCATTAAACCCCATGGGCAGGAGGGCCCAGGAGTGTCAGCAGAGGTGGACTTCCTGGGACCAATCAGAGCTGCTCACCACTGACCCCAATAGTGTCAGGACCTGGGCCCCCTTCCCTACAGGCCCAGACTCTGAGCAGAACCCTGGCTGTGCTGACCTGTCACTTGGCCTGTTCTCCTGCAGATGTCACCGCTCTGAGGCAGCAGGTGGAGGCCTTACAAGGACAGGTACAGCACCTTCAGGGGAGCTTGTCTCAGTATAAGAAAGGTGAGTTCCTGGACCTGGACCTGAACCTGAACCGGACACTAAGGGTCCGCCCCAGACCAGGTCTGTGTCTTGGTTTGGAGTTGGCGGGCCTGAGGCAGGCCTGCTGAAGGACTGGAGTGGGTCGGGACGATGGCTGGGCCGGTGACTGGGGCAGGGAGTGGAGCTAAGGGGGCGGGGGGGGTGGAGAGAGCAGTAAGCTGCATGACCAGAAGCTGAAGGTAAGGACAGATACCGGATGTAGCCCTCTCACCAGAGCAGTGCGCTGGCGGAGCACAGTGAAGCTAAGAGGCTCCAAGATCCCCCACCTTCACGGCCACCCGTGCTCTGAGCCAGATCAATGCCCGAGTCCAGTGAAGCTCAGCAGACCTCACCCCTGCAGGTCCAGTGCAGCTCAGCAGACCTCACCCCTGCTGCCATGTGCTGGTCCTGTCACATATGGGGACATCCGCCCACCAGGATGCATTTCTTATTTCTGTGGGTCTTGTTGTGCGAACACCCCAAGATGGTGCTGCCGAGCCCACAGCAGCGGAGACCCTGGACACTGTCCTCATAGTTGGGGCTGGGATGCTGTCACTGGGTTCAAGGCGGTGGTGGATGACCTTGGCATATGGCCCCTGAGAATCTCACCTGAGCCATGCCCAGGTCTGGCAGGGGCAGGCTGCCTCTGGGCCCTGGCCAGTGCCGGGCTCTCACGCCCCTCCCTGGGTTTCAGAGCAGAGATTCCTCCCTATCCCTGGGATGCTGAGGGGGCAGAGGCCTCCAGGAGCACAGACTTGAGGGCCCTGGGCCTTTGGGAATCTCCCCCTCAGGCCCTAATTTGCCCCACGTCTTCCCCTGCCTTCCATGAGGTCACTTTGAGCTCAAGTCATTCAGCAAATCTCGTTGATCTAAAGAAGAGTTTCTGAAGGAGGCAAGCCTACAGGGGGAGCCATAGGGAAGCTCCTGAGTTCCCAAGCCAGCTAAGTGCCTAAGTACCCAGGAGGGAGTTTCAGGCATGGGTGTGTCTCCTCCCTCCACAAACGTATCTGCATACGTGCTCACTCAGTCATGTGCACACTTATGCAAAAAGGACGACTTCTGACACTTACCTGCCACACATATGCTTACATAGCTCTGCTCCCTTGACATCATCTTCATACACGAGCACACACACATATGCAGGCACACACAGATATTCACACCCGTCCAGATGGCCCGTTAGTGCTCCCGTGCATGTTTAGATGGACACATGGCCATAGCGTGTATGCACATGCGGTGTACACACCCGGTCATGTAATGGCACGTGAATTCTTGTACTGTCCTTGTCCAGGGCCGCTCTGGGTGCCTTCAGTCTAGGCTCAAGAATTTGCCCCCAGAGCCCTTGTGGAAGGTGCTCGCAGGAGAAGGGCATGGGGTCAGGTGCAGCCTGGGCTCCTCTCCCCCCATGAGGAGAGGACCCTCAGTCCTCTCAACCCCTGAATGTTTCTGAGCACAAACCCAGGTGACAAAGGGATGGGAAATGAGATGGACTAGAAAGAGACAGTGGAAGGTCACACGGGGTATACTTGTATAAAACGTATTCCCACATTAGAGAAGAGGAATTAGAGACCGTGAATAAGGAAGTAGCTTAGCCTTGCCCACCGGGACAGCCACTGCCAAGGTGGGGCTGAACAGCTGCCCCCCTGACCCAAACAGAGTCTGTGCAGTGCTGGTTCTCGCCCCGCCCCCACCCTACGCACACGTCTCAGATGCCTTCCCCCCGTGCCCAGCACTCCGGCGTCACCCACATGCACACCAGGAGGTCAGCATTGCGCTGCACACAGTCAGAGGTTAGCACGTCGCTGCTCTCCGGTGGCCACTGTCTCCCTCCTTTCCCTCGCCCCTCACCCAGCACGGAGGCTCTCTGACAGTGCCACGTGCTCAGCAGGGTTCAGAGTGACATCAGAGCGAGCAGCCGAATTGCTTACTGTAAGCTCAGAGACTCCCAGGCTGCGCAGTGCCATTCCCAAGTTCAAAATGGTCTGACTAGGCCTAATTAGAAACCCAGTTGTGGCACGCAACATGGGGTGACATGGAACAAGCACGTCTCAGCTGTGTTCTCAGAACAAGTAAGGTTTAATCCCTAACTCTGCATTTTTTTTTTTTTTTTTTTTCTTTTTCATTTTTCTGAAGCTGGAAACGGGGAGAGACAGTCAGACAGACTCCCGCATGCGCCCGACCGGGATACACCCGGCACGCCCACCAGGGGCGATGCTCTGCCCACCAGGGGGCGATGCTCTACCCATCCTGGGCGTCGCCATGTTGCGACCAGAGCCACTCTAGCGCCTGGGGCAGAGGCCACAGAGCCATCCCCAGCGCCCGGGCCATCTTTGCTCCAATGGAGCCTTGGCTGCAGGAGGGGAAGAGAGAGACAGTGAGGAAAGCGCGGCGGAGGGGTGGAGAAGCAAATGGGCGCTTCTCCTGTGTGCCCTGGCCGGGAATCGAACCTGGGTCCTCCGCACGCTAGGCCGACGCTCTACCGCTGAGTCAACCGGCCAGGGCCCTAACTCTGCATTTGATGGTTCCGTGAAGCCGAGCCTCTTACTTAACCTCTGTGAGGCCAGTGTTCTCACCTGTAACTGGAGACCCCAGAACCACCTCCTCGGGCGCATTGTGCAGCTGGGGCTGCTCCGGAACTGACTGTCTCACTTATGACCTATCTGGTACCCTGACACCGGTGTGGGAGGCCGGGCTCTGGTTGGAGCACACACGTCCCCAAGCCTTGGCCGGGATCTGCCAGAACCCCAACCTGACTCTCCCTTTGTCCTAGCGGAGCTCTTCCCTGACGGCAGAAGTGTTGGAGATAAGATCTTCAAGACAGCAGGCTTTTTAAAACCTTTTCAGGATGCACAGAAAATATGCACCCAGGCTGGGGGGCAGCTGCCCTCCCCACGCTCTGCAGCTGAGAATCAGGCCCTGCATCAGCTGCTCGTAGCTCAGAAAAAGGGTCCTGCATTCCTGAGCATGACTGACTCCAAGACGGAGGGCAAGTTCACCTACCCCTCAGGGGAGCCACTGGTCTATTCCAACTGGGCCCCGGGGGAGCCCAACAATAGCGGTGGGGATGAGGACTGTGTGGAGATCTACGACACTAATGGCAAGTGGAATGATAAGTCCTGTGCAGAAACACGCCTTGTGGTCTGCGAGTTCTGAGCCGGCCAGGGTACATGGGCAGTGGTGGCTCAGGGTCCAGCATGTAGGTCCAGGACCTGGGTGCTGGCTACATTCCAATAAAGGCTGACACCTCTGCTGGCCAGGGCTCCTCCACTGAGCCATGGATGAGGCCAGGGGCAGGGCTCCTGTGGAACACGGCTCAGAATATAATATGAAACTGTCTTCACTCACTGGCAGACCTGTTCTGGAAAGAAGGGACCAACTTGCTTTTTCAGTTGAAAGAAATAAAATTATATCTTAAAGATCTTCCTGTCACAAAATCCAATGTCTCCTCCTCAGCCTTCCACCTCCTTGAACTGTCAGCCACATTTGACCGAGCTGGTCACTCCCTCCTCCGTCACTGTTTCTCCTTTTGACTTCCCAGACACCACTGTTGCTGCCTTTTGTCCTATGACTGTTCCTCATCCCCTCTTGCTAGTCCCTCCTCTTCTTCTTGACCTGTTAATGGTGACATGTTCAAGTCCTAAGCCCCTATACCAGTTTCCCCTTACCCTCACTGCAGGGATGAGCTCATTCAGTTCTGGCTTCAGATTCCTTCCACTGATGGCACCACGTGTGTACCCCTGCTCAGGACACCCCTGGGCCCCTGCTCCTCTGCTCCTCTAGCCACTGCGGGCTGGTCCCCAGGTCTGGGAGGTTTCAGTGGTTGCTTTGGCTTCAAGGCTGAACCCTGGAAGCTGCACAGCACAGTGCACCAACCTGGCAGGTCCTCCGCCTCCCTGGCCAGACTGCGTGGCCCTGCATCCAGTAGGCTCATGTTGGCACACCCAGGACCTCTTCCTCTTCGTGTCAGTATGGCTGCCTCTTGGCTCATGGGTAGGCGTACCACCTGCACAATCTTCTTCCATCTGAACTCTCTGGCACAGAGGGTGTCCCGCCGTGCTCACATTGACCCCCAGTCCTCCTCTGTCTGACAGTTTCAGGCTCCTTCCCCACTAGGCCTCAAGGCAGTTGAGGCATATTCTCTTTATCTACAGATATGGAGACCAAGAGAGGGGACGAGAGACTGGCCCAAGTCCACAGGGGCGGTCAGTGCTACAGTCTGGTCCTGGGTAAAGTCATCAGACCCCAAACCTCATACATTTTGTCTTGTAAATTTTAGGCCACAGGCCTCTGTATGTTAGTTGATCTTAATGATACTTGTGCTTAAGAAAATAGAATAATACCTGGATAAACCACACAGGCTCCTTGGAAGTGACAACAATTCCTTTCTCCCAGAGAGGAAGCCAACCACTCTCCTTTGTCCCCGGGGGCTGAGGGACTGCCCCTTCTAGCCGCTTATGAATGGAAACCCCAACCCCACCCTCTTGCCAACAGTGCTGCAGCCACACCTCCTATGGAGGACAGCATGTCTGAAAACAAAAAGCCACACCTCCCAACAGCACATAGATCAGGCTCTCTGCTAAAGCCTTTACCTGATACTGTAGAAATCCTAATCCCTGGCAGCTTCTGAAATATCGTATGTCAGTTATGCAAAAGTGAGCTAACACTCTGGCAGAGGCCACACCTGGGCCCCATCAGCCACGGTGCTTAGGAAGGCCTCTTCCTTGCAGATAAAAAGAAAAAACAACTGGGTATGGTTTGTGCCAAAAGGAGGCATTTTTTTCTAAGAACGAAGAGTTCTGAGCTAGCTCAAGGCCAGGTCTGCAGAGCAACACGGTGCTGCCGCCTCTGTCCTGCTTCACCTCTCCCTGCATCTTCCCTCTTGTCTCCTGTCACACCACCTTCTTCTGCTCTGGTCTGTCCATGCCCAGGCAGAGGGAATCATGTGTCCCAGAGATCAGACACTCTTCTTGATGTCAAGTCAAAAATCCCTGTGGAATGAACCTACCTGTCTCAGATGCCCACCTGTGGTCCATTAAGCTAAACCTGGGTTGACCACACAGGACAGTATGGCCTGTGGGACCCATGCACGGTCATGATGGTCTGGGCAGGCCCTCTGTAAGTGACCAGTGCCCATCCCAGTACTTAAGCCAAACCTATTCTTTGACAAAACTGAAGGAGAAAATGGAAGAACTATGGGAATCAGGAGGCAGAAAAACTGTCTCCAATGGTGATGAAAGTCAGGCGTGTGAGACCCCTTGTCCAGGAAGAAGCTTTAGATCAGGGGTCAGAAACCTATGGCTCGCGAGCCAGATGTGGCTCTTTTGATGGCTGCATCTGGCTCGCAGACAAATCTTTAATAAAAAAATAATAACGTTAAAAATATAAAACATTCTCATGTGTTACAATCCTTCATTTCCTACCACTCATGTTCACCCTTGCAGGTGGCTGGAGCCAATCACAATTGTCCTTCGGGACAACACCAAATTTTTATTGGATAATGCGTAACGCACACGGGTCGTTGTATGCCTCTCATGAAATTACTTTTTAAAATATGTGGTATTCATGGCTCTCTCAGCCAAAAAGGTTCCCGACCCCTGCTTTAGATCGACCTCCACTTGGCTCTGGTTTGCTCTCCAGCACAGAGGACAAGAAAGGAGGGTCATTGGACTCTGTAGGCACAGCCTGACTAAAGCAGAGAACCAAGGCAAGGATCTCAGAAAATTCCGGCCTTAACAGAGACCTCTCCTGCACTCAAGTTCGCTTGCCTGCACTGGGGCAGTGCCTTGTGTGTGTAGTCTGGGAAAGGCTGCAGTGCTTGCCCTCAGGGCAGCAGTTTGCAAATTGCAGATTTTCTTTCTGCTTTGAAGGGGCTATTTTTGCTATTGTTGACTAGAGAAGGTGTTTCTTCCCCAGCCTGTTTCTGGAGAGAAAGAGAGAGAGAGAGAGAGAGCGCAGAGGGGTTCGGGGAGGACGGCGGTCTCAGCCCAGCTTGTTGTCTGGGGACTGCTGTTTTGCTTGTGGGGACCTTGAAGTCCAGGGCGTGAGTCCAGAGAATGAGTCTGGGTTGTGGAACCAGAGCCCCAGTCAGGGCTTGGAAGCTTTGAGGAATGGGAAGCAGTTTTCCCTGCCTTATTAGCTTGTCCGCTGTTATGATACTTTTACAAACAGAATGGCCCACCAACCTCTGACTCCACAGATCCTTTCCTGTCTGCCTGAATTCAGTGTGAACCTGCATGGCCATGGCAACAGGCACTGGTCCTACACACATCATGGGCAGAGGTCAACAGTGTCCGCCCCACCGCACCCATCGCAACCATAGTATCCGTGGTCTCTAGCTTAGGAGCCTAGGTGCCCAGGGAAGCCAGGACTGTTGTGACTCTTACATCTCAGGAGATGTTACGATCCTCACAGTGCCAGGTGACATCACGGGAGCCCACGGGGATCCTTCCATGTCTGGAAGGTGACAACCACAGCAGTTTCATACAAAAGCCCCCTTTCAGTTTAACGGTATATTATCAAATCACCTCCTGATTCTCAGCCCTCCTGCCACTAAGCCAGCCCATATCCCACAGTGAACTGATTGTGGGGAGTGCTTGACGTTTGCTCTTTTAGGATCCTGTCTGTGTTCTGAATTCTCTTAATAGAAATCCCTGACAACTGAGTTGCTTAAGTTCAAGGTGTTCTCAACCACTCTTATCTTTTGGATGTCCTTAATTCAAGTTTAATGATGTGCTTGACCTTTTCAAGTTAGCTGTGTGTTATAAACTAGAGCCAAGAAACCAGGTATCTATTAGGGGGAACAAAATACTAATTTAGAAGTCCAATATTTATCCAGGGCCCTGGTCATACCCTCAGATGCGACAGCCCTGCCTGTCCTTAACGTTAGGGATAAGCTGTAGAATTGTGTTCCTGCACCCAAGAGAGGTGCTGCACAAGTATATCTGAAATGAGTGGATGACTGTAACATCCTTTAACTGGAGAATAAAGGAGAGCCATCTCTCTGTGCACTCAGCAAGCTGCTCAGAGATCAAGACACTCATTGTTGTTCAATCTAGTTGTGACTCTTAGGCCTCTGTATGGCTAATAGCAGGTATCTTGGGGTAGATTCTACTTTTTTTTTTCAATATTTCAATAAGCGAGAGATTATGATAGCAGGCCTGTGACCTGTGTCGCAGGTGAAGGCCAGCACACAGTTCTGAAACTCCCTCTTTTGTCCTGCCATGGTGATAACAGAAGCACTCACCAGTACATTTTTGTATAATCCAGCGCTCTGGTTCCTGAGCAAATGCATGGAAAACAAGATCATCTGAGATCAGCTGATGGACCTACCTGGACCTTGCGTGGGATTTAGGGGTTGTTAGTGCAGCATACGTAGCCCATCTTCACTGGATGAATTTTGAGTATTATCCTATCTGACTTCCATCTACTTGAGCACTACCATTTCTCTCAGACTGGCTGGCTCAACAACTTGGAGCCACAGAGGAAATCAGGAGGGCCTTCCATATATGAGCAAAATGGTACTTTTTAAATTTGTTTAGTAAGTAGGCAGAGTGAATGAAATGAGTGAATCTGAAAGAGCTGAGTGAATGAAATCCTACATTCCTATCGGTATGCCTGTGCGTAGGGCTGCAAGAGTGTCTTCAAGATGTTACCAGGCCTTTGACCTGAGGCTGTAGTGCTGTGACCACACTGCCAGCCTCTCTGCACTTCTGTGCATCCCCTGAATTCTTCCTTTCACAGTAAGTGGCAAGACCAGGCCAGGGCAGAAAGTTCAGGTGACAAGTTCTGGCCAAGCAAATGCATTCTGTGACCAGGCGGCTGAATCAAAGCAGGAAGGGGAGGGTATCCTCGGTGCTGGGTGTTGAGCAAGAGATCTGAGAGGGGCAGAGAAGCAGGGGGCGAGGATGGCGAGTGGGTCCTGCTCTGAAGAGCTCACAGTGAAGGTTTGAAATGAGACAGACACACAGACAAGGAGCAGAAAGTTCCTCCAGCACCTGGGCTGCTGGACAAGAGGGCCCTATGGTCATCCAGTGGGAGCGTGCGTCTGGAGCAGGCCCCACAGCACAGGGGCATTTAGAAAAGGCATGCTAAGTGGGTGTAGCACCCAGGGCAGAAGGGGACGAGGGGAAGCAGGAGCATCTGCAGTGACAGAGAAGGGGCTCAAGAGACCCCACCCTCACCTGGCCCCCATGTGAGTCTGTTTTCCAGTCCAGTCCTAGAGTCACCAGCAGAGGGCACCGTGAGGTTGCAGCTCTTGCTCAACTGAACCCACTCAGCTGAGAAAGGAGACTGTGCCCAGAGCCGATTCCAAAATAAGTCTAGCTGCTTCTGTCTTGGATCCAGGTTGGAGCTGAGTTGAGCTCCAGAGAAGGGAGATGGGTCACACATTTTAGGGGAAGACTGCAATTCATTCATCAACTCCTATTTATTTAGTAGTTACTGAGAATGATGTGGTCCTGTTGTAAAGTACTGTACCCCAAATGTTATAAAGTACTATATCTCACTTTCGCTGGTTTACGTAGAGACACCACGTTCAGATGAATTTTGAAGGAGTTTTATTAGAGGAGGAGACTTATTAATATGCTGGATACATATGACTGACACGGGGCATATCTGACCCAAATCACACAGCTCCAAATACATCTCAGAGCAGGGGTTGGGAACCTTTTTTCACTGAGAGAGCCATGAACGCCACATATTTTAAAATGTAATTTCATGAGAGCTATGCAATATGTTTAACACTAAATACAAGTAAATGTGTGCATTTTATGTAAGACCAACACTTTTAAAGTACAATAAGTCTCTGAATTCTTTTTAATAACATTGTTATGCTTTTGCTAATCAATGATGAATAAAGTACTTTTTACCATTAATGCGACTTCTGGTGCTGCATGGTTTTGCTGATGGCTTTGTAGTCTGGTTGATACATGGTGAGGTTAAGCTTCGTGCAGGTGTTGAGACTTCCATCCGTGAAACGTGATTGTAGGTTGGTCTTAACGTTCTTTAGATGTGAGAAAGATAGCTCACGTGCATACATAGAGCCAAACATTGTCAGTACAGCAATACTCACATGCTGCAGTGTGTGGTATGTGACGGGAAGCACGTTCCAAGTTTTGACAATCAGCTGGTCTACAGGTTGAAGTTTTTTCATTTTTCCCCACTTGTGTTTGCTCGCCAACTCTGCTTGCTGTCATGCAAGTCTTTCTAAATCTTCATTCAGTGACTTGAACTTATTCACCTACATGTCTGAGGCCTTCAGGTCAGCAGCTTGTAGCTCAAAATCTCTGATGGAGACACTGGGGATGTAACTCAGGTCGGCGCTGTACACTGGACACTCTTGTGAATGGGTGATGAACTTAAAAAGATGAGTGTGTTCATGAATTATCCAGAGCGCACTTTGAATGATTGCAGAAGATTAGATGTGAAGCCCACTAGCTGCTGGAGATCAAGATGTTGAGCAGGGTCACTTGCTGTCCACGCATCTTTAAACTCTCCCAGTTTTTCAAGTGTAGTAAACTACCTGTTTCAATGTTGGTGATGAAGAGTTCTAGCTTGTTTTCAAATGCAAACACTGCTTGTTGAAGGGATAAGACTGTATTTACAACTCCTTGCATTTTCACACTGAGCTGGTTCAGATGTTCAGTCATGTCCACCAGATAGTAGAACTTCAGGAGCCACTCAGTGTTAGCTAACTCAGGATACTCGATGTTTTTCATTTCAAGAAAAGTCTGGATTTTGCTCAGACAAGCTGCAAAACGGCTGAGCACCTTCCCTCTGGACAACCAACACACATTGCTGTGCAGAAGCAGACCAGGATAATTATTCCCAATTTTATCCAGCAGTGTTTTAAACTGGCTTTAATCATTTAAAGCTCGGGCAACAATAAAGTTGACCACCCTAATGACCAGCAACATCACCTGAACAAGCTGCTTGCCACATATCTGAGCACAAAAATGCCTGCTGATGTAGGATGCAGTGAAAACTTAGGATGGGTCTCTTTTCATGTTCACAAAAAAGCACTACGAATCCTCTGTTTCTCCCCATCATTCACAGAGCACCATCAGTACACACCGAAATAATTTTATCCATCGGTAGATTTTATTCTTTAGCTAACTCAGTGAAAGACTTGAAAAAATCCTCCCATCTTGTTGTCTCTTTCATAGGCAAAACAGCAAGACTTTTCTCACATAGTGTGTCAATGACAGCATACCATGCAATCACGCTGAACTGGGATAAATGGCTTACGTCTGTTGACCCACAAAGTGAGAGAAAAGAATGGTGCTGCATTTATGTCCTTCACTTGTGTTGCCTCAATTTGATTTGCCATCATAATGGTACAATCATGAACAGTTCTTGCCAACAGAGGCATATCTTTTATTCATTAGATTATCTTGTCTTTATCGGAAAAGTCGTCAAAAAGTTCATTGGCAACATCAAGCATGAATGTTTTGTTATACTCCCCATCTATGAATGGCTTTTCATTTCTCACAATTGCTAAAGTGCCAGCAAACTAGCCGAATTCCAGTCACCTTGTTGGGTCCAAACACGGAGTTCCTGCTGACTAGCTTACACTCTGCACAGTAGGTCTTGACATGCTTTCTTCCTGCTGTCTCCCGCTGGATATTTTGATGCAAATGTAGTATGTTGTGTTTCGAAGTGCTGCTTTCTATTTGATCGTTTCATCAATGCAATTTTATCATTGCATATTAGACACACTGCAGAATCTGCTTTCTCCACAAAGGTGAATTCCTCTGTCCATTCTTGCTGAAAAGTAGGATACTCCTCATCTTTTTTTCTTTTAGCCATCTTCTTCGTCAAAAGGGTTTCTGCAATTAGCTAGATGACTACTTGATTAAAAGGAGGGAAGTTACTTCCTGACCTCACAACGACCCATGTACATTATGCATTATTCAATAAAACTTTGGTGTTGTCCCAGAGGACAGCTGTGATTGGCTCCAGCCACCCACAACCATGAACATGAGTGGTAGGAAATGAATGGATTGTAATACATGAGAATGTTTTATATTTTTAACATTATTATTTTTTTAATTAAAGATTTGTCTGCAAGCCAGATGCAGCCATCAAAAGAGCCACATCTGATCTCATGAGTCATAGGTTCATGACCCCTCTCTCAGAAGCAGGTTATATACCCTTTGACCACATACAGGTCGGGGGGAGCATGACATCATGACATAGTCATTAACAAGATTATAACATTTGTCTAGGAGATTTAAAAAATGTTAAACTTTGGCAGCAGAAACAACACGAGGTCTTAGCAGGCTGCTGGGCAAAGATGCACGTGATTTAGAAGGACTGCAAGAAAATAGAAGTGTAAGAAATGTAAGCCACCTATGGACCTGAATATGGCAGCGGAGTAGGCGGACGCACAGACGCCCAGCTCTCACCACCAAACTGGAAAATCGATTTAGGAAAAATCAGTGTAAAAAACCAACTCTGGACTACAAGAACAGCTCTCAAAAATTAAGGAGCAAAGAAGAAGCCACAACAAACCTGGTAGGGAGCACCTGAATCTCCCTTGCTTACAGGAACAGAGGTGGGGGGTGAGGCTGAGAGCCCAGAGGGTTTCTAACTCCAGGGAAAAGAGCAGAAAATACTGCTCACAGCCACTTGCCTGGCGACCAGGGAGCGAGGTGTGTTGAAAAGACCAGCTTATCTCCCAAGTGGAAAGAAAAGAGAGAGGGACAGACTGTGAGGGGCTAAGGAATACAGGAAACGATCTAAAAAAAGCTGACTCATTCATGCTGGAGGTGGCCATAGCTGGGGGAGGGATTGATCCTTCCCCACAAAACAGTACTGAATTGCTTCCAGACCAGGGATCTCCAGACATCTCTTTAGCTCCAGTCAGCACAACAAGACACAGCTGAAAACAAGAAGTGGGGAGGAGGGGCAGTAACTCAGGTCTCCATGGAGATCTGAGATACACCTCCCCCTACTGAAGCTGAGAAAACACCCTGCCTCCAGAGAGATTAGTTGGTGGAAGAGGCCTTCAGAGCCTCAGGTTACACCCATTGCATTCCTGGATACAGTTTCAAGGAAGCCCCCTGCTGAGATCAGTAAACAAGACTATCACCTGTTAAGAAAAGAAACAAATCAAGACTTCAAAGCTGCCCAAATCCAAAAGTAGATTACAAATAATAGCTGATACCAACCCAAGAAGGCCTAGAAATAACACAACTGAAAACTGGAGGCAGACAACACCAAGCCTAGACTCAACCAGCTCTATAAGCAAAACACCCAAACACAGACATAATGAGAAGACAAAAAAGTGCAATCCAAATGAAACCACAAGAGACACCTTCAGGAGATGAACTGAGTGATAAGGAAATAATCAAACTTCCAGATGCAGAGTTCAAAATAATGATTGTAAGAATGCTTAGGGATCTTAGAACAACAATGGATGGTCATTATGAACACCTAAATAAAGAAATAGCAAGTATAAAAAAGAATCAGTCAGAGATGACAAATACAACATCAGAAATAAAGACCACAATGGAAGGAATTAAAAACAGGATACATAGAGCTGAGGATCGAATCAGCGAGTTAGAGGACAACTGGAATGAAAGCATGAAAGCAGAGAAGAAAAGAGAAAAGAGACTCAAAAAGTCAGAGGAAACTCTTAGAGAGCTCTGTGACAACATAAAGAGAAATAACATCCGCATCATAGGGGTTCCTGAAGAAGAAGAAAAGGAACAAGGAATAGAGATGTTGTTCAATCATACCATAGCTGAAAATTTCCCTAAATTAATGCAGGAGAAACTCTCACAAGTTCAAGAAGCACAGAGGACTCCATTAAAGAGAAACCCAAAGAAACCTACACCAAGACACATCATAATTAAAATACCAAAGCTAAGCGATAAAGAGAAAATATTAAAAGCTACTAGAGAAAAAAAAAGCTATCACCTACAAAGGAGCCCCCATAAGGATGACATCCGACTTCTCAACAGAAACACTTGAAACCGGAAGGGAATGGCGAGAAATATTCAAAGTAATGCAAAACAAGAACCTACAACCAAGACTACTTTATCCAGCAAGGCTATCGTTTAAAATCGAAGGAGAAATAAAAAGCTTCCCAGACAAAAAACAACTCAAGGAATTCATTACAACCAAACCAATGCTGCAAGAAATGTTAAGAGGCTTGTTGTAAACAGATCAAAGTGGGAAAAGAATATAGCAAAAAAAGGAATACACCTTTAAAGAATAAAATGGCAATAAACAACTACATATCAATAATAACCTTAAATGTAAATGGATTAAATGATCCAATCAAAAGACATAGGGTAGCTGCATGGATAAGAAAGCAGGACCCGTACATATGCTGTCTACAAGAGACACACCTTAGAACAAAAGATACACATAGATTAAAGGTAAAAGGATGAAAAAAATATTTCATGCAAATGGAAATAAAAAAAAAGCTGGGGTAGCAATACTTATATCAGACAAAGTGGACTTTAAAACAAAAAATATAGTAAGAGATAAAGAAGGCCACTACCTAATGATAAAGGGAGGCAGCCTATGTGTTGTACTATGTAGCGGTTTAAAAGGGCAGGTATTGGCTTGATCCCAAGGTCACTGTCTTGAGCAAGGGGTCACTGACTTTGCTGGAGCCCCCCATCAAGGCACATAGGAGAAAGCAATCAATGAACAACCAACGTGCTGCAATAAGTTGATGATTGTCATCTCACCCCCTTCCTATCTCTCTCTCTCTCTCTCTCTTTCTCGTGCAAAAAAAAAAAAAAAAAAAGGCCTGACTTGTGGTGTCACAGTGAAAAAAGTGTAAACCTGGAACACTGAGGTCACCAGCTGAAACCTGACATCACCAGCTGGAGCAAGGGATCGCTGCCTCACCTTGAGCCCAAGGTCGCTGGTCTAATTCCCGGTCAAGGCATGTATGAGAAATAATCAATGCACAGCTAAGTGGAGTGATGAGTTTATGCTTCTCTCTCTCTTTCTCCTTCTCTCTCTCTTCCTTTCTCTAATAAAAAACAAACAAACAAAAAGAAATTTAAAACTGTTCTCTGTAATTTTTGGAAGATCCTGAGAAGGTTTGGTGTTAATTATTATTAAAATGTTTGATATTATTTTCCAGTAAAGTCATTAGGGTCCAGGATGTTTTCTTATTTGGGGGTACTTGATTACTCATTCAGTCTCCTTACTTGTAATAGGTCTGTTCAGATTTTCTTTTTCTTGATTCAGTCTTTGTGTGTTTTCAAAAATTTACCCATTTCTGCTTTGTTATACAATTTGTTGGTGTAGAATTATTGATAATATTATAAAATTTATTTCTAAGGCATTACTTGTAATGTCTAATTTCTCAGGTTTATTTGAATTTTCTTTATTCCTTAGTAAATCTAGCCAAGGATTTCTCAATTTTATTGATCCTTTCAAAAAGGCAACTATTAGTTTTTTGATCTTTTAATTGTTTTTGTTCTATTTTGTTTATCTTTGCTCTAATCTTCATTTTCTAAGTTTGAGTTTAGGGGTCTTTTTTGAATAAGAGAAAAAAACACAAAATTTTAAACATGATACTTCATATATACAAAGGAGATACTCAGGGAAAAATGAATAACTCTTTAAGTGTGGGTCATTTTCATCCATTGTTCTATGTTCTCAGGGACCCTTCAATCTTCTTGGAATTTCTAAAATATTTAGAAATGTTTTTGGTCCCATTTTCACAATTCACTCATTCTAAAAGTTCTGCACTTGAGTTTGCGTCCCACTAGAAGGAAACTTCAAATCTGGTCTGCCAATTCCACAGGCTAGAGGTCTAGAAGGATAATTGGCGGGTGCATAATGGGTGAATCTGCTTCCTTTTTATATCTGATCTGTTTGTGCACTGAGGCAGAGGGAGGCAATGTGGGCTGAAACCACAGGCCCCGCGGGGCTCCCTCGCTTCTCCATTCTGGTGGGATCTTCTGTCTTGCTCTGTCCTGAGTTGTCTCAGGGACTTCCCATAACTGCAGGCACTGGACCCGGCTGGAAAGGCATGCCTGCTTCGATCCCATTCCCAGATCGAAGTTGGAACCAGTTGGAGTCTAACTGGTTCGTTCTCTGGTTACTTGAGGTATAAAGTTGGATTGTTGATGTAAGATCTTTTTTAGTGTAGCCATTGACAGCTATGCACTTCTCTCCCAGCACTGCTTTCAGTGAGTCCCATAGATTTCGATGTTTTGTTTTTCATTTTCATTTGCTCGTGGTTTTCTAAATTGTCTTGTAACTTTTTTGACATTGATTGTTTTAGAGTGTAATTTCCACAGATATATGTATTTTTCACTTTTTCTTCTGCTTTGATTTCTAGTTTCATTGTGATCAGAAAATATATGTTGTATGATTTCAGAATTCTTGAATTTGTTAAGATTTGTTATATCTTCTTGGAGAATGGACCCTTTTGTCGTTATATAATGTCCCTTTGTGTCTCCTGTAGATTTTGCCTGAAGTGTATTTTGTCTGATATTAGTATAAGCTGTCCTTGCTTTCTTTTAGTTACCTTTTGCATGAAACGACTCTTTCCATCTCTTACCTTTCAGTCTGTGTGAATCCTGAGCCCTAAAATGAGTCTTGGGTAGACAGCACATAGTTGAATCCTGGTTTTCTGTAAACATTCATGTAAGCACACTACAAAACTTTCTACTGTTTTCAAGTGCCCTTTGCTTTCTGTGTTGGAGAGTGTATGCACTTCAATTTGATTGTGTATAATAAAATCCACTTCTAATTAATGCTTGTACCAACCCCGCTATCCATTTCCTGTCTTCTTTAATCCTTATGTTCTCCCCCACTGTACCCCAAATACTAAATTGTCAGTTATCACATGGGTATGTGCTGATTTATTTGTATTTCTGTGTGATATTTTGTTAGACTAAAGAAATTCATTTCTTCCCCAGAAGTCACAAACCTCATTTTTTCCTCATAAATGTAGATTCAGGTACTTAGCCATTAGAATTTTTTTTTTGTTATAAGTACTGAAGGAAAAATAAGATAAATATGTTGTGAGGATCTAATGTACTGCATGGTGACTATAGTTATAAATATTGTATTATGTACTTGAAGTTTGCTGAAGGTAGACCTTCAGTGTTCTTAAACATGAAAAAAGAGTTAACTATATCGGGTGATGGATGTTTTAATTATCTTGATCTTGGTAATTATTTGTAATGTCTATGTATACCAAATCATCACATTTTATACTATATATATAATTATATTTGTCAAATAGTACTCAGTAAAATTGGAAAGGTATTTTGAAAACCAGAGAAGCAATAACAAATTTTGTGGAAAAAGAACTTGTGTACTGTTTGTTGGAAGGTAATTGGTACAGCCATGTAGAAAGAATATGGAAATTACTCGAAAAAATTAAAATAGGACCCCCACATTATCCAGCAATCCTATTTTTGTGTATATGTCTAAAGGAAACAATATGTTGAGATATTAGCACTCCCATGATCATTGCTGCAGTGTTCACAGTTCCCAAGGTGTGGGAACAATCTAAATGTCCTCTTACAGATGAATGGATAAGAAAAATCTAATATATAATAATAATACAACATTATATAGACATTAAAAAAAGCAAATCTTGCCATTTGTGACAACTAAGTCCTTGGTTGGCAAACTGTGGCTCGCGAACCACATGCAGCTTTGGCCCCTTGAGTGTGGCTCTTCCTCAAAATACCACATGCGGGCGCTACCTTGATAAGGAATGTGCCTACCTATATAGTTTAAGTTTAAAAAATTTGGCTCTCAAAAGAAATTTCAATCGTTGTACTGTTGATATTTGGCTCTGTTGACTAACGAGTTTGCCGACCACTGGACTAAGTGAAATTAGACAAGGAGTAAAAAGATTACTACATGCTTGCCCAGGCAGTGGCGCAGTGGATGGAGTGTCAGACTGGGACACAGAGGACCCAATTTCAAAGCCCTGAGGTTGCCGACTTGAGCGTGGGCTCACCAGCTTGAGCACAGTGTTGCTGGCTTAAGCGTGGGATCATAGACATGACCCCAAGGTCGCTGGCTTGAGCAAGGAGTCACTCGCTCTGCTGTAGCCCCCTGGTCAAGGCACATATGAGAAAACAGTCAATGAACAGCTAAGGTGCCACAATGAAGAATTGATGCTTCTCATCTTTCTCCCTTTCTGTCTGTCCCTGCCTGTTCCTCTCTGTCTCTGTCTCTCTTTCTCTCTCTCTCTCACACACACACACACACAAAGATTACAACATGGTATCACTTATATGTGTTTAAAAAAGAATAAAGTCATAGAAAGAGATTAGAATGGTTGTTGCCAAGGCCTAGAGTAGAACATGAGAGAGACTGGTGTAAAGGTACAACTTTCAGTTCTAAAATGAGTAAGTTCTGAGGATCTAATGTATAGCATGGTGACTGTAACTAATAACACTGTGTTGTATAATTGAAAAATTTGCCAAGAGTAGACCTTAAGCGTTGTTATAGAAACAAAAACAAAAGTGTTAAGTATGTGAAGTGATAGTTGTGTTAACTTGAATGTGGGAATCCTTTCACGATGTATATATATACCAAGTCATCCCATTTATACTTTACATATATTACGATGATATTTTTCAATTACGCAGCACTTCAATAAAGCTGGATGAACAAAGAAAAATGTGTTACATACATACAGTGGAAGACTATTCAGGTTTATAAAGGGATGGCACTCCTGCCATTTACAACATGGATGGAGCTAGAGGACGTTATGCTAAGTTAATTAAACCCAACACAGAAGGACAAATACTTCCTGAGCCCACTTTCCGATGAATCTGTAATAGACAACAAATAAAACCAGAGAGTCGGATAGTGGTTACTAGGTCTGACTGAGGGAGGAAAGGCAGAGATGTTGGTGAAAGGGTGCAAAGCTTCAATTATGTAAGATCAATAAGTTCTTGAGATCTACTGTACAGCATAGGGCCTCTAATTAACAATACTTTATGTATAGTTCAAAATGTGCCAAGAAGGTCTTAGGTTAAGTGTTCTTGCCATAAAAACATAAATATCTAAAGAAGAGGCAGGAGGAAGCTTTCAAGGATGATGGTTCAGCTTATGGCCTTGATGGTTTCACAGGTGTGTACCTATTCCAAGCTCATCGAGTTGTTTATATTAAATGTGCAGAGATTTTTTATGTCAAACCTAAATTAATGAAGTGGTTTAAAAAGAGCTTCATGGTCTCACTGAAAAGGCAGGGAAAGAATACGGCGACACAAGTCACAAAAGAAGTTAGCATAGAGTGACTGAAAATGAGGAGCATGGCCATCTTGCACTGGAATTGTTGTGGACTCTCTTGTGGAAGAGGGATAAGAAATGGATACATCAAGTATGCACTTCAGTGGAATTTACCTAAAGGGAAGTAGAAAGGAATAGATCAGTGAAAAACAATAGTGCAGTTGTTTTTGGTTTAAGAATAGGATGATTGAGACGTCTCAATGCCCATGATCAGCTGAACAGGTTCCCATGATGCCCTACATCTATCCCCACTTCCTTCCCCATTATTAAACACACAACCAGGTGTGGAGGCTCAGTTCAATGTCAAGTGAAGGTCTAGAGTGGGTTTCTCGTTTATTGTCCAGAGCCGAGTAGAGACCAGAAAACAGGATAAGCTTAGAAGTTAGAGAAAGGCCTGAATCCAAAAACAGAAGATTCAAATCCAACTCTAAAGAGGAGCAACTGAGAACGATACTCTGGCACCCCTGGAGCAAGAACTGAAGTCAAGGTCTCAGCCAAGTGTTTGGAGCTGGGAAGTGAGGTCAAACAATAGCAAATCAGGCTAAAGTGAAGAGTCTTAAATGTCTATTAGTGTCCCAAGTTACCCTTATGGCAGTGATTTTCACCCCTTTCATCTCAGAAATTAGTACATGTAAACTAATTGCTAAAATTCTGCAGCACACCAAGAAATACTTTTTGCTGATTGGACAAAAAACTAAAAAGTATAATTTTTATTCGTTCACACCAGATGGCTATTATTGAGTTGGCTGTTACCATTTCTTTATTGGACTATCTAAGGGCAAAAGAGGTCAATGCTTCTGACTAAATAGTCAGGTATTGCATACTTTCAGCCTTCTTAAGCTGCCTGACCTGTGGTGGTGAAGTGGATAAAGCTTTGACCTGGAACACTGAGGTTGCTGGTTTGAAATCCTGGGCTTGCCTGGGTGGCCACAGGGAAGGGTTGGAGACATGGGCTGCTGGCATGTGGACTTAGGCAAAGGGTTGATGCAAGAGATGAAGTCACAGGACCCCTGCAGGGAGCAGAGATGGCAACAACAAAGTAGGCTGGGCGCTGCCGCAGTCACTGGAAGTCAGTTTCCTGGGGATGGTTGCAGTCATGTATCAGCATCTCTGGGGTCCAGTCTGGTTACTAGAGCCATACACAGGGCAACACAGCTAAGGAAGAGGAAAGACGAGGGCAGAGAAGTGAAGGGAAGTCCATCCCACACAAGGCAGGTGAGGGGCTCTCCTAGGTCGAGAGCAGGAAGCATAACAGTGACCCCTGCCAGGTGGCTGCTCCCCTACCTCTGTCCTCACAGGCTGCTGCTGCCCCTGCAACCCCTCTACGTTTCCCACACCTGCCAAGAAATGCCAAGAAGCTCCCAGCTCTTTCCCAGTATCGGGTATTCATGTTGAGGTAGAAGAAAGAGAAATGGGTACAGCTGGTTCTGGCTCTTGAAATTTGCAGAGGCAGGTTGCTTTTGCAATAGTCGGACATCCTTGAGCCACTCAGTGTCTTCTCTGGCCCGTGGATTCCTGGATATCTGTAAAATCTAGACACCAATGAGGCCCCACAGATCACAGGGCTGCAGTGAGGTGCAGGGAGGTCAGGGACTGAGGGTGCTCTGTACACTTTCAGGTGACATGTGTGTAGTGTTAGGGATATCAGTGGCAGGCTTCCAGAACCCTGGTGGTGGTGAGTGACTAAGTCAACAAGGAAGAAAACCGCCCCTTAAAGAGTTCTCGGAAGACCAGGGCTGGGCAGCTGAGTTTCAGGTCAGTATAAATAGCCAGTGCCTGCCAAGGAGAGGCTAATTTGCCCGGAGATTCTTGAGTCCTAGAGGAAGCAATGGTGAGTGTCTCTGTCCCTGCCTCTCATTTGGTTTCCCATCTGTCCAGGGAGCATCCCCTGCCCATTCTGTGAGCTTATTTCATAGGTGTGGGGAAGGCAGTGTCTGTGCCGCTGTTCTGGTCTAGGAGGTGTGAGTGTGGGCACGAAAGGGGGCACAGTGAGGGAATGAGGGCCGCTCTCCTGCCCTTCACGCTGCCCCTTACGTCAGTGGGAGATCTGCTTTCTGGGCTGGGGCGGGGGTGGGTGCTGAGTAGGATGTGACCCCTGCCCTGACCCCAGACGTCACTGTCTGGAAGCCCCAGCTGGAAATGGAGTTCCAACTCCTGTCTTGACTCCTGTCCATCTCTCATTTCTTCAAAAAAGAAGGTGGAAGAGAAACAGATGGGGATTCACAGGCCTGGGTTCTGACCTATCCTGGTACCAGCGGCCTGTGGGACATCGATAAACATGCTTCTCTCATATCTGTACTTAAAAACAAAACAAAACATTTCCTGGATCAGGTCACTGATCTCCATCCAACTTTGAGAGAAGACATTCTTTCCAATAAATTTCAGTCTGAAGTCCTGGCACAAACTGACCAGTGTGGGGGTGAAGGGGCTGAGCTCTGTCCTTCCTCCACAGGCCCAGCCTAGAGGCCCCAGCTGAGTCCTAGGTCTAAAAACCTGGGAGCCAGCTCCCTCCGAGGCCGCTGTCTGCTCCCAGCCCTGCAACTCCCGTGAGCTCCTCCCACATTCATGACTTTACAGTTTCCTCCCAGGAGAGGAGCCCACCATTGAGTGACCAGGTCCTGCACCCTCCCGAACTCCATAGCTCTGAGTTCCTCTCACATGCCGTTTGGACGCCCTATTGGACAACCGCTCTGTCTCTCCCCGAAGACTACCCTTTCTCTACTGAGCACGTCTCATCAGCCCCTGCTCCATGGGGCCCTCTTCTAAGTTGTCTCTCCAGCCGTTAATACGGTCTCTGAGAGCTTTCAGCTGGGATCCATGTGGAACTTTCCGCATGGAGACAGCGTCTAGTCCAGGAATGGCAACTCAGCCGACGAGCATGTACCCATCTTGTGCTCAAGACAGATGTCACTAAGTGTTCTGGCTGAGTGGCTCTGGACTCTGGCTTCTTTTCAGACCTGCACTGCAGTCCACCGGTGCTAGTCCATCCAAGGCTACGCGTGACAGGAAACGGGTTTGCGTTTTTTGGAGCTAAGCCAACCCCTTAATGACACAGACAGGGAGAAGGAGCTTCAAAGAGGGGAAAGGTCCTGCCCAAAGGCACTTCATGAGTCCTGCCTCGTGGAGGAATTCGACACTGTAGCCACTGTGCCAATGGCAGTGTGCAAGGATGTCACTAGGGACACACGGGGCATCAGAGAAGAGGTAGATGCGGCTTTCCCCGCGTCAGGGAGTCTGTAGGTAACTCCTGCCCTCCCAGGCCAGGCTGTATGCCTGCCTTGTCCTACCTCGTTCAGAGCCCTGCTGCTTCAGACCCCACAGAAGGGAAGAGGAGGTAAGAGAAGGGTTTCTCCTGACCTTCAGGAGCTGGGCCAAGCACTTCCCGTGTTCTCCAACCAAGAGCAAATCTTTGCTCTTTCTCTCCATCTGCCTAGGCCATGCTACTCCTTCTCTTTGTTCTGATCCTGCTCACACAGCCTCCCAGGTCACTGGGAACAGAAATGAACACCTATGCAGGGAAAACATTGACCACCACTGCCTGCACCCTGGTCATGTGTAGCCCCGCGGAGAATGGCCTGCCTGGTCGTGATGGACGAGATGGGAGAGAGGGCCCCCGGGGCGAGAAGGGCGATCCAGGTAGAGCTGGGACCCTGGGCTTGTCCAGGTGGGCAGGGGTGGGCATGGGAATGGTAACCAACAGAGCAACTCTGGATATTCTGCTGTGGAAGCCTTGGAAATGGAAACCCACCCCTTTGGGAAAAAGAAGTCCCCTCCTAGACATTCGATCCTCCTGAAACACCAATTACCAGTTGGCAAATCACTGGCTGCGCTGAGCCCCTGATGTGTCCCCATCACCCAGCGGCACTGATTCCTCCCCTGGGATGTTCTGATTCCTCTCACCCCAAGAATGAGCAGATGGCGGGTAATGACTGGTATTTGGGGCCCTCTAGAACCATGTTGCAACCTTAGCAGCTTTTCAATGTGGTTATGGTGCCTGTGCAGGCTGTTACACATCTAATAAAGCCTACCGCCTGAAGGGTGGGAAAGCATGAGGCTCTGTGGCTCCCTACTCAGGCCTGAGCAAAAGGATTGGCCCTAAATACTCTTGGAGAGAAGGTAAGGGAGCTCACTCTTCTTTGTCCAGCCCTGTGCTTGGACATTCACTTGTGTAATGTGTGTACTATTTATAAGCGGCATATTATCTTTACTTGACAGGTAATAAAATTGTCACCCAGGGGCTAAATGCCACCCAGTATGGAAGATGACAAGGACATGGGCTTCTGTGTCAGACCAATCTGTGCTTGTTTGCTGGCACTATCTCCACAGCAGGGAGAAGCCACTCAGTGTCCCTGCGTCCTTGCTCGTTTGTAAGTTGGAGAACATTTCCCACAGCATGACAAATAACTGAGCCAAGGCTTTATTTTGTTTTATTTTTTGTTGAGTCTTTGTTATAAGGTGGCATCTTCCTGCTGTACCATCAGGTGAATTCTGTGCCTTCCAAAGGGACTGTTTGTAAGGCTTTTGTCCAAGAAGTAGTGCCCTCTAAGGGAGAGTCGGGGTCTGACCGGCAAGAGAGAGAAATCAATAAACCAGCAGTGAGGATGACAAAATCCTGGCACTGGGCTGGGACTCTGGATATTGAACAGTGGCCTTTATGTTTGTGGAGTTTGCATTTTGGTTTAAGGTGGAAGAAGACATTTAGCTTTAAAAAATAAGTAACATGCCAGGCTTTGCAGCGTGAAGAAGAAGTAAGTATTTGTTCTTTACAGACAGAAGTGACATCCAGTGGAGTAGTAAGCTTGGGCTGGCGCCGGCTGCCTGCAACTGGACTCACAGAAAGGCGGTATTTAAGGTGCCAGCTCTTTCTTGGAGAATTCCAGCTGTCTCTTGCTCTCTGAGAGATCCCGAATTGAATCTTGAGGAGGAGTTCCTTTCCTACAGTGGCTTCTGCACTTGTGGCAAGGAGGATGGCTGAGACCTTTATTTCTTATGCAGGTGACTCATGCACATCCAAGCCTGGCCTTGGGCTGTTGCTTGGAGATCGAGTGGTGCACAGTGAGACTGGGTGACCAGGCCATACACTGGCTCCTTTATTCCAGGCACTTTAGTCACTTAAGATTTATAAGTCTGAGAAATTTCTGGAGAGCTTGGAGCAGCCACAGAACCCTGACCAAGTAGGTCTGGGTGGGACTTGTGACCATGTGCCCTGCTGATCTGATGTGTGTGGTTTCATAAAGCTGCTGTAAGAGACAATGAGAGCCTGAGATGAGAGACGTGAGCAGTGGTGGAGGGTGGAGCCGGGGTCCATGTGGTGATGCCCAGACCTGTCATGGAGGGCTGTAGAACTGGACCCTGCTTTGGGAGCAGTATTAACGGGGACAATTTCCCTTGTTCTCAGCATGTAGATTCTGGCCCAGAAGGAGTGAGCAAGTGTCCCCAGGGTCACACATGTCACAG
Organism: Saccopteryx leptura; assembly: GCF_036850995.1. Lineage (NCBI taxonomy): Eukaryota > Metazoa > Chordata > Mammalia > Chiroptera > Emballonuridae > Saccopteryx > Saccopteryx leptura. The sequence continues at coordinate 81,724,418 of NC_089511.1, forward strand.
CAGCCTGCACAGCCCTCCACCTCTGCTTACTTCTCTGCTCTCATCTCCTCCTCCTCCTCCCCACGCTCCCTGTGCTCCACCCACAGTGGCTCTGGCTGGGCCTTCACCACACTCAGCCCCGTCTCCTCAGGCTGTGTCCCTGCTCTCCCCATAGCACACTCCTCACCTCCTTCACAGCTGTGCTCGCAGAGCACCGGCTCAGTGAGCCTCTCTGGCCACCCTACTAGCAGAACCTCTGACAACACTCTCTGTGCTTCATTTCCTCTGGGGCACTAATTCTGGTGCAATTACCCACATCTTGTACATTTATTATTATCTGTTTCTTTTCAGTTGAATTTAAGCTCCACAGGGATGAGATCTAATTTTTTCTCTATTTCTCTTTTTTTTCCAAAACCCTTGGGTGTCCCTGAAAGTTGGGTGGAGTGGGGTCTCTGAATCACCAGGTTATGGGGGGCAACCAGTATGAACTAGATTGATGAAGACTCAGATATTGTACCTGCCTGCCAGCTGTGTGTGTGTGTGTGTGTGTGTGTGTGTGTGTGTGTGGTTGGGGAGGTGTCTCAGAAAAGGAACAGAGGCCTCTGCCAGCACTATTGTCTGGCCAATAGCTGCCCCCCATCCCCTGCTCTCATGCTGATGCCAGAGAGCATTCCCTGTATGTCCTGGTTCTTTCAAGCTGCTGACCCAGTGCTGGAGCTCAGAGAGAGTCTGTGTGAGTCCTAAGTCTGTGTGTGGACCCTTTAGAGCAGGGGTCTCCAAACTATGGCCCGCGGGCCACATGCGGCCCCCTGAGGCCATTTATCCGGCCCCCACCACACTTCCGGAAGGGGCACCTCTTTCATTGGTGGTCAGTGAGAGGAGCATAGTTCCCATTGAAATACTGGTCAGTTTGTTGATTTAAATTTACTTGTTCTTTATTTTAAATGTTATATTTGTTCCCGTTTTGTTTTTCTACTTTAAAATAAGATATGTGCAGTGTGCATAGGGATTTGTTCATAGTTTTTTTTTATAGTCCGGCCCTCCAATGGTCTGAGGGACAGTGAACTGGCCCCCTGTGTAAAAAGTTTGGGGACCCCTGCTTTAGAGGAAATGCCTGGGACTCCTGCAGCCCTTTGTCTCACTCAGCTTCAATTCCTACTGACTTTTTCAGCCAGAAGTTTTGAGGACTTCTCTTTCTGTCACTGGAACCCTGTGTGGGACACCCTGGTATGGGGTTGGTACCCATTATTTCTCAAGGGAAACCTCTGCAGTTATCCCTCCCACTCTTTATTCACCACATATGGGTGTGGGACCAGCCTGTTCTGCGTCTTCGCTCCTCCTAACAGTCTGATGTGGCTTTTCCTCTAAATCCATAGTTGTAGAACTTCCATTCAGCTCGATTTCAGGTGGTTCTGAATGATGGTCGTTCTGTAGTTTAGTTGTCATTTTGATGTGGTTGTGGGAGGATTCAAGTACCGCATTTACCTGTGCCGCCATCTTGACTGGAAGTTCTCTGCTCATTTAAAAATCAGATTATTGGCTCTTTGTTATTGAGTTGTTCAAGTTCTTTATATGTTTTGGATATTAACCCTGTATCAGATATATATGATTTGCAAATATTGTCTCCCATTTGGTAGGTAGCCTTTTCATTTTGCTGATGGTTTCTCTTTCTGTGCAGATTTTTAATTTTAATAGTTACTTCCACATTATTTTTTAAAAGGTTGTGACAATTGATGCTTTCATTGTAGTGTGTGAGAGATGTCCGCTTCTTCAATCCATATGGAGATCTTAGCTTTTGTGGAAGACGGTGTCCTGCTGGTGCTGCCATGGTTCCCACCCTGCTTGTTACTGGTGCTCCCTGCTCTCCTGAGCATCCAACCTATGTGGGAGTCAGCAGCCAAACCATGATCTCTTTCTACCAATGGGGAGAGACAGAGCTCCAGAAATTAGAGCCACTAATTTTTTCATCATCTACTTGTCTTATAGCCAAAACTGCCAGCTGTTTCTTTCACTATTTTCTTGCATGTAGGACAGTCTGTAGTAGAAGCTCATTGAATCTCTGTGGAATGAATGAATGTGAGATGCAAAGAGGGGAGGAATTTTGGTACAGTTATGAGTGTCCAAACTGCTGGTCAGTAATGTTTCACATCAGGTGGCACTAGGGTACAGGGCTAGATCTCCGAGGGATATTAGGAAGTAAAATTAGTGTTTAAGGTAGTGGTTCTCAAAGTGTGCACCAGGGCACACTGGTGCACTCTAGAAGATTTCCAGGTGTGCCCTATGGTATTCCAGAGAAATATGTGCCTGTTGGGGACCAAAAAACCAACAGGGTTTTTGGAGTTTAGATTTTTGGGGGACAGAGTTGTGGGGAATTGGCTGTAAGCTGACAATCTTCCCAACCCCCCAACTCACTTGCCTGATTAGGTTGTAAAAGGATGTTAAGCTGTGGCACTGGATTATTTACACTACCCCCCATGTTCCCCAGAAAGACTGGAGGCAAGTTTCTTCTATCCTTTGTTTGGGGTAAAGTTAAGATGATATGTATGGTGCGTGTTTTGGATTGATGATTAAACATAAGGAATTGTCTCTTAAAACCTTTTGAATTTCTATAAATGAAGAATATGTGGCAATATCTAAAAAAAGCTTTGAACATTTTACTACAATTTTCAACCTATTTATGTGAATTAGGATTTTCTATCCTCAACACAATTAAGAGTAAAAAGAGAAGAATTCTTCAATGTATTGACAAGAAAGTGAGTTTGCCTTTCAAATACATGCCCAAACTTTGAAGAAATTGCTAGGACACATCAGGCTCATGTTTCTCATAAACACAAGAATGAAAAAGCTTAACACATTTGCACCAGGACCTGCTGAATTTACTAAATCTTACTAAGAATGTATGTTTATATATATATATAAAACACACTTTTGTTGTTTATTTTTAAAGCCTCTTTTTTATGAATTCTAAAAAGCATAACTCAAAAAATGTAACATAAAAATATTTTTTAATGTCAAAATAAGTTTAATTTTGTCGTATTTATTTCATTTAATTACCATAAAAGCACTCTTGGACTTTATATTTTTTTTCAATATTTGACTTAATTATTGTAACATATTTCTCAGAAATTTGTATATAGTGTGCCTATTTGTAGGATTTTAAATGTGCCCCAACTTAAAAATGTTTGAGAACCACTGGCTTAAGGAGACAGCAGTGCTGACTGATGAGGAGGTCCGTTCCTCCACCTCAGTGCTCTCATGGCCTCCATGGTTGGGTGCCAAGGATGGGCAACCTCTAATGCTCCCTTCTAGAGATTGGCTCCTTCCCTTGGCCCATCTGCCTGCTGCCATCTTGGCCACCATCAACGCCATGCAAAAGGCCTGCCTGAATGGCTATGCGAAGTATGTGCCTCACTTACGCACTTTTCTACGCTGGAGGCAGCCAGCCCTCTGCCACTCCCTGTGGCTACCTCTGCAACTGTTTGCATCTGGTTAGAGCCCTAGAGAGGCTCAGCCTGGGCTCAGGTGTCCTGCCCCAGCATTGTGCACTGTTGAATACAGAAGGTAAGACCCGTCCTGTAATCCTCTATGTTCCACTTAATTTCTAGTGAAGACTATAACTAAAAGCAGGACACAGTACCCAGCACACAGCCTCTTAAAGGCACCAGACCCCACTATCAGCATATTCTTGCCCCAGGCAAACTTGTCCCCCACTACCCTGGGAACATGGTTTCCATGTCTAAAATGTCACCTCTCTTCTACAGATCTCCCTAAGTTTTTCTCACCTGGTAGGTCTCATTTTCTCCTTTAGTAAAAGAGCTCTGAGTATACATGTGTGTGCTGGAGTTGGGGTGCTGTGATGTGATGAGGGGCGTCTCACATTGTCTTTCACACTCATTACATCTGGCTCACAGTGTAACATGGGGCTCCAAATCCCATGCAGAACAAGACCTGGTACTATGTCTGCATCTTGCCAGTGCTAAGCATAAAGATACATTCCAGAGATGGTTTCTTAGTGAACAAATACATGAAATAATGAGCAAATGGACAAAACGTGAATGAACATTTTTATTTTATTTTTATACCATCAATCTTACTCATTTTTTACTGAATTTATTGCAATGACAATGGCTAATAAAGTTCAATAGGTTTCTGATGCACAAGTCTACCATACATCGTCTGTATACTGTATTATGTGTTCACCACCCAAGTCAGGTCTCCTTCCTTCACTATTTGTCCCCCTTTACCCTCTTCTACCTCCCCCTATTTCTTTCCCTCTGGCATCTTTTGTTTTTGAAAATGAATGTTTATAGCAGCTTAATTCACAACAACCAAATGTCCATCAATGGATGGAAAAACAAAATGTGTTCTCTTCATACTATGGCTTATTATTGAGCCATACAAAGGAATGAAGTACTGAGACATGCCAAAGTGGATAATGCTCAAGAAGATACTCCAAGTTAAAAAAAAAAAAAGAGAGACACAAAAAGTCATATTTTGACTGAGCCCATTGATATGAAGTGTCCATGCGAGGTAATAGAGACAGAGAGCAGAACAGTGATAGCCAGGGCCTTGGGGGCGGGAGAGACGGGACAGGGTGACTGCTGAATGGCTGTGAGCTTTTCTATTGAGGTGATTAAATGTTTCTGAACTAAATAGAGCTGGTAGTTGCACGACATTGTGAAGGTGCTAAAGACCAATGAGCTGTATACTCGAAAAAGGTTCATTTTACATTATATACATTTAACCTCAATAAAAAAGAATAACCAAACTCACAGAATTGAGTGTAAGATTTAAAATATTAATAGCCATTGGCTCCCTTTAGTTTTTTTGGGTAAATCTTCTGTAATCTCCAGCTTAGGCAGCCCCTTCTTGAGGTAACAGATCTTTTTTAAATGTTTATTTTTCCAATAGAAATATAATATGTAGTCATTAAAGATAAACAGGAGAAAATCAAAACGACCTAATTGTACCACTGAGAACACAACTCAACCCTTTTGTACACTCCTCCCATGTGGTTGTTGAATGTGTGTCACATGTGCACTCACCCTACAATGTCTGCACATGTTTATGAAACAGAATCATACTGAACATAGTATTTATAACATACTTTTACTACCTAGTAATACAGTAAACAATAATTTGGTCTGTTTTCTGTAAGTTCAAGAGAATGTTACATAGCTTTACCTACTTTTTCAATCATTGACATATAACATTTTATTAGTTTCTGGTGTACAACGTTAACAACTCCATATTTGCATATATTGTGAAATGATCATCTATGATCATGCACAGTTACATTTTCTTTTATTTTGATCTGAGCTTGTAAGATGTGTTCTCTTGGCAACTTTCAGATATGCAATGCAGTACTATTAACTACGTCACCACCCTATATATTACATCCTTATGACTTTTATAACTGGATGCTTGAAACTTTGACCACCTTCATGTCTGTTTACCTAGCACCTAGCTCCCACCTCTCAAAACCACCAATTATTTGATCTATGTATTTATGAGATCAGATGTTTTGTTTTGTTTTTCAGAATACACATAGAAGTGAGTTCATATAATATTTATCTTTCTTTTTGTTTAATTTATCTCATTTAGCATAATTTCCTCAAGGTTTGTTCATGGTGTTGCAATTGGCAGAATTTTTTTTTTATGGCTGAATTCTATTCCATTCCGTGTGAGTGTGTGTGTTTCACATCTTCTTTATCCATTGATCCATCATGGACACAGGCTGTTTCCATCTCTTGAGTACCGTAAATAATGTTGCAATGAACAGGAGAGTACAAATAACTTAAAATGAGTGTTTCACTTTCTTTGGATAAATATACAGAAATGTTATTGCTGGATATATAAATATACTTTTATATTTTAGTCCTATTTTTGATTGTTGGAGGAAACTCCATACTGCTCTCCATATGGCTGCATCGCTTGATAATCCCACCTGAGTTCACAAGGGTTCCATTTTCTCCACATCACCATGGACACTTGCTATCTTTTTTCCTTTTTATTATAGCCATTCTGACAGGTGTGAAGACATATGGCATGGGTTTTATTTGCATTCCCTGATGATTAGTGTCAGGTGTCCTCTCTGATATAAAGTTGGGTTCTAAGAAGGGGAAAGCTAGAGTCCATGACCCAGGGTAGGTGTGAACAGAGGGCCTGCTGTGAACTCTGGGGCCCTGGGGTGGGGACAGGACAATGCATGAGGGTCAGTCAGGCCTTGGCTCGAATCTGCTGCCAGCTCGGGCACGCCTGTTTCCTCTCCTGTAAAGTGGGGGTTGAACACCCATTTCCTGGATCACCAGTGACCGAGGAGTGTGGAGGTGGAATGTCTACACCCTGCACAACCCTCCAGAATGCCAGGGGTCCACCCTACACTTGCAGGTCCTCCTAAGTCTGGGGCCAGTTTTATGCCCATTTCTTCTGCTGCTGCAGGTTCACCCGGAGCTATAGGGCCAATGGGGTTGCCTGGACCAGTTGGTCTCATTGGGCCCAAAGGGGACAGTGGCTCTGCTGGAGAACCTGGACCGAAGGGAGATGCTGGACGACCGGGTGAGCAGCGGGGCGTGGGCTGCAATGTCTGCACGTGGTGCTGCTGCCCCTACATGGTGTTGGTTGGCATGCACATGTCCCGTCCCAGGAGAGGCTGTCTGGAGGGAGCCCTGGGTGATTTCCGGATGTCGCATTGCTACTGGGCTCCTTCTAAAGAGGGGGCTGCTTCTCTGACCTCTGCCACTGCTCTCACCTCAAGCACTTCCGCCTCCAAGATATTAGTGCACTGACCGGGCTGGTCCATTCCCCAGGACCTCCTGGACCTGCAGGTGTGCCTGGTCCAGCTGGAAGAGAGGGTCCCAAGGGAATGCAGGGCAACGTAGGACCTCAAGGCAAACCTGGAGCAAAGGGAGAGGCTGGGCCCAAAGGTAGGTGGTTGGTATGTGGCTGGTCTGGAATGGGGGAGGGAGAATGACGGTGGCACTCCGTGATGTGACCTGAGGCATGCTCATAGTGCCAGCAGGAGCCTAGAGTGTCAGCATCAGGTAGCTCTCCGGGAGGAGTCCGGCAGTGAGGAGCAGGGACTTCCCAGGCCCCTACCCCACGTGGACTGGCGGCAGAGGGGCTGCACCACTGAGGAAGGGATATGCACTGCACACAGTCTTAGCCTCATTTGTCCCAATTCGTCCCGTCCACAGGAGAAGTGGGTGCCCCAGGCATGCAGGGCTCTGCAGGGACAAGAGGCCCCACGGGTCCTAAAGGAGAGACAGGCGCCCCTGGTGAGCGTGGAGCCCCTGGCAATGTGGGGGTAGCAGGTGAGTGACAGAGAGGCTGGGGCAGGCCTTCAGTTCTCCTGTGTCCACCTGAAGCTGCTGAAGCCTGTGCCTCCACCAGCAGCCGCGTCTGGCTGGGGCGGGAATGGCTGGGTGGCGGGGAGGGTCTGCATGCAAAGAGGGTGCATCTGGGCTTGAGGAACGCTCTGAGGAGGGCGTGACGAGCAGCAGGGACGGTCTGCAGGAGGGAAGGCGGGTGCTGGGTGATGGGAGGGTCAGTGTACAGAGGGTGCCTGGCTGGCTCGGAACAGACGGTCAGTGTGGGGGGCGTGTTGCGGGATGTAGGGGATGTAGCCCGGTGCATGTCCGTGAGGGTGAGATGCGGGGATGTGTGAGGAGCTCCCCTACCACGTCTTCTCTGATCTCAGGGCCTGCAGGAGCTGCTGGTCCACAGGGACCCCTAGGTGCCAGGGGTCCCCCAGGACTGAAGGGGGACAGAGGTGCACCTGGGGACAAAGGAGCAAAGGGAGAGAGTGGGCTTCCAGGTAAGGTAGCCTCTCCTCGCTCTGGGTGCGCCCCTCCGGGGTGGAGGGAGGAGGGCTCTCTTCACTCAGGACAGCCCCTGTGCTCAGTGGTCAGCCCACTGCAGGGGTGGCTGAAAAGCAGGAAGGCTGACTGGCTGGAGGCAGGAAGGTCAGGCTCTGGTTTTAACTCCCGTTATCTGATGGAGGGCAACCTGAGCAGATTTGCCGTTGATCATGGGATCAAGCAGAGCTCCCTCCAGTACATCGGGTGGCCCTGAGCATCAAGTAATCCGAGGATGGGAAGTTTCCGGGGAACATGCAGTCTTGTCCCCTGCCTCACCGCCAAAGGAACTGTAATCAGATTTCCAGAATTTGGAGTGATAATGTCACCTGGATCCGTGTCTGTCAGGTCAAGGACTTGCTCAGGGGCCGTTTGTAAACAAGGAAACTGCATTAAACCCCATGGGCAGGAGGGCCCAGGAGTGTCAGCAGAGGTGGACTTCCTGGGACCAATCACAGCTGCTCACCACTGACCCCAATAGTGTCAGGACCTGGGCCCCCTTCCCTACAGGCCCAGACTCTGAGCAGAGCCCTGGCTGTGCTGACCTGTCACTTGGCCTGTTCTCCTGCAGATGTCACCGCTCTGAGGCGGCAGGTGGAGGCCTTACAAGGACAGGTACAGCGCCTTCAAGGAAGCTTCTCTCACTATAAAAAAGGTGAGTTCCTAGACCTGGACCTGAATCTGAACCGGACATTAAGAGTCCGCCCCAGACCAGGTCTGTGTCTTGGTTTGGAGTTGGCGGGCCTGAGGCAGGCCTGCTGAAGGACTGGAGTGGGTCGGGACGCTGGCTGGGCCGGTGACTGGGGCAGGGAGAGGAGCTAAGGGGGGGTGGAGAGAGCAGTAAGCTGCACGACCAGAAGCTGAAGGAGACGTAAGGACAGATACCGGATGTAGCCCTCTCACCAGAGCAGTGCGCTGGCGGAGCACGGTGAAGCTAAGAGGCTCCAAGATCCCCCAGCTTCACGGCCACCCGTGCTCTGAGCCAGATCAATGCCCGAGTCCAGTGCAGCTCAGCAGACCTCACCCCTGCAGGTCCAGTGCTGCTCAGCAAACCTCACCCCTGCTGGCCATGTGCTGGTCCTGTCACATATGGGGACATCCGCCCTCCAGGATGCATTTCTTATTTCTGTGGGTCTTGTGCAAAGGCCTCAAGATGGTGCTGCCGAGCCCACAGCAGCGGAGACCCCAGACACTGTCCTGATAGTTGGGGCTGGGATGCTGTCACTGGGTTCAAGGCGGTGGTGGATGACCTTGGCATACGGCCCCTGAGAATCTCACCTGAGCCGTGCCCAGGTCTGGCAGGGGCAGGCTGCCTCTGGGCCCTGGCCAGTGCCGGGCTCTCACGCCCCTCCCTGGGTTTCAGAGCAGAGATTCCTCCCTATCCCTGGGATGCTGAGGGGGCAGAGGCCTCCAGGAGCACACACCTGAGGGCCCTGGGCCTTTGGGAATCTCCCCCTCAGGCCCTAATTTGCCCCACGTCTTCCCCTGCCTTCCATGAGGTCACTTTGAGCTCAAGTCATTCAGCAAATCTTGTTGATCTAAAGAAGAGTTTCTGAAGGAGGCAAGCCTACAGGGGGAGCCATAGGGAAGCTCCTGAGTTCCCAAGCCAGCTAAGTGCCTAAGTACCCAGGAGGGAGTTTCAGGCATGGGTGTGTCTCCTCCCTCCACAAACGTGTCTGCATACGTGCTCACTCAGTCATGTGCACACTTATGCAAAAAGGACGACTTCTGACACTTACCTGCCACACATATGCTTACATAGCTCTGCTCACTTGACATCATCTTCATACACGAGCACACACACATATGCAGGTACACACAGATATTCACACCCGTCCAGATGGCCCGTTAGTGCTCCCGTGCATGTTTAGATGGACACATGGCCACAGCGTGTATGCACATGCGGTGTACACACCGGTCATGTAATGGCACGTGAATTCTTGTACTATCCTTGTCCAGGGCTGCTCTGGGTGCCTTCAGTCTAGGCTCAAGAATCTGCCCCCGGAGCCCTTGTGGAAGGTGCTCGCAGGAGAAGGGCATGGGGTCAGGTGCAGCCTGGGCTCCTCTCCCCCCGTGAGGAGAGGACCCTCAGTCCTCTCAACCCCTGAATGTTTCTGAGCACAAACCCAGGTGACAAAGGGATGGGAAATGAGATGGAGTAGAAAGAGACAGTGGAAGGTCAAACAGGGTATACTTGTATAAAACGTATTCCCACATTAGAGAAGAGGAATTGGAGACCGTGAATAAGGCAGTAGCTTAGCCTTGCCCACCGGGACAGCCACTGCCAAGGTGGGGCTGAACAGCTGGCCTCCTGACCCAGACAGAGTCTGTGCAGTGCTGGTTCTCGCCCCGCCCCCACCCCACGCACACGTCTCAGATGCCTTCCCCCCGTGCCCAGCACTCCGGCGTCACCCACATGCACACCAGGAGGTCAGCATTGCGCTGCACACAGTCAGAGGTTAGCACGTCGCTGCTCTCCGGTGGCCACTGTCTCCCTCCTTTCCCTCACCCCTCACCCAGCACGGAGCCTCTCTGACAGTGCCACGTGCTCAGCAGGGTTCAGAGTGACATCAGAGCGAACAGCCGAATTGCTTGCTGTAAGCTCAGAGACTCCCAGGCTGCGCAGTGCCATTCCCAAGTTCAAAATGGTCTGACTAGGTCTAATTAGAAACCCAGTTGTGGCACGCAACGTGGGGTGACATGGAACAAGCACGTCTCAGCTGTGTTCTCAGAACAAGTAAGGTTTAATCCCTAACTCTGCATTTGATGATTTTTTATTAATTTTAATTTATTGTGTTTACATAGATTCAAGTGTCCCACTGAATACATCCCTTCACCCTCCTCTTCCTCTCCACATCCACCTTACCTCCCTCTTCCTAAAACCCTCCCCCCTGCGCTCCAGGAGTTGCTTTTCTGCTCTCTATAACGCTTTGTTATGTGTATATAATTTCACCAATCTCTTTCCCTCTCTGATCCCATCCTCTCATCCCTTTCCCTCTGTCCACTTTCCCTTCGATCTGGTCCCTGTGATCCGGCCTCAGCCTCTATGCCGCTCCTCAGTTCCACTGCATTCCTCAGTGAGTGAGGTCATAGGATATTTTTCTTTCTCTACCTGGCTTATTTCACTTAAAATAATAGTTTCCAGGTCAATCCATCTTGTCACAAAAGGTATGATTTCCTTCTTTTTCATGGCCCCATAGTATTCCATTATGTATATGTACCACAGCTTTTTTTTTTTTTTTTACCGAGACAGAGAGAGAGAGAGAGAGAGAGAGAGAGAGAGGGATAGATAGGGACAGACAGACAGGAACTGAGAGAGATGAGAAGCATCAATCATTAGTGTTTTTCCTTGCAACACCTTAGTTGTTCATTGATTGCTTTCTTATATGTGCCTTGACCACGGGCCTTCAGCAGACCAAGTAACCACTTGCTCGAGCCAGCGACCTTGGGTCCATGCTAGTGAGCTTTGCACAAGCCAGATGAGGCCACGCTCAAGCTGGCAACCTCAGGGTCTTGAACCTGGGTCCTCCGCATCCCAGTCCGACGCTCTATCCACTGCACTACCGCCTAATCAGGTGTACCACAGCTTTTTAATCCACTTGTCCACTGATGAATATTTGGTAGAATTCGCCTGTAAAGCCATCTGGCCCAGGGCTTTTGTTTGTTGGGAGTTTTTGATAATTGTTTTGATCTCATTTGTTGTAATCGGTCTGTTTAGGTTTTCTGATTCTTCCCGATTGAGTTTTGAAAGATTATATGTTTCAAGGAATTTGTCCATTTTACTTAGGTTGTCTAAATTTGGGGCATACAGTTTTTCATAGTATTTTCTTACAATCCTTTGTATTTCTACTGTGTCAGTTGTTACTTCTCCACTCTCATTTCTAATTTCTTTTGAATCCTCTCTCTTTTTTTCTTGGTGAGTCTGGTCAAAGGTTCATTAATCCTGTTTACCTTTTCAGAGAACCAGCTCTTGGTTTCATTGATCCTCTGTATTTTTTTTTTTTTTTTTTTTTTTAGCCACTATGTCATTTAATTCCATTCTGATCTTTATTATTTCTACTTTTTCTGGGCTTTACTTGCTGTTCTTTTTCTAGTTCTTTTAGATGCAGGGTTAAGTTGTTTATTTGAGCTTTTTCTTGCTGCTTAAGGTATGCCTGTAATGCTATGAACTTCCCTCTCAGGACTGCATTTGCTGTATCCCATAAATTTTGAGTTGTTGTATGTTTATTTTCATTTGTTTCAAGGAAATTTTTAATTTTTTCCTTGATCTCATTGTTAAGCCATTTGTTATTTAATAACATGCTATTTAGTTTCCAAGTGTTTTTCAGTTTTTCTATTGTAGTTGATTTCTAGTTTCATGCCATTGTGATCAGAGAAGATGCTTGATATGATTTCAATTTTTTTAAATTTTTTTTTGATAATCGTTTTGTGTCCTAACATGTGATCTACTCTAGAGAATGTACTGTGAGCACTTGAAAAGAATGTATATTCTGCCGCTTTAAGGTGACAGTTCTGAAGATATATATTAAATCCAGTTGACCTAGTGTGTCCTTTAAGGCTGCTGTTTCTTTGTTAATTTTATTTCTTGAGGAATATCCAGTGATATTAGTGGGGTTAGTTAGTAATATCTACTATTACAGTATTGCTGTTGATCTCGCCTTTTATGTCCATCAAAATCTTCTTTATATATTTAGGTGCTCTTATATTAGGTGCATAGATATTTATAACGGTTATATCTTCCTGTTGGATTGCTCCCTTTATCGTTATGTAGTGACCTTCTATATCCCTTACTATAGTCTTTGTTCTAAAGTCCATTTTGTCTGATATAAGTATTGCTACTCCAGCTTCTTTTTCATTTCCATTTGCATGAAATATTTTTTTCCATCCCTTTACTTTCAGTATATGTGTATCTTTTATTTTGAGGTGGGTCTCTTGTAGACATCATATGTACGAGTCCTACTTTCTTATCCATGCAGCTACCCTATGTCTTTTGATTGAAGCATTTAATCCATTTACATTTAAGGTTATTATTGATATGTAGTTTATTGCCATTTTATTCTTTCTTTCTTTTTTTTGTATTTTTCTGAAGTTGGAAACAGGGAGGCAGTCAGACAGACTCCTGCATGAGCCTGACCCGGATCCACCTGGCATGCCCACCAGGGGGCGAGGCTTTGCCCATCTTGGGACATTGCTCTGCCCCAATCAGAGCCATTCTAGCACCTGAGGCAGAGGCCACGAAGTCATCCTCAGCACCCAGGCAAACCTTGCTCCAATGGAGCCTTGGCTGTATGAGGGGAAGAGAGAGACAGAGAGGAAGGAGAGGGGGAGGGGTGGAGAAGCAGATGGACACTTCTCCTGTGTGCCCTGGCCGGAAATCGAACCCAGGACTCCTGCACACCAGGCCGACGCTCTACCACTGAGCCAACTGGCCAGGGCCTATTCTGTTTTTTCTTTTGTTTTGTTTTGTTTTTGTTTTTTTTTTTACAGAGACAGAGAGAGGGACAGATAGGGACAGAAAGACAGGAACAGAGAGAGATGAAAAGCATCAATCATCAGTTTTTTGTTGCATCACCTTAGTTGTTCATTGATTGCTTTCTCATATGTGCCTTGACTGTGGGCCTTCAACAGACCCAGTAACCCCTTGCTCCAGCCAGCGACCTTGGGTCCAAGCTGGTGAGCTTTTGCTCAAACCAGATGAGCCCGCGCTCAAACTGGCGACCTCGGGGTCTTGAACCTGGTTCCTCTGCATCCCAGTCCGATGCTCTATCCACTGTGCCACTGCCCGGTCAGGTGCCATTTTATTCTTTAAAACTACATTCCTCTTTTACTAGATTTTTCCCCCCTTTGTTCTGTTTACAACAGGCCCCTTAACATTTCTTTCAGCATTGGTTTGGTTGTATTGAATTTCTTGAGTTTTTTTTTTTGTCTTGGAAGCTTTTTATTTCTCCTTTAATTTTAAATGATAGCTTTGCTGGATAAAGAAGTCTTGGTTGTAGACTCTTGTTCTGCATTACTTTGAATATTTCTTTCCATTCCCTTCTGGCCTCAAGTGTTTCTGTTGAAAAGTTGAATGTCATCCTTATGGGGGTTCTTTTGTAGGTGATTGACTGCTTTTCTCTTGCAGCTTATATTATTCTTTCTTTATCTCTTAGCTTTGGTATTTTAATTATGATGTATTTTGGTATAGGTCTCTATGGGTTCCTCTTTAATGGGATTCTCTGTGCTTCTTGAACTTGTGTGACTTTTTCCTGCATCATTTAAGGGAAGTTTTCAGCTATGATTGCTTCAGTCAGGTTCTTTATCCCTTTTTCTTTCTCGCCTCCTTCAGGAACCCCTATTATGTGGATGTTATTTCTCTTCATGTTGTCACAGAGCTCTCTTAGAGTTTCCTCAGACTTTTTGATCCTCTTTTCTTTTTGCTGTTCTGCTTCCATGCTTTCGCTTATCTTGTCCTCTAAATCGCTCATTTGATTCTCTGTTTCATCAAGCCTGCTTTTAATTCCTTCTAGTGTAGTCTTTATTTCTGATATTGTGTTTTTCATTTCTGTCTGATATTCTTTTTTTATGATTTCAGTGTCCTTTTTGATACCTGTTATATCTTTGTTTAGGTACTCATTTTGTCCATCTATTGTTGCTCTAAGATCCTTGAGCGTCCTAACAGTCATTATTCTAAACTCTGTACTTGGTATCTTGGTTAGTTCCATCTCATTCAGTTCTTTTTCTGGGGATTTCTCTTGTTAATTCATTTCAATTGCATTTCTCTTTCTATTTTGTCTCTGTATAGACTGCTCCTTTGGATGTGTTGTTTGTGTAGCTAGCTGAGTATAGGGTTGATGTTGTCTGCCTCCAGTTTTCAGTTGTGTTGTTTCTAGAGCTTCTTGGGTTGGTTTCAGCTGTTTGTATTCTGCTGTGGGCTACTTGTCTGCTGCTGCTGCTGCTCTTTTTGCTGTTTGTGATAGCATTTTCTATGTCTTAACTGGCTCAGATGTGAGAAACTTTTCCTTAAGATACCACTCTAACTAGGGTTTTTAGGTCCTGAGCTGATGCTTTCCATAAGAGGTCACTATATGTACCAGTTCTGGACCTCCCTGGCCGGAACTTTGTGCAGACCAGAGGGGGTCACTGCTTTTGACTGGCTCTTAGCAACCTTCTTGGAGATACAGGTGATCCAGAATTTGTGGCTGCCTCTGCTGAGCCCTGATGCTGTTGTATTTATCAGCTGCAATCCTAGGGTGGCTTTTATCTAGTCTTGACCAGTGTGTGTGGTCTCTCTATTCCTGAAGTGTGGTCCTCCCGCCAGCCCCCTGCTGCCTCCACCTCGGGCACTCAGGCACCAGCATGAGCTCACGGGCCACAGCTCAGGCTGCTCCATGGCATGGGGAACTCCTTGCCTCACTGGGGTCCACCCCACGCCAGTGCTTGAGAGTCCTCACTGGGCTCCACCCCCCACTGCCTTTGCATGCGCTTCCTTGCTGGGCTCCACCACCATCTGCTGTGCAGGCCAAGTGCCGCAGATGCCTCCGCAGCCATACCCTCCTGCCTTTCGGAGCGTACTTAGCAGTTTCAGGGGGCCGTGTAGCCCAGACTTCAGCATCAAAATCTGTGTTCCTGATATGCCCCTTGCTTCTAAGTGTCTCTCTGTATAACTGGAGCAGGAGAGCCTCTGGTGGGTGGGGTAATTGCTTCCCTTTGCTGGCTTGGTTCTCCCAGGAAGAATGGCCACTTTAGGTTTGGGGAGTGACCCAATACAGGGGTCAGTGTGGCTGTCCCCCACAGTCTTTCTAGTGCCCCTGAAACTACGCTCTCCTCTCACAACTCTAGTGCTCTCAGCTCTTCCCACTTTCAGATCCCTAGGTAAGTGGCTGTGATGAGATTTTCTGTGTGGTCCCTTTAAGACAGAGCCTGGGTCTGAGAGTTCTTTCTCCCTCTTGAAAACAGTAACCTGGCTTTTCTTTCAGCTAAATACTGTTCATACACCTCTTCTAGCCTCTGGGGCTCCAGGCTAGGGTTCTGGTCCTGTGACTGAGGACCCATCACTCTTTGGACAACACAACCAGCCATGAGAGACCCTACAGGCCACCTCTAGCTCCTGGGAGTGGGGCAGCACATTCTGCATCTCAGTCTTTCATACAAGCTCAGTGTGGTTCCTTCAGTGATACTTGGTTATAGATTTCTCTTAGTTTAGTCCAAAGTTGGTTTTTCAACATGATTATTCCTAAATTAAGTTGTAATCCACTTTGATTCTGGGAGGTGGGTATTGTAATATTTGCCTATTCTATCACAATTTTCCCTACATTTGATGGTTCCGTGAAGCTGAACCTCTTATTAAACCTCTGTGAGGCCAGTGTTCTCACTTGTAACTGCAGACCCCAGAACCACCTCCTAGGGCACATTGGGCAGCTGGGGCTGCTCCGGAACTGACTGTCTCACTTATGTCCTGTCTCATACCCTGACACCAGTGTGGGAGGCCAGGCTCTGGTTGGGGCACACATGTCCCCAAGCCTTGGCCGGGATCTGCCAGAACCCCAACCTTACTCTCCTTTTGTCCTAGCGGAGCTCTTCCCTGATGGCAGAAGTGTTGGAGATAAGATCTTCAAGACAGCAGGCTTTGAAAAAGCTTTTCAGGATGCACAGAAAATATGCACCCAGGCTGGGGGGCAGCTGCCCTCCCCACGCTCTGCAGCTGAGAATGAGGCCGTGAGTCAGCTGATCATAGCTCAGAACAGGGGCGCTGCGTTCCTGAGCATAACTGACTCCAAGACGGAGGGCAAGTTCACCTACCCCTCAGGAGAGCCCCTGGTCTATTCCAACTGGGCCCCAGGGGAGCCCAACAATGACCGTGGGGATGAGGACTGTGTAGAGATCTTCACCAACGGCAAGTGGAATGATAAGTCCTGTGCAGAATCACGCCTTGTGATCTGTGAGTTCTGAGCTGGCCAGGGTGCATGGGCAGTGGTGGATCAGGTGCCAGTCCAGCATGTAGGACCCGACCTGGGTGCTGGCTACATTCTAATAAAGGCTGACACCTCTGCTGGCCAGGGCTCCTCCACTGAGCCGTGGATGAGGCCAGGGGCAGGGCTCCTGTGGAACACAGCTCGAAATATATGAAACTGGCTTCACTCACCGGCAGACATGTCCTGGAAAGAAGGGACCAGCATGCTTTATTAGTTGGAAGAAATAAAATTAGGTCTCAAAGTCCTCCCTTTCAAAAAATCCAATGGCTCCTCCTCAGCCTTCCGCTTCCTTGAACTGTCAGCCACTTCAGAACCAGTTGGTCACTCCCTCCTCTGTCACTGTTCCTCCTTTTGACTTCCCAGACACCACTGTTGCTGCCTTTTGTCCTAAGACTGTTCCTCATCCCCTTTTGCTAGTCCCTCCTCTTCTTCTTGACCTGTTAATGGTGACATGCTCAAGTCCTAACCCTCTATACGAGTTTCCCCTTACCCTAACTGCAGGGATGAGCTCATTCAGTCCATAGCTTCAGATTCCTTCCACTGATGGCACCACGTGTGTACCCCTGCTCAGGACACCCCTGGGCCCCTGCTTCTCTGCTCCTCTAGCCACTGCGGGCTGGTCCCCAGGTCTGGGAGGTTTCAGTGGTTGCTTTGGCTTCAAGGCTGAGCCCTGGAAGCTCCACAGCACAATGGGCCAACCTGGCAGGTCCTCTGCCTCCCTGGCCAAACTGCATGGCCCTGCATCCAGTAGGCTCATGTTGGCACACCCAGGACCTCTTTCTCTCTGTGTCAGTATGGCTGCCTCTTGGCTCATGGGTAGGCGTACCATCTGCACAATCTTCTTCCATCTGAACTCTCCGGCACAGAGGGTGTCCCGCCGTGCTCACATTGACCCCCAGTCCTTCTCTGTCTGACAGTTTCAGGCTCCTTCCTCACTCAGCATTAGAGGCAGTCTAGGCAAATCCTCTTTATCTACAGATATGGAGACCAAGAGAGAGGACGAGAGACTGGCCCACGTCCACAGGGGCCATCAGTGCTATAGTATGGTCCTGGGTAAAGTAATCTAACCCAAATCTCATACTTTTTGTCCTGTAAATTTTTAGGCCACAGACCTCTGTATGTTAGTTGATCTTAATGATACTTGTGCTTAAGAAAATAGAATGACACCTGAATGAATCACACAGGCTCCTTGGAAGGGACAACAATTACCTTTCTCCCAGACATGAAGCCAACCACTCTCTTTTGTTCCCTGGGGCTGAGGAGTGTTGTTGTGAGTCGGGGGCGCAGAGAGATAGATCAGCAGATGAAATATTCGTGAACTAGCAGAGGACCACCGCTAGCTCAGGCAAATGGTGCCGAGTTTGCACTTGTCCTATTTTTATTCAGAAGATTTCAAAAACCTTGTTTACTTAGAAATTGACATAGCCTCAAGTATAACCTTTACTTAAAGGTACATGGAATACATCTGCATGATAGCTTAATAACAATACAATATCATAAAGCATTAACTGTTATTGCTTCTATGGTTCCCACAACATTTCTCTCTTTATCTCAAGGAATAGCCTTGAAGGGAACAGTAAAATCTTCTGAGAATGTTTTACTGAGAAGAGAGACCTGCAATCACCTTTGGTCACATAGACTTGTTTCAGTACTCTCCTACAAATCACAAAACAATTCTCTTGGCAAAACATTCTTTTCTTGTTAACTGTGTTCCCATACAGGGTCATGTGATGGATTATTCTACTACAGAGGAAACTGCCCTTTCTAGCCTCTTCTGAATGGGACCACCAAGCCCCAAACTCTTGCTAACAGTGCTGCAGCCACACCTCTTACGGAGGACAGCATGTCTGAAAACAAAAAGCCACACCTCCCAACAGCACATAGATCAGGCTCTCTGCTAAAGCCATTACCTGTTACTGTAGAAATCTAATCCCTGGGAGCTACTGAAATATGTCAGTTATGCAAAAGAAAGCAAACACTCTGACAAAGGCCACACCTGGGCCCCATCAGCCAGAGTGCTTAGGAAGGCCTCTTCCTTGCAGATAAAAAGAAAAAACAATTGGGTATGATTTGTGCCAAAAGGAGGCATTTTTTTCTAAAAACGAAGAGTTCTGAGCTAGCTCAAGGCCAGGTCTGCAGAGCAACACGGTGCTGCCGCCTCTGTCCTGCTTCACCTCTCCCTGCATCTTCCCTCTTGTCTCCTGTCACACCACCTTCTTCTGCTCTGGTCTGTCCATGCCCAGGCAGAGGGAATCATGTGTCCCAGAGATCAGACACTCTTCTTGATGTCAAGTCAAAAATCCCTGTGGAATGAACCTACCTGTCTCAGATGCCCACCTGTGGTCCATTAAGCTAAACCTGGGTTGACCACACAGGACAGTATGGCCTGTGGGACCCATGCACGGTCATGATGGTCTGGGCAGGCCCTCTGTAAGTGACCAGTGCCCATCCTAGTCCTTAAGCCAAATCTAATCTTTGACAAAACTGAAGGAGAAAATGGAAGAACTATGGGAATCAGAAGGCAGAAAAACGGTCTCCAATAATGATAAAGGTCACGCATGTGACACCCCTCATCCAGAAAGAAGCTTTAGATTGACCTCCACTTGGGCTCTGGTTGCTCTCCAGCACAGAGGACAAAAAAGGAGGGTCATTGGACTCTGTAGGCACAGCCTGACTAAAGCAGAGGACCAAGGCAAGGATCTCAGAAAATTCCGGCCTTAACAGAGACCTCTCCTGCACTCACATCCTGGGTAGAGGTCAACACAAGTCTTAAACAGTATCCGCCCACCCCAACCATAGTATCCGTGGTTTCTAGCGTAGGAGCCTAGGTGCCCAGGGAAGCCAGGACTGTTGTGACTCTTACATCTCAGGAGATGTTACGATCCTCACAGTGCCAGGTGACATCACGGGAGCCCACGGGGATCCTTCCATGTCTGGAAGGTGACAACCACAGCAGTTTCATACAAAAGCCCCCTTTCAGTTTAACAGTATATTCCCAAATCACCTCCTGATTCTCAGCCCTCCTGCCACTAAGCCAGCCCACATCCCACAGTGAACTGATTATGGGGAGTGCTTGACGTTTGCTCTTTTAGGATCCTGTCTGTGTTCTGAATTCTCTTAATAGAAATCCTTGACAACTGAGTTGCTTAAGTTCAAGGTGTTCTCAACCACTCTTATCTTTTGGATGTCCTTAATTCAAATTTAATGATGTGCTTGACCTTTTCAAGTTAGCTGTGTGTTATAAACTAGAGCCAAGAAACCAGGTATCTATTAGGGGGAACAAAATACTAATTTAGAAGTCCAATATTTATTCAGGCACCTGGCCATACCCTCAGATGCGACAGCCCTGCCTGTCCTTAACGTTAGGGATAAGCTGTAGAATTGTGTTCCTGCACCCAAGAGAGGTGCTGTGCAAGCATATCTGAAATGAGTGGATGACTGTAACATCTTTTAACTGGAGAATAAAGGAGAGCCATCTCTCTGTGCACTCAGCAAGCTGCTCAGAGATCAAGACACTCATTATTGTTCAATCTAGTTGTGACTCTTCGGCCTCTGTATGGCTAATAGCAGGTATCTTGGGGTAGATTCTACTTTTTTTCTTCCAATATTTCAATAAGAGAGAGATTATGATAGCAGGCCTGTGACCTGTGTCGCAGGTGAGGGCCAGCACACAGTTCTGAAACTCCCTCTTTTGTCCTGCCATGGTGATAACAGAAGCACTCACCAGTGCATTTTTGTATAATCCAGCACTCTGGTTCCTGAGCAAATGCATGGAAAACAAGATCATCTGAGATCAGCTGGATGGCATTCCATATGGAATCTGATAGTAGTTTTGTGCTTGCCAGTGACATAGTTTTTTAAGTAAACAAGAAGCTGAACTTGGCAGAAATACCAGGCAGAGCTGGACAAGTTCTTTTCCAGTCTCAGATCCCTTGGTATAACTGCAGGGTTAAAAGCCTCCTAGGGTCTCATCCAGGCTGAGTAGGAGGTAGTTGCTTTGCTATGTCTGCCACTGACATGGGGTAGCAGAGAGGCAGCACATTGCTGGTGATGCCATCTTGGCTTAAGGGGGCTCTGCTCCGCATGACCTCGGGAACCCAAGTAGGGGGTCCCCTGAGCTTCAGCAGAGAGCCAAGTGAAGCCACCTTCTGGGACCTCTGCAAGAATCCCGGAGCTTCCATCGGCTGGGCTTCCAGGAAGCCCAACGACAGAGTTCCAACAATGTCATCTCCATTTGAGACTTGCAGGAGATCCCGCCCTCTCTCTCTGGGCTCCTGTTCTGCTGTCCTCACAGATCCCTAGACAGTGTCTCAAGTTTACTTAGTTACAGATCCTCAGCCTGAATTCTCTAAACTTTTGAGAGAATGTGGAGTCACCACCAAGATCGTAAGTAAACACTTAGCAAGGTTCTCCAAAAGAAGCTGGATTAGAGAAAACCAGTTTAGAGTCTAGAACCTCTCCCTGCTGATGGCAAGGGGTAGGGTTTGGTGGAAGCCTAGGCCTTAATTCTGACTGGACTTCCCAGAGATACGGCCAAGTTCACAGAGATAGCTCAGGGAGATGTGCGTGCATGCCGCCTCTGCTGGGCCAGTCCTGTCCTTGCAGGGACTCTAGCAAGAGATCTGAGACAGGCAGACAAGCAGGGGGCGGGGATGGCGAGTGGGTCCCGCTCTGAAGAGCTCACAGTGAAGGTTTGAAATGAGACAGACACACAGACAAGGAGCATAAAGCTCCTCCAGCACCTGGGCTGCTGGACAAGAGGGCCCTATGGTCATCCAGTGGGAGCGTGCGTCTGGAGCAGGCCCCACAGCACAGGGGCATTTAGAAAAGGCATGCTAAGTGGGTGTAGCACCCAGGGCAGAAGGGGACGAGGGGAAGCAGGAGCATCTGCATGTGCTCTTAATGACTTTGCTACCCGGACACAGAGAGGGGGCTCAAGAGACCCCACCCTCACCTGGGCCCCATGTGAGTCTCAGTTTTCCAGTCCAGTCCTAGAGTCACCAGCAGAGGGCACCATGAGGTTGCAGCTCTTGCACAACTGAACCCACTCAGCTGAGAAAGGAGACTGTGCCCAGAGCCGATTCCAAAATAAGTCTAGCTGCTTCTGTCTTGGATCCAGGTTGGAGCTGAGTCGAGCTCCAGAGAAGGGAAACGGGTCTCACATTTTAGGGGAAGACTGCAATTCATTCATTTGTCAACTCGTATTCATTCGGTAGTTAGTGAGAGTGGCGTGGTCCCAGCTCTTTTAGAGGCCCTGGGATTTCATAGTATGGCATAGTTTGTCACACTAATCCCAACAACTATGAGGACTTGTGCTTGGGTGGCACTTACTGCAGGCCGGTGCTGTCCTGGCTGCTGACTTCCATCAGTTCACGTCTTTCTCACAACGGCCCTGCGAGGTGGGCACTGTCAGTATCCCTATTTCACCAGGAACGGAACTAAAGCACACATCTGTGACTGCTCAGGGCCTCACAGCTGCAATGTGCTGGAGCCAGAGCTTGACCCCAGGCAGTGTGGCTCCAGAGTGCTCTTAATGACTTTGTTACCCGGACACAAACACGTAAATGGTCGAGATGATTTCAGATGTCTATAATCGCTTATAAGACAATAAAACGGGCCTGACCGGTTGGCTCAGCGGTAGAGCGTTGGCCTGGTGTGTGGAAGTCCTGGGTTTGATTCCCAGTCAGGGCACACAGGAGAAGCGCCCATCTGCTTCTCCACCCCTCTCCCTCCCCTTCCTCTCTGTCTCTCTCTTCCCCTCCTACAGCCAAGGCTCCATTGGAGCAAGGTTGGCCTAGGTGCTGGGGACGGCTCCATGGCCTCCTCCTCAGGCACTAGAATGGCTCCCGTTGCAATGGAGCAACACCCCAGATGGGCAGATCATCGCCCTTTGTTGGGCATGCCGGGTGGATCCCAGTCGGGCACATGTGGGAGTCTTGTCTGACTGCCTCCCTGCTTCTAACTTTGGAAAAATTAAAAAAAAGAAAAGAAAAAAGAAAAGAAAACGGTGTTGTTATGATAACTGGTGTCAGAGTAGTTCTCGATTCTGTGGTCAGATAGAGACTTTGCAGGGAGGACAATGGTGACAATAATAGTCAAGACTGATAGGAGATGGATCATGTTATCACCCACACAATCTCTGTTGAACCCTAGGGGTTTTTGTGTACAGCTCAGGGCCACTTGTGGACTCTTGTCCGTGACCAAACACTCATACCCAGAGCTCCTGGGACCACCTCACGCCAGTGCTCCTCCATGGGAAGTGTGCAGTGAACAGCACCTGGATACATGCTCCGGGGAAGGCAGGGCCTGAGGCCTCTACCGCAGGGTGCTGAGAATGTTAAGCATTGGGTCTGTTGGGTTTTCTGCAGAAACTCACATGCTCACACATGCACTATGACCCTCAAATTCATGTACACACAATTCCCCACTCAGGGTTTCACCTTCTCGGACACTCCCCAGCCCCACACCCACTGCCTGCTCAGGGAGCCGGAATGCTCAGAAATGCAGAGGGAAGAATTTGGGTCAGCAAGTGCTTTTTACTTAGTGAGACGCTCATCAGTAGACGGAGATGATTTGGGGTTGGACACTGTGGAGTTAAGCACACCCACTTCACCTCATGAAGGGCCAACAAGGACAGAGAAGTTGTGGCCTCCTGGCCACTGGGGTTCCCTGCAAAGGCAAGAGGCAGGCAGAAAGCCGCTATGGTGATTGTGGGGTTTTCCGCAGTAGTTTTCCAAATTGGTCAAACATCGGGATCACCTAGGGGCTTCCCAAAGATGAAGATCTCTGAGATTTTGATTCACTGTGTTCAGAGTGGAACTAAATGATCCAAGGATTTTGTGAAGCCTTCCAGGCAATTCTGCTGTGCCGCACCAGGTGGCACCAGCACTCCGCTGGCCAGGACAGGGCAGCTGGGCCGTGGTTGGCACTGACTAGCGCAACCAAAGGCATTTGTTTGCCTAATAAATAGCTACTTGTACCCCACTTCTTATTAGCAGGATCCCCGTGTTTGCCTGGAGAAGACAGTCACAGCTAGAGATGCAGTTTCCTGTGCACACAGGTTGTGACCAGGGTTGGGAGCACTCCTTCCCAGATGGACCCCTGCCCTGAGCTCCTCTTCCCTTCCTAGCACTCCATCAGCCACTTAGGGTCACTGGGACATCACTTTACAGAGTCCACTTCCTGACATCTCCATCCCAGGCCCTGTGATGACATGCGGTCTCTTCCTGGTTAATGAGAAACACACACACACACACACAAACCTAATTCCTGGTAGATTCTAAAGCAGAGATCAGTTACACAATTGTGAGCAAACAACATTCCAGGTCAGAGGTCCCCTGTCGTGTACACAGGCGAAGTCCAGGGTCTGACTGTGACCCTGGTGCTGGTGGGTCTCTGACAGCCACACAGAAGGGAGGCAGGCTGGTCCAGGGCAGGATGGAGGTTGGAGAATATGAATGCTAGGCCATTAACTGGTACCCCAAGTCCTCATCCTCTGGCTTGGGCATGGCTAAAAGTGAGAACAGCAGAGCTGTAGGACTCCAAAGGAAGATCACCCTGCAGGAATGCTTTCTCATATGTGTCTTGACTGGGGGGCTACAGCAGAGCTAGTGACCCCTTGCTCAAGCCAGCGACCTTGGGCTCAAGTTGCTGAGTCCCCGCTCAAACCAGATGAGTCTGTGCTCAAGCTGGCGACCTTGTGGATTTGAACCTGGGTCCTCTATGTCCCAGTCCGATGCTCTATCCACTGCGGCACCACCTGGTCAGGCCGCAAAGAAGAACTGATGCTTCTCATCTCTCTCCTTTCTGTCTGTCTGTCTGTATCTGTCCCTCTCTCTGTCTCTGTCACACACACACACACACACACACACACACACACACACAAAAGAGGGAGAGAGAAACCACCCTCAAGACAGCACATAGTCTTATTAACTGTCCTGTAACCCACCCCCACCTTGCTTTCTCCCCCACCATGGAATCTTCCTTACGTTTCCTCCTTAATTCCAAATGCATAAAAGAAGCTGCAAAATGTCATTCTGAGAAGCATGTTCTCAGTCTGTTGTTTTGCTTCCAGGCATATCCTCTATTTAGTTCAAATAAACTTTTATAAAAACTCTCTATAGCTTTGGATGTTCTAATGTCGGCATTGGATATTGCCAGGTGCTACAGTCTGGTGGGAAGGGTTTTCTGGTGCAGCTCATCAATAACTAAAGATGCCATCCACGTCATTGATAGGGCTGGGCTGGCCATGGGAAGTACTAGGGCAGGAGCGTATGGTGTCAAGTATCGGCAACGCATGGACAAAAAGGAATTGGGTCTCTTGGAGGCGGAGATGTGCTGCCGACTCCAACACAATACGGCCTCCATTGGTGTCTGGTGGGCCATAGTGTCCTTGCTGAACAAGGGTTTGACTGGGTCCTGTCCATGCTTGACAGTGACCCAATGCTGTGCTCTTAAGCAAGACAGTGTCCTTTGCCACAAACTGGACCAGAAACCCTCATGTTCCACTGTTAACCTGTTTTCACTTCCTCATCCTACAATCAAACACATCCCTTCATTGACCAGCCACCGCCATGAATGAGTGAGTCAACACTGCGCATGAGAAAACCATCACTGAATTCTCTTTTGGAGAGGCAGAGAGCTCGGCAGAGAGCCAGGGAGGGGGTGAGGAGCCTGCCTCGTCAGGCTGGGAATTCACAGACGGCCTGGAAGGAGGAAGAGCAGGAGACATCATTCCAGAGCCCGTTTTTCTGAAGGATCACACAGTCCTCTCCTGAGCCGTGGTCGTTGGGCTCATTCTCCTTCCAGTGGCTGTAGGTCAGCCTCTGTCCCGTCACATACACAAACTGGCCTTCGGTCACTTCATCTGTGATGCCCAGGAAGGCAGGGTCATTGATCACATCCTGGATGGCTTTGTTCTCCACGGCATTCTTGGGGGTGGCCACAGTAGCCTGGAGCTCAGAGCACAGAGCCTTCGCTTTGGAAAAAGGCATCTTTTCACCATTGGTCACATATAGCTTCTTTCCAGATCTTTTGCCCAAGGAGAAGGCTTGCACTGAAATCACAGAAGGTGGGTGGGGTTGACTTGGCTTGGAGCCCAGCCCAGGACAGTAGGTGAGAAAGCCCTTGGCTGGGAACTCAGGACCGACAAAGAGCCTGTGCTCCATCACCTGAGGTCAGAGCCTCGTAAGGAAGAGCTCCTCAGTTGTGGAGCAAGGCCCTGGCAGAGAAGCTGGCCTCTCCATGTTATCCTACTCTTGAGACAGTCATCAGTTGCAAGCTGTCCCAGTGTAGGTGGACATAGGGAAGTATACTTGGGCTTGGACAGCAGGATAAGAAGGAGGCATGGATAGCCACCTGACAACACTGGCTGCTGCTGAACAAGGAGCAAAGAGTCTGGAGTCAGCAGACCTCCATGCGATCTTGCCTTTGCTACTTCCCAGCTGCGTGATGGCGAATGAATTAGCTACAGTTCCTGGACCTATTTTCTCTCGCCTGTAAATAAGATATGTATAATACCTACAAATAGTGGTGGTGAAAGGATTGAATGAACCGTATTATGACAAAATGCCAGTTTAGCCCAGGTGCTGGGATATGGTAAGTATTCACAAGTGTGAGTTCTCTCCGCCCTCCTGAAAACCCAGCGTGCTCTGAAGAAGGTGAGATCCAGGAACACACGAGGGCTGAACAAAGGCTTACATTTTTTGGTGTAGTCCAGTTCGGACTTCAGGAGCCTTAGCTCTCTCTCTAAGTTAGCCAGCTTAGTCTCAGCAACTGAAAAGCAAGAGGGAGAAGGGCATTTATTGAGAAAAAGACCCTAAATTGGAGAGCAGATTTTTTTTTTTTTACAGAAACAGAGAGTCAGAGAGAGGGATAGACAGGGACAGACAGACAGGAACAGAGAGAGATGAGAAGCATCAATCATTAGTTTTTTGTTGCGACACCTTAGTTGTTCATTGACTGTTTTCTCATATGTACCTTGACCGTGGGCCTTCAGCAGACAGAGTAAGAGAGCAGAAAATTTTGGGGAAAAAAAGCATATTAAGAAATATACCTATTCCAGAAAAATAAAGCATAAAGAAACAAAGGGATAAAAAAAAACAACACCTGCATTCCTGCCTTCTCAGATATAATTCATAACTCTTATAAATGATAACTCTGAAACTAGTAATAATAACAATAACTTGTAACTATAGCTCTGCATCCTTTTTTTCTTAAGTACAGCTTATTTTTGGTTTGTTTATATTTTTGTTTTGTTTTTTAATTTGATTTTAGCAAGAGAGGAAGGGAGAGATTGAGAGGGAGAGACAGGAACAATGATCTGTTCCTGTGTGTGCCCTGACTGGGGATCGAACCCACAACCTCTGTGCTTCTGGACAATGCTCTAACCAACAGAGCTTTTTGGCTAGGGCTAGATCCTTTTCTTCACGTACTGCTTAAATATTGCAATATTATAATTATAAGCAACTCATTCTTCCTTTTGAAAATTTTTCTTAATCATTCTCTTTCATTTCTCATTCCTGATGAACTTCTTAATGTTTTCATTGCTGTGACAGGCCATCAGACAAATATTAATGTGAGGTCATAATTTTTCTTTTGTTATTACTAGTTACTTTATTTCACTCTGAATTAATTACTGATTCAATTATTTCATTAATTACTTTGTTGCCCCAGGGGTCTTACAAAGTAGAACATTTTCATGTCACCTGGTGACAACAGACTGTGAGTGAGAGAACCACTTCCTCCTTGCATCCTGGAGCCCCACACTGGGCTGTTCCATGAAGGAGAGCTGGTGTTCCTGGCCCCAGCGTGCTGGGGGCTGGGCAGGGCTGGGCGTCTGCGCTCAGGCCCTGTGGGAATCTCCTCAGGCCCCAGGGAGGACTGGGAGGAGTGAGAGTGCTGGGGGAGGGGGTGAGCATCTGCCCACGGCTCAGCAGAAGGGTCGCCTGCCACCCAGCCCTCGAGTTCCCAGGCCTTGGGTCCTCTGACCCCACAGTGTGCTGGGATGAGCTCCTTACCTGAACTGTCTCCACGATCGCCTTTCTGGCCCTTTGTTCCCTGAACCCCAGGAGCCCCCGTGTTTCCTGGAGGTCCCAGTTTCCCTGGAGGGCCTTGCAAGCCTCTGTGCCCTTGTCCTGTTGGAAAACAAAGGAAATGTGATCCGGTGTCTGTTGCTCATTCTCTTCCTCCAAAAACTCTCTACTAGATTCACATCGACTCCAGAAAGCACCGGTAAAACAGTGGTGACCTG
Source organism: Saccopteryx leptura (assembly GCF_036850995.1). NCBI lineage: Eukaryota > Metazoa > Chordata > Mammalia > Chiroptera > Emballonuridae > Saccopteryx > Saccopteryx leptura. Next base: position 81,752,458 of record NC_089511.1, read on the forward strand.
AGAAAGGAAGATACTCCTACACCCCAGGGCCAGCTTCCTGGGCGGACAGGACACCCATCCACCAGTTCCCATGTGGAAATGTGAGGTTCAGGAGAAGCACAGGGGCACCTTTGATTTGGAGAGAATGATGTTGTCCGAGAATATTCAGAGTTATTCACGGCCCATCATAATGAATGGTGAGCCTGCTGGCCCTGTGCTAGATCCCTTACCCGGGAGCATTCTGCTCTTGGAGGTGAAGAGCGAAGAAGGCAGACCAGCCTCCTGTACCTGGTTCTCCTTTTTCTCCCTTGGGTCCATCTCGCCCGTCTCTGCCTGGGGTGCCACAGGTAATCACAGAACAGGCCTTCTGGGCATTCTCACAGGTTTGCGTTTCTGCGCAGGACACCGTCACCACACACAGAACGACAGGAAGTGATAAAAACTGGAGCATGGTCCTCACCTGGTAGCGGAGGAAATTGAAGAAATTAATGGCATCACATCTTGTTCAGTCAGCGCTCGCCACCACTCTGGTGTGTGGGACACTGTGCTCACTCCCTCTGCAGACACAGGGAAATTCACAACCCCTAACTCTGAGTCACTCCCGGGCTACTAAGGAGAGAGACAAAGAAAGCATGTTAGAATTAGATCAATGCCAAAACAAAGGTAGATGCCAGAGGACTGTAATAGGAGCCTCTTCTCCCTGGGCCTCCAGTGCCCTGTGGGTACAAGGCTTTGGGGTTAAGCAGCCCCTACGCAGAAGAACCCATGGGGTCTGGACATGACAAAGTAGCTCTGTTCCTGGTGACCCGGCACAAAGGCAAGCTCATTGCTGGTGTGAGCTTTGGATCCTCTCTTGACTCCATTGTTTGAGGACAAAGTAGTCCCCAGTTTCACTCTTCTTCCCCTTCCTCTGGACCCTATGGCAGGTGACTTGATATCCTACAAGGCCCATTTAGTGACTGGACCTGGTTTATGATAGCCATTCTCTCCTTACACATAAAAATCTCTATTTTACTCTCAGAACCACAGCTGTTTCCCCAAAAGCCTGTCATTTTGTCTAAAGTCTCTACATTGATCCAGGCCACATTAAACTTCAACTTGTTTTCTTCTCTTGGTTTGAGATTTTCTACTCTGAGATGCTTTTTTTTTTTTTTTAACAGAACTGAGGCTCTTATGATCTCTGTTCACACCAGCCTGGCAGGATTGCAGCTCCTGCCTCTCCTGACAGGATTGCAGCTCCTGCCTCTCCTGACAGGATTGCAGCTCCTGCCTCTCCTGACAGGATTGCAGCTCCTGCCTCTCCTGACAGGATTGTCTGCATGCTGCCTCTCCTGACAGGACTGCAGCTCCTGCTTCTCCTGACAGGATTGCAGCTCCTGCTTCTCCTGACAGGATTGCAGCTCCTGCCTCTCCTGACAGGATTGCAGCTCCTGCCTCTCCTGACAGGATTTCAGCTCCTGCCTCTCCTGACAGGATTGTCTGCATGCTGCCCCAGAGTCCTCCCCAGCCCTGTGCCCCATCCAGCCATCAGATACCCTTCCAGCCTTTGCTCAACCTGGCTCCTCTCCCAGGAAGCCTTGGCAGCCCAGCCCCATGGGCCTCTCCCTTGCTCTTCTCTGGCTGCTAATCCCAAAGGTACTGGCCCTTGTTGCATAGCAACTCATCTGCCTACCCTCCCAGCTCCCTTAACCCTTCCTTTCCTCCAGGACTCAGTGAGAGGTAGTGAGTTGGAAGCAAACTTGATAACATTCTTCTCCACCTTTCCTTTTTCTATCTTCTTTCTTCCCTCCTTTCCCTGATTATGCTGGAGGACAAGGTCAGGCTCAAACACATCACACTTTCATTCTTCCCTTTGACTCAAAAGACAACCCTTCAGTATGCAGTTGGTTAACTGGGTCCAAGAAGGACAATATGGAAGCCCTGAGTGGGCCTGACAACCGCAGCAAAGACCCTGCCTGGACCTTACCCTGATCAAGTCAGCGGCCAGACTTCTGGCCCAGGACTCCGTCTCTGCCTCCAGAAAGGCCTTCTAGGGCCTCCTCAGAGCATGAAGGCTGTGGCAGGGAAGCTGTCCTCCAACCCAGGCCTCTGGCAGATGCCACAGCAAAGTCATGCCCAACTAGCCTGGTGACCAGGGACAGTGCTAGACTGGCCTTCAACCCAGGTTAATAAACAACTATTCTTAGAACTGCTGGATGCTGGGAAGTTCTCCAGGGCTGCTGGTGGGCTCCCCAGGCTTGGGCAGCTCTCAACTTTAATACCCTACCAGGGGTCAGCAACCTTTTTGGCTGAGAGAGCCATGAATGCCACATATTTTAAAATGTAATTCCGTGAGAGCCATACAGCAACCCGTGTACGTTACGCATTATCCAATAAAAATTTGATGTTGTCCCGGAGGACAGCTGTGATTGGCTCCAGACACCCACAACCATGAACATGAGCAGTAGGAAATGAATGGATTGTAATACATAAGAATGTTTTATATTTTTAACGTTATTATTTTTTTATTAAAGATTTGTCTGCAAGCCAGATGCAGCCATCAAAAGAGCCACATCTGGCTTGCGAGCCATAGGTTCCCGACTCCTGCCCTAAACTCCTCTTGCCACCCCTCTCTTCCATGCATCCACTTTCATAGCTTGGCAACTGGTCCTCCAGAATCTCAGACTCTCAGGATATTTCCCTACAGATACTTTTTTTATAAAAAAGACATACACAGACATTCTACGAAACAAAACCCTGCTCACGTGTGCACTTGTGTGCATGTGTACACACACACAGGCACACGCCTCCGCCTCTTGTTCTAATTAATTCACCCTTCCATTTGTTTGCTTTACGGTAACACTGGCTTACCTCATTCAGAACATTTATCAAATATCTTCCTTGGATGCTCACAGAGCTAGGCACAAACAGAAGTATTTGTAGGTAACTTACCGTACATTCACAGCTGAATGTGGCATTTGCATTAGCTGTTCAAAGACTAGGACACTTCCCTCTATCTTTGCAGAATTGTTTGTTGTGATTCAGATTTCAGCTTAAATATTATCTCTGGAGAAAGGGCTTTTCCTAACCACGTGACTTTAAGTAGCTTCGGTAGTGAAATTGTAATTCTCTGTTCGCATTCTCTGTCTCTATCTCTATGTAAATAATCTTCTTTATTTGGTTGCGTGTTTACTGACCACCTGACTCCTTTAGAATGGGAACAAATGTCTTGTTCCTCAGCTGTGGTATCCCCACCGAGACGAGCGCCTGGACAAAGAGTTGATGCTCAATAGGTATTAATGGGAGAACTGAACCCTCCAGCTCATGTCCTCAGAGCAACCCTCTTGCTTTCTCTACAGCTAGAGTGAACATGTGAACATCTGTGACCACTTTTTCAGAGTTCTTGTCTTTTTAGGGCTGGAACTTCATTTGATTCACCTTGTCTCCAGGGTGCAACCCAGGGCTGGGTGCACAGAGGACGCCCTGAGCGAGTGAGAGGCACAGGCCATGAGCAGAGTAGAGAGCATACCAGTCTGTTGCTCCTCTGTGCCTGGGTTCCCAGGGGTGTCCAGTTCCCATTGCTAAAACCTGATCAGGCGACTTTTTCGAGTCCCCGACATGAACTTTGATTCCTGCCCTCCCCCCAACATACACTCACTCTTTGAAACACTTAATCTTATCAAATGACTCCAAAAGTTTGCTTTGTCCCTGGTGGGGAGCAGGAACAGGGCCCCCTTTCTTGGATTCTGCTTTGTAATTGGTGTTTGACATCTCAAAAGTCATCAGTCCTGTGTACTCAAGTCCTCAGGCCCTGTTCAGCCCTCCCAGGTTCCTGTTGTAAAGGAGCCTGCCAGGCACTAAGAGAGGCCCATTGTAAAGAAGACCCCTCTCAGGGCTGTGTTTCCTGGTGGCATTGACACAACTTTGAAGGACCCAAAGGCTCAGAAAACAAGGAACAGTCAACCCATACAGCAAATGAACAGACCTCCCGGAAAGGTGGAAATCTGAAATTGAGTGACTTACGTAAAACCAACCCTACATGTGCTATAGACTTAGAGGAAGGGGGGCCTGGTACAGAAGGGAGAGTACAAGGCAGGAGGAGGGAAGAATGTGCACTATCAGCAAAGGGCAATGAGGAAACCTTGACTCTGTGGAGAAAAAGATCCTCCACAGAACATGCATATCCACAAGTCTGTCCTCTCAGAGATCTGAGATTTGTATGAATGTTATTATTACTATTTGCAATAATTATCATTAATAAATTTTTCTGTTTATGTCAAGATGAACAATTTTTTTCAAATGTCTCAGCTTATCACAGCCCAGTGCACCATGGGGACATAAAAGCAATAGAGGAGTTTATCTCAGGCAAAACCTCAGGATTTGCTCAGATGAAATGAGGTAAATTTGAGTTCACCTTGAAAAATTCACCAAACAAAGTAGAAAATAAGCAGAGTGAAAGCTGACTGAGGGGCCAAGGCTCAGACATCGTCCTCCAAGGGACAATCTAAGATGGCGGCAGAGTAGGTGGATGTTATACTCACCTCTTCCAAGAACTAGTCTAGAATTACAACTATAATACAGTACAATCAACCTGAATAACCAACTGAAGACTAGCTGAAGAGAAGTCTTATAACCAAGGATTTACAGAAGAAGCCACATTGAGACAGGTAGGAAGGGCAGGGACACAAAAAGGGCTGGCCTTGCTCCTACAGGTAGGGGATGAGATTCTGGAAGGATATCTCAGCTGCAAAGTTTCCCCTTGAGGGATACGGGTTGCTGGGCTCCCCAGCCCAGAGCTCCAGAGCAAGGAAGAGGCACCCACATAACATCTGGCTGTGAAAATCAATAGGGATTCTATCTGCCAGGGAGAGATGGAATGCTACAAGAGATATAGGCAGCCTCTTAAAGGGCCAACACACAAAATCTCATTCACAGCCACTCATCCTATGCTCCAGTGGAGGGAAGGTGAAGAGGACTAGTGTTGCTGAGGAAACAACCACCAAGATCCTTGTGCTAAGTCACTCTCCTACACCTCAGATGCCATCTTTCTTGGGTAGAGCGTTCTCCTCCTTATTGGCATCAGCCTGGGGGCATTCAATAACTCCACTTTCTGGACTCCCTACCACCCCACCCTGTGGCACTCACTCCCTGCTGAGGAGTCAGCTGCTTAGGTTGTGGTATAGAGGTCTGGGTAGACTCATGGATAAGAAGAATTAACATCATTAAAATGTCCATACTACCCAAAAGAGTCTATGAAATTAACTAAATTCTTATCAAGATACCAATGGCATATTTCACAGAACTAGAACAAATATTCCAAAAATTTATATGGAGCCACACAAGATCCCAAATAGACATAGCAATCTTGAGAAAGAAGAACAAATTTAGAGGAATGATGTTACTTGATAGAAAATTATACTAGAAGGCCACATAAATCAAAACAGCATGATACTGGCATAAAACAGGCATATAGATCAATGGAACAGAACAGAGATCTCAGAAAGAAACCCATGTCTCTATGGTTAATTAATATTTGACAAAGGAAGCAAGAACATACAATGGGGTAGATAGTTTATTCAATAAATGGTGTTCAGAAAATGGACAGATATGTGCAAAAAATGAAGTTAGACCACCTTATACCATATACAAGAATAGACTCAAAATAGATTAAAGACTTAAATGTAAGAGTCAAAACCATAAAAATCCTTAAAAAAAACATAAGCAGAAAAATCTTGGACATTTCTCATAGCAACACTTTTTTTTCCCCCTGATACATCATCTTAGGCAAAGGAAACAGAAGAAAAAACAAACCAATGAGACATCAAACTAAAATGATTTTGCACAACAAAGGAAACCATCCACAAAATGAAAAGACAACCCATTGAATGAGAGAGCATATTGACTAAAGATACATCTACTAAGGGGTTAATATCCAAAATTTAAAAAGAACTTATGCAACTAAATAAAAAATCAAACAATCCAATTAAAAATGTGGGTGAAGGAACTGAATAGATACTTCTTCATAGAGGACATAGGATGGCCAATAGTCATGAGAAGATGTTCAATGTCACTAATTATTAGAGAAATGCAAATTAAAACCATAATGAGGTATCATCTCACACTTGTCTGAATGGGTATAATCAATAACTCAACAAGCAACAAGTGTTGGTGAGGATGTGGAGAAAAGGGAACCCTCCTGAACTGTTGGTGAGAATTCAGACTGGTGCAGCCACTGTGGAAAACGCTATGGAGTTTCTGCAAAACATTCAAAATGAAACTGCCTCATGATCCAGCAATTCCACTTCTGGGAATATATATGAAGAAACCCAAAACACTAATTCGAAAGCATATATGCACCCCTATGTTCACTGCAGCATTATTTACAATAGCCAAAATTTGGAAGCAGACCAAGTGCCTATCATTAGATGAGTAGATAAAAAAGCTGTGGTGGCCTGATCTGTGGTGGCACAGTGGATAAAGCATCGACCTGGAACCCTGAAGTTGCTGGTTCAAAACCCTGGACTTGCCTGGTCAAAGCACATATAGGAGTTGATGCTTCCTGCTCCTCCCCCACGTCTCTCTCTCTCTCTCTCTCTCTCTTTCTCTCTCTCTCTCTCTTCTATAAAATAAATAAAATCTTAAAAAAAAAAAGCTGTGGTACGTTTACACCATGGAATACTCATCCGTAAAGAAGAAGGGAATCTTGCCCTGACCAGATAATTCAGTTGGTTAGATCATTGTCCTGATATGCCAAGGTTGTGGGTTTGATCCTTCATCAGGGCACATACAGGAATAGATAGATGTTTCTGTCTCTCTTCCTTCTTCTCTCTCTAAAATCAATAAATAAAAATTTAAAAAGAGAAATCTTACCTTTTACCATAATATAGATGGGCCTAGAGAGTATTATGTTAAGTGAAATAAGCTAGTCAGAAAAAGACAAATACCATATTATTTCACTTATATGTGGAATGTAATGAACAAAACAAACAAAATAGAAACAGACTCATTGATACAGAGAACAGACTGACAGCTGCTAGAGGGAATGGTGGTGGGGGGGCCTGGGGGAAACATTGAAAGGATTAAGCAAAAAAGAAACCCTCATAGACACAGACAAAAGTATGGTGATGAACAGAGAGAAAGGGGTGGGGTGGGGGTGTAGAAGAGAGCAAAGGGGGATAAATGGTGATGGAAGGAGACTTGACTTGGGATGGTGAACACGCATACAGTGCACAGATGATGTGTTAGAGAATGCACACCGGAAACCCATATAATTTTATTAACCAGTGTCACCCCAATAAATTTAATAATTTTTTAAAAAAACAAATAGTTCTCCAAGCATTGCTGACTTTGTGCAACAGAAAAGTTAATATTTTTAAAAGGCAGTATAAATAAAGAATAAACAAAAATAATAAATAAATAGGAAACAATAAATTGATAAAATAAAAATTAAATACTATATTTAATGAACTAAAGTAAGGAAATACTATAGATCTAATAATAAAACAAAAAACTGGTTTCTTGAAAAAAAAATAAAAAATTTGCAAATATGACCATGATATTTTGAATTATTAGTCCTCAATTATTAGTCCTCACTTCTCCTTATCATAGAAAATTATATCCAAGCCCTTTGTAGAGTCTCCCACTAGAGAGAGTGCATGGAGTACACATCCCAACCCTTTGCTGTCAGGCTGGGCTGTGTAACAGCAGACAGGAAGGAGCAGTGTCTGGGAATGGTCATGTAGCTTTACCCTGGCCTCTTACTGATTTTTCCAATTATGGGAAGAATATATCCCTTGTCGCCACTGATACCTGAATAATCATATGATGTGGAGCAGATACTTACCCACCTAATAGCCTGAAGTAAAAAAACAGCTAATGGTTAATAGTTAATGGTTAATAGCATAGTCTCTGGAATCTGACTTCCTGTGTTTATAGTCTAGTTCCACCATTCACAGGCTGCATGATCTTTGACATATCACTTTAATCTCTACTTGCATCAATATTCTTATCTGTAAATTGGGGATAATAAGGTTAAGGAGGATGACATGAGTTAATACAAGTATAGTGTCTGGCAGAAAGTAAGTGTGATGAGAGTATCAGCCATTAGGTCAAGTAGGGTATATCCCAGGAATGTAAGGATGGTTCGTACAAAAAAATGAATCCATGTAACTCACTAATTTAATATATAACAAATTTAAGAGTCTTACTACTGATATGTACAAGCTTAAAACTAGAAGTTCACCCTGTTCTCCAAACTAATACATGGTCTTGAAATTCTTCATATATTTTCTTCCCAGACCCCTACAATGCAAACCTTTCTAGGGTTGATTGAAAATATAGTCCAAACAAATGATTGTTGTCCTCTAGTTTTGTCATTAAAACCTCAGTTTCATCTCTGATTCATCACTATTCTGGCCATAGAGTGGTGGCTTCTTGAAGTGAAGGGTGAGCAGTGGCCTTCTCTCCTGTTTCTTTTATATGTGGTGTGTAGAGAAAATGATGGTGCCAAACATAAACTATACCCACTTACATGTCAGTGGGGACATTGCTTCATCTTGGCCCACTCTGACTGGTTGTTGGGTCCCTTTGTTTACTGATTACAAAGGACAATGCTTCTCAGGAGCTAGCTCTTCAGACAAGGGACTCTGTAAGAGCCTCTTCACATTCCCTACCTTCAACATCATGTCAGTGGACATTTAAATTCATAGTCTCTTGTTCTTTGAGTCCCTGTGTCTCTGCTTCAAGAGAACAACTGGCTCATAATTAGGGTTTAACCCCAGATAGCTTCCATGACATTGGCATTCACATGGCCCCAGGGAAACTCCATCCAAGTGACGGAAAGCCACATTACCCCACACACTCCTGCTCCCAGTTCTAGTCTCCCCTTTCCTCATCTCCTCATGTCTCAGCAAGATAAGGTCATCTGCTGGTTTTGTATTTCAGTCACTTTAGAACAGGGGTCCCCAAACTATGGCCCACGGGCCACATGTGGCCCCCTGAGGCTATTTATCCGGCCCCCGCTGCACTTCCGGAAGGGGCACCTCTTTCATTGGTGGTCAGTGAGAGGAGCATAGTTCCCCTTGAAATACTGGTCAGTTTGTTGATTTGACTTTACTTGTTCTTTATTTTAAATATTGAATTTGTTCCCATTTTGTTTGTTTTTTACTTTAAAATAAGATATGTGCAGTATACATAGGGATTTGTTCATAGTTTTTTTTATAGTCCGGCCCTCCAAAGATCTGAGGGACAGTGAACTGGCCCCCTGTGTAAAAAGTTTGGGGACCCTGCTTTAGAACAAGATATAATCCCCTCATTTCTCTTAAGTGGTTTAATCAAGGAAGGTGAAGTGATTTGGGTATTCCTACTTGCAAAGATTAGAAAGAGCATAGTGTCTCCTCCCCCAGCCCCTGGGAGAAAAGAGGAAAGGATAATTTCTACCCAAGGTACCGACCTTTACTCCTCCTTATACTGACCAAGGGGATGAGAATTCCTAAATCACTCGTGCTGAACAGCCCCCTCCAACAGGTTCCACTGTGTGGAATCACTCGTGCTGAACAGCCCCCCCCCTCCACGCAGGTTCCACTGTGTGGAATCACTCGTGCTGAACAGCCCCCCCCCCCCACGCAGGTTCCACTGTGTGGAATCACTCATGCTGAACAGCCCCCTCCATGCAGGTTCCACTGTGTGGAATCACTCATGCTGAACAGCCCCCTGCACGCAGGTTCCACTGTGTGGAATCACTCGTGCTGAACAGCCCCCTCCACGCAGGTTCCACTGTGTGGAATCACTCGTGCTGAACAGCCCCCTCCACGCAGGTTCCACTGTGTGGAATCACTCGTGCTGAACAGCCCCCCCCACGCAGGTTCCACTGTGTGGAATCACTCATGCTGAACAGCCCCCCTCCACGCAGGTTCCACTGTGTGGAATCACTCGTGCTGAACAGCCCCCCCCCCACGCAGGTTCCACTGTGTGGAATCACTCATGCTGAACAGCCCCCCTCCACGCAGGTTCCACTGTGTGGAATCACTCGTGCTGAACAGCCCCCTCCAGCAGGTTCCACTGTGTGGAATCACTCATGCTGAACAGCCCCCTCCACGCAGGTTCCACTGTGTGGAATCACTCATGCTGAACAGCCCCCTCCACGCAGGTTCCACTGTGTGGAATCACTCGTGCTGAACAGCCCCCCCCACGCAGGTTCCACTGTGTGGAATCACTCGTGCTGAACAGCCTCCTCCATGCAGGTTCCACTGTGTGGAATCACTCGTGCTGAACAGCCTCCTCTATGCAGGTTCCACTGTGTGGAATCACTCGTGCTGAACAGCCCCCCCCTCCACGCAGGTTCCACTGTGTGGAATCACTCATGCTGAACAGCCCCCTCCAGCAGGTTCCACTGTGTGGAATCACTCGTGCTGAACAGCCCCCCCCCACGCAGGTTCCACTGTGTGGAATCACTCGTGCTGAACAGCCCCCCCCACGCAGGTTCCACTGTGTGGAATCACTCGTGCTGAACAGCCCCCCCCTCCACGCAGGTTCCACTGTGTGGAATCACTCGTGCTGAACAGCCCCCCCCCTCCACGCAGGTTCCACTGTGTGGAATCACTCATGCTGAACAGCCCCCTCCAGCAGGTTCCACTGTGTGGAATCACTCATGCTGAACAGCCCCCTCCACGCAGGTTCCACTGTGTGGAATCACTCATGCTGAACAGCCCCCTCCAGCAGGTTCCACTGTGTGGAATCACTCATGCTGAACAGCCCCCTCCACGCAGGTTCCACTGTGTGGAATCACTCATGCTGAACAGCCCCCTCCACGCAGGTTCCACTGTGTGGAATCACTCGTGCTGAACAGCCCCCCCCCACGCAGGTTCCACTGTGTGGAATCACTCGTGCTGAACAGCCTCCTCTATGCAGGTTCCACTGTGTGGAATCACTCATGCTGAACAGCCCCCTCCACGCAGGTTCCACTGTGTGGAATCATTCATGCTGAACAGCCCCTCCCCACGCAGGTTCCACTGTGTGGAATCACTCGTGCTGAACAGCCCCTCCCCACGCAGGTTCCACTGTGTGGAATCACTCGTGCTGAACAGCCCCCTCCATGCAGGTTCCACTGTGTGGAATCACTCATGCTGAACAGCCCCCTCCACGCAGGTTCCACTGTGTGGAATCACTCATGCTGAACAGCCCCCCCCACGCAGGTTCCACTGTGTGGAATCACTCGTGCTGAACAGCCCCCCCCCCCACGCAGGTTCCACTGTGTGGAATCACTCGTGCTGAACAGCCTCCTCTATGCAGGTTCCACTGTGTGGAATCACTCATGCTGAATAGCCCCCCCCCACACGCAGGTTCCACTGTGTGGAATCACTCGTGCTGAACAGCCCCCTCCATGCAGGTTCCACTGTGTGGAATCACTCGTGCTGAACAGCCCCCTCACACAGGTTCCACTGTGTGGAATCACTCATGCTGAACAGCCCCCTCCACGCAGGTTCCACTGTGTGGAATCACTCATGCTGAACAGCCCCCTCCATGCAGGTTCCACTGTGTGGAATCACTCGTGCTGAACAGCCCCCTCCAGCAGGTTCCACTGTGTGGAATCACTCATGCTGAACAGCCCCTCCCCTCCACGCAGGTTCCACTATGTGGAATCACTCATGCTGAACAGCCCCCTCCAGCAGGTTCCACTGTGTGGAATCACTCATGCTGAACAGCCTCCTCTATGCAGGTTCCACTGTGTGGAATCACTCATGCTGAACAGCCCCCTGCACGCAGGTTCCACTGTGTGGAATCACTCATGCTGAACAGCCCCCCCCACGCAGGTTCCACTGTGTGGAATCACTCATGCTGAACAGCCTCCTCTATGCAGGTTCCACTGTGGGGCCTATGGGACATTTCTGCAACTTTAAAAGATGGGGCCCTTAAAACCTATTATTCTCCCTAGGAGTGGACATGCCTCATCATGCTCTAGACATGATGTTAGTGTTAATAGACTAAAGGAAATACAAAAAAGTCATCTGATAAAGTTCAGTAGATATTCATGATTAAAATCAATCATAGCAGACTAGAAAAAAGAGGGAACTGCTTTTCCTTGATAAGAGGTATCTATCAGAAACCTAAAATAAGCAATATTTTCAATGGTGAAATATTGGAAGTGTTCCCATTTATACATTCAGGGCCCCCCAAAAGACATCATTTGTCATAATGTCTTCAACAATATCAAGTCTACCAGAAAGTTCTATCCGTTTCTATCACAAGTTTCGACACGTAAGCACATGTTTATTTGGCGCATGTGTGCCTCTCTATTTTTATCACTTAATGTATACATACTGATGTAGCAAATTAACTAAAACAAAGTTGATTCATGTTAGTCTTATGTGTGAAGCGATAGTGTACCCATGGCTACTGACAAAGTTCATTTATGCCACTGTATTTTTACAAATTTAACAAGGAAGAAATGCTACAGAAGCATGTAGAAATTTATCGAAAGTGTTTGGTGAAGGTACAGTTTCTGATAGGACATGCAGAAGATGGTTCGAAAAATTCGAAATGGGTGATTTCGACCTTTCTGATAAGCCATGTTCTGGACAACCATCTTTGATGGATGACGATGTTGTTAAGACCATGTTGGAGCAAGATCCTTTTCTGACAACATCGGAGATCGCAGAAAGGCTTAATTCAGCTCAGCAAAACATTTTGGACCATATTCGGAAGATAGAATTGATGTGGAAATATTCAAGATGGGTGCCACATGAATTAAATCAGAAGAATTTGGATGATCGAGTCGTCATATGCACATCTCTGCTTGCTCGGAACAAAATCAAGCCCTTCTTGAACCAGATGATAACTGGGGATGAAAAGTGGATTACCTACGAAAATATTGTAAAGAAAAGGGCATATTGTGAACCCGGAAACCTAGCCCTTCCACCTCTAAACCAAATTTGACTCTGAATAAGAGAATTTTGTGTATATGGTGGGACATTCGAGGACTAATACGTTATGAGCTCTTAAAACTGAATGAAAAGCTCAATTCGGAGAAGTATTGTCAGCAACTGGATAATTTAAAGACAGCAGTCCAAGAAAAGAGGCCGGTGATGTTCAATAGGAAGAACATCATACTGCATCATGATAATGCCAGGCCACATGCTGCTTTGGGGACTCGTCAAAAAATTGCAGAACTAGGCTGGGAAATTCTGTTGCATCCACCATATACCCCAGACTTAGCACCCTCCGACTATCACTTGTTTTTGTCCTTACAAAATTTTTTGAAGGGCAAAAAATTCAAAAATGAAGAAGATATCAAACAAGCACTGGTTCAATTTTTCGCATCAAAAGATAAAACATTTTTCAAAAATGGGATATACAAATTGCCCTCACACTGGCAAGAAATCATTAATAATAATGGCAATTATATTATTTAATAAAGTTTATTGACGGTAAGAAAAATTTGTATTTTGTTTTATTCCAAAAATGGACAGAACTTTCTGGTAGACCGTATATATAGGGATTCTTGGCACCTTGAAAACTATAAGAATGATATATAAAAAATGTAAATATCATAATGAATTGGCCAAAGCTTGTCATCTGTCAATACAATCATATATTTATAAAATATAAGATAATTATATTAGAATTATTAGGGGACAAATGAGAATCCAGAAAGATGTATGAATATAAGATCAACAAAAAATAAATCAATAGTTTTCTTATAAACCATCAATAATTATTTTAAAATGTGATAAAAGTAGTATAGTAACAATAGCAAGTAAAACCACAAAATAAGCAAAAAATAACCTAATAAGAAATGAGAAAATGTCAAGTTTTGGAGGCTTAGACTATTCATCTATGAAACAGGGAAAATACACTTCTCCTTCTTGCTCTTTTGAACAGGGGTCCCAAACTACGGCCCGCGGGCCTCATGCAGCCCCCCGCACTTCCGGAAGGGGCACCTCTTTCATTGGTGGTCAGTGAGAGGAGCATAGTTCCCATTGAAATACTGGTCAGTTTGTTGATTTAAATTTACTTGTTCTTTATTTTAAATGTTATATTTGTTCCCTTTTTGTTTTTTTACTTTAAAATAAGATATGTGCAGTGTGCATAGGGATTTGTTCATAGTTTTTTTTATAGTCCGGCCCTCCAATGGTCTGAGGGACAGTGAACTGGCCCCCTGTGTAAAAAGTTTGGGGACCCCTGCTTTTGAATTTTGAGTAAGGCTCAATAATTTGTGTGCTGGGCCCTAAGCACATGTAGCCAGGTGACCACATTAAAAATTATCATTCATGGGAAAAAAAGCTATTTCTGCTCATTCCCATCTGGCTGTGTGGGTTCTGATCCAGAGCTTCCTCTTGCCTAAGAAGAGAATTATGTGCAGTGAGAAAGTGCATTAGAAGATGTTAAGGTAGGAGAAGCAAGGGCCTTTCTGAAGACAGGACCCATATGTGGTTGCCTCCTCAAGCCAGTAGGGACATGGTCTTATCCCCACAGAGCACTGGGGCATGGTCCCATTCCATGCATACCTGAGACTGGGGTGACCCACAGAGGCCTGGGACAGAGCCCTGACTATGGGAAACAACCAGGTGGCGGAGTGGAAAATAGAAGATATAATGTCACCACCCAAAATGGACTACATAGACTTAGAGCAGGAGTTATCTTAACACCAGCCATCAATACTGATGTTCCTTCACATGTTTTCTTTCTTTCTTTCTTTTTTTTAAGTGAGAGGAGAGACAGACATTCGCATACGCCCCAACCAGGATCCACCTGGTAAAACCCACTAGGGGGCAATGCTCTGCCCATCTGGGGCCCTTGCTCCGTTGCTCAGCAACCGAGCCATTTTTTTTTTTTTTAGTGCCTCAGGCAGAGGCCACGGAGCCATCCTCAGTGCCCAAGGCCAACTCGCTGGAACCAATTGAGCCATGGTTGCAAGAGGGGAAGAGAGAGAGAGAGAAAGGATTGGGAGGAGTAGAGAAGCAGATGGTTGCTTCTCCTGTGTGCTCTGACTGGGAATTAGACCCGGGACATCCACATACTGGGCCGATGCTCTACCACTGAGCCAACTGGCCAGGGCCATCCAGGTGTTTTCTGTCGCTCCCTAATTGCCCGTATAACCCCTTCCACCCAACAAAGAAAACATAACCTGAGACCGACTTTTTCATTTTTTAAGTAAGTGAGGGCTCTGAGCCAGTTAAGTTGATCTATAAAAATACCAAAATGTGATGTTTCTTGGAACCAGAGCAATGGAAATACATGTTCACACATTCATAATTTATTACACTTCAATCATCTCTGTTCAGCAGGAGGGTGGGGCAGTCAAGATCATGAGCTTCAGGTTTAGGTAGATAGGTTTGAATCCAGTCCCTGCCACTTTCTCCACAAACTCAAAAGTGTTTAATTTCTCTAAGTTTCAGTGTTCTCATATAAAAAAAAAACATGGAAAGTAATGCTGGTCCTTTGGCATTGTGTAAATATTAAGTAATATTTCATTTGCTAGAAGTACTTGTCAGGGTTCTTGGCACAGTACCTGTATGTGCTGCCTAAACAGTAAGTGGTGTGATGAGTGGTGTGAACACCACGTGAGATCTGAAGCTGAGTGGAGGTGTGTTCATCAGCAGGAAGTTATGTCTGGCGTGAGGGTAAGAGCTTCTCTAGAGGTACAGGCTAGCTGCTTTTAGGCCAGGAAGTCAAGCTGGCACCCCAAGACCCAGGGAAGTGGATGATACATACCAATGACTATGGTTGTGTTGGCTTTCACCATGCTGGGCCACCAGTGGCCCTCTGAGCCTATGGAGAGATTGACCACATGTGTTCCAGGGCTCCCAGGCTGCCATATAACCCCAAATTTCCAAATTCCCAGAAGTCTCCATGTTTCTGTCATACATTTAACCAGAACTTGTAAATTTTGATGGGACTGTGCAGGGGTGAGCTGCAGAGAAAGGGCAGAGGGGGCCAGGAAGCAGGCACCTGTGTGGGATTTTGAAGGAACCTTCCATTCCAGGACCTCATGGTTGCCATCTATAAATGAAGGAACTGGACGAGTGGAGGAAGGAAGGAGAGAAGTCTCTATCTCTTGACAAATGGCAAAGTCAGGAGTGGCTGCTAGAGTGTGGTGCGGGGAAGGAGCTCCAGGGGCGTGTCAGACTGATTAGTGATCAAGTGGGAGAGTCAGGGCCCAGCTGGGGAGTGGAGTGGCTGAGAATGCTTCCAACTCAAATAGCCACAAATAAATGTTGTTGATGAAGAGTTATAGCATCTCATATGTCAGATGGATCTACAAGATGGAAGCTGAAAGGCAAGGCAGGACTCTGTCTATCCTGTGGTTTTGATGCCTGCTCAAAATTCACAGATGGTCAGTCGGTACTGCAGGCAGTTCTTGTCGTTCCACTGCCCATCTTTGTACATCTCCACACACTTTTCTTTGCCCCGACCCCTGGGCTCTCCTGGGTACCAGCTGGTGTAATTCACAGGGGCCCCATCCAGGTAGTTGAAGACTCCAGGGGTGGGGCCCTCAATCAGGCCCAGGTAGGCATAAGTGTTGTGCTTCTTCACAATGCTTGCAATGGCTTCATTCTCTTCTAGACTCCTTGGGACTGCAATGCTGCCACCCAATTTGAGACATGACTCTCTAATGGCATCAAAATTGGCTGACTGCCCATTGGTGGAGAAGACTTTCTCTCCCACTTTCAGCATGGAGCCCTGCAAACTGAGGACTGAGAGCAGAGGAGTCTGGGTCAGGCGTCTTTGTCTCACTTGGGCTCTCTGCCTCTATACTCTCTCCAGTCTCTTCATCTCTGCATCTCTGTCTTACCTCCTCTCCAATCCTAGCTTTCACAATTCTCCTCTTTGCTCTCATCATTCTGTTCATTCACTCATGCATTTAAGCAATTATTTATTAACTGCCCCTATAAGTATGTGCCCAAAACTGCAATTTTTTAAGTGAGAGGAGGGGAGGTAGAGAGACAACTGGGATCCTCCTGGCAACCCTCATCGGGAGCCGATGCTCGAATCAACTGAGCTGTTGCCTAAGGCTGACACTCAGACCAGCCGAACCACTGGCTGCAAGAGAGGAAGAGAGAGAGGGAGGGGAAGAGCAGCAGACGGTCTCTTTTCATGGGTTCCCTGACTGGGGATCGAACCTGGGACGTCCATACATCAGGCCAATGTTCTATTCACTGAACAAACTCGCCAGGGCCAAAAAACAGCAATTTCTTGGGATTCAGTAGAAAGTAAGATAGGCCGAGAACTTGCTTTCCCCCAAGGAGTGGATCCGTGTCCACGTCTGTCCTCTCTGGGCCATCTTAGAGGTCAGAAAAGGGGAGCATCATTTCCTCCAAGACATGCATGTCCACACCCATGTGTCATATCTTTAGGTTATAGAGCCTGGTGTTGAGGATGAGGGAAACTTATGGGAGACCCCTTATCCTAAAGGCTCTAAGGGGTCCCTTACCTCCCATCGACTGCAAGATTTGATGTCTCAAGTCATGGAGTGTGGTTTGGAGCTCCTCATCTAGATAAGCTGGAAGCCCTGTAGAGAAAACCCCATCCAGCATGAGGGCATACCAACTGAGACCCCCCACTTGCTGCCAAACAGGTGTGATACCAGCTTTGCCTGGCATTCTTCCCTCTACTTGTCCATAGCCACTGCCCAGGCCCCAGGTTGTTAGGGTCCCCTACACTGGAGCGTGCTCCCACCCTCCTGCACACTTGTCCTTACACCTGCTGAGCCTCCCCTCCTCTCCTCTCCCCCCTCCCCTCCCCTCCCCTCCCCTCCTCCCCTCTCCTCCCTTCCCCTCTCCTCTCCTCCCCTCCCCTCCTCCCCTCTCCTCCCTTCCCCTCTCCTCTCCTCCCCTCCCCTCCCCTCCCCTCCCCTCCCCTCCCCTCCCCTCCCCTCCCCTCCCCTCTCCTCTCCTCTCCTCCCCTCCCCTCCCCTCCCCTCCCCTCCCCTCTCCTCCCCTCTCCTCTCCTCCCCTCCCCTCCCCTCCCCTCCCCTCCCCTCCCCTCCCCTCCCCTCCCCTCCCCTCTCCTCTCCTCTCCTCCCCTCCCCTCCCCTCCCCTCCCCTCCCCTCCTCCTCTCCCCTCCCCTCCTCCCCTCTCCTCCCCTCCCCTCCCCTCCCCTCCCCTCCCCTCCCCTCCCCTCTCATCTCCTCTCCTCTCCTCTCTTCTCCTCTCCACTCCTCTCCCCTCCCCTCTCCTGCCATAGCCTTTAATGGCTCTGTCTGCCCAGCTCTGTGGGTTTTTCTGGTTGTTGGGCAGAGCCTCCTCCCCCGCCTTCCACCTAGGGAAAGTGTGGTTCCCTCTGCACACTCCTGAAGGACCTTAAGTACTACACAGAACTTCCAAGTTTCCCTCTTCGCGTGGGGCTCCCAATCACACCATCCGCTTGGATCTTTGGTCCACATAACGTCCTCCACCTTTCACCATGCTCCGGGTGCCTCACCCTTAAGAAGTGCCTCCCCTGCTTCCTAGCACTGCCCCATTACTTACATCACACACCCTGTGCTCCTACAGCAGCCATGATGCATAGGGAACTTTCTACACCCATTGGTCCCTGCATTGTGGGCTGCTACCCAGACCCTTCCAATTTCCTTCCTCAACCTCATATTCTCTTATTTAGGTTGAGCAGCATACCCTTTGGGGGCCTCCATGGTTTTGTTTGATTCCTTCACCCCTCGTGTGACAGTCAAATGGGCACTGTGCCCATGTTGCCCCTGACCGCCTTCCCCACCCTGCTTACCTGGAGGGCCTTTTTCACCACGTTCGCCCTTATCTCCACGCTCTCCAGGGGCACCAGGGACTCCAGTTAGCCCATCCCGCCCAGGAAGGCCTGGCATTCCTCCAGGGGGGCCCATGGGGCCTGAGGAGAGAAGGGGAAACGAATGTATGCTATCTAGCATCCACAACAGGTTGGACTCGCATGACTGGACCTCCATGAACAGCCAGGCTACCTTATCAGTGCAGGGCTGTTGTAGTCTAATGGCCCTGGGACACTCCTACAGTGCCCCACCCTCCAGGACACCTGGGCCACTGTCCCTCGGCTGCAGTACCTGGAGGCCCAGGGTCTCCTTTGACACCATCTCTTCCGTCTCTGCCCGGCAGGCCATGCGATCCTGGACTGCCAGGGATGCCCGGGCTCCCACCACAAACTTCTTTCACATCACACTCGATGCCAGAGACCACCAGCAGGACAAGGGTGAGGACCAGAGAGCAGAGCAACATCGCTTCTGTTCCAGCTGCTCCTCCTGCGGAAGGGAAGGGCTGTTGGCCCCAACGAAGCATTTGCGAAGGTGTCCCCTCCCCCACATAGCTGTGCCTGAAGGTGTCCCCTCCCCCACATAGCTGTGCCTGAAGGTGTCCCCCCCCACATAGCTGTGCCTGAAGGTGTCTCCTCCCCCACATAGCTGTGCCTGAAGGTGTCCCCCCCCACATAGCTGTGCCTGAAGGTGTCCCCTCCCCCACATAGCTGTGCCTGAAGGTGTCCCCTCCCCCACATAGCTGTGCCTGAAGGTGTCCCCCCCACATAGCTGTGCCTGAAGGTGTCCCCTCCCCCACATAGCTGTGCCTGAAGGTGTCCCCCCCACACATAGCTGTGCCTGAAGGTGTCCCCCCCCACATAGCTGTGCCTGAAGGTGTCCCCTCCCCCACATAGCTGTGCCTGAAGGTGTCCCCTCCCACATAGCTGTGCCTGACGGCCAGCGCAGGCACAGGGGGAGCTCCGGGAAGACCCCAACTATCCTTGGGAACCCCTGGCATCACCTGCATCTCACTTGATCTCATGCCCCACTGTTCTGCCCTGGGGTGGGGTGGTACCTGGGCGGCCAAGGAGGAACAGGGTACAGAGCTCTGGAGAGTTAGAGGACCTGGCTGTAAAGGAGGTCCTTTACACCTTGCTGTGTGACCATGGGGAACTCACTTCACCACTCTTAACTTCAGCTGAAACTTCTGTTCCCTGGAGACACCTGACCTATCCCTCCCAGGCTGTTGGGAGGAGGGGTGGGTCACTCACTCACTTCATGTGTCCCTTATACTCTCAGCCCCTCTCCTCTCAGGTTCTAAGGGATCATGATCCTGAGGATAAGTGAAGATGACCAGGGTGTGTGGCCTGGCCACTCCAAGATGGTCAATGACAGGGAGACCAACTTGGCAGGCTGTCCTCTGCCCCCTGGCAGGCCCTGCTGGGTTCCGAGTGGGAATGGACCCGGCTGAGGAGCCCAGTGAAGTATAAGGATACTGGCAAGCCCACCTGCTTGCAACATAGTTAAAATCCTGTGAGTCAACAGCAGGGGTGTGTGGGGAGGCCCCTCCTTCCCCGCTCAGCCTTGCATTAAGCCTGTGACTGCAGGGTGGTTCTCACTGGCTGCATCGCAGGCCCTGGAGAACACCCAGGGGAGGGGGCTACACTCACCTACACTAACAGAGCCCACGTGGATCTGTCTCCAGGTCAGAGTGGAGAGGTGCACAGCACCATTTATACAGACGTAGGCTACCAGCTTTCCTCTCTGCCCTGGAGAGGCTCCTGTCACAAGGGCCTCTGCTCCGGGGAGGGCCAGGCAGGAAGCAGCTCTTGTGTTTGTAGAGCCGTTTCCTCAGAGAGCTCTCAGGCTGGAGGGCACTTAGGAAGCATGCTCTAAGAAGGGAAACTTTCCATGGCCTGGAGGTCCCCTCCCATGTTTCCAGGCAGTGCAGGATGAGAGCACTATACACAGGGCCTGACGGAGACACATGGCAAGGACACCCTCCCTCTCCTGGGCCTCAGTTCCCCATCCTGGCTGGTGACATGCTCACAGTCGAGGATCACCAACCCCAAATGCTCACCACAGGAAAGAACAGACCAAGGCTGGACTCTTCACAGGAGAGCAAAGAGGCAGCTCAGCAACATGCAGGGCCATGTCCATGTGACTCCTCTCTGAGGCCATTTCAGCTCTGGAGACTGTTGGGCTCTCAGAAGGGTCCATGTGCCTCCAGACAGTGCAGAGGCCCTGGGCAAGCTGAGGGTGGTCGGGTTGGTCTGGATCAGTGGAAGTCAACCTGGTCTCTACCGCCCACTAGTGGGCATTCCAGCTCTCATGGTGGGCGGTAGTGGAGCAACCAAAGTATAAATAAAAAGATAGGTTTAACTATAGTAAGTTGTTTTATAAAGATTTATTCTGCCAAACTTAGTAAAAATCTAGCATAAAGTACTTGGTAAGTAATTATTATTATATGCTTTAACTTGCTGAAACTCTGCTTTATAAATTTTATAAAGTAAAGTTACTTCCCTACTTTATAAATCACCATTACTATGGAACTTGTGGCAGTTACTAACAGAGATACAAAAGTGGGCGGTAGGTATAAAAAGGTTGACTACCCCTGGTCTGGATAAACTGTCTGTCACAGGCTGTGTCTCAGCACTGAGCTCCCAGCTCCTGCTTCTAGGGCCTGTGACTGGGTTGGTGGCACATAGTTCAGAGTCACAGGTATTGACTGGTATCGCAGGTAATGCATGTTCCCCTTTGCTCTGTGCTGGCAGAGTCAGCTGTGGGAGGCAGGGCAGGGCCCAGACAGTCACAGGAGGGCAGCAGTTTCTGCCTCTGGCCATGGGTGATGTCTGATCACCGCGATGGTGATGTCTTTAAGTAGTGGAATTATATATGAAGCTCTAATTGATGAGATCTCCTATTTAAGGCATTTGATTAGGAGGGAATCTCAAACTAGGGTTGAGAAATCAATACAAGGAAAAATTGTCCTGCTTACTTGTAAGTGGTTCAAAAAATCTTGAGATCCTCAGGAAGAGCTGGAGAGCTTTTCAGGAGTGGGAGCTCAGCTGATGGAACCCCACTCCTCAGGACAGGAAGCCAGCCAGAGCCTACTTGGGGCGCTGAGTGCTTTCAGCTGCCCAGCTGCTGCAAGCGACGTGCCTTAGTGTGGGTGCTGGGCCAGGTAGGACGGAGGAGCCCAGGCACGGCTGGGATCAGTGGGCGAGCAGTTCCATCAGAGGGACTCCAGCTTGGCTTGGGGGAGGGAGGGCTGTTCGGCAGATGAAGAGACAGGAACGGAACAGAAATCTTCTACGTGAATTTAGAAGGGTCTGGAGAGAGGTAGCTGAGATGCCCAGGGCCACAGGATTGGTGTGGGGGGGAGTGGACTTTGTCAGACACACCTGAGTTGCAGTTTGGAGCTGCTGCTTATTATTTATGTGGCCTTGGTCAGATTACACTGGGGAACATTTTTTTTTTCTGTTGCATGAGGTTTTAGAACTGTTTCTATATTTCTGCATTGCTGATTCCAAATATGAAAACCATTTTTTGGTTCATGCTCTAATTTTTATGCAATTTTAATTTCTTTTTGTTACAGTTAATGGTATGCATTGATTTTTAAATTGGAGTTAAAGGGCAACGACTCTTGGATTGACCATAACCACAAGGCAATTAATAATGTTTTACAAACATCACTTTTACATAATTGTAGTTGTTTTTAAGTGTAAAAAATTATTATCTGATTAAAATACCCTCTTATTTTGTTTTAAGATTAAATCATGGCTTCTTCGAATAGGCGTAAATGTAAGAATAGTCCTGACACCTTCTGTTATATATGTGGCTGTTACACACTTCAACATCAAAGGCGCGATATTTCATCATTCGTGACATGTGCATATATTGCCTATTTTCAAGTTCCCCTTGGCGATCAAGACAAGAATTGGGCTCTTCATATTGTGTGTCATAATTGTGAGGAAATGCTTCGTGACTAGACAAAAGGAAAACACAAAGGAATGCCTTTTGGTATTCCCATGGTTTGGCGTGAACCTAAGGACCACAGCAGTGACTGTTATTTCTGTCTGATCCATACAAAGGGCATCGGCAAGAAAAAACGGCATATGATCATATATCCTAATATTCCTTCAGCAATACGACCTAGCCCACACTCTGAGACACTCCCTGTTCCAGTTTTCAATAGTTTTATTTCTTCTAAGGATGAAGAAAATGAACATGGTGATCAAGTATATTTTGATAAGATGCATGAGGAAATGGTTGTAGAATCTGAAGGGTCTTCTTCTGATGCCAAGCAGTCATTAACCCCTCAGCAGTTTAGCCAACCCGAATTAAATGGCTTAGTAGGAATGACATAAAAATTGTCCTCGACTTTCCGAAGTATGAGGAGCATAACTGAATCATTTGTGTGGATCTTAAAATGGTAAATTTCCTGCTAGGACAACAGAGGGGTTTCATGAAGTATCCTTGCTTTCTGTGTTTGTGGGACAGCTGAGCTCAGGAGAAACACTGGACACAGAAGGAGTGGCTGAAACATGAAGCTCTGGAAGTAGGGATGCAAAATATTGTGAATAAACCTGTAGTTAATTGAGACAGGATCATTTTCTCCCCCACTTCACATCAAACTTGGCTTAATGAAGCAGTTTGTTCAGGCTTTGAATGGAGAAAGTGAATGCTTTCAACATATTATTTCTGCTTTCCCTGCCTTGTTTTTTGAGAAGATCAAAGCAGGTGTATTCAATGGACCTCAAATTCGAACCCTAATATGTGATGAAGAATTTACCAGGAATATGAATAAGGAGGAGAAAGCAGCATGGCAGTCTTTTGTGGAAGTTACAAGGAACTTCCTTGGCAACAAAAACAGAAAACTATAAACTTCTGGTTCAAAGGATGCTGTTGGCTTTCCACGACATTGGATGTAACATGAGCGTTAAGATTCACTTCCTGAACAGTCACCTTGATAAGTTTCCCAAAAATCTTGGAGCTGTTAAGTTTTGCGCAAATTTTATGATTAAAATAAGTGTTTTAATATGTTGTATTTTGAAATTGTAGACAAATTCTTTTGCAATCATATCTTTTAGTGTATTTACTGCATTATATAAATCATTATATTTTTATAGCGATGATGCCCAAGAAGACATTCTACTTCATTATGTTAAACTAAATGTTGAAAATTTTACAGGAAGATGAAAACCTAAAATCTTGAATTGCAAAACAACTGTAGCTTACAGAGAAAAACTAATGTCAGATTTGAGATCAGCACACTTGAATTAGGTAAGAACATGTGTTTTTGTGGATGCAACATAAATTTTGTTTCCCAGTGTTATATACACTTGCAGCCTTGGTTTACTCTTTTACTTATTATTTTGAAGCAATATTAAACTTAGAGAGAAGTGACAGGTACAGAACATACTTTCCCTGAACCTGTAAGGTGGCCAATATGATAGCCATCACCCCAGAACTTTCATTTACAGTTCACATAAGTAGATTTTCCTATGTAACCACAATAGAACTATCGAAATCAAGAAATTAGCATGATTCAGATAATATTTTTATTAAAAGTGATAGAATACCATGAAGTATTTTATTCATTTGCTTTAGTTACCTGCTAATCTAATCATTGAAGTCACTCACAAAGATCAGTGGCAATAGGTAAGCATGAGACCTACACAATTCTAGTAAAATGCCTATGCAGTGAGCTACCTGGCCTTACCCCCTTCTTCATCTGGGTCCCACCACTCTGCCTCCTGGACCTCGAAACAGAGAATGCTGCAAGTACACAGAGTGGAGGGGCTTTCCACATCCCTCTGTTTTTGGTCATGATTTTTCTCTTGTCTGGAGTGTTCTGACCGTCCTTTCTGACACACACAAAGAAGGAGATGAAGGGAGGGAGGGAGCAGAGAGAGAGAGAGATTATTATCCAGGCCTCCTGTGATCCACTTTAAATCCTCTGCCATAATATTCCCGCAGTGTGAGGGTGTGCTTCTTATCATTGTACCCAAAGACAAAGGGACAGACAAGTTAACCTACCACTTGTATATGGATTCAGGTCTGACTTCAGGAACCTAGAGGGCAGCTCAACAACACGGAGACAAAGAATTAGGAGTTAAGCCTGCCACTCCTTGACCATCAGCACAGTCAGTAAATAAACACCTGTTACACTGGTGTCTGTCCAATAAATGATATTTTGTTAAAAAAATAATATAATAAATAAATCTATTTCTAGTACCTAAAAATGACAATTTGTTTAAAAGGTCACATTACTTGATTTATTTCTTAATTTTTTTACCAACACAGCCTTCTCATCTTTCTCCCACCCTCAGCATTTTCCATGCTAGCCTGTGTGCAAATTCCAGAGAAGCACAGCATGTCTTAGGCTTTTTTTTTAACCTTTATTGAAGTACACTTGACATAACATTGTGAGGTTTAAGGTGTACATGTTGATTTAATACACATATACTGTGAAATTATTACCACAGTAGTGTTAATACCTTTGTCACTTCAAATAATTACCTTTTTTTTGTGGTGAAGATATTTAAAATCTATTCTCTTAGCAACTTTCAAGTATATAATGCAGTACTGGTAACTGTAACCACCACGCTGTTCATTGGAGCCCCAGAACTTTTTAATCTTTTAACTGAAAGTTTGTACCATTTGACCAACGTCTCCCATTTCCCCCATCCAGCCTCTGGTAACCACCAGTCTACAATCTGTTCCTATGAATCAAGTATTTTTAGATTCTGCGTATAAGTGATATCGTGCACTATGTGTATTTTTGTCTGACTTAATTCGTGAACATAATGCCCTCAAGTTCCACCCACACTGTTGCAAATGGCAAGAATGCCTTCTGTCTCATGGCTGAACAACACCACACGGATGTGCAGCCCAGCTTTACCCATTCACACACAGACAGACACGGAGGTTGTTTCCGTACCATGGCTATCATGAACAATGCTGGAAGGGCCGTGGGAGCGGAGTATCGGTGTGCGACCCCGTTTCCATCTCCATAGCGGGACTGTTAGACTAGCACAGCTGCCCGGGGTAGTCCCTCACACCCAGCCCCGCTGGCCTCAAGCCCGTTTTTGGTGTATCAAGTAATGTGATCATTCTCTGAAACAAATATGGCAAGATCGAGCCTGAATTCAAATATTCTGTTAGAGTTTTCTGTTTTCATCATGGAAAAAACAAAATCTCGCTGTGTTCACAAGGGCCTTGTCACCTGAACCTCCCATGTCACTCCTGCTTCATCCTCTGCCCGCTGAGGACCTCACAGCAGATGCGGTAAGAGAGAAGGACCCCAGGCGAGTTCCAGTCCCAGTGGAGGAGGGAGCAGGAGAAAGCACCCACCGGTCGGAGGCAGCAGGGGCCCTGCTTGTCCCTTCACGCCCTTGTTCTCTGTGCTCCAGCTCTGGGCCTAGAGCTGGGAGGGCCCTACGGTGGCTGGCCCAGAGGCCCTGTCCCCAGGTGTGCACGAGGAGACGAGATGTGAGTGTGAGCGACCATGGCAGTGGGGACCAAGGACTCAGAAACAAGAGGTCCATCCCGCCTGGGAGAGGGGGTTGTTGTTGGCACCTGTGATGGCTTCTTGGAGGGGAAGACATGAGCTGGGCTGAGCAGTGGGAAGGGGCCTTCCAGGTCTAGGAAGCAGTCCAGACAGTGCAATCACGTCTGCTGTGAGTTTCCACAGAACTCTCTAGAGAGGCTTGCTCTTCCTGGCCCCAGGGTCAGGACGTGTTCTGTCCCCTCTGTGTGCAGGGCCCTTCTGTGGATCCTGTATTTGACTGACCTCAGATTATAGTGATAATATCTGAATCTATTCTTTCTGGATGTACGAAAGCAGTTCAGAAGGGACCAGAGCCTCTCTTCATAAAGGTCTGTAATGCTTGGTACCCATGTTCAGGGATGTTGGAGCAACACCTCCCTACACTGAAATTTGGGGCTTAATATTGGCTATGGTGTGAGTTTCATTTTCTAAAAGACCTGAACATCCAAGAGAAGAAGGTCTGCTGCTTTCAGCGTAAAGTGGATCAAGAACGGGGCTGGTTAGGAGATCCCAGCGCTCGCCCTGCTCCATCACACCCTGAAGTGCCGACCACCGCAGGGGGCTGGTTAGGAGATCCCAGCGCTCGCCCTGCTCCATCACACCCTGAAGTGCCGACCACCGCAGGGGGCTGGTTAGGAGATCCCAGCGCTCGCCCTGCTCCATCACACCCTGAAGTGGCCTGACCACCGCAGGGGGCTGGTTAGGAGATCCCAGCGCTCGCCCTGCTCCATCACACCCTGAAGTGCCAACCACCGCAGGGGCTGCTCCCACCCTTGTCAAGTTGCCGTGAGACCAGCCACCCTCAAGAGGCATCAGTGAGTCCACAGTGACAATCAGGCTGCCCGGATTTGAGGGCAGCACCATTAGAGATAAAATACAAGCCAAGCATATAATTTAAATTTTCTGGTCTCCACATTAAAATAAAAACTTAAAAACTGGAATTTATTTTATTGATGTTTAGTCCAATATAGTAAAAATAGTATTTTAGCATGTAATTCATATAAAAGCATCATTTGTTACACATTTTTTGTTCATTTCTTTTCTTACTAGATCGTCAAAATATGATGCGTACTTCCCAGATGTAGCACACCTCAGTCTGGGGGACATGTGTAGGGGCTCCTTAGGCACACACAGCTGGAGGCGAGCCCTGGACGGCACAGGTCCGCGGGGAGATTGTGTTGGCCACTCAGGGCGGAGCTAAGTGTTGATGTAAGGGACCAGTCTGAGGAAGGGCGTCAGAGAAAGAGCCCCCTCAGAACAGGTGCTATTTCAGCTAAGACCGGCAGGATGCAGGGAGGTGGCAATTTGGAGAGAACATGAGTTTCTCTGGCAGAAAGAACGTGTGTGCAGAGGTCCGAGAACAGGACAAGCAGCCTGTCTAGGAAACAAAGGGTCAAGGAGGCTGAAGTGTGGTGAGTGAGGGGCAGAGATTCGGGCATTGTTCAGGCATGTGCGGCCGTGGGTCTTACTCTGAAAAAAAAAAACACCCAAAAAACAAAAAGTAAAAACCCTGAGCTTGTGGCCTCAGATATGAGAGTGGCTGAGTTACACTTAGTTCTCAGCACTCCCCTCCTCCCCCCACCAGTGCCCTCCCACTGGTGGACACAGTGCCCAGCACTCTCCTCCTCCCCTCACCAGTGCCCTCCCACTGGTGGACACAGTGCCCAGCACTCTCCTCCTCCCCCTCACCAGGGCCCTCCCACTGGTGGACACAGTGCCCAGCACTCTCCTCCTCCCCCTCACCAGTGCCCTCCCACTGGTGGACACAGTGCCCAGCACTCTCCTCCTCCCCCTCACCAGTGCCCTCCCACTGGTGGACACAGTGCCCAGCACTCCCCTCCTTCCCCCCCACCAGTGCCCTCCCACTGGTGGACACAGTGCCCAGCACTCTCCTCCCCCTCACCAGTGCCCTCCCACTGGTGGACACAGTGCCCATCACTCCCCTCCTTCCCCCCCACCAGTGCCCTCCCACTGGTGGACACAGTGCCCAGCACTCCCCTCCTTCCCCCCCACCAGTGCCCTCCCACTGGTGGACACAGTGCCCATCACTCCCCTCCTTCCCCCCCACCAGTGCCCTCCCACTGGTGGACACAGTGCCCAGCACTCTCCTCCTCCCCCTCACCAGTGCCCTCCCACTGGTGGACACAGTGCCCAGCACTCTCCTCCCCCTCACCAGTGCCCTCCCACTGGTGGACACAGTGCCCAGCACTCCCCTCCTTCCCCCCCACCAGGGCCCTCCCACTGGTGGACACAGTGCCCAGCACTCTCCTCCTCCCCTCACCAGTGCCCTCCCACTGGTGGACACAGTGCCCAGCACTCCCCTCCTTCCCCCCCACCAGGGCCCTCCCACTGGTGGACACAGTGCCCAGCACTCTCCTCCTCCCCCTCACCAGTGCCCTCCCACTGGTGGACACAGTGCCCAGCACTCTCCTCCTCCCCTCACCAGTGCCCTCCCACTGGTGGACACAGTGCCCAGCACTCTCCTCCTCCCCCTCACCAGGGCCCTCCCACTGGTGGACACAGTGCCCAGCACTCTCCTCCTCCCCCTCACCAGTGCCCTCCCACTGGTGGACACAGTGCCCAGCACTCTCCTCCTCCCCCTCACCAGTGCCCTCCCACTGGTGGACACAGTGGCCACCACCCAGGCCTCCCTCCCACTGGTGGATACAATGGCCACCACCCAGGCCTCCCTCCCACTGGTGGACACAGTGCCCAGCACTCTCCTCCTCCCCTCACCAGTGCCCTCCCACTGGTGGACACAGTGCCCAGCACTCTCCTCCTCCCCCTCACCAGGGCCCTCCCACTGGTGGACACAGTGCCCAGCACTCTCCTCCTTCCCCTCACCAGTGCCCTCCCACTGGTGGACACAGTGCCCAGCACTCTCCTCCTTCCCCTCACCAGTGCCCTCCCACTGGTGGACACAGTGCCCAGCACTCTCCTCCTTCCCCTCACCAGTGCCCTCCCACTGGTGGACACAGTTCCCAGCACTCTCCTCCCCCTCACCAGTGCCCTCCCACTGGTGGACACAGTGGCCACCACCCAGGCCTCCCTCCCACTGGTGGACACAGTGCCCAGCACTCCCCTCCCCCCCCCTCACCAGTGCCCTCCTACTGGTGGACACAGTGCCCAGCACTCCCCTCCCCCCCCTCACCAGGGCCCTCCCACTGGTGGGTACAGTGCCCAGCACTCTCCTCCTCCCCCTCACCAGGGCCCTCCCACTGGTGGACACAGTGCCCAGCACTCTCCTCCTCCCCCTCACCAGGGCCCTCCCACTGGTGGACACAGTGCCCAGCACTCTCCTCCTCCCCCTCACCAGGACCCTCCCACTGGTGGGTACAGTGCCCAGCACTCTCCTCCTCCCCCTCACCAGGACCCTCCCACTGGTGGGTACAGTGCCCAGCACTCTCCTCCTTCCCCTCACCAGGGCCCTCCCACTGGTGGACACAGTGCCCAGCACTCTCCTCCTTCCCCTCACCAGTGCCCTCCCACTGGTGGACACAGTGCCCAGCACTCTCCTCCCCCTCACCAGTGCCCTCCCACTGGTGGACACAGTGGCCACCACCCAGGCCTCCCTCCCACTGGTGGACACAGTGGCCAGCACTCCCCTCCTCCCCCTCACCAGTGCCCTCCCACTGGTGGACACAGTGGCCACCACCCAGGCCTCCCTCCCACTGGTGGACACAGTGCCCAGCACTCTCCTCCTCCCCCTCACCAGGACCCTCCCACTGGTGGGTACAGTGCCCAGCACTCTCCTCCTCCCCCTCACCAGGGCCCTCCCACTGGTGGGTACAGTGCCCAGCACTCTCCTCCTCCCCCTCACCAGTGCCCTCCCACTGGTGGGTACAGTGCCCAGCACTCTCCTCCTCCCCCTCACCAGGGCCCTCCCACTGGTGGGTACAGTGCCCAGCACTCTCCTCCTCCCCCTCACCAGGGCCCTCCCACTGGTGGGTACAGTGCCCAGCACTCTCCTCCTCCCCCTCACCAGGGCCCTCCTACTGGTGGACACAGTGCCCAGCACTCTCCTCCTCCCCCTCACCAGGGCCCTCCCACTGGTGGGTACAGTGCCCAGCACTCTCCTCCTCCCCCTCACCAGGGCCCTCCCACTGGTGGGTACAGTGCCCAGCACTCTCCTCCTTCCCCTCACCAGTGCCCTCCCACTGGTGGACACAGTGCCCAGCACTCTCCTCCTTCCCCTCACCAGTGCCCTCCCACTGGTGGACACAGTGCCCAGCACTCTCCTCCCCCTCACCAGTGCCCTCCCACTGGTGGACACAGTGGCCACCACCCAGGCCTCCCTCCCACTGGTGGACACAGTGGCCAGCACTCCCCTCCTCCCCCTCACCAGTGCCCTCCCACTGGTGGACACAGTGGCCACCACCCAGGCCTCCCTCCCACTGGTGGACACAGTGCCCAGCACTCTCCTCCTCCCCCTCACCAGGGCCCTCCCACTGGTGGACACAGTGCCCAGCACTCTCCTCCTCCCCCTCACCAGGGCCCTCCCACTGGTGGGTACAGTGCCCAGCACTCTCCTCCTCCCCCTCACCAGGGCCCTCCCACTGGTGGGTACAGTGCCCAGCACTCTCCTCCTCCCCCTCACCAGGGCCCTCCCACTGGTGGGTACAGTGCCCAGCACTCTCCTCCTCCCCCTCACCAGGGCCCTCCCACTGGTGGGTACAGTGCCCAGCACTCTCCTCCTCCCCCTCACCAGGACCCTCCCACTGGTGGGTACAGTGCCCAGCACTCTCCTCCTTCCCCTCACCAGGGCCCTCCCACTGGTGGACACAGTGGCCACCACCCAGGCCTCCCTCCCACTGGTGGACACAGTGCCCAGCACTCTCCTCCTCCCCCTCACCAGGGCCCTCCCACTGGTGGACACAGTGCCCAGCACTCTCCTCCTCCCCCTCACCAGGGCCCTCCCACTGGTGGGTACAGTGCCCAGCACTCTCCTCCTCCCCCTCACCAGGGCCCTCCCACTGGTGGGTACAGTGCCCAGCACTCTCCTCCTCCCCCTCACCAGGGCCCTCCCACTGGTGGACACAGTGCCCAGCACTCTCCTCCTCCCCCTCACCAGGGCCCTCCCACTGGTGGGTACAGTGCCCAGCACTCTCCTCCTTCCCCTCACCAGGGCCCTCCCACTGGTGGACACAGTGCCCAGCACTCTCCTCCCCCTCACCAGTGCCCTCCCACTGGTGGACACAGTGGCCACCACCCAGGCCTCCCTCCCACTGGTGGACACAGTGGCCACCACCCAGGCCTCCCTCCCACTGGTGGACACAGTGGCCACCACCCAGGCCTCCCTCCCACTGGTGGACACAGTGGCCACCACCCAGGCCTCCCGTCAGGGACCATCAGCATCACTTCCCTTCGGGCCCTGCACTTCCTTTTCTGGAAACTGTCCTCACTCCATCCAGGGCACTGGACGCCTGGCTCCCTGCCCGCCGGCCACTCCCTGTGGCCTCCTGGGCTCCTGGTTCTCCCTCACCCTGCAGCTCATCCGGTTAAGAGCTCTGTGCTGAGGCTGAGGCACACTCTGCCCCTTGACGCCTGGGAGGGGCAGCCCCAGGAGCACACCTTCCTCTCACCACCGGCCTCCTCGCCTAGCAGGGTCTTGGCATCTTGCGTTCATCTCAGCAAAGCTCACCATTTCCTCATGAGGGGAAGAGAGAAAGAAAGAATCAGGGATGAGACAAACAGCTGCCACCCAGGATGTTCACAGTGATGGGCCTGATGCCTGGACCAGTAGGTCCCTTCTCTGCTGCCATCTTCTTGAGCCCACTGGCTGGTGGTGACAGTGCGGTTAGCGTCTCCCTGGCTGCTCTGGCCAAGCCTCCAGGGTCACAGCTCAAGGACTTCCTTTAAAAGAATTCATCTTTGCCTGACCTATGGTGGCAAAATGGATGGAATGTCGACCTGGAATGATGAGGTTGCCAGTTCGAGACCCCGGGCTACCGTAGTCAAGGCACATACATGAGAAGCAACTACTATGGGTTGGTGCTCTCCGCTCTTCCCCCTCCTACTCTCTCTCTTGCTTATCTCTCTAAAATCAATAAGTAAAAGAATATATGTATATGTATATACATATATGTTTTTATTCAGTGAGAAGCGGGGAGGCAGAAAGACTCCTGCATATGCCCCAGCCAGGATCCACCTGGCATGCCTCCTACTGGGCAATGCTCTGCCCAGCTTTAGTTGTTGCTTGGCAACTGAGCTATTTTAGCGCCTGAGGCTAGGCCATGGTGCCATCAGCACCCAGGGCTAACTTGCTCAAACCATTTGAGCCATGACTGCATGAAGGGGGTGGAGCAGAGAGAGAGAGAAGAGGGAGGGGAAAGAGTGGAGAAGCAGATGGCTGCTTCTCCTGGGTGCCCTGACTGGGAACTGAACCCAGGACTTCCACAGGCTAGGCCGATGCTCTACAGCTGAGCCAACTGGCCAGGGCCAGTAAAATATTTTTTAAAATTAAAAGAAATCATCTTCTAAGTAACAGCCATTTCTTTATTACTGTACTCACAACTGAAGGACTATGTGAAACAGTCGGGGGGGGGGGCAGATGTTAGATTTCGAGAAGGCTCAAACAGTTCCACCATTCTCATTCCAAAATATAGCTCAGTCCTGTGCCACCCAACCTCCTTGCCCTGATGGACTTCATGCAGTCACTTGTTTAAACTTGCACCGATACTTCCTGAGATCCAGCCTGGGTGCGGAACTCACAGTAAGGAAGGGGCAGCAGAGCAGATAGGGACAAGGACTCAGGGTAGCGCTGCCAGGGGGCAGGAGAGGCTCTGCAGAAGACAGAGGACCGCCTGCATTGATGGGCCCGTGGGCACCACCCTCAGCCCCGTGAAGTCTCAGAGCCCCATCTGTAAGGAGGGCACACCAGTATTCTCCACCTTGTTGGGCTGAAGAGATAATAAAAGACGACAACTTAGGCAGAGCTCCTGAGTGACTGCTAGGGGGCAACTTCATCCTTTCTGGGCGTGCCCCAGCCTTACATGGTGTCAGGGACCTACGCCCCCAGCCCAGCGTCTGCCCTCTGCTGTGGAAGCAGGGCTCCCTGGCATCCGAACTATGTCTAGCTCTGGGGCCTTCTGGACCGGCCCCCTGCGTGTGCCTGCTGCTCTCCAGTCTGCTCACACGGAGGGTCCGCGCGGGCTGTGGGAGGTGCTGCTCACTGACCTGGAGGGACAATGAACAAATAAAGACTCCAGCTTCCGATCAACACTTCTCTAAAACGTCTTCAACCAAAAACATCTTGGTTGCCCAAGGGGTAGTGTTGATATAAAAATTATGAATATGAAAAAATATACATAAAACTAAATTTGTGCTTCATACACTATATGACCTGAGCCATAGGAACTCTGCCTTCTGCAAACCTAGTGCAGTTCGCACTCTCTGCTGAAGCTAGGACTCTAACTCCAAGCTGTGTGGCCATGTCCCCACTCTAGGTATGAGAGGACACACTGGGCCATGAACCCCACACTGCCCAAAGTCAGCAGCCAGACCTGGAGAGACTTTCAGAATGGGCAGAGCCCTCAGAAGTGCAACTGTGGCAGGTGACCACTACAGGGAGGCAGGGACACTGGCCGCTAGCTACACCTGCTTCTGCTAAATAGCCTTGTCCGGGCAACCCAGCAGCACTGTCCCTGGGCCGTGTCCCAAGATGTGTCTGTCTGTGTCTGGGGGAGAATATGTTTGGAGAACATGTATGTATCATATCAATTCTGTGCGTATATCCATGTGTGTCTGTGTTAATATGAGTGTCTGGATATATGTGTCATGTCTGAGTGTATGTGTGGGTGTGGGTGTGTGTGTGTGTGCGTGTGTGTGTGCACATGTGTGTGTGTGCGCGCGCGTGTGTGCACATGTGTGTGTAGTGGCCAGTTCGCTGAGGAGGGCCACGAGCCCTGGAAAGGCGGTGCTGTTGGCCATGTCTGGGCCTCCCCAGTGCCAGGAGCAGTAGGGAGAGTAGCCTTGCTGTGTGTGCCATGGCGACCAGCCCACCTCTAGGCCCACTGTGATTGCGGTGAAAAGGCCAGTCCTGAACAGGGGCTTGTAGAGCCCAGGGAAATGAGAGGCTGTGCCATGGTGGGAACTGAGCAGAAGGGCCCAGGGCCCCTGCAAGGGCTGTTTCCCAAGCCTGCAACCCTCCTCCAACTAGTGGAGTACATTAGACTCAAAAACACCTTTTCCAGACCAACAAAGCCTGATGCCAGCCACTTCTTCCCATTACCTCCAAGATGCCCAGCCATCCTTCCTTCTCTCACTAAGGGCACCAGCCAGGTAGGGCAACCTACAGCAAGGCAGGTTGGGAGGGAGCACAAAGAACGCACACACACAAAATCCCACTCCACACTCAAGTGGGGCTCTGCTCCTCCTTGATAATAGTGACCCTGCAGGGGCCTCAGTTTTACACCTGTAAAATGGGCATGAGGACAGCTCCTAGCTAAGACACTGGTTGCAAGCACTGCATGGGATAGCATTCATGGGCCGGTCCTTTCCCCTTGAGAAAAGTACTTCTCTAACAGAGGAGGAAGCGGGAGCACTCCCTGGGATAAGAGGGGACACAGGCACACCAAAACCCTGAGAAATCTGGTCCGACTGACAAACATTGGGACTGGATTGCCCTATTCTGGACAGATGGAATGTTGGAAGAGTCCAGACCTCTCTGGGGCTCTGATGGCCTCTTGTGTTCATGGTAAGGGGCCGAGGGCCCTGGGCCCTGGGGTTGCTCCCCACAGAACATACAGAACTCCCAGGAGGGTCCCTTCCTCTATCCCACAGGGGATATGTGAGTCACTTCTGCCCTCTGGTGTCCAAATGAGAAACTGCAGTCACACGATGTGCAGACCAATCACCCTCCTTGTTCATTCATTCCACCTTCCTGAGGGCTCCTTTGTACCAGGCACAATGACAGGATAGGAGGCACGGTTTAAACCACTGACTCTCTCAGGCTGTATCCATGAGAACCCTCCCCTGCTTCCCCTGCTCACCCACGACTGCTCTCATAGATACAGTCTTGGTCCTGTGTCAGGGCTCTTTTGGATATTGTCCCATCCTTGTTTGTCCACACAAGCTGGTTCAGTGTTATGTACCTGGACAAGCCTAAAGTGAACCACTCTCCATTCCTGATCCCATGCTAGGTACCAGGCACTAGCTAGTAGACCCTTCATATTCACCATATCTCTCCCAGACTCACTGGAAAGGAGGCTCTCCTATAACAGCGGATACTGAGGCTCAGTGACGTTCCACAACTCACCAGAGGTGGACAGCCCAGTTTCCAGAACCTGGTTCAAACCTTTTCCAGATGATCCCAGGGCATCTTAGGCATGGTTTCCCCAAACAACCCAGCATATTCTCTGCCCATAACTGTGGGTCAAACCCTGGACAGGTTCCACCTAAACTGTCACTCTGCAAGGTGGACCTCTTCCAAGACTGCTCACCGTGTCACAAGGCGCTCCATCTGGCCTCGCTCTTTGCCCATAACCCCCACCCAGCCATGAACACGCGTGGTTCTGCCTCAGCTGGACTACTGCGCACAGCCACTCAGACTTCAGCCCCCAGTCCCTAGGCTGAAGGTGCCCCAGAGCTTGTCACAGGCTCCCCAAAGCCTTTATATAAGCAGTGGTGACTCTGGGGCAGGATCTTCACCCTAGAAGGGCTCAAATGGCCCAGATTCCCTGGTAAGATGGAACAGAGCTGAGAACTCCAGCCCGTACCTAACTTCTTCTGGCCCGAGTAGCTGAGTTCGGTCCAGTCCCGGCCAGGGCCCTGAGAACTGGAGGGCAGCAGCCCTGCTGGCTCAGATCTCCAGGAGCCCCCCGGGCCTCTCAGGCCAAACACCTTCCCTGCCTGCAATCAGCAGGGCCCAACCACTCTCTAACCAACTGCTGTTTGTGGAGACCACAAAGTGACCTCCACTGTTCTCTTACCACTGAGCAGCAAAGAAGCACCGGAGGGAAAACATGTTCCAATATTTCTAATGTCTCTGGTAGCACCAATGGCATGTTGCTTTAGAAATAGGGTATTGTGATCAAATGAAATTCAGCTCCTTAGTTCTCTAGAAATTATAATAAGAATAATTTATAACCACTATTCACTATTTACTATTCAGAAGTTTACAATACTAAGAAAAAGTAAAATCTGAGAAAATCTAAGAAAGAGTAAAACATGTAAGAAGTCTTTTAAACGGAAAACAAATATAGATAATTCAAGAACACATTTGAATGAAAGTGAGAGATTACATAGGGCTTCGTGGTGACCTGGGCCCTGGACTAGCAGGGCCGCGGGCAGGCTCTGAGGTAAGTCACTTCCGTTTCCGATGAGGCTGTCCAGGGAAATCTGAGCCAGAAGGATGATGATGACCCCGCTCCATGGGAGTCCAGTTCAGGGCTCCCCCAGGCTTCCTGGAAGAAGAGGTGGAGACACCCTCCCACCATGAGCCTTTGGGAACGGAGCAGAGGAGGGTATGTGTGTTGGCAGGGAGCCTGGCAGCCAAGGGTGGAGGCGTAAGTGGCGGGCACATACGTTTCCTGACAAACTGCATCCGGATCAGACACGTGCGGGAAGAGCTACATGCAGAAGCTCTGGATTAATCACTACTTCTGTTGTTTTTTGTCTGAGGTGTGCACCTCCTGTCCAGAAGTGACGTGGTTTCTCTCAGCCTCCGAGTTCTCAACCAGCGGTCATGAGCTTTCAGTTCAAGGGACAGAATCTGGTTCTGAGAAGAAAAATCTTCTTTCTAGCTTTTCTTTAAGACCGTTGAATCACTTTCCGGAGCTCCGGGTCCACTTTGGGCATGCCCGGTACATCAGGCATTTCTGGGCTTTTTGTCTTCTTCCACCCCAGGAAAGAACTTGATGCGAGCTTCACATTTTTCGAGAACTGGTGCTGAACTGCTTACAGGTGTGTTCTTTGTCATTCTGCACAGAATGGTTGTCTTTCACTAGTTGAATAAGTCCATGAGAAACAGAAGAACTATGGCCACGACATCTCCACCATCTCCCCCTAAAATCCAGGGAGAGCTAGACTTGGTCTCACAGAAAGACTGTGGCCACAAAACCCCACAGCATCCTCTTGGTTCATTGGTATCGCAACTCAGAGGCCTAAGCCAGTGAAACACCCTTGTGGCCACCACGGTCTGCTGAGCCACAACCCCGAGGAGACCAGGGTTCCCCCAGAACCAGAGCTGCACCTGGTAATGGCGTAGACCATCGCTGCAGGCGAACAAAGTCACACCCCTCACCTCCACGCCTTTTGCTGAAACCTCACCTTCTACAGTCCCAGGAGACCCCCTTGTCCTGTGCCCACACTACTCTCTCTGCTTGGAAAGCTCGCCTTTCACTGCCACGTGGTGAGCATACACTCACACATAATCCCCGGGCTCCTAAGTCCGTTTCCCGAGGCAGGAGCTCAGTGCTCCATGCATGTCTTGGAATCAAGAAGGAAAGAAAAGAGTCTCGCTTGTGAAGGACAGGACCCCTCACAGCCCCAGGATCGCTCTGTGGGGGATCCTGAAAACACCCCCAAGGTAATCCCCTCAACCTTGGTGACAAGAAGGGAGCCCTGCTCTTCAGTGGCCAAGAATAGGCCTTTACAGGGTGGACGGAAATGGACACTCGAGGTCTTACGCATCTGGCCCATCAGTGCCATTTCACACAGTGACTCCTCCCTCATCCTAGAACAGTGTCTTCACTTGGCTTCCAAGGACACTCCAGACTCCGGGCTTTCCTCCCACCCCATCCGCTCCACCTCCATCTCCTTTGCTACATGCCCCTGACATTTAGACACTTGAGTCTTCATGGCTCAGAACTTGCTTCCTCTTCTTGCTTTTGCTCATTATTTGGCCTTTATGCCCACAAAGCCCGCTCACTGACCATGTTCCCCACAGTCAAGTATCCCAGTGTGTTTTATGTGAGGTTCTTCGTTTGTAAGTGCACTTGCAAAATATGTATTAGTTACTATGGAAAATATCTCGCTGCCTAGCCCATGGGGCGGCTCCTCAAGTGCAGGATCTGCCTCAAACAAGGTTCCGCCCCGGCTTTCCCCTCCCCCCTGCCACCTCCTGAGGTCTTTTCCGTACCAGCCTCTCCATGTCAGGGTCTCACCAAAGCCCCCTCACCCAGGCTTTGCCCTCAGCCTGGACCATGGCATTTCTTCTCTCCCCACCATGTGCCTGTAAGCGCGGTGCAGGGCCCACCGCCTCACCTGCTCTCCCAGGCCCTCAGTGACACGTGTCCAGAGGCTATGGCAGCGACAATCTCCAACACAAATAACCATCTGCTCCCTCTCCTCACAGAATGTGTGAAAAGGAAATTAGCACCCATTTAAAGGCATGGCTCATGATTGCAGACCATGTATGCAGCCTGGTACTTCCATCAGGGATGGAGACAAACAGCTGCCACCCAGGATGTTCACAGGGACAGTGCGGTTAGCATCCCCCTGGCTTTCATCCACTCTGCTGTTCAAGCAGTCGGCAAACCCTGCCAGAGTGCCCAGCCCTGCCAGGCTCACTGTACACGATACTCAGGAAGGGGCGGAAGCATGAGACCAACGAGGACTGAGGACCACAGGGCACAGGGATCAAGAGGGCACCATGTGGGGACTGGGGAGCCACTAGACAGCCCGGGGCCCTTAGTCACATTTCTAACCCTCTTTGGGCCTCAGGCTCCCCACATTACGTGGGTTTTCTAGGAATGTCTGCCTCGGCGGCACACGGTACAGAGTGACTGTGGTGATGTGGTGAGAACACAGTAGCTGGTGAATGAGGAAACTCAATCCATGCTGGACAGGCCAGGAACAGAGGGCCCCGTCTGTGTGATCGGCACTGAGGACCCCACTGTGCTGAGGGACAGAGGAATCAGGTGGTGCCACTCGGAGGGTAGGTTTCGGAAGCTTTGCAGACAAAAACAACTAAGTGTCAAGAGTTGTCCCTTGAGGTTTTTTTTTAATTTATTAAAAAAAATTTTTATTAGGGTGACACTAATTAACATAATTATACAGGTTTCAGATGCCCAATTCTACAACACATCTCTGTACACCGTATTGTGTGTCCACTCCCCAAGTCAAGTCCTCGTCCATCGCCCTGTCCACCCCGTGCCCCCTCCACCTCCCATCCCCTGCAATCACCACAGGGTGTCCAGGTCCGGCAGTTGTTGTTGCTGGGGGTTTTGGTCCTTTTGCTCTTTGCTCCATGAATCTTTACTCACTGTCCTAGCAGGAACCAATATAAACAATGTTGACAGAATAAAAGATCTGTTTCTCTAAGGGTGGGATAGTATACAATTTTGAACTTTCACTTTGAATGGAACCTGAACTGAGGGTCTCAGCCACCGCAGAGCAGCGCCTCCCCCCCTGAAGGGAACCGAGTCCGGGCAGCTGGTGACCAGAGCTCCCCCACCTGAAGGGAACCGAGTCCGGGCAGCTGGTGACCAGAGCTCCCTCCCCTGAAGGGAACCGAGAGGTCGGGCAGCTGGTGACCAGAGCTCCCTCCCCTGAAGGGAACCGAGAGGTCGGGCAGCTGGTGACCAGAGCTCCCCCACCTGAAGGGAACCGAGTCCGGGCAGCTGGTGACCAGAGCTCCCCCCCCTGAAGGGAACCGAGACACAGGCAGCTGGTGACCAGAGCTCCCTCCCCTGAAGGGAACCGAGAGGTCGGGCAGCTGGTGACCAGAGCTCCCCCCCCTGAAGGGAACCGAGACCTCAGGCAGCTGGTGACCAGAGCTCCCTCCCCTGAAGGGAACCGAGACCTCAGGCAGCTGGTGACCAGAGCTCCCTCCCCTGAAGGGAACCGAGTCCGGGCAGCTGGTGACCAGAGCTCCCCCCCCTGAAGGGAACCGAGACATCAGGCAGCTGGTGACCAGAGCTCCCCCCACTGAAGGGAACCGAGACCTCAGGCAGCTGGTGACCAGAGCTCCCCCCCCTGAAGGGAACCGAGAGGTCGGGCAGCTGGTGACCAGAGCTCCCTCCCCTGAAGGGAACCGAGTCCGGGCAGCTGGTGACCAGAGCTCCCCCCCCTGAAGGGAACTGAGACATCAGGCAGCTGGTGACCAGAGCTCCCTCCCCTGAAGGGAACTGAGACATCAGGCAGCTGGTGACCAGAGCTCCCCCCCCTGAAGGGAACCGAGAGGTCGGGCAGCTGGTGACCAGAGCTCCCTCCCCTGAAGGGAACCGAGAGGTCGGGCAGCTGGTGACCAGAGCTCCCTCCCCTGAAGGGAACCGAGACCTCAGGCAGCTGGTGACCAGAGCTCCCTCCCCTGAAGGGAACCGAGAGGTCGGGCAGCTGGTGACCAGAGCTCCCTCCCCTGAAGGGAACCGAGTCCGGGCAGCTGGTGACCAGAGCTCCCTCCCCTGAAGGGAACCGAGACCTCGGGCAGCTGGTGACCAGAGCTCCCCCCCCTGAAGGGAACCGAGAGGTCGGGCAGCTGGTGACCAGAGCTCCCCCCCCTGAAGGGAACCGAGACCTCAGGCAGCTGGTGACCAGAGCTCCCTCCCCTGAAGGGAACCGAGTCCGGGCAGCTGGTGACCAGAGCTCCCTGCACTGCAGGTGCGCTCCAGGCTTCACAGTGACTTGGCCTTTTCCTGCCTTGGGGCTGCCTCTCCCCTGGGGGAAAGAGAAGCCCTAGGTTCTGTGTGTTTTAGGCCTAGAGCCCAGAAGCAGGCTGCCTGCTCCCAGGTGAGGCATCTTGGGGTGCCTGTCCCAGCCAGAACCAGCACCGTGTGCCCCGAAAGAAGCCCAGTCCCCTGTGCTCTCCTGGCCCATGGAGGCCCCTCCCTGAGCCTGTGGTCTGAGGAGGTGGGAAGAGGATGGAGATGCTGCTGTCAGAGGCCCAGGCTGAGGAAGTGGGGTGGGCGGTGCTGGCCATGGAGGGAAAGGCAGGTGAATGTATAGTTTCCGAGACCCTCTCTCACCAAGGACACCTCAGGTCCCTTAGTCGTAGACCCACTGCTCCAGAAGGCAGCTGGCAAAGGTGGAATTTCCCAGGACATCTCAGCCAGTGTGTCCACCATTAGGATTCAAGCCCTGCCCTTAGGTCAGCATTGAACATTAGACATCTGGGCCTTAGGACTGGCCTCTCTGGCCAGAGGATCTGGGAGCTCACCCTCTTATCCAACAGCACGCAGACTGCAGGGGTACAGAGGGGCCAAAGAGAGAGGAAGACTTGAAAGACACAGGGTTCCAGGTCCTTGTTTAAGGGGCTGACCACCTGTGCTAGGATGGGCTACTCCTACTCCAGGAAACCCAGATGCAACTGCACTAGACTCAGACAGCTCACCCC
Source organism: Saccopteryx leptura (assembly GCF_036850995.1). Classification (NCBI taxonomy): domain Eukaryota; kingdom Metazoa; phylum Chordata; class Mammalia; order Chiroptera; family Emballonuridae; genus Saccopteryx; species Saccopteryx leptura. The sequence goes on from NC_089511.1 coordinate 81,793,961, forward strand.
AGAGGTCCAGCCTGCATGTGCCTGAGTGGTCAGGGGCTGGGGTTGTATGGGTGCTTCTTAAACCCAAACTCCAGCCTGGCCAGCTCACCCTGAACTGTCTTCTGATATAAATGAGGCAAATGAAGTAGTCCTTTGTTCTGCCTTGACTTTTCAGATCACTGTTCAGGGCACACCACTAGTTGGTGGGTTAATCCCCTAATCCCACCACCTTCAGGTCTTTAGGACAAAGGCGCAGCCTCACTTCATTCTGCTTTGTCATTGCTAACCTGCTCTAGAACAAGACTGAGGGGCAGGGATGGGCCCAGGCTCTTGGGCCAGAGCTCCTGGATTCATGTCTAGGCGTGGACACACGTGGCTCTGGGATCTTGTGAAAGTTACCAAGATGGTCTGTTTCATTGCCCCATTTATAAACAAGAATAACCTAATCATGTTGCAGGGAAGAGATGGCATTAGAGAGTGGCTCAGAGCCTTGCCCACTGTGGATGCTTAGGCGGTACCAGCCCCTGTTCTATGCCTGCCAGGGCCTGGCCTGGGAGGCCCCTTTGGAGGCCGTAGCTCAGGGCTCTGGCCAGAGAGCTGAGAGGCACTGAGCCCTGCATGTGCCAGGGGTGGGAGAGCTGGTCCAGGTCCAGGCTACGGGGAAGGTGAGGGGATCTATTCCCAGTAGTGGTGGATTTTCCATGAAATTAACATCACTGCGGTCTGAGGGAGAGACAGGGAACATGGCAACTCCTCATGAGGAGACTGGATCCTCAGCACCAGGATGCTGGGTGCTGTGTCCTTCCTGCCAGTCACGACGACCACGACGACAACAGGTTAGGGCTGACTCGGAGGGGCTTGGCTTTGCCCAGGAGAGAGCGGTGGTGGGGAAAGGCACTTTCTCGACCATCGTCAGTGGCCTTTGGTCTGGGAGATCTGAGAGCTGGGATACTAGAGCAGAGGAATGCGGCCCCCAGATGCTTCCAGGGCGAGGCTGGTCTGCTCCCCAGCTCTAAAACACAAGCTTCTTGGGGACCTCCCACGGGAACTCGCTTCTTCCGAAATGGCCGTAGCATGCAGTCTTCTGGTAGATGGGCTTCTTCAAATCCAAATCCCTGTATGTCCAGCAAAAGAAAGGGTCATTTTTAGTGGAAAAGGAGCAGTTTCTTTGAATTTCAGGCACAGGAGTAACAGTCTATCACAGTCTCTGTGTGGGTGTCACCACTCACAGAGCAATTCCCATCAATTTCCTGTCCACACTACACTGTGTCGTATGGAGTCACTGCTGCTGGCCCTTGGAAAGCAGGCTGAGGTTCGGGGCAGTGCGATCAGGAACCAGAGCTACACGCTAGCCTCATGGTGCCTTTCTCCTCTGCATCCCCTTGACTTGGACCAGACAACGTCTGGTCAGCAAGCTCCAGAAAGCAGGAATGGTGTTAGGAATGAGGACAGAGGGGGCTAGACTCACCGGCTGAATTCTTAGCCATTGGCCCTATAATTATTTTCCTAAGATGTCCCACCAGCTGTTAGCACCTGCTGGGCCACAGCCCCTCCCACCCGAACGCCTGACATCCTGCACTTGGGGTGTGCACTGTGCTAGGACAAGAGCTCCCAGAGGCTGCAACTCTTCCTGCTTCCCTGTCAGCTGAGCATGCCCTGCCCGCAAGTGTGGGGTGGCACATTTACCTGACAATGACGCCAGGCCGAAGGTCAAAGTTCTTATTCACCACATCCAGCAGCTCTCTCTCTGTCATCTGAGAGGTTCCATAGGTGAAGAGGGAAATGGACAGCGGTGAGGCCACACCAATGGCATAGGAGACCTTCCAGAAGAGACGACGGTCAGGGACCAGACCTGCACAGGGCTCAGCCCTCACACAAACCTCATGTCCTCAGGAGGGGCAGTGGAGCCACACCCTGTGCCCCTCTTGCGCAACAAGCCCCAACCCCCACCCGCCCAACACCTGTCTGCCTAGAAAACCCTGCCATTTCACGGTGGGCATTTCTGGGCACGGCCCTCTCCCTGAAGATTCTTATTCCCTCTCCCGGGTTTTCAGGGTACTGGCCACAGTGCCCAACACGACACACACAGAGTCACATCCTTTGGGAAAGGGTGTGGCCTTCCCACCGGAGCTGTGAGCCAGGGTGTGCCCGGTCTGACCCACCTGCACGAGCACTCTCCGGCAGAGCCCTGCTTTCACCAGGGACTTGGCCACCCAGCGGGCAGCGTACGCTGCAGAACGGTCCACCTTGGTGTAGTCCTTCCCGGAGAAGGCCCCACCACCATGCGCCCCCCAGCCGCCATAGGTGTCCACAATAATCTTACGGCCAGTGACACCCGCGTCCCCCTGCAGAGAGAAGGAAGAAAGAGGGGGAGATGAGAACCAGCGCCCCCTTGTGGCTGAGAGGAGGGTGGTTGAAGCACTGTGATGGCTTCTGAACTACAGCTTGGAAAGCATGCCCTGCAGCTGCCTGGGGGTGCGCTTCAAAGACTCTTTGGCTAGGAGTCAGCCGGAAACCCTGGCTCTGGTTCCAGGTGAGTCACTGATCAGCTATGGAAGGCTGGTAAGCTCTCAGAGCCTCATCAGAAAGTGCAAATGATGGGAAAGCTGGGGTCTCAATCAGCTCCCAATACTTTGTTTTTATGAGTCAATCATAGTGGAGAAATCCAACTGTAGGAGAAAATTGTGCTGAAATCAATACATCCTGGCTGTGGCCCTCACTGGGGCCACCCAGTAAATGCCATATTGCCCATGTCCCCATGTGTCTGCTCCATGCAACACCAGTCAATAAAGATGTTTTAACTGGTGGTGGGGACTCGACATTAAATGATTTGAGAAAAGTGCATACTATATACCTCTGCTCAGAGATCTACTGTTCATACATTTCTAGTCTTTGAGAGGTTCTTCAGAAAATACAACAAGCTTGACCTTTCTTCCAACCTATGTTTCTGTACTACATTTGGTCCTAGGACCTGTGATGGGGGTCCAGCTGAGGTCCCTGGCAGTGGCCAGCAGCCTCACAGAAGTGCCACTCTAATCTTCACTTCCTCACTCCTTCAGGAAGAGAAAGGCGGCAGCAGGTGTCCACATGCAATGAACTGCCCACCATGGTGCCCACAGGAGTTGAAGGTAACCTGTGGCAAAGACCTGCTCAGTGCCACCTGGTAAAGTTCAGCCATTTGCAATGGTGGGTCAGCACATTGCCAGGTGAGGCTGCAGCCACTTGGGCAAGTATGACATCAAGTATGGGTTATCTGGAGTGGGACGGCCAGGCAGCACTAGTGGAAGAGTCCTGGGACAGGTCCCCAGTTCCTCGAATTCGTCCCCAGATTTGACGAATACACAGCAAGCCTCACAGAGAGTGGGCTGACTTCACATTCTGGCCAAGGCCAGACCCGGCTGTCTCATAAAGCCCCCTCCTGCAGCCTTTGTGCCCAGGAAGGTGAGCAACCTCAGTAACAGACAAATCAGGCCTCATCCAGAGGCCAGGGCGCACCTGGGGACCACCAATGACGAACCGCCCGCTGGGCTGCAGGTGGTAAATGGTGTCTTCATCCAGGTACTTAGCCGGCACCACGGCCTTGATCACCTGCTCCCTCAGGGTTTTGCGCATGTCCTCCAGCGTTATGTCTTCGTTGTGCTGCACGGAGATGACGATGGTGTGGATGCGCACAGGGATAACCGCGCCATTGTCCTGCATATACTGAACTGTCACCTGTCGGTCAGAAGGGCAGGGGGAGACTTCATGAAGCCCTGCCCCGAGCTTCATGAGGACACATCGCTGCTAAGCAGAGAGGCAGGCAGGGCTCCCAGGAACCAAGGGGGCCCTCCTGTCTTCAAAGGGCCTTCAGGGAAGTGCATCTGACTCACCCTGGTATTTGCATGGTTGCCCAGTGCTATGGCATGACTGGGCATGAAGCATATGCGATTCCCACCTCTGACCACAATTAGTGCCATTTGGAGACTTGGGGTTTATAGAGTCCCCTCTCTATGACACACAAGACTCCTCTACTTCTATTTCAGAGGGTTCTGGGTACAACAAATGCCCCCTGACAAAAGCCCTCTCTTGACCCGCTATGGCCCAGGACCAAGCTATTCTGGCTCCTTCCAAGGACACAGGAATCTACCGGCCACATGCTAGTTGGCCCCAGCCTGTCGGTGGAGGAGCTCTGGAAGCACACAGGGCCAGGGGACTTGCTGGCTAAAGGGACAGAGGGAGAGGGCCAGGTCAGGCAGCTGAGATAGAGGGAGCCGTTGGCTCTAGGTGTTTGGGTCAACAAAAGAGAAGGGGGAGAACTTTGTGGCTGGAACCTGCCCACAGTCCCCTTGCAGGTCAGGCCACAGGGACAGACCTAATATCACTTCTACCAGCGTGAGCCCGTTCTGCACCCATTCTGTGTGTTATCAACTAATATTTAAGCCATTCCCGCAAGACAGACATTGCTATCTCCACTTTACCAAGGAGAAAAACAAAGCTATGAGAAGTGAAACAGCCTGTCTGAAGTCACATGCTAGTCAGTGGGAAGCCATGAGCCAAACCCTGCTCTGCCCAATCCAAAAGCTGGTATCATTCCCCAGCAGCACAGACAAAAGGCCTCTCTCCTACCCTCCCTCCCTGGTCACCTTCACTGCCACAGTCTGGTTTGCGTGTAACAAATGTGAGCAGCCTGGGCCCCCAGAGTGAGAGGGAGGGAGGTGGCGAGGACGGCGGATGAGGCTGGGAAAGGAAACTACCATTAGTGACGTGTGCTAGGAACCATGCCACAGCTATGAGAAGCTGTTACTGTTCCCTTTCTAAAGACATAAAAGTTGAGGTTTGAGAATAGAAATGCCTTGGTCAAGGTCACACAGCCGGAAAAGCCGGGATCTGACCTGGAGCTGTGTGGCTTAGTAGCTGGGGCTCTGCCCAACAGGAGCCTGTCACTCAAGATCCTGTGGGTTAAGCTGGAGCCACAGGCCCCACTGCTACCCAATCAGTGTAGAGCAGTGCCCAGAGGAGCTATGCAGAGTTTGGGACCCACAGGTGGCCTGGTAGAGACGCTGGCTGCCAGGCACAGCACTGCTTGCCCCCCCCCCCCAGGGCCTCAGCAGGACCACAGGGCAGCAAGCAGGACTCTCCTGGGGCCGGGCCTGCAGCAAGGTCTCTGCCAGCCCAAGGCCCCTGAGATATCTGCCCAATGCTGGCCTGCATCTGTCTCTACTCTGTGCCCTGGTCCAAAGAGCACCAGGGTAGGACCAGGAACCTGACCATATGGTGTCTGATCCTCGTGAGATGGGCAGATGCACACCAGTGTCTGTGGCCGAGAGCAACCCTAACTGCTGGGCTGTGCACACCAAGGGCCCCTGGGGGGGGGGGGGTTCCCGGCAGCAGAGGCCCCATGGCCGCCTCTAGAGCTAGACCTGCCCCATCAGGCCTCAGGAGAATGCGCACATCCTGCGGAGCAGCCTGACTCCACTCCCCCTCTCCCCACCCCCACTGCTACCTCCAACGCTGCCGCAAGCTAACAAACCCCAGGCGATGTCCTTGCAAAACACTAGCCTGTGGCAGAGCAAAGGAGCCAAGCTCAGCTCTTATCTCATTGTGTCAGGAAAAATACAGCAGGGAAAACACAGCTCTGACCAGGTACAAAAATAGCCATTGGGCTGCCACTCAGTTGTTTGTATCAGCAGGACGGGTTTGTTCAGGTGGAAAAACTCATCCTGTTCACAGTCAACACCAGCTAGATGCTGAAAACCCTTTATCAATGGGGGACAGCAAAGGCCTGGCAGTGGGTTCTGATGCAGTGGGTCCTGATGCAGTGGGCCCTGATGCAGTGGGTCCTGATGCAGTGGGCCCTGATGCAGTGGGCCCTGATGCAGTGGGCCCTGATGCAGTGGGCCCTGATGCAGTGGACCCTGATGCAGTGGGCCCTGATGCAGTGGACCCGCAGGGCACAAGAGCCCCTGGGGGAGGGTCGGTCAGCCAACCTACACCCACACGTCTGAGCTTTCTAGCGGTGGAAGGCCGCCTGGGGCAGGGGAGTGAGGCCCATTCTGGGATCATTTTTAAGAGAATTTGGTGCATCCTTGCAGGAAAGGAAACCCTGGATGATCCCGCCCCACCCTTGCCCTCCCTGGCTGCCTTCTAGCCTGGGAAACCTATTACTAGGCAGAAAGAAAACCTTTTACTCCAGCTGGGCAGACAGGTGGTGCTCTGCCCTCCTCTCTTGGAGGGAAGGAAGCTCCGTGCTCCGTCACTCCCTCCCACTCCTGTGCTGGGAGTTCCTTTCTGTGAAATCTTGCCCCACAGCACAGCTCCGTGCAGGACCGCGGGGCATGCCAATATCTCCCTACCACCTTCTTCTGGGACAAGCACCATCTTTGCATTTGAAGCCTCCTGCCCCACGACCTAAAAGAACAGCCGATGCATGCGGCTCATCCCACCCTACCCACTGTGGGGCACGTGAATCACACCTGAAGTCCCAAGGAAGGGTTTCCTCGAGGCCACAAATACACTTCCTTGCCCTGGTACAGTTGACACGCACCCTCTGTACTGTGTGGCCTTACACTGAGGGTGCGTGTCTGTGCAGCGGGGGGAATGGATGAGTCACACGTGCCATGCTGAGCTATAAAACCACGTGAGCCGAAGTCCAGTGCAAGGGCAAGAGAAGGCCCCACCTGGTGGTGCCCAGGGGAACCATGAGGAGGTGGAGACTTTGCTGACTACTGGTAGACAGATGAGAAGGAGAGATAAAGCCCAAGTAAGGTTCAAGGCGAAAGCATGGGGGCAAAGCACAAATAAAGGAAGCATGGATGAAATAACAGATTGAGCAAAGACTGCAGGAGGGGCAGCAGAGGAAGGTAATGGTGAAAAACCATCAAAGGCTTTGAATGTCAGAATAACAGGTGAAGTTCTGCTCTCCCACAGGGAGCAGAAAGTTCTAGAAGATTCTAAGCAGACATTAGGAAATTAAAAGTGAAGCCCAAAAGAAATTAACTGGAGTTTCAGGCAGGAAAAAGCCTTGGGATGGCCCGGCACTGCCCTTGGCCCCGACTGGGAACCTGTGAAGGAGAGGGGTGCCCGTGGGGAGGGGTGACGCAGCCGAGGTGCCAGCGCGCAGCACCCAGGCTCTCGGGCACGTGTGTGTGCAGGGTGAGTAGAAGGGGTGCTGATGATTTGGAGAGAACTGCAGGTGGGAGATGTGGGGGCTAAGTGGGCTGCAGTGAAGACTGGATCCTCCAGCATGGATAGGGGGAGGGAGTGTGGAAGTGGAGCCGTGGAAGAAAGCCCCAGGGCGAGGGCCCACCCGGGCCCTCAGGGTTCAACAGGGCAGCACAAAGGCAGTGAAGGCTTCCTGGCCTCCAGGGTGCTAACACGGGCATTGCCGCCCGTCCTCAGACACAGACTTCAGTGGGGATCTCCGCTCTGCGGGGAGCAGGGTGCTCAGGGTCCGCGGCGCCAGAGGGTCAGGAACAGCAAGGATAGAATGGTTTTCTGAGAAACAGGAGAAAAGGGCCCAGATAGATGCAGACGACCCTTGTTCAGGTGCTGGGCAGGCCTTGCTCAAGACACGGAGACCTGTCCTCATGGCAAGGCAGTGATCGAAAGTGTGGAACTAGTTGAGAAGTCTGCGGTAGGAATTGGTGAATCATCTTACCAGAGTCAACATATGTTTAGAAGGCTAAAAAAATCTAAAAAATATCTCTATTTCTTGGTACTTTTGAGATTTTTCATAATAAAATGGGGGAGGGGGGGCATTAGAGCTGAATATTTTTCAAATAGTTCTTTTCAAAATCAGCAATTCTTTGAGTGTCCAGACTGAAGATTTGATCTGAACAGTAACAAGAATCCAAAGGACTTGGGTTGTCTAAGTGTGTGTCTGCAGCTCCCATGGAGGTGAAGGAAGAGCTGACCTGAGTCTTCGAGTCGGGCCTCAGCCAGGGAAGCACCCCCGAGCGCCTCAGTTCTGCCATCCGGGCATTGAGCTTGTGAGCAAGGATGATGGTGAGAGGCATGCATTCTTCTGTCTCGTCGGTGGCATAGCCGAACATCAGGCCCTGACGCAGAGAAGAGCCGACAGCAGTACCCACGTTACACACAGGACCACTTTCTTCAATCTAAAACTTCGCTGCACTCCAACCCATACTGGGTGCCTCGAGCATGCAACATTTGCATTGGGCACTTGTAGAGGAAAGGCGTGGTCCCTGATGTCCAACTAGGAGGGGGAGATGAGCCCAAACTGGCATCAGTTGCTACAACCTCACCCAGCCAGCAGTGCCCTCATGTCACTGCCCTGACATAGGCTCATGGAACTCATTTCAGGTACGTACCTCCCTGAGATCCTCTGAGATGAGGGACCACCCCACAATGTGATTGTCCCATTACTCAGGGACTTCCCCAGCCTACTCCTCAGCACACGTCAGCGCCAGGGCTGGGACAGGCTGCACTGCACAAGGTCCTGGCCAGCGCCCGTGCTCAGTACTCAGTTACCTGATCTCCGGCACCGACGTCCTCTTCGTGCCTGTCCAGATGCACACACTGGGCAATATCTGGGGACTGCTGTTCCAAAGCCACCAGCACATTGCAGGTCTTGAAGTCAAAGCCTAGGCAGAAAGGAGAGCAGGCCCAAGTGGGACACATGTCAGACATGGGTGGATCGTTCAGTTCCTGACATGGTATTTAGTTGCACATGGGTGGTTTCTAATTAGCTGGGATCTTTCTGGGCCCAGAGCTGAAGCCCAGAATGAAGAAGGCTACATATCCTTATCATTATGTAAAACTCTTTAGTCAAAGAAAATCCTGCGCTGTGCATTTTACTAAATTGAATTACACTGTGATTAGAAATGCATACCCTGCACAGAACTGCTGTATACAAACCAGATGACGGCTCTGGTGGCTCCGGCTCAGGAGCAGATGGGCCCTCATCACTCCGGCCCTCTGGCCTCTCCCAGAGGCACCTCTCAGGACGCAGGCTGAACATCACCGACTGAGTGAAAACCCGGGCCCTTCCAACACCACCATCCTGAAGCCCAAGTATCGGCCTCATCCAAGTACAGACAGTCCCCAACTTACAATGGTTTGATTTAGGATTTTTGACTTTGTGACGTTGCCAAAGTGACATGCATTTGGTAAAAACCGTACTTCAAATTTTGAAATTGATACTTTCCTGGGCTATGGGCAGAGGCGGATTTAACAGCAGGCACACTGGGCGCCCGCCCTGGGTCCCGACTTCTGAAGGCCCCACAAAACCTCAACTTTACACTTTTTTCTAATGACACTAAGTTTGGTTTCATGTGTGCAATTTTAACATTAATAGTACATAATATTTTTTATTTATTTAAAAATGTGGTTGAGATGTATTTTTATTTTCCCTGTCTCTCTTTTTTTTAAGGGGCCCAATATTTTCTTCTGCCCCCAGGGCTTCAACTGACCTTAACCCACCTCTGGCTATGGGTATTCAGTATGAGACTCTGTCGTGATGCTGGGGAACGGCTGGCATGGTCAAGGGGGTAAACAACCGGTACCTGCAGTGTAGTCATTGTATTAGGAGATTTTGCCCAACAGCAGGCTTATGTAAGTGTTCTGAGCACGTGTCAGGTAGGCTAGGCTAGGTAAGCTATGATGTTCACAGGTGAGCAGTATTAAATCCATTTTTAACTTATGATATTTTCAACTTAACGATGGGTTCACCAGGATGTTACCCTGTCATTGTTTGAGGAGCATGTGTATTAAACACTCTGAACAAATCAAGTGTACATGAACTATTTAGAGAGGCTCCCAGAGCCAGAGTCCTCTGACCCTGAGATGTGATCTTGCGGGGCCAGAGCCAGAGGGAAAAGACCCGTCCCTGGAGGCCAAGCCTCTGCCCATCCCTGCAGCTCAGGCACAGAGGTGGAAGCTGACCCTCTCCAGACCAGGGGCACAGGCTAAGCTTGGCTTGGGGAAGTCTGGGCTCGTGGCAGCCCTGCCCGAGGAGCCCCGGGAGGGAGCGCTGCGCGCACACAGCACATTCTTCTCCTCGGTCCTCCTCCAACGGCTCAGGCCTCAGCTCAGGGACCTGACCAATGAGAAGCTAAAGCCTTCAGGGGCCCTGTCACAGCCTCAAGTGTGTGATGAGCTGACTGTCTCCCTCTTTTCTCCTATCCACGCTGCCAGAGTTGGCTAACTAAAGCAAGCAAACAAATAAACTCAGATCTAATCTATTGTTTATGTACATGCCTCAGGCGAGGACCTACTGCCAAATGCAATAAAACTGAACTCAGACCCACCCAGCCCCGTCCAGCTGAACTCCTTTAGCTAACGTTTGCTTAGCTTTAAAGAGGACGTACTCTTGTATCTCCACTCCTTTGCCTAGAATGCTGTCCTCCGACTCCCCATCCCCACGCACCCAAATCAGACAACTCACAATCAGTATCCCTGGACCCTCCCACAGCAATTCCTCGCTCACTATGCCCCGACTGCCTGCTGGGCACCCCTGCTGCATCATCTGATGCCAGGCAGTGCCCCTGCTCCAGAGGCATCACGTCACCTCTGTTCTGTGCCGCCTTCTGTTGCCAGTGAATGTTTTTGAAGGCACAAAACAATGAACACTCTTTAGAGAGCTGCCAAGGACTCATCAATTTTGCATTAAACATTTCACATTTTGCCTTATCACTGTCTAAATAATGAATCTTCTCTGCTGAAAATCAATCAAGGGCTTCAAGTGATTTGGAAAAACGGAGTTTAGGGGACGAAAGGGAGAGGCGGGGCTCGGAGGAGGCGCCAGCCCAGCAGCTCTGCAGCAGACGCAGGGAGGAGCAGCGAGCCCGGGCCTTGCTGCCGTGGACATCACAGGGCGTGAGGGGTCCTTTTGCTGCAGGCATACTGACCAGCCAGCACACGGAAACACTGCCAACAGCAGGGCTGGTGCTCTCCCCCTCTCCCTTTCTAGGGGGTGTCACCTCCTGGGGAATCTCCTGCCACCCAACACAGAACAAGCTTTGCTCTTGAAAAAGTTCTAAATGTACATAAACAAGTTGGCTTTTCCTGGAAGAACAGGGGAAAGCTTTGCATGTCACATGTCAGGAAGCCGCTGCTCTGGGACAATGTGTTTCCTGTATGCATGTCCTGCGGTGCCACCTGGGAGAACTGGTACTCACTGGTTCTCCCCAGTGATTCTTGGTATAGCTCCCAACAATTCCGTATGCTCAGGCCAGCCTTTTGGGGGGTCAGAAGGTGGCTGCACCAAGTGTGAGTTTGCCTCATACACGAGCAACTCTCACATCATCCCAGCCTGCCTTGACCCACAAAGATGCCACAAATCACCCTCAACAACAAGTATGTGGGATGTCAGTGTGCACAGGCCCTTCGATGCCCCTCCAGGTGGGGCTCCTTCCTGGCCCACCCCCTCGCAGGGCCCCTGTCCTTCCCAGCTCTCACCGGTGGCGCCTGATCACAGTGCTCCTCCTCAGTTCCTGCCAGGGCCTGCCCCCCCCCCACACACACACACACCTTTCAGGCTCCTGAACTGCCTGCCATGGAGCCAGCCTGGGCCAGCCTGCCTCCTTCACCTGTGTCCGTACAAGTTCTGGATTAAGTCACCTTCTTGTCTATACTGGGAAGGAGCACAGTTTAGCAGAAAGCACAGGAATGTCAAATGGAGCAGCCACGTACTGACTGTCAATTATTTACATCTCTAATCCTCAGTTTCCTCATCTCCATGAGGCGTACAGCGAGTCCTTCAAACATTATGTAAGACGGCACATACAGGGAGCCTGGCACCGGTGCCCAGCAGAGGGCATGACCCCAATAGAGAGCAGCTCCTTTTACTCAGAGCTTCTTTCTCTTCCAAATCTCCAGGAAGGCAGGACATTAAACAAGACCAGAGTTAATGGATGGACACAGGCTGGTTCAGTGGGGCACCGTCACCTGGGCTACCACACTGTTGCCAGAGACTTGGACCCCTGGTCTCTGATGTGCAGACCTAGGAATGCTTCCCCCCCCCCCCAGTGGTATGTGCACTTCCAGAAGACCAAGAGCCTCAGATGTGAGTCAGCATCACGGGCTCCCGCAGCAGAGACCAACATGTATTCAGATTTGGGGGCCCTGCCCTTACCCTTAGCAGAGTCATCATAGCCAATGTGTTTGATGGTGTCTCTCACCACCCGCTGATAGTCCACCATGGCTGTAGAGGTGATTTCCCCGCACAGCAGCACCATGCCTGTCTTACACACTGTCTCTGGAAGGGAAGGAGAAGTAGTAATAACCACACGCCAGCATAGGGAAACTCAATGGCTAGACCGCCCTCAGTGCTAATAAAGAAACTCACAGGGAACCATACCAGGAATGGACTCAAGACATAAAATAATAATGCTAATAATAAGAATAAATTCCAGCCTGATCCATGGTGGCACAGTGGATAGAGCGTCGACCTGGAATGCTGAGTCCCAGGTCCAAAACCCTGAGTTGTCAGCTTGAGCATGGGATCATCAACATGATCCCAAGGTTGCTGGCTTGAGCCCAAGGTTGCTGGCTTGAGCAAGGGGTCACTGGCTTGTCTTGAGCCTCCTGGTCAAGGCATGTATAAGAAGCTATCAATGAACAACTAAAGTGATGCAATTACGAGTTGATGCTTCTCATCTCTCCTCCTTCCTGTCTCCCTTTCTCTCTCAAAAATAAAAATAAAAAATAAAATAAATTCCAGCCCAGTTGCTGGCCATCTTCAAATCTCTGGAGAACTGCATACATTTTGGAAAGAATTGGTTACACTTGAGTGTTCATACCAAGTACTTAGTGATTTTTTTTTTTTTTTTTTTTTTTTTTGTATTTTTCTGAAGCTGGAAGCGGGAGGCAGTCAGACAGTCTCCCGCATGCGCCCGACAGGGATCCACCAGGCACGCCCACCAGGGGGCAATGCTCTGCCCATCTGGGGCATCGCTCTGTTGCACCAGAGCCACTCTAGCGCCTGGGGCAGAGGCCATGGAGCCATCCCCAGCGTCCGGGCCATCTTTTGCTCCAATGGATCCTTGGCTGCGGGAGGGGAAGAGAGAGACAGAGAGGAAGGAGAGGGGGAAAGGTGGAGAAGCAGATGGACGCCTCTCCTGTGTGCCCTGGCTGGGAATCGAACCTGGGACTTCCGCACGCCAGGCCGACACTCTACCACTGAGCCAACCGGCCAGGGCATACTTAGTGATCTTGAACAACTTATTTAGCCTCTCTATGTCTGTTTCCTCAACTGTTAGATGAAGATAATAATAAGACTGCTGTGTGGATTAAAATGAGACAATGGTTGTATGTAGTTATCATAAAGAAAGCAGTCAGCATATGTAAAGCTCTCCTGACCCCTTATTGCTGGAACTCTACTGCGGACTTTAGGGAGTAAGCTCTTGAACGAAGAACCCAGGAAGGCCAACCTTCTCTTCAGCTGTTTACAGAGATGCCAGGGTGCAGTCTGCCCTCAGAGGGGCATGGGGCCTTGTAGTCCCCAGTGTAGGGGCCAGGGCGCACTGGAGAGGAAAATAGCAGTCTGTGCTGTGGAAAATACAGGGTCCCCGCAGTGAAGAGAGCAGAGCTGTGGTCTCCAAGGTGGGCACCCGTACCCTGTGACTTTGGCCAAGGTCCTGACTCGGCTGTACCCACTACCATTTTAGTAAAGTAAGAGGACTAGACCTGATCACCTCTGGGGCCCTCCTGACTCTCTGCTGTGATGAGGGCAGCAACACAGGCAAAACGTGGAAGCTCAGCAACTTAGGACTCCTGAAGGAAGGGCGCAGGCATTTCTTACCACAGGCCACTTTGGCATTGGGGTCTTGCTTGAGGTGAGCATCTAGCACTGCATCACTGATCTGGTCACAGATCTTATCTGGAAAAGAATTAACATGTGTAAGAATTACAGAACTATTAGGTATAACAAACTGAAATGTTAAAATAATTAGATATTTTGTCAGTTTACATATCAAATATATCTATGAGGTTATTTCTTAAAATATGAGAAATTTGAAATGTTTTAAAATTTTTAGTTTTTCTCATTTCTGCCTAATTCTATGATGTAGAAAGTCATAGAATTCCCTAAAAAAAGAAATATATTCCAATACCAGTTCTAAGGGTACAGCAATTCAGACACACACACACACCGAGGCACTCATCTACATGTTCTTCTAACTAAAAAGTCTCTCATTTCTCAATATATTCCCTTTAATTCTAACATCTAGAAAAGTCTTGGATCTAAAAGTTAAAGTAGCAAGTAATGTCAGTGAGATTAGATGTCAGGATGTAAAGTCATAAGGACAAACAGATGCATCGTAGTGCAGGTTCCACAAGATGCAATGCATGGTGTGTAAAACCACACCCAGTTCCACGACTCCACCCATAAAGATTTAGTAAGAGAACCTCTGGACCTCATTGCTGTGCTGCAGAACATTTCCATGACCACAGTCACTCAGCTTCCTAAAGCAGGGGTCGGGAACCTATGGCTCACGAGCTAGATGTGGCTCTTTTGATGGCTGCATCTGGCTCGCAGACAAAGCTTTAATTAAAAAAATAATGTTAAAAATGTAAAACATTCTCATGTATTACAATCCATTCATTTCCTACCAGTCATGTTCATGGTTGCAGATGGCTGGAACCAATCACAGCTGTCCTCCGGGACAACACCAAATTTTTATTGGATAATGCCTAACATACATGGGTCGTTGTATGGCTCTCACAGAATTACATTTTAAAATATGTGACATTCATGGCTCTCTCAGCCAAAAAGGTTCCCGACCCCTGTCCTAAAGTGTAGATGTTCTAATAGCTGGGCTTGACCTCCTCAGTCAAGGTGGGGCTGACAAGAGTTCAGCATGAGCTGGTATTTGATCTTACTCTGTATTTGTCTTTAAGACTTTACATGGTTGAGCATATGGACCACTAAATGGGACTGTGGAAATATCTACTCTTGCTTTGGGGTTATGTGAACTGTCCATGTTCACAAATTCAGAAATAAAAGTGACACGTAGTTACACATATTACAACTCTTTAGTGTTCAAAATATCCACAGAGTTTGCCCTTAATAAATTAATAGAGGTTTTCCCTAGTTTTATTGAGATAAAATTGGTCTATAAGAGTTTTGCATATAAGTAATGTATACAATTTGGTGAGTCTGGACATATGTATGCACTTGTGTTTCCAATACCACATCAAGGTAATAAACATATCCATTACCTCTAAATGTTTCCTTGCATTTCTCTTATCATTTTTAAAGTTTTTAAATAAAGAATTTGTATCCAGAATCAAGCCGGTCTACTCTCAAAAGCACACATTAAGTTCTGTAGTTAAAAATGCTAATTGGTCATTAAAGATCAATTCCTCAATTTTTCCTTCCAGAAAGTGCTATTAAACATATGTTTGAACCTAGAGGATATTATGCTAAGTGAAATAAATCGGACAGAGAAAGACAAATACCATATGATTTCATTGATATGTGGAATCTAAAAAACAAACAAAACAGAAACTCACAGATACAGAGAACAAACTGATCATTGCCAAATGGGTGGGGGTTTAGGTTGCTGGGTAAAAAGGGGGTAGGGATTAAGAAGTACAAATTGATAGTCACAGAATAGATATGGGGATGTAAAATACAGCATAGGGAATATAGTCAATAATATCATAATAACTTTGTATGGTGTCAGATGGATATGAGATTTATTAGGGTGATCACTTTGTAAGTTATATAAATGTCTAATAACTATGCTGTACACTTGAAACTAATATAATATTGAATGTCAACTGTAATTTGAAAAATTAAAGAGAAAATACACATACATTTGTGTTTTTTCTATCTATCCTCCTTCCAGTGGTAGATATGGTTGTAAGTCTGAGTTTGTCTGAGTCCATAGCCTCAGCACACCCCTACCAATGAAGGTCTCCTCTGCTCATCCACTTTAGGCTTACCCATCAGTGCCCTTAGGAGCTACTCACATACTGATCATGATGCCTCTGTTTATTTAAAGGACACAGGTCACATGTTCCCAATGCACACAGGGAAACGGGATAAAGGGTATTAGGGCTAAAGCTGGAGTTGAGCAAGAGTATCAAGAGAGATTGACAGACTAAAATAACATCTAAGGAGGCCCTTCAGAGCTGCTTTTTAGGCTTTAAAATTTTTTATCATCAGTTAGTAGCCTTAAACTAGCCAATAGTTGGTGTTCTTGGACGTTGGAAAGGAAGCATTAGTTTTATCTTTTTGGTGGAGATGAATTTAGCACAGGAAAATAAGCAGAAAGTAGCCGAGCCTTAGCCAAAGCTGACTGACTTATGTGGACAGTTAGTTCATTTTTAGTGGCAAGTGAACAGAGAATCAGACAAACTGATGGCCTGCCACTTACCAGACAAAACCACCAACTCATTGGCTGGAATTTCCCTTCTCTGTCCATTGAGCATATTGCTGTGTGTATGATGGGACCCCTGGCCACTGCATGCCAAAGCACTCACTTCTTCCAGACAAGCAAATCCTAACCTATATATCTATGTATATGGCCTTCAAAAGCCAGGGAGAAAAAAAAAAAAAAGAAAGAAAAAAGCCAGGGAGCTGTCCAGAATTTGCCAAACATAGTAATGGAGCTGAGATTATGAGTACAGTAAACCTAGAAAGTTTATAAAATTGTGCATAATAAAATAGGTTATTTACACTGAATTGAGCTAAGTCACATACAAAACCCCAGGTTTCTCAACAGTGGAACTATTGACATTTGGGGTCAGAAAACGTTTTGTTGTGAGGGGATGGCCTTGTGCATGCAAGATGTTTAGAAACATGTCTGGCCTCTATCCATTAAATGGCTGTGTCAACTCCTCCATAACTGTGGCAACCAAAAATGTTTCCAGACATTTTGAAATGCTCTTGAGGGGAAAGGAGAAAAAACTGCCCCCAGTTGAGAACCACTGGCTAACGCATAGGGAAGGAGCAGGGTATCCAGATGTCTAGAGCTGAGTTACAAAGTATAAAAGTTAAATCAGAATGAGGAAGATGAAAGAAAAGGTAGCCTTACCAAAAACTTCAACTCCTCAAATAAATATTAAGAAGTGCTTAACACATAAATCAATGCTCTGGCCCTCCAGGGCCTTCTGAGAGCAAAGCGTGGCATCCACACCAACAGCAGCAGCATCTCCTAGGAACTTATTAAAAATGCAAAATCTGGCCCTGGCCGGTTGGCTCAGTGGTGGAGCGTCAGCCTGGCGTGCAGGGGACCCGGGTTCGATTCCCAGCCAGGGCACATAAGGAGAAGCGCCCATTTGCTTCTCCACCCCCCCCCCTTCCTCTCTGTCTCTCTCTTCCCCTCCCGCAGCCAGGGCTCCATTGGAGCAGAGATGGCCCGGGCGCTGGGGATGGCTCCTTGGCCGCTGCCCCAGGCGCTAGAGTGGCTCTGGTCACAGCAGAGCGACAACCCGGAGGGGCAGAGCATTGCCCCCTGGTGGGCAGAGCGTCGCCCCCTGGTGGGCGTGCCAGGTGGATCCTGGTCGGGCGCATGCGGGAGTCTATCTGACGGTCTCTCCCCGTTTCCAGCTTCAGAAAAATACAAAAAAAAAATGCAAAATCTTTTATTTTTTAAAGAGAAAGAGAAAAGGAGAGGAAGAAGAGGAGGAAGAGGAGGAGGAGGAGGAGGAGAAGGAGGAGGAGGAGGAGGAGGAGGAGGAGGAGGAAAGAGACAGAGAGAGAAGCATCAACTTGTTGTTCCACTTAGTTGTGCACTCATTGATTGCTTCTCATACATGCCCTGACTGGGGCTCAAACTGGCAACCTTAGGGTCAAACCAGCACCCCTGGGATTGAGCCTGTACCCTCAGGATCCAGCCAGTATCCTCAGAATTGAGCTGGAAACCCTGGGATTGAGCCAGCGACCAGAATCAAATGGGACATCTCAGGCGAACTGGCAATGTCAGCTCTTCCGGATGACACTATCCACTGCAGCACCTGCCGGCCAACGACAGGGCAAAAATGCGAATTGTTGAGCTGCACCCAAGACCTGCTCAATCAGAAAGCTTGAGGGTGGGGCCCAACATTCAGGTATTTTACCCTGACATTTGAGAACCACTCTTCTAAAACTTGAGGATCCATTCATGGTCTCTGCTGCCACCATGGATGCCTGTCTCATTCCCCCACATCACAGTCCACTGACCTCTCAGGTAACAAAATAATGCTTGATTTTTTTTTCTTCCCCTTCAAGAATTCATCTGTGCTTAAAAAAAAAAAGAAAGAAAAGAATTCATCTGTGCTTCTCTTAGATAACGTATCGCAGACTTCCAGAACCTAAGATCTGTCTCAGCACCTATGAGAAGGCACTGCCATTCATTTCTAAACTACCTGTGCTTTACGTGAAAAACTTAGTGACCCATGGTCTTGTTTGACAAAACATTCTCTGTTGACTTAAGTTGCTCATTGACAATAAATTAAATATTTACTAAAAAATATATAACATGTTTATATTTGATGATACGCTTCATGCCCATGGCTGTCCTCGGACAGCCAGCTGCGCTCTCTGCGGCAGCCCCGCCGTGCGGGGGTGCTGGGAGCCGGTGGTGGTGCCAGCAGCAGGAACCCCAGCTTCACTGGCTTGCCATGTATCATTTGCATACAAGTGACTGTTTTACAAAACTACAAATAGAGGAAATACTTCATGTTGTTCCTCCAGAGACCCCTTGTAGTAACTGACATAAATTGTTTTAAGACCTCTAGTAAAAGCAGGTCACCATCAGTCCAGCACCATGTACTTACCTGGGTGTCCCTCTCCTACAGATTCTGATGTGAACATGAAGGCTCCTTCTGCACTTAGAGAATTGTCACACAAGCCATCCACCGGTCCATTCATCTTTCCGCAGTTCTCCACTCGGCTTCTTCAAGACAACAACGCCAACGCTGTAGCTCTGCCTGAGTTGTCTTTTGCTTTAAACTCAACAGGCTTGTCTCTGGAAGAACCACAGAGATCCCTCTGCCTAACTGCCTGTGTGCATTCGAGAGTAAGATGAGGATGGGTGAGAAGGGAGGGACCAAGATGGATGTGTCACTCCTTTAGACTGGTCAGAGCTTGCTCCCGAGTGACTCCTATATATGGAAAAGTGAAAGTGCCTGCATAATCATGTGAGAAAATTGGAGGAGTCCATTTCCTGGGAGGGGGGTCAGTCTTCTTACCTTGAGGAATTTCAGTCTTTAGCTCTGATTTCCCAAGCCCTGAGCCTCTGGTTAATGTATGGAAAAGAAGGCTGTATAGATTCTGTAGAACTGAATCTCCTTAGGGCCTCTGCTTCGACTAAGCAGCTGATATCCACACAGCTCCAAGGCTACCATCCCACAGTGGAGGGTGAGGGACGGTGGCTACTCAGGGGTACAACAAGCAGCATGAAACACCCTTCCCAGAGACATGGTTTGGGCTAAGATTGCAACACAAGGTGGCCATTGCTGTTGCGTGCACTCCCGCCTCCCCCACACCCTGTCTCCATTGGGCTCTTCCCCTCTGCCACCTTCATAGAGCAAGCGTGTGCACCTGTATTCTGTGTCAGCTTCGCTGTTACACAACATGTTCATTTTAGAGACAAAGCTTTTGAGTCTACACTTTCATGCCAACAGAAATCACCTAAACCGTCCACTTCTCTAAGACACTGGCAATCACATTAAGAAGCAAGATGTTTAAAAAGTATTTGGACTTTTTTTTAAAGAGAACAATATTTTTTTTTGGAAAAGTACTCTTGAGAGACAGATTCATTACAGAGAAGTTGTCAGAGTCTAGTCTCCCAAAGCTTCCAGATAATAAGTTAAACATCTGCATATTCAGCCCTACATACTTGATAAACATCCTGCTCTCATAACTCCTGCATGATTTTTGCTTTGACCAAGAAAAGCAATAGACAGGAATATATCTTTAACCAATGCATGCACTAGATAATGGCATTTCTCCCTTCATTTTCTTCCACTCTTGGATCTAGCTGTATCCTTAGGCCCAAGGAATAATAGGACATTGTGATCACAGAAAATAGGAATGGTGGAGAAACCACTAGAAAGCAATAAAATGTTATCAACTGAAACCAGATGCGTCAAAGGTTGGACTGTGGGAAGCAAGAAAGTGGGATGTAATAATGTCAACTAACAATTCTGGTGATCAGATCTCCTCTGTACTTATAACATGAGCATTTAAATATTTTTCCTGGGCTCCAAATCTTGAGTCTTGTCAGTTGACCCACAGTAGCAGCACTACTCCAGGCAATTAAAACCATATTGAAGTGACCTCTTTGAGATAAGAGATTTTACACATATGTATTTAATCAGAGGCATTTAACAATGAGTCAGCTGCAACATTCAAAGAAGAAAAAGATGAGATGGAAAAATGAGGAATCAAATAGGGACTTTAGACGATGCAGCCTGGTCCTGATCAGCACACAGGAATTCTCCTGTTTGCAGTTAAACTATTTCAACATCGCTGTCTCTTTGTAAATTTCTTCTGGGTACATTGGTCTCAAACCTGATGGCATTATGAGCTAATGTTTAATGTGAACTGCAGACTGAGGTTACCTAAACAGTTAGGTCTGTAGCCATTGTGTTATGAATTTGCTAAAGAGCAAGATCAAGTTGAAGTATCAAGCACTCTTCAAGGCTCCCAGAGCTAAGGAAGTCTGAAAACAGCACAGCTTAACTACCCTCTGGATTCCAAAGTGGACAGTAGCATCATGGGGCGGAGGGGCACTGGGCGGAGGGGTGTGTTCTGTACACTTTCAAATAACACTTTCTAAAGGCGTCTGCAGTCTGGACACAAATTCAGAGTGAGGGAAGGATCTGGACTCCATCTAGTTCAGTATCCATCTCATGTATATCTCACATGACATCCCCGCGAAATAAATCCTAGGCCACCTTCAGCAGGTATGTTAACAAGAAGCACATCAAGCCTGGTGGCTGGAGTGCAGGCTTCAGGCTGGAGTCTTAGTTTGGCTTCTAATGTACTATGCTCCCTGGACAGGCTTCTGTTGCTTTATCTATAAAGTAATTAAACAATTACCCACCTTATAGTGTTGAGAGAACTAAATGACGTCATTTAGGCATGTAATGAGCACAGTGCTACACACAATAAGAGTTTGATAAATAACCTAATATTATTGCTAAAGTATATTCAATGTATATATCCATATTTTTTTCCTGAACAGAACAGATCATCATATACAGGCATAACTTGGAGATACTGTATGTTCAGTTCCAGATCACCCACCATCGCCATAGTAAAGAGAGTATTGCAACCAAGTGTGTCATAAACTTCTTGCTAGTGGAGGGTCTTGCCTTCAATTTGTAAAAACCACAACATACTGTAAATACAATAAAGCAAAGTGCAATAAAATAAGGTGTGCTTGCATATGTTGTTTTTCATCTTGCTCTTTTCCCCCATAATATACTATGGTCCTCTTCACATCTCTACATACAGCTAGACATCATATTTTTGCTCCTGAACAGCATCCCACAATAGGATGCACCATAAATTACTGAGCCATTCATTCCCTGATGGTTATTTTCACCTTCTCTGTTTTATATCACTATAATGCTGCACTGAAAATACTTAGCCATTGACATGCTTTTGTAAAAAGATCAAATGCAAAGCCCTGGCAACACTGAACTAGCATGGAAATCAAAAGATTTCCATTTTGGAGTAAATTGTTACCAGTTATATAAAAGAAATAGCACTTCAACCAACAGTTAAAGCTATGGCTTCCATCTGGACCATTCAGGAAGAATTGGCAGAGCTTGGCAAAGATGTCCTTACTTAGAGCTAAACCCACAAGGACTTCGTAGCCCTAATTTGTAATCATAAACTCAAAGCCTCCTTTATGCACAAACTGTCCTGTTCTCCCTTACGCATGAATTGTCCTAATGCCACCCTTCCAGCCCTGCTAATGACCTAAGTCCAATTCATTGTGTCAAAGGCCTGCAGTTGGCCTCACTTCTGGGCAGCAACCTTCAACTCTGAATCTTCGCTGTAACCAGCCTCTGCGGAAACTTGTTTGAAAACAAATCTCAGTAGCAGTCAGATTTATCCCGATGAATCTCTGAATGTAAAATACAGAGGGAAGACCATGTTTCCATTAAGTGGTGCATGCCAGCCACCCTAAGCAGCTTCATGAAGGAACTCTGAGGGCACCTGATCCCAGGTAATGCCATGAGGCAGCAGAACCTGTAGAAAGCACCTGACCGATGGTGCCCTTCTCTGGCCCCTGCATGCCAGGCCTGATGGCTATGCCATCGGCAAAAGAAATGGCAGTTTTGATGACCTAAAACTCTGGATGCAGAAGTGGAGTATGCATCCACCTCTTAAATGCTACTTAAGTGCAAACATTTCTAAGCTTCGGTGAGAAGTTCCCCTAACTTAAACGGTATTAGAATCACGTGGAATATTTCAAAAAGATTTACCTCTTTGCCCTCATTAGTTTAGATACAAACTTTCCCCCATATATTATCCTGGAACATTAATTATTTATTTATGAAAGAAATATAAAATCGATTCAGACAGTACATATTAAAAATTGTTAGGTAATTTCAGCAATATATCATCTTCATTCAGTTAAAAGCCCAAATAAACATCCCACGTGCAATAGCTATTCTGAAAAAGAATAAAGAGATGCAGAAAGGCTTCATGGAAAAATAACTGAGTTAGACCCAAAGGAATCACAGGATCTTAAAAGGCAGCAGGGACACAGGCAGGCCTGGGGTGGCTGGGGAGGGGACTGGGCAGGGAGGTGGAGGGCTGGGACTCAGAACAGTAAGTAGCCCTGCAGAGGCAATAAAATGGGGGGTTTGGCCTGACTGGAAGGTCCAGGCTAGATTAGAGGAAGAAGATTCCAAAATAAGAGACAAGAGTTAAAACTGCCTTAATTCCAAAGTAACCTTAAGAGGAACAGGCTCTGAGATGTTCATATAATATAACGCAAATTCATACATGCATTGGCATTTTTCAAAACTTTTCTTATTAAAATCATCCTTTCCCCCAAACACATATAATCCCAATTTCGAAGGCTTGAAATCCTGGAGGTTACTTCAGTGTCTGGTCCTTTATCATCCATATCAATTTCCCATAATGGTGCATTGGAATTCTCCCCCTTTGTTTTCATGTCCACAAATAGTCACCTCTGCACCCATTTCTGTCACCTGACATTTGAGTTAAGCACCCACTGGGCTAAGCATCCCACACTAGCATACCCATAAGGCAGTGGAATGACACATTTAAAGTATTAAAAAAAGAGAAACTGTCGATAAAAAGTTCTAACCAAAGTAGAAACAGAGATTTCAATAACTCATTTTCAGTAATGGATAGATCAAGTATACAGAAGGTCAATAAGGAAATAGAGGACTTGAATAACAACTATAAATTAGACCTAACTGATAAAAATTCCACCCAACAACAAAATTTACACTCCTCTTAGGTTCACATAGAACATTCTTCATGATACACCATATATTAGGTGACAAAACAAATCTCAATATATTTGAAAAGATTGAAATTATGCAAAGTATCTTTATTTTTTACAACAATAAAAAAGCTGTAAATCAGTAAAAAAATGAAAACTAGATACTTTACAAATATGTGGAAATTATCTACATAATCTTGGACAAAAGTAGATTGAAAAATTACAAGTGAAATTGGAAAATACTCTGAGATGAAGGAAAATTAAAACAAAACATATCAAAACTTATGCAGCAAAAGCAGTGCACAGAGGGAAATTTATAGCTACAAATGCTTTCATTTAAAAACAGAAAAATTCTAAGTTAATAACTAATTTTACATCTTTATAGGCTAGATAAAGAAGAGTATGTTAAACCCAAAGCTAGTAGAGGAAGGGATAATAAAAATTAGAGCCGAGAAGAGAAAAATAAAATTAACACAATAAAAAGTTGGGTCTTCAAAAATGTCAACAAAACTGATAAATATTTACTTCAATGAAACAAAAGATACCAAGGAGAGAATACTGAAATTATTAAAACCAGAAATAAAAGTGGTGACATTACTACAGAACTTACAGAAATAAAAATTATAATAGGAGAATATTATGAACAATTGTATGCCACTTAGATGACCTAGATGAAGTGAACAAAATTCTAGAAACATACAAACTATAAAAACTGGCTCAAGAAGTAATAGAAATGTAAAAGACTTATCAGCAATAATAAAAGCCCTTCCAATGAAGAAAAATCTAGAACCAGATGGCCTCTCTGGTAAGTATCCCTTTCCCCCAAATATATAAGAAGAATTAACACCAATATTTCTCAAACTTTTCTAAAAATTAAAAGAGGTTGGCAACATTTACTATCTCATTCTATTTGGCCAGCATTACACTGATAGCAAAGCCAGACAAAAACATAGAATAAAATAAAATTATAGATCAATATCTCTTATGAATATATATAAATAAGCCCTTAACAAAATACATGCGTAAAAGTCCAGCAACATTTTTATATAGCATGATAAAAGAGGATATATCTGAGGAATTCAAGGTGGTTAAAAATATGAAAATCAATATAATGTACCATATTGGTGGAATGAATAAAAGAATCAGACGATCGTCTCATTTGATGTAAAAATAAAATTTGAAAAATCTAACTCTCTTTTATGATATAAACACAACAAATTAGAACTAGAAGACAATTTTCTCAACATAAGTAAGGGCACTTATAAAAAATCTACAGCTAAAATTATACTCAGTGATGAATAACTGAAAGCTTTCCCTCTACCATCAGAAATATGACAAGGATGCCCACTTACATCACATCTACTCAACAAAGCACTGGAAGTTCTGGTCAGAGCAAATAGGCAAATAAATAAATAAATAAATAAATAAATAAACAAATAAATAAATAAAATGCTCCAAAATTGGAAAGGAAGAAGTAAAACTATTTCTACTTCTAGATAACTTAGTTTTATAAATATAAATTACTAAGGAATCCACATTAAAAAAGAACAACAAAAATAAGACTATAACTCAGCAAAATTTCAGGATATATAACCAACACACAAAATGAGTTGTAGTTCTATACACTAGCAATAAATAATGTAAAAAAAATGATTTTTAAAAATTTCATTTACTATATATCCCACATAGGTGGAATATAAAACTGAAACTCATGGTAAAAGATAAAAGTGAAGTGGTTACCAGGGGGACGGGACTACAGAGGAACAAATATATGGTGACAGAAAATGACTTGACTTTGGGTGAGGGGTACACAACTCAATCAACAGTTCAAAGGTTATAGAAATGTTTACTTGAGACCTATGCACTTTTATTGATCAATGTCATACCATTAAATTTAATTTCTAAATAAAAAAACTATTTTTTATTTACAAGAGAATCAGAAAAAAATACTTAGAAAAATTGTAAAGAAGCTGAAGACCTGTACATTGGTAACTATAAAAAATGCTGAGAGAAACTAAAGAAAACCTAAGTAAATGGAAACATAAACCATATTCATAAATTGGAAGATGTACTGTTAAGATGGCAATACTGGCCCTGGCCAGTTGGCTCAGCGGTAGAGTGTCGGCCTGGCGTGTGGGGGATCCAGGTTCAATTCCCAGCCAGGGCACATAGGAGAAGCGCCCATTTGCTTCTCCACCCCCCCTCCTTCCTCTCTGTCTCTCTCTTCCCCTCCCGCAGCCAAGGCTCCATTGGAGCAAAGATGGCCCGGGCGCTGGGGATGGCTCCTTGGCCTCTGCCCCAGGTGCTGGAATAGCTCCGGTTGCAACAGAGCAATGCCCCAGATGGGCAGAGCATCATTCCCTAGGGGGTTTGGTGGGTGGATCCTGGTCAGGCACATGCAGCAGTCTGTCTCTCTGCCTCCCTGCTTCTTGCTTCAGAAAAATACAAACAAACAAACAAAATTGACTCGCCCTTTCCAATTCAAAACTTACTACACAAAGCTACAGTAATAAAAATAGTATATGGTATTGACATATGGGTAGACATATAGACCAACAGGATTGAATTGAGAGTTCCAAAATAAATTCATACATCTATGGTGAATTGATTTTTGACAGTGACAAAATCACTAAATGGTGAAAAAATACTTTCTTCAACAAGTAGTGCTGGGACAACTGGATATCCAGTTGCAAAATAATGAAGTTAAATCTCATCTTACACGATATACAAAAGTTAATTCAAAATAGGTGAAAGATCTAAATTAAAGAGCTAAAAATATTAGAATAAACAAGGAGTAAATCTTCATGACCTTGGATTTGTCAATTAATTTTTAGGTATGATACCAAAAGTACAGACAAGCAAAGAAAAATAATTAATTATACCTTATCAAAATTAAAAACTTTGTGCATCACAGGACACCAACAAAAAAGAGAAAAGAGGACATAAGAATGCGAAAAAGATATTTGCAAATCATATAACAGATAGGATCTAATATCAAGAGTATATTAAAAACTCTTACACCTCAATAAGAACAACAAAAGAAAATAAGAAAGAAAAGAAAAAGAAAGAAAAGGAGAGAGGGAAGAAAGGAAGGAAAAAAAAAACATTAAAAGAAAGAAGGGGAGTGACGTCAGAGAAATTGGGCTGTAAGGAGCGATACCAATAAATCTCCCCAAAAATTCAACAAGATCTTCAACCAGAGACAGAAAAATCTATCCTTGGAGCCTCCAGCAGTTCCACACTAAACACAAAGTACTATCAACAAAACCACCCTCAGATGCCATTAAGGAAAAGGAAATCAAATATCATGGATACAAAAGACAGAGAGGTAACACAGATAGATGAGGAAAAATCTATGGAGAAAAATTTAATATATTGGAAACCTTGGAGCTAAATGACAGAGAATTTAAAATAGAAATCCTAAAAATACTCAGAGATATACAAGAAAACACAGAAAGGCAATTTAGGGAGCTCAGAAAACAACTCAACAAACACAAAGAATATATTACTAAGGAAATTGAAACTATAAAAACAAATCAAAAAGAGATAAAAAACTCAACTCACGAACTGAAAAATGAGGTAACAAGCTTAGCTAATAGAACAGGCCAGATAGAAGGTAGGATTAGTGAAATAGAAGACAAGCAACTTGAGGCACAACAGAGAGAAGAAGAAAGAGACTCAAAAATTTAAAAAAATGAGAAAGCCCTTCAGGAATTGTCTGACTCCATCAAAAAAAATAACATAAGAATAATAGGTATATCAGAGGGAGAAGAGAGAGAAAA
This sequence comes from Saccopteryx leptura, assembly GCF_036850995.1. NCBI lineage: Eukaryota > Metazoa > Chordata > Mammalia > Chiroptera > Emballonuridae > Saccopteryx > Saccopteryx leptura. Next base: position 81,821,088 of record NC_089511.1, read on the forward strand.
TGAAATGGAGAACATATTCAAACAAATAATAGATGAGAACTTCTCAAGCCTGTGGAAAGAACTAAAGCCTCAAATTCAAGAAGCAAACAGAGTTCCGAGTTTTCTTAACCCCAACAAACCTACTTCAAGGCACATCATAATGAAACTGGCACAAAAAACATGACAAAGAAAAATTCTCAAGGCAGCCAGGGAAAAGAAGAATACAACATATAAAGGAAAGCCCATTAGATTATCATCGGATTTCTCAACAGAAACTCTACAAGCTAGAAGAGAGTGGACCCCAATATTTAAAGTCCTGAAAGACAGGAACTTTCAGCCAAGAATACTATACCCATCAAAGCTATCCTTCAAATATGAAGGAGAAGTAAAAACATTCACAGATACAGAAAAGATGAGGAAATTTATCATCAGAAAACCCCCACTCCAGGAATTACTAAAGAGGGTTTTCCAACCAGATACAAAGAACAAAACAAAACAAAACCACAAGTAAAAGCTCCACCAAGAAAACAATAAAACCAAATTTAAACTGTGACAACAAAAACAAAAAAAAGGGGGAGAAGACGGAAATTAACAGTAGCAAAGGATGATGGAGTGCAGAAGTACTCACAAGATAGTGCATTACAATGAACAGGGTAGGAACCCTTTTCATTATTTAATGATAACCACCCTTGAAAAAACCACCACAGAAGCACATGATTTAAAAAAGATAGCAACAGAGAAAAGAAGTATGGAATACAACCAAACAAAAACAAAGGATAGAAAAACAAAAGAGAAGAATCAAACAAGACACAAAACAAACAGAAACCAATGTATAAAATGGCAATAGGGAACCCACATATAACAATAATTACACTAAATGTAAATGGATTAAACTCACCAATAAAAAGGCACAGAGTGGCAGAATGGATTAAAAAAGAAAATCCAACTGTATGATGCCTACAAGAAACTCATCTAAGCAACAAGGATAAAAACAAATTCAAACTGAAAGGCTGGAAAACAATACTCCTAGCAAATAACATCCAAAAAAAAAGCAGGTGTAGCAATACTCATATTTAATAATGCTGACTACAAGACAGCAAAAGTACTCAGAGACAAAAATGGTCATTTCATAATGATTAAGGAGACACTGAATCAAGAAGACATAACAATTCTTAATATATATGCACCAAACCAAGGAGCACCAAAATATATGACAGCTACTTATTGACCTTAAAACAAAAACTGACAAAAATACAATCATACTTGGAGACCTCAATACACCGCTGATGGCTCTAGATTGGTCATCCAAACAGAGAATCAATAAAGATATATTGGCCTTAAACAAAACACTAGAGCACCTGGATATGATAGACATCTACAGGACAATTCATCCCAAAGTGACTGAGTATACATTTTTCTCCAGTGTATATGGATCATTCTCAAGAATTGACCATATGTTGGGCCACAAAAATAACATCAGCAAATTCAGAAAAATCAAAGTTCTACCAAGCATATTTTCTGATTATAAAGCCTTGAAACTAGAATTTAACTGTAAAAAAGAGGGAAAAAAAACCCACAAAAATGTGGAAACTAAACAACATATTTTTAAAAAATGAATGGGTCAAAGAAAAAATAAGCGCAGAGATCAAAAGATATATACAGACAAATGAAAATGACAATACAACATATCAGAATCTATGGGATGCAGCAAAAGCAGTGATAAGAGGGAAGTTCATATCACTTCAGGCCTTTATGAACAAACAAGAGAGAGCCCAAGTGAATCACGTACCTTCACACCTTAAGGAACTGGAAAAAGAAGAACAAAGACAACCTAAAACCAGCTGAAGAAAGGAGATAATAAAAACCAGAGCAGAAATAAATTAAATAGAGAGCAGAAAAAATTAATAGAACAAGGAGCTGGTTCTTTGAAAAGATCAACAAAATTGACAAATCCTTGGCAAGACTTACCAAAGAAAAAAGAGAAAGGATTCATATAAACAAAATCCAAAGTGAAAGAGGAGAAATCACTACGGATATCATAGATATACAAAGAATTATTGTAGAATACTATGAAAAATTTTATGCCACTAAATTCAACAATCTAGAAGAAATGGATAAATTCCTAAAACAGTACAACATTCCTAGATTGTGTCAAGAAGAAGCAGAAAGCCTAAACAGACCAATTAGAAGAGAAGAAATTAAGAACAACTATTAAAAACTTCCCCCAGCCTGACCAGGTGGTGGTGCAGTGGATAGAGCATCGGACTGGGATGCGGAAGGACCGAGGTTCGAGACCCCAAGGTCACCAGCTTGAGCGTGGGCTCATCTGGCTTGAGCAAAGAGCTCACCAGCTTGGACCCAAGGTTGCTGGTTCCAGCAGGGGGTTACTCGGTCTGCTGAAGGCCCGCCGTCAAGGCACATGTGAGAAAGGAATCAATGAACAACTAAGAAGTTGCAACGCGCAACGAGAAACTGATGATTGATGCTTCTCATCTCTCTCCGTTCCTGTCTGTCTGTCCCTGTCTATCTCTGCCTCTGAAAAAAAAAAAAAAAACTTCCCCCAATATAAAAGTCCAGGCCCAGACGGTTATACTAGTGAATTCTATCAAACATTCAAAGAAGACTTGGTTTCTATTCTACTCAAAGTCTTCCAAAATATTGAAGAAGAAGCAATACTTCCAAACAGATTTTTATGAGGCCAACATAACCCTCATACCAAAACGGGGCAAGGACAGCACAAAAAAAGAAAACTACAGACCAATATCTCTAATGAATACAGATGCTAAAATACTAAACAGAAATACTAGCAAATCGAATACAACAACATATTAAAAAAATAATATATCATGATCAAGTGGGATTCATCCCAGAATCTCAAGGATGGTTCAACATACGTAAAACAGTTAATGTAATACACCATATCAACAAAACAAAGAACAAAAATTACATGATCTTATCAATAGATGCAGAAAAGGCATTCGATAAAATACAACACAATTTTAAGTTTAAGACTCTCAACAAAATGGGTATAGAAGGAAAATATCTCAACATGATAAAGGCCATATATGATAAAGCAGCAGCTAACATCATATTAAATGGCACAAAACTGAAGGCTTTCCCCCTTAAATCAGGAACAAGACAGGGTTGTCCACTCTCTCCACTCTTATTTAATGTGGTGCTAGAAGTTCTAGCCAGAGTAATCAGACAAGACAAAGAAATAAAAGGCATCCATATCAGAAAAGAAGAAGTACAGGTATCACTTTTTGCAGATGACATGATCCTATACATCGAAAACCCCAAAGAATCTACAAAAAGACTATTAGAAACAATAAGCGATACAGTAAGGTCGTAGGATACAAAATTAACATACAAAAGTTTATAGCCTTTTTATATGCCAACAATGAAACATTTGAGAACGAACTCAAAAAAATAATCCCCTTCACGATTGCAACAAAAAAAATAAAATACCTAGGAATAAACATAACAAAGAATGTAAAGGATCTATATAATGAAAACTACAAAGCATTGTTAAGGGAAATCGAAAAAGATACAATGAAATGGAAGAATATTCCTTGTTCTTGGATAGGAAGAATAAATATAATCAAGATGGCCATATTACCCAAAGCAATATACAAATTTAATGCAATTCCCATCAAAATTCTAATGCCTTTTTTTAAAGAAATGGAACAAAAAATCATCAGATTTATATCGAACTATAAAAAACCCCGAATAGCCAAAGCAATCCTAAAGAAAAAGAACAAAGCTGGGGGCATTACAATACCTGATTTCAAACTATATTATAGAGCCACAACAATCACAACTGCATGGTATTGGCAGAAAAATAAACACTCAGACCAATGGAATAGAATAGGAAGTCCAGAAATAAAACCATATATATATGGTCAAATAATTTTTGATAAAGGGGCCAACAACACACAATGGAGAAAAGAAAGCCTCTTCAACAAATGGTGCTGGGAAAACTGGAAAGCCACATGCAAAAGAATGAAACTTGACTACAGTTTGTCCCCTTGTACTAAAATTAATTCAAAATGGATCAAAGACCTCAATATAAGACCTGAAACAATAAAGTACATAGAAGAAGACATAGGCACTCAACTCATGGACCTTGGTTTTAAAGAGCATTTTATGAATTTGACTCCAAAGGCAAGGGAAGTGAAGGCAAAAATAAATGAATGGGACTACATCAGACTAAGAAGTTTTTGCTCAGCAAGAGAAACTGACAACAAAATAAACAGACAGCCAACTAAATGGGAAATGATATTTTCAAACAACAGCTCAGATAAGGGCTTAATATCCAAAATATACAAAGAACTCATAAAACTCAACAACAAACAAACAATCCAATAAAAAAATGGGAAGAGGACATGAACAGACACTTCTCCCGGGAAGAAATACAAATGGCCAACAGATATATGAAAATATGCTCATCCTCATTAGTTATTAGAGAAATGCAAATCAAAACTGCAATAAGATACCACCTCACACCTGTTAGATTAGCTATTATTAACAAGATAGGTAATAGCAAATGTTGGAGAGGCTGTGGAGAAAAAGGAACCCTCATTCACTGTTGGTGGGAATGTAAAGTAGTACAACCATTATGGAAGAAAGTATGGTGGTTCCTCAAAAAACTGAAAATAGAACTACCTTATGACCCAGTAATCCCTCTACTGGGTATATACCCCCAAAACTCAGAAACATTGATACGTCAAGACACACGCAGTCCCATGTTCATTGCAGCATTGCTCACAGTGGCCAAGACATGGAAACAACCAAAAAGCCCTTCAATAGAAGACTGGATAAAGAAGATGTGGCACATATACACTATGGAATACTACTCAGCCATAAGAAATGATGACATCAGATCATTTACAACAAAATGGTGGGATCTTGATAACATTATACGGAGTGAAATAAATCAGAAAAAAACAAGAATTGCATTATTCCATACGTAGGTGGGACATAAAAACGAGACTAAGAGATATTGACAAGAGTGTGGTGGTTACAGGTGGGGGGAGGGGAGGGGAAGGGACACAAAGAAAACTAGATAGAAGGTGACAAAGGACAATCTGACTCTGGGTGATGGGTATGCAACATAATTGAATGACAAGGTAACCTGGACATGTTTTCTTTGAACATATGTACCCTGATTTATTGATGTCACCCTAGTCAAACTAATAAAAAAGTAAAATAAAAAAGAAAGAAGGAAAAACTGGCAAAGTACTTGAACATATATTTCTCCAAGAAAGTATACAAGTACATAAAAAGATGATTAATATAATTAGTGATTAGGGAAATATGAATCAAAACCACAGTAAGCTATACTTCACAACCATGAGAACAGCTATAATAAAATAAAAAGGAAATAGCAAATGTTCATGAGGATGTAGGAAAAATTGAAACCCTCATACATTATAAATGGGAAAATTAAATGTTGAAGCCATTATGGAAAACAGCTTGGCAGTTCTTCAATAAGTTAAATATAGAATTACCATATGACCCAGTAATTCCACTCTTAGTTATATGTCCAAAAGAAATAAAAACACATGTTCAAACAAAATTGTATACATGAATGCTTATAGCAGCATTATTCATAATAACCAACTATAAAATATTGAAGAAAGAAATTAAAGAAGATACATAAAATGGAGGAATATACCATGCTCATGAATAGAAAGGATCAATATCCTTAAAAGGCTCTTACTACCCAAAGCAATCTACAGATTCAATGAAGCCCTACTAAAATATCAACGGATTTTTTCAAGGAACTAGAGAAAATCATCCTAAAATTTATATGGAACCACAAAATACTCTAAATAGCCAAATATCCATGAATAAACAACTGGATAAGCAAAATATACAATGGAATATTGTTCAGACATAAAAAAGAATGAAGTGCTGCCACGTGATATAACATTATGAATTTCAAAAACAATACATTAAGTGAAATAAACCAGACATAAAAGGCCACATACTATGTGTTCTCATTTATACAGAATGCCAGTTGAAGGTAAATCCATAGAGACAGAAAACATATTAAGTAATTACCAGGGGCAATGGGGAAATGAAGAATGTTTAATGGGCATGGGATTTTAGGGGGAGTTATGAAAATGTTTTGGAACTAAATAGAGATGATAATTGCAAAATATAGTCTATGTACTAAAATGGCACTGAAATGTATTTTTTAATGGTTAATTTTAAGTTATGTATATTTTACCTTAATAAAAAAAAAGCAAAGTTGGCCCTGGCCGGTTGGCTCAGCAGTAGAGCGTCGGCCTGGCGTGCAGGGGACCCGGGTTCGATTCCCGGCCAGGGCACATAGGAGAAGCACCCATTTGCCTCTCCACCCCCCCCTCCTTCCTCTCTCTCTCTTCCCCTCCCGCAGCCAAGGCTCCATTGGAGCAAAGATGGCCCGGGCGCTGGGGATGGCTCCTTGGCCTCTGCCCCAGGCGCTAGAGTGGCTCTGGTCGCGGCAGAGCGACGCCCGGGAGGGGCAGAGCATCGTCCCCTGGTGGGCAAAGCGTCACCCCTGGTGGGCGTGCCGGGTGGATCCTGGTCGGGCACATGCGGGAGTCTGTCTGACTGTCTCTCCCCGTTTCCAGCTTCAGAAAAATACAAAAAAAAAAAAAAAAACCAAACAAAACAAAACAAAAAAGCAAAGCAAAAGATTAATTAATACAGGATTTAGGATTATGAATAATCTGAGTGAAAGCATGATGGTAAGTGAGATAGAAAGGGAAAGGGGAACTGTTATTAGATATAACATATTGTCAACACTCAAGTTATGTTCTAACAACTAACATCATACTCAATGAGGAAAACCTGAAAGCTTTTTTTTTAACATCAGGAACAACACAAGGATGTCCACTTTTATTCAACATAGTATTGGAAGTCCTAGCCACAGAAATCAGACAAAAATAAAAATAAAAGACATCCAAACTGGAAAGAAGTAAAACTCTCATTTGTAGAAGACATGGTACAATATATAGAAAATCCTAAAGATTACATCAAAAAAACTACTAGAACAGATAAATTCAAAAAAGTAGCAGGATACAAAATCAGTATTCAGAAACTAGTTGTATTTTTATACAATAACAAATTATAAGAAATAGAAATTAAGAAAACAACCTCATTTATAATGACATCAAAAAGAATAAAATACCTGAGGATAAATTTAACAAAGAAGGTAAAAAGCCTGTATTCAGAAAACTATAAGCCATTAAAGAAAGAAATTAAAGACGGTAACAAAGAAATAGAAGTAAACACTATGCTTATGGATAAAAAAAATTAATGTCTTTAAAAGCTCCATTCTACCTAAAATGATCTACAGATTCAATGCAATCACTATCAAAATACTAATGGCATTTTTCATAGAAATAGAAAAAATAATCCTAAAATTTATATGGAACCACAAAAGAAACTGAATAGCCAAAGCATTCTTCAGAAAAAAAGAACAAAGTTGGAGGTATACACTACCTGATATCAAACTATACTACAAGGTTATAATAATGAAAACAGCATGGTATGGACATAAAAACAGACACATATATCAATGAAACAGAATAGAGAGCCCAGAAATAAACCCATGCCTATATGGTCAATTAATTTATGACAAAGGAGGCAAGAATATTCAATGGGGTAATGACAGTCTCCTTAATAAATGGTGTTAGGAAAACTAGACAGACACATGCAAATAAAATAAAATAAAATAAAATAAAATAAAATAAAATAAAATAAAATAAAATAAAATAAAATAAAATAAAATAAAATAAAATAAAATAAAATAAAATAAAATTAGACTACTTTCTTACATCTCATATAAGAATAAACTCAAAATGAATTAAAGATAATTGTAAGACCTGAAACCATAAAAATCCTAGAAGAAAACATAAGCAGTACATTCTCTGACATTGATCTTAGCAATATTTTTTTAGCAAGCAAACCAAAAATAAATAAATACCATGGGAGTATATCAAACTTAAAAGTTGCTGTACAGCAAAGAAAACCATCAACAAAATGAAGAGACAACCTACTGAATGGCAGAAGATATTTGCCAATGATATATCTATTAAGGGGTTAACATCCAAATTTTTAAGAAACTCATATAATGTAATACCAGAAAAATAAACAATCCAATTAAAATATGGGCTGGGATGCCTGAGCAGGCGGTGGCACAGTGGATAGAGAATCAAACTGGGACTCAGAGGACGCAGGTTCAAAATCCCAAGGTCGCTGGCTTGAGCCTGGGATCATAGACATGACCCCATGGTTGCTGGCTTGAGCTCAGAGGTCACTGGTTTGAAGTCCAAGGTCGCTGGTTTGAACCCAAGATCACTAGCTTGACCAAGGGGTCACTCACTCTGCTGTAGTCCCCCGGTCAAGGCACATGTGAGAAAGCAATCAATGAACAACTAAGTAGCTGCAATGAAGAAATGATGCTTTTCATCTCTCTCCCTTCCTGTTTGTCTGTCCCTATTTATCCCTCTCTCTGACTCTCTCTTCATCTCTGTCAAAAAAAAAAAAAAAAGAAAAGAAATGGACAGGGGATCTGAATAGACATTTCTCAAAAGACGACATACAGATGGCTAATAAACATGTGAAAAGATGCTCAACATCACTAATCATGGAAATGCAAATTAAAACCACACTAAGATATTGCCTCACACCTGTCAGAGTGGCTATTATCAACACAACAAATGTTGGTAGGCTGTGGAAAACCCTTATGTACAGTTGATGGGATTGCAAATTGGTACAGCAACTATAGAAAACATTACGGAAATTCCTCAAAAAACTAAAAATTGAACTACCTTATGACCCAGCAATTTCACCTCTAGATAGACATCTGTAGAAATCCGAAACACTAATTCAAAAGGATATATGCTGCCCCATGTTCACTGCAGCATTATTTACAATAGCCAAAATATAGAAATAGCCTAAATGTCCACTAATAGATGAATGGATAAAAAAGAAGTGGTACATATATATAATACAATAAAATATTACTTGTCCATAAAAAAAAAAGAATGAAATCTTGTCATTTGCAATAACATTGATGGACCTAGAGGGAATTACGCTAAATGGAATAAGTCAGACAGAGAAAGATAAATACCATATGATTTCCTTTATGAGAAATCTAAAAAACAAACAAACAGATACAGAGAACAAATTGACAACAAATTTGTTGTCAGATCAGAGTTGGGTGGTGGTGACTAACTACTATGTTGTACACCAAAAAATCTAATACAATATTGTTTGTTGACTGTAATTGAAAAGAATTTTTTAATTAATTTTTTCTATTGATTTGAGAGAGAGAAAGAGAAAGAGAGAGAAAGGGGGAGGGAAAGAGAGAGAGAGAAACATCAATTTATTGTTTCACTTAGTTGTGCCATTTAGTTGTGCACTCATTGATAGCTTCTCCATCATGCCCTGACTAAGGATCTAATCCATGACCAATATTCTATCCACTGAGCCATTGGCCAGAGCTGAAAAGAAAATTTCAAATTAAATAATAAATAAATAATAAAAAAATAAACAGTCCCACTCCCCTTCCCCAAATAGTCAACTTATACTCTTAACGTGATAGATTTTACATTATACCACCATTATTCCATAATAAGTGCTTTTTTTAAAGGAAGACTTCCCTGAGGAAGTCCTATTTTATTGATTGATTGATTTGAGAGAGAGAAAAGCATCAACTTGTTGTTCCACTTAGTTGTTCCATTTTAGTTGTGCACTCAGTGATTGCTTCTGGCACATACCCTAACCAGGGATTGAACTTGAGAGCTCAGTGTGCTGGGACAGTGCATTTTCCACTGAGCCATCAGGCTATGGCATAATGAGTGCTTATTAATTACATTATTATTATAAATTAGATAGATAAACAAAATTGAGTCATACAAGGGCCAGTGAACAGTGGGATAGTGAAACAGGATTATGATTAAACAATTTCCATGTGATGAGGTCCAAATCAAAGATATTTGTAATAAATCATCGGCTCCATAAAGGTCACAGGAGTAAGGAGGCTGGGACTACTTGATAAATGGTGCTGGGCTTCTTTTGACCTGACTTACTGCAGGTGAAGAGAGAAAAGCAACACGAGGGTGGGCACAGGAAAGATCCATGTTTCTGCATAGCCTTCCAGTCCAGGTGAACTGGTTGCCAGAGTCAAGGGTAACCTTCTAAAACTGGGAAGCAATACAGTATCCCTCAAACCTCTGGGCTTGCTTAGGCTAGTTTCTCACATGGAAATAAAAGCAAAATGTTTTACAATTAAACAGTGAACTTCTAATCACAATATTTCATTGTATCAGGATTCGTTTTAAAGAGAACATTTCTTGGGTTTTATTCTGGTATAATTTATGGTGACCGTGGAAAAAAATAACAAAGAAAAGAAACATAATATAATATATTCTGATCCTGCTATTCATAAATTGGTAAACATAATTAAATGTTGGTGTATTTTCTCTTGAAGAAAATACATGCATTTGTTTATATAGGTACAGTCCCCTGTATGTATTACTTAGATATGATTTAAAAGCGAATTAAACAGGTAGCATTCTACTTGCAGGCGAGATGGAACAAGCACCTTTAGAAGAGCCCACCCTGTCTCAGTCTCCCACCTCCTGTCTCCCACTGAATGAGGCATCAAATCTGGACATGGAGGAGCTATCTGAGGTCTCTGAAAAGACTAGTGGCAGCAAATGGGCAGAGAGAACAGAATTCAAAATTAACACTGAAAAGACAGCGATGTTTCCAATTATTTCCTCTTGAACTCCCTGGCCTGGACCCCAGGCAGCACAAAATTTGGAAGTGGCACCAGGTGCATGCAGAGAAAACCCCAGGAGAGACCCTCTGAGTCTAACTCAGGAGCAAGAAAGGAATTCCTAACATTTCGAGGGAGTAGAGGGAAATTCTCTATTTCTTTTTCTTTCCTCCATTTCCTCAAGTCCCAGGGCGGCTCTGCAGGCACCTAAAACCCTGAAGGGGAAACCTTCTCTCTGGAGAAGCTGGGAGCTGAGGAAAGGGGAGCCAAATTCCTTGTGGCTTTTTCCCTCACCAAGTCTTCCGCCACCGGACCTTAGATGCAGGCCCAGCTATGGACAGCGCACAGTAGAGTGGGGAAACTGAAACCCAGCTCTCTGGACAAAGGACAAAGATGGGCAGCCCAGAATGGGAAGCACTGGGAAGGTCACAAAGGGAGGAGGCCCCCTAATGCTGTGCCACACTGATGTAAGATGCTAATAATGAGGAAAACTGGGCTCAGGGTGTGCAGGAACTCTGTGCTATCTTTGTTATCGGTAAATTTAAAACTGTTCTAAAATTGTCTTAATTTTTATTTTTTTTATTAAATGACAGGTGGGGAGGCAGAGACAGACTCCTGCATGCGCCTCAACCCAGGATCCACCCAGCAAGCCCACTACCAGGAGATACTTTGCCTGGATGGGCTACAGCTCCGTTGCTCAGCAAACGATCTATTTCAGCGCCCGAGACTGAGGCCATGGAGCCATCCTCAGTGTTCAGGGCCAACTTTGCTCGAACCATTCGAGCCATGGGTGCGAGAGGGGAAGAGAGAGATAGAGGAGGGGAGGGGTGGAAAATCAAATGGTCACCTCTCCTGTGTGCCCTGATCGGAATCGAACCCAGGACTTCCACACGCCGGTCTAATGCTCCACTGCTGAGCCCACCAGCCAGGGCCTTAAACAATTGTTTTAACTAAATATTTACCCTGGTTCATTCCCTCCTGTATTGATTCACTTCACTCACTGGATAATTTTCTGAGGCCCTACTGTCCCAGATACTGCCTCTGGAGATACAAAGAGCAAAAAATAAAATAAAATACAAAATAACCAACTCAGCATAATTGTCACTATCAAGAAGCTTACAGCGCAGAAGACAGTGAAGTAAGCAGTGCCAAGGGGTTAAGTCATAAGGAAGGAAGATGTCACCTCTTGCAAAATTAAACATTTTGAATTATGGGCATACCTGTGCTTGTCTTTATTGTGGAGGTCCCACCCTATTCCCGGCATATCATAGGTGTGCAATTCATGCTTAGAGAATGAATGAGTAGCATATGAGAATGGGAGGAGGATGGATGGGTAGATGCATAGATCCCTGTATACGTCCACCCCAGCTGTAGTCAAAATTAAAATGATCTCCTTGGGTCTTCATTATAGAAGGAAAATCTTTGAGAAGTTAAAGGCCTAGGCTGAAGACCATACACTCTGGCATTTGGCAACCAAGAAAAAAGATTTCCAAAGAGGAGCAAAAGGCAGCTCTGGAGCTAAATAAAGCAAATGCATAGCAGGAGGCCCAGCCTCCCAGCCCCAGCAAGAACTATGATCTGAGTCTAGTCTTAAAGCAGAGTGCCAGGTTAGCTATTGGTTTCTCTGCAAGCCAGATCTGTGCCTGGGGAAAAGACATGGCTAGGATGCAACAGCCATATGAGGGTGTGCGGTCTCAGCAGCAACAGTGTAGACAGGAAGGGTAGACAACACAACCGGGACAGGTTCCATTCCAGCTGCACAGGGATGCACCCATCAGCCATCCTCCCAGTATTCTCACAGTCCACTCATTCATTCTCTGAACATGAGTTACACACTTACAATGAACCTGGAATGGTATACATGGCTATACCAGGTGACACAGGGAGAAAATGTTCCAGGCAACAAGAAGAACATTTACTGAGGCTCACAGCTGGAGAGAGCATGAAATCTTCCTGACATTTCAAGTGTTTCAGTGAAGCTGGGGTGAGAAATGCGGACTGGAGGTGGCAAGAGAGAAGACAGGAGGGGCTGGCAGAGGTCAGAGCATGAGGGCTCTGTGGGTTCTATAAGGAATTTAGACTTTTTCCTGATGGGAAGAGAGGCCAGGAAGGCTTTCAAGCACAAGATGTGCATGGGTGGGATGTATGATCAGATGTCGACACTCACAGACACTATTTCACCAGTTGCTGCTACACAGTGTGGACACTGATCTAAGAGAGCTATCCTGGAGGCCGAGAGATTACATGGTGTAGTCACAAAGGAGAAATGGGATTTCATACCTCACTGGGTGTAGGAAGTAAAGAAGAGGGAGAGTTCAGGATGACTTCTGAGTTTCTGGCCTGAGTGACTACACAGAAAGCCAGAGTAGACCAATAATGATAATAAACACAAACACTGTGTGTTCCCAGGATGTGCTAGGCACTGCCAAGAGGTGTGTGAGTGCCAGTGCCCTGGGGAGAAGTGAGTGCTCAGTGATCTGTTCTCTTCTCCCAGCCTGCAAATGCTAGTGTTGTCTCTGACACGCACTCTCCAGGCCTTCTTTCAAGTAAACACTTTGCTCAACAGGTCAGGATATATGAAATATGCATTCAAAAAGTTTCAAGTAAATATTTTTTAGGTATAAAATATAAAAATAATACCACACTCTGATAAACAAAGCAATTTCTACAAGGATTTTTTTTTAAATGTGATTCTCTTTAAATGAGCCATATTCTGAAAGTTGTAGTTACCACTAAATAAACAGTATCCGTTTTACATAAGCAAACACAGTCACCAAGGTAAACTATCTAACTGAAGTAAAAATGGTGGAGCCAACATGGGTGTGTTTTATGTTAGTCAGTAATGTCAGAGGAAAAATAAGGATGTTGGGTGGGATAGAAGAGCAGCATATGATTGGTTAGTTGATTTCCCAACACAGAGTAACCTTGGTGGAGGGAAGAAAGAAGGAGGATTACATAAGCCCGGCTGTTTTTAGGCAGAGAATCATAAATTGTAAGTGCTTTTATGAAATTTTCAACTCAGCTAACAATTACTGCTGTAGAATGACTTTTAATATTTTTAAATATTATTTATTTATTTTTATTTTTTTATGTATTGATTTTTTATTTATTTATTCATTTTAGAAAGGAGAGAGAGAGAGAAAGGGGGAATGAGCAGAAAGCATCAACTCCCATATGTGCCTTGACCAGACAAGTGCAGGGTTTTGAACCGGCGACCTCAGTGTTCCAAGTTGATGCTTTATCCACTGTGCCACCACAGGTCAGGCTCATCTTTTTTAAATTAAAAAAATTTTTCAGCCTTGGTCAGTTAGCTCAGTCGGTTAGAGCATCTTGCCAAAGCACCAAATTTGCAGGTTCAATCCCCAGTCAGGGCACATACAGGGCACAACAGGAAGGGTATGCAAAAGCTTTCCTGTGTTATGCACAAGTAAGTGGAACAACAAATAAATGCTTCTCTCTCTTTCTTTCTGAAAAAGCATTAATAAAAAATTTAATTACTGTTGACAATATTGTATTAGTTTCAGGTGCACAGCATAGTGGTTAATTATTTATATCATTTACAAAGTGATTCCCCAATAAGTCTTGTACCCACCTATAGTTATTACAATATTATTGACTATTGTTGATGAGCGCCATTCTGACCGGTGTGAGGTGATATCTCATTGTGGTTTTCTTTTGCATTTCTCTAATGATTAGTGATGTTGAGCATTTTTTCATATGCCTATTGGCCATCTGTATGTCCTCTTTGGAGAAGTGTCTATTCATTTCTTTCGCCCATTTTTTGATTGGATTGTTTGTCTTCCTGATGTTGAGTTTTACAAGTTCTTTATAAATTTTGGTTATTAACCCCTTATTAGATGTATTGTCGACTATGTTCTCCCATTGTGTAGTTTGTCTTTTTATTCTGTTCTTATTGTCTTTAGCTGTGCAAAAGCTTTTTGGTTTGATATAATCCTATTTTTCTATCCTGTCTTTTATTTCACTTGCCCGTGGAGATAAATTGGAAAATATATTGCTGCAAGAGATGTTGGAGAGCTTACTGCCTATGTTTTCTTCTAAGATGTTTATGATTTCACAGCTTACATTTAAGTCTTTTATCCATTTTGAGTTTATTTTTGTGAATGGTTGTAAGTTGGTGGTCTAGTTTCATTTTTTTGCAGGTGGATGTCCAATTTTCCCAACACCATTTGTTGAAGAGGCTTTCTTTACTCATTTGTCAAATATGAGTTGTCCATAAAGGTGTGGGTTTATTTCTGGGTTCTCTGTTCTGTTCCATTGATCTATATGTCTGTTCTTATGCCAGTACCAGGCTGTTTTGAGTACAATGGCCTTGTAGTATAACTTGATATCAGGAAGTGTGATAACTCCCTCTTTATTCTTCCTTTTCAAGATTGCTGAGGTTATTTGTGTTCTCTTTTGGTTCCATATAAATTTTTGGAATATGTGTTCTATATCTTTGAAGTATGTCATTGGAATTTTAAATGGTATTACATTGAATTTATAAATTGCTTTGGGTAATATAGACATTTTAATGATGTTTATTCTTCCTAACCATGAGCATGGTATATGCTTCCACTTGTTTGTATCTTCCTTGATTTCTTTCATCAATGTTTTATAATTTTCTGAGTTCAAGTCCTTAATCTCCTTGGTTAAATTTACTCCTAGGTACTTTAATTTTTTGGTTGCAATAGTAAAGTGGATTGTTTCCTTAATTTTTCTTTCTGACAGTTTATTGTTCGTGTATAAAAATGCCTGATATTTTAGTATTAATTTTATATCCTGCCACCTTGCTGAATTCATTTATCGGTTCCAGTAGTTTTTTGACTGAGACTTTAGGGTTTTCTATATACAATATCATATCATATGCAAATAATGATAGTTTTACTTCTTCTTTTCCAATTTGGATGCCTTTTATTTCTTTTCCTTGTCTGATTGCTGTGGCTAGGACTTCCAGAACTATGTTGAATAAGAGTGGTGAAAGGGGGCACCCCTGCCTTGTTCCTGATCTTAAGGGGATTGCTTTTAATTTTTGCCCATTGACTATGATGTTGGCTGTGGGTTTGTCATAGATGGCCTTTATCATGTTGAGGTATGTTCCCTGTATTCCCACTTTGCTGAGAGTTTTGATCATGAATGGGTGCTGGATTTTATCAAATGCTTTTTCTGCATCTATTGAAATTATCATGTGGTTTTTCTCCTTCCTTTTGTTTATGTGTTGAATCCCATTGATTGATTTGCAAATATTTTACCAGCCTTGCCTCCCCATTATAAATCCCACTTGATCATCATGTATGATTTTTTTTATATATTGCTGGATCCAGTTTGCTAATGTTTTGTTGAGAATTTTAGCATTTAAATTCATCAGGGATATTGGCCTATAATTTTCTTTCTTTGTGTTGTCTTTGCCTGGTTTTGAAATTAGAATTATGCTCAACTCATAAGGAGCTTGGAAGTCTTCCTTCCTTTTGAATTTTTTGAAATAGCTTGAGAAGGATAGTAGTTCTTCTTTGAATATTTGGTAGAATTCACTTGTGAAGCCATCAGGCCCAGGACTTTTCTTTTTTGGGAGTTTTTGATAACTGTTTTGATGTCATTTGTTGTAATCAGTCTGTTTAGGTTTTCTGATTCTTTCAGATTAATTTTTGGAATATTATATGTTTCAAGGAATTTGTCCATTTCATCTAGGTTGTCTAGTGTTTTGGCATAAAGTTCTTCATAGTATTTTCTTACAATATTTTGTATTTCTGTTGTGTCAGTTGTTATTTCTCCACTCTCATTTCTAATTTTATTTATTTGCATCCTGTCTCTTTTTTTCTTGGTGAGTCTGGTTAAAGGTTCATCAGTCTTGTTTACCTTTTCAGAGAACCAGCTCCTGGTTTCATTGATCTTCTGTATTGTTTCTTTAGCCTATATGTCATTTATTTCTGCTCTGATCTTTATTATTTTCTTTCTTCTACTACCTCTGGGCTTTACTTGCTGTTCTTTTTCTTGTTTTTTTAGATGCAGGGTCAAGTTGTTTCTTTGAACTTTTTCTAGCTTTTTAAGGTATGCCTGTAATGCTATGGACTTCCCTCTCAGGACTGCTTTTGCTGTGTCCCATAAATTTTGAGTTGACGTATGCTAATTATCATTTGTTTCTAGGAATTTTTTTATTTCTTCTTTGATCTCATTGTTAACCTATTCGGTGTTTAATAACATGCTATTTAGTTTCCAAGTGTTTGAGTGTTTTTCAGTTTTTCTGTTGTGGTCGATTTCTAGTTTCATGCCATTGTGATCAGAGAAGATGCTTGATATGATTTCAATCTTCTTAAATTTGTTGAGACCGCTTTAGTGCCCTAACATGTCATCTATCCTAGAGAATGTACCATGAGCACTTGAAAAGAATGTATATTCTGCTGCTTTAGGGTGAAAAGTTCTGAAGATATTTATTAAATCCAGTTGATCTAGTGTGTCCTTTAAGTCTTCTGTTTCTTTGTTAATTTACTTTCTTGAGGATCTATCTAGTGATGTTAGTGGGGTATTGAAATCCCCTACTATTATAGTATTGCTGTTGATCTCACCCTTTATATCCATCAAAGTCTGCTTTATATATTTAGGTGCTCCTCTATTAGGTGCGTGTGTGTGTGTATATATATATATATAATGGTTATATCTTCCTGTTGGATTGCTCCCTTTATTATTATGTAGTGACCTTCTTTATCTCTTACTATAATCTTTGTTTTAAAGTCCATTTTGTCTGATATAAGTATTGCTACCCCAGTTTTCTTTTCATTTCTATTCGCATGAAATATTTTTTTCATCCCTTTACCTTCAGTCTATGTGTATCTTTTGTTTTAAGGTGTGTCTCTTGTAGACAGACAGCATATGTATGGTTCCTGTTTTCTTATCCATGCAGCTACCCTATGTTTTTTGATTAGATCATTTAATCTATTTACATTTATGGTTATTATTGATTTGTAGTTGTTTATTGCCATTTTATTCTTTAATGTTGTATTCCTCTTTTGCTATATTCTTTTTCCCCTTTGATTTGTTTATAACAGGCCCCTTAGCATTTCTTGCAGCATTAGTTTGGTTGTAGTGAATTCCTTGAGTTCTTTTTGTTTGGGAAGCTTTTTATTTCTTCATCAGTTTTAAATGATAGCCTTGCTGGATAAAGTAGTCTTGGTTGTAGGCTCTTGTTCTGCATTACTTTGAATATTTATTCACATTTGCTTCTGGCCTCAAGTGTTTCTGTTAAGAAGTCGGATGTCATCCTTATTGGGGCTCCTTTGTAGGTTATAGCCTTTTTTTCTCTAGCAGCTTTTAATATTTTCTCTTTACACTTAGCTTTGGTATTTTAATTATGATGTGTCTTGGTGTAGATTTCTTTGGGTTTCTCTTTAATGAAGTTCTCTGTGCTTCTTGAACTTTTGAGAGTTTTTCCTGCATTAATTTAGGAAAGTTTTCAGCTATGACCGTGATGGCATACCTTTTTTATAAAAACCACCCATTTTTTGCAGTGCTGGTCAACCTGGTCCCTCCCACCCACTAGTGGGCATTCAAGCTTTCATTGTGGGTCAATCATGGCGCCATTTACTTGCTCCACTACTGCCCACCATGAAAGCTGGAATGCCCAATAGTGGGCGGAAGGGACCAGATTGACCAGCACTGCAAAAGTGGGCAGTTTTTATTAAAAGGTTTGCCACCACGGAGCTATGATATGATTGAACAAAGTCTCTATCCCTTGTTCTTTCTCTTCTTCTTCAGGAACCCCTATGATGTGAATGTTATTTCTCTTCATGTTGTCACAGAGCTCTCTTAGAGTTTCCTACGACTTTTTGAGTCTCTTTTCTTTTTTCTGCTCTGCTTCCATGCCTTCAATTATATTGTCTTCTAACTCGCTGATTCGATCCTCAGCTTCATCCATCCTGCTTTTTATCCTTCCATTGTGGTCTTCATTTCTGATATTGTATTTGTCATTTCTGACTGTTTTTTATTATTTCAATGTCCTTTTTTATATTTGCTATCTCTTTATTTAGGTGTTCATAATGACCATCTATTACTGTTCTGAGATCTTTGAGTATCCTAACAATCATTATTTTAAACTCTGCATCCAGTAATTTGGTTATATCTGACTCATTCAGGTCTTTTTCTGGGGATTTCTCTTGATTCATTTGTGTTGCATTTCTCTGCCTTCCCATTTTGTCTGTGTATGAGAAGGTTTTGGCCACTGGAGTCCAATGGGTGTGGCCTCTGTGTTCCCGAGGTGTGGTCTATCTGCAGGCCTGCCACCCTCTCTACCGCTGCTACCTAAGGCGTTCCAGTATGGGCGTTGCCAGTGCCAGCCCACTGGGGCTGTCACTGTGGTTTCTGCTTCTCCTCCATAGGAGGGGCTATGATCACGTGCCTGGTTCTACAAGCCTCTGGGCCTTGGCCTTCACCTTGCCCCCTCGGCTGGGGTTATGTGCTGCACCCAGGCTGCAAGCTTTGGCACCACAGGCAGGGGTGAGCACCTTTGCTCAGTCATGGGACTCCACCTGTTATGGGCTTTTGTCCCACCCCCGCAGGAGGAACCAGCTCATGTGTCCAGGCGCCATGCCTCGGTTCTGCAGGCCAGGCCAGGCTGTGCACCTGTGCGCCTTTGCTCAATTGTGGGTCTCCGCCCCTTCCAGTGTTCCTGCTCTTTCCCCACAGTCTGGATTGCAGGTGGCCTGCAGCTGGGCTTGACCACTTTTGAACATCCCCTCCGCCCCTGCCGGGCAAGACTGAGCTCACACCTGGGCCTCAGTGGTGGCCAGCTGGCTTCCGCTGTTGCCAAAGGAACTGCGCTTCCACATCCCACCACCGCCTTCCCTCCGGTGAGCCCTCAGCCATGTGAGTGGGGGCGCTGCAGCTCAGACCCTAACACTTTAGTCCTAAAAGCTCCCCTCTTCTAAGCAACTCTGCTCTGAGTGCTGCAGAAAAGCTTGTTTGGCTAGTGTCCTGCTTCCTTTTGTTGGTATTGCTGTTTCCAGGGGAAATATTCGCTTCAGATTTTGGAAGTGACTCAGCTCAGGGGTTAGGGTGGCTGTCCCTCAGAGTGTTTTTCCCTGTGCCTCCTAGATTACACTCTCTCCCCACTGCTTCAGTCCTCTCCTCTCTCCCTGTCCCCCAGAGTCCTGGATGAGTGGTTGTGAGAGAGATTTTCTGCACTGTCCCTTTAAGAAGAATCCTGGGTCAGAGAAATCTGTCTCTTTCTCACAAACAGTATCCTGACTTGTTTTGCAGCTAATACTGTCTGTATGCCTCTTCTAGGCTCTGGGCCTGCAGGCTGGGGCTTTGTTCCTGGGGCTCAGGACCCTCCCCTCTCTGCTAAACTCACTTCCCGCCATGTGAGTCTCTCTGGGCTGCTGTTTGCTCCGGGGAGCTGGGTAGCCCTCTCCATGTTTCAGCTTTTCCTACAAGTCTCAGTGTGGCTTCTTCAGTGTTCCTTGGTTAAAGAGTCCTCTTAGTTTAGTCCAAAGTTGGTTTTTCCAGATGATGGTTCTTAAAATTAAGTTGTAATCCACTTTGGTTCTGGGAGGTGGGAGTTGGTACATCCACCTACTCCATCGCCATCTTGCCACTCTTTCTTCATCGTTTTTATCCAGCCCCCTAAACCCCCCTCTCATCTGGCAACAATCAGATTATTTTTTGCATTTTATGAGTTTTCTTCTGTCTTTCTTATTATTTTATTCATATATCCACGTATAAGTGAAATCATGTGGTACTGTCTTTCTCTGTTCGATCTATTTCATTTAGTACAATACCCTCTAGGTTCCATCGTGTTGGTGTGAATTGGTAAGACTTCATTCTTTTTTTAATGGCAGAGTAATATTTCATTTATATATAAATATATATAATGTTCTTTCTTTTTATTTCTTATATATTTCTGGTTTGTTGTTACCATGTGCTTCATATGTACCAAGCTATGTTTATTGCTGGTTATTTTAAAGTGATGGTTGAAGTGTGAAAACATTCTATAAACACTATTATTTTAACTTACCCCTCTACATGTATGTCACTTTTTACTTCTGTGTTTTTGTATATCCCTTAATTTACCTTTACAATTACACATGATCATCATACACTTGCCTTTTAACCTTTGTACTAGTTTCATCTAATCTACTGTTGATTCCCTCCAATGTATTCATCATTTCTGACTGCTTCTTTATTTTTTCCATCTTCATTTTTATCTTTTCTATCTCATAGTTAAAGTTCTCACTGGGATCATCTATTCTTTCCCTAAATTCATTGAGCATTCTTATAACCAGAGTTTTGAATTCTGCATCTGGTAGATTGATTGTCTCCATTTTGGTTAGCTCTTTTTCTGGAGTTTTGTCTTATTCTTTCATTTGGAATATGTTTCCTATTTACAGCCTCTTTGTGTTTGTTTCTAAGTATTAGGTACAGCTGCCATGTCTCCCAGTCTTGGCCGACTGGCCTCATGTAGTAGGTGTCCTGTGGGATCCAGGGATGCAGTCTCCCTGATCAGCTGAGCCAGGTGCTCCAGGTATGTTCCCTGGGAGGGTTGTGTGTGCTCTCCTGTTGTAGTTGAGCCATGATTGCTGTTGGCACATCAGTGGGTGGGACTGACCTTCAGGCTGACTGGTGGTGAGGATGGGCCTTGACTTCAGCAGACAAGCTGTAGTGCAGGGGCTGACCCCATGGGGCAGAATTTTCTTCAACAGGGCTCAGGAGTTTGCTTAGTCAACCCTTTAGATGTATCATTTGTGGTACTAATCAGGTGATGTTCTGTTGTGCTCTGAAGCTGGCCACTACGTGTGTATTTCTGGGAACTGTTGGGAGGTGCTCTGGGGCAGGCCAAGGTCAGCTACTACCCATGTCCAGCCTGGGGCCACCTGGTAGTAGCTGCAAGGTGATCTTCAGTTTGCTGCTTCCTGTACTGGGCTTGTACGCACCTGGGAGTGATATACTGTGAACTAAGGCCAGCTGCCACTAGTGCTGGGCTTGGGGCTACTTAGCAAGAGGTACAGGGCATACTAAGGCCAGCTGCTGCTTTTAGGGGGTTGTGGACCATTGAGAGATTTTAGGAAAGTCTATATCAGGGGCCCAAACTGGTCCCTGTGTGAGTTAGCCTTTGAAAGATGTTCTGGCCAGGCACATGATTTGGGTGGGCTGGGATCTCTGAGGATCATCAGGGTAGAGTGAGAGTGGTGTTAGCCAAGTTAATAAAGATTCAGACTTGGTGCCTACCTGTGCCAGCAGGTGAGTGGGTGGAGATCTCGATAAAGAAACAATGGCATCCAGAGGCACTGGAGAGATCTGCACCTCCAGCCCGTGCTTTAAAATCAGACAATTCAGTTCCCCTCCATGTGTCCCTGGTGCCCCTCAAGCAGCTATCCTTTCTCTGGAGCTCAGGGCAAGTGTTTGTGACTAAGTAACTCTGTGTGGAGGCCACTTAAGAGGACAGACACCTGGGGCTCCAGCAGCCCTCTGCCTCACCCAGACTGAGTCCCTGCTGATCTTCACAGCCAGTGGTCATAGGGAGTCTTCTTCCCAGCATTGATGCCCTAGGGTGAGGAGCCCTGTGTGGGACTGGGAACTCTTGCTCTTCAGTGAAGGCTTCTGCGCTAAGATAGCCTTATTGCTTCTTAGTCACCACACACAGTGTGGGACCAGCCCATTTCACACCTCTGCCCCTTTTACCAGCCTTGATGTAGCTTCTTCTTTATCTTCTTAGTTATAGGATTTCTGTTTAGCTATTGTTCAGGTTGTTCTAAAGGGTTTATATTCCATAATTTAGTTGTAAATCTGATGTAGTCATGAAAATCATAATGTACCTACTTCACCATCTTGACTGGAAGTTCTTGACTTTTAATATTTTTAAAGTACAAAAAAATACTGAGCTACACCTACGTGTGACTCAATCATAGCTATCAATATGAATGTTAAATATACTATACATGGTTTCAAGGAATTAGCCATCGCCTCTCAACTCAGATAATGTAAAAAAATAAAACTAAACCATCATCTTATACCATATTCAAGAATAAACTCAAATGGACTGAAGATCTAAATGTAGGACCTGAAACCATAAAAATCCTAGAGAAAAACATAAGTAGTAAACACTCTGACATGGCTCTTAGTAGTATTTTTATGGATGTCTCCTCAGGCAAGTGAAATGAAAGAAAAAAAATAAACAAATTGGACTACACCAGACTAAAAAGTTATTGCCTGGTGAAGAAAACCATCAACAAAATGAAAAGACAACCCACTGAATGAAAGAAGATATTTACCAATGATATATCTATTAAGGGATTAATAGCCAAAATTTATAAAGAACTCAGACAACTCAACACCATAAAAACCAAACAATCCAATTAAAAATGGATAGAAGAGACCTGAATAGACACTTCTTCAAAGAAGACATAAGGATGGCCAACAGAAATGAAAAGATGCTCACTGTCACTAATCATCAGAGAAATGCAAATTAAAACCACAATGAGATATCACTTCACACCTGGCAGAATGGCTATCATCAATAGATCAAGAAATAACAAGTGCTGGCGAGAATGTGGAGAAAAGGGAACCCTTGTGTACTGTTGTTGGTAATGCAGACTGGTGCAGCCATGATGGAGAACAGTATGGAGGATTCTCAAAAAATTAAAAATGAAACTGCTTATGACCCAGTAATTCCACTTCTGGGTATATGTCTGAAGCAACCCAAAACACTAATTCAAAAGAATATATGCACCCTTATGTTTATTGCAGTGATATTTATAATAGCCCAGATATGAAAGCAACCTAAGTGCCCATCAATAGAGGAATGAATTTAAAAAACATGGTTTTACGTATATACAATAGAAAATTACTCAGCCATAAAAAAGAATGAAATGTTGCCATTTGCAACAGCATGGATGGCCCTAGAGGGTATTATGCTAAGTGAAATAAATCAGACAGAAAAAGATAAATACCATATGCTTTCACTTACATATAGAACTTAAGGAACAAAATAAATGAACAAACAAAATAGAAACAGAGTCATAGATACAGATAACAGATTGATGGTTGCCAAGGAAAAGTGGGTTTGGGGGGATTGATGAAAAAAGGTGAAGAGATTGAGAAGTACAGATTGGTAGTTCCAAAACAGTCGGGGGATGTAAAGTATGGCACAGGGAATAAAGTCAATAATATTGTAATAATTATGTATGGTGTCAGGTGGGCACTGGAAATAGCAGGTAGAACACTTTGTAAAGTATATGACTGTCTAACCAGTATGCTGCACACCTGAAACTAATACAAAATAATACTGAATGTAAACTATAATTGAAAAATAAAATATTTTAAAAAGAATAGATAAAACAAGAAAAAGAATAAGTGTTTAATAAATGTTGAGTGAATGAAAAGAAAAACCTAGTGAAAGCAGCCTCCTATCCCTACTTTGTCTCTCATACCAACTTTCCATATTAATAAATACATGTAGATAGTCTCACAGTTTGCAAAGCACTTCTAAAAGTGTTGGCTCATCCCCTCAGTTCTCACAATGACTCAGGCAGGGTGCTGTCCTAATTTAACAGAGGAGGAAGCTAAAGCCCAGAAAGAATTGGTCGCAAAATAATACCACAGTCAGCACTTCCAACTCCAAGTATCGTCTCCTTTCTCCACACTGTGCTCCCTATTAAAACTGCTTCAATTATTTTTGTAATTCAATATAATAAAAACTAATTACCTATAAACTGTTACTTATTTATCTGCTACCAGCTATTCTAATGCTTTCTGCTACCAGAGCTTAGAAAAAAGCCTTTCCCAGCCTCAACTGCAGAAAGCCTGCCATTGGATGCTCCAGAACAACACCCAAAGGGCTCCTGGAAAAGGAAGCAAACCCATTTCCAATTCCACGGCTCAGTGTCATCTGCTTCTACTGGCTTTGAGCATCAGGAACACTTGTACCATAGTATGTGTCCAATGGATCATTGGACACCATAGAGAGAAAGGTACACTTCTCAGCCTGGGCTCAGAACGTACAGCATGAGCCAAAGGCACTGCCAGCACAGTGTCCGCCACCCACCTCCCCTACCACCACCACCCATCACCTTCCTTAGATCTGCAGCTCTAACCCAAGTGTCATTGCTCTTCCTTTCCTCTCCCACCCATTTTTCATCACTCGCCTTCTGTCCATATAGACTTGGGGCCCTTGTCATTCAGTGTGAGCCCCTATTAATCAGTTGCAACATCACCTGCCCACTTGTTAGATATGTAAAGTTTGGGCTCCGTCCTAGACTCAGGAATTAGGATCTATACTTTGACAAAATCCTCCAGTAATTTGTAAGAAATTAAAATTTGAGAAGCACTGCTCTAGGAAAAGACAAAACAAGTGAACTTACTCTTGCCTGGTGCCACCCCACGCTGTCCTTGGGTACCAGATCTTCAGGCCAAGTTCAAAGCCTCCAGTACCAGCCCCACTGCTTACCTATTCCCCTGGCATATCTAGGTTTTATTCTTTACCAAAATAGCTTGGGCTACTTCATGCTAAAGTATGAATAGCTAAAAATGCCTGCAAACAGTGGGCTCTGATGGAAAGTTACTAAGAAAACCCAGCAGTACCAAGAAAGTTTTAAAGTCAGAAAAATCTGGATTTGTATCTCAGCTCTCTCAATGATCAGCTGTGAGAATCTCAGAACCTTAAATACTCTCTAAACTTCAGTTTCTGCTCTGTAATGTAGAATAACACCTGCCTTTCACAGGGAGTAGAAATACTGCAAAATATCTCACATACCATGCCTGGCACATGGTAAGTGTTCTCTCTTCCTTTTGAAGGAATGAACTATAATGCCAGAATTAACTGAATTTCAAAATAGTGTTGATGCAAATGAATATCTAGTTGGTGTCACTCCAGCCAGTGTGGGCGCATGGGAGACATGTGGAGTAGGTAAGCATTTCTTGTGACTTATGAAATTGTATCTGTTAACCACCAACAGTTTAGTTTCACTGCACACATCCCACATGATACCTTCTCCTGCACTAACTTATATGTCAGAGTCTTTGGATTCAAAAGTCCTTTTCTTTCTCCATGAAGAATATGCTTAATCATTGAATTAAAAGGCCAAAATGCTAGCAGTGGTGAAAGTAAGTAGGCTGAGATGTTAAACTACAATAGGTTAATTTTTAGCACTTAAATATCATTTCAGTAATATTATCAATGTACAATTTATGAACTAGAATTGTTTTTATTATTCAAAGTAACTGGTAAAATTATGCTTTATCTGATTTTAAAATTTTCAGTTTGATTACTGACTTTACTTGAAGGAAACTCATTTGAAACACCTACATGAAAATAATTTTAAAACATAATCAGACTCTATATGTTGTAAGAATTATGTTTCATTAATTTTAGGAAGACAAAAGAGTAGAAAACATGAATGAGGAAGTACATTTAACTAAAATAAAAGTTGACAGTTTTGCCAAACAAGAAACAGCATAAACCACACTAAAAGGCAACCCACCACCTGAGAGATTTCCCAACACATGCAGCCAACAAAAAAGTCAATAAAAAGACAAACAAATCAATAGTGAAGCAAATAATATGAACATGCAATTCCCAGAAAAGCAAACCCATTATCCAATAAACATGAGAAGATTTGTAACCTCACTAATAATCAGAGAAAATGCAAGTTACTCAACAAGGAAGCTAGCCCATTACACTCCTGTAATAGGGAAAAAGCACTGAAAAGTGACATTACCAAGTATTGGAAAGAAAACAGCATAACAGGAACCCCATTTCCCATGGATAGAACTGTCTAGTCAGCGCACAGGACCACTTGGGAGAGCACTTCTGTATCGCCTTGAGCACAGGCACCAGGAGCTGGGGGAACCACCCACCCCAGAGCAGCCGTTTCCAGTTTCCGAAGTGGCCGCTGAGCAACAGCAAAACCCCAAGAGCTTATTAGAAATGTTAGCCCTCCACCCCAGCACACTCACTGCCTCACTAGGGTGCATTTTAAGAAGCCTTCCAGCAGATTCTGACATAAGCTCAAGTTTCAGATCCATTGCCCAGAGAAACTCTCACACTTGAGTTCCCATCTGTTTCTACAGGACATGGTCCTTGACACAGTTTCTAAGAAGGCCGTCTGACAGACCCTAGCTTAGCTAAGCAAGACAGAGTGCCACTGAGTGTCAGGGGACAGTGTGCAGACAATCAGATTTCCTCAGTATCCACATTCGCACAAAGAGGTACATACATACAAGGATGTCAGTATGAAAATGAAACACTGAAAAGTCTAAATATCTGCCAACAGAGAATGGGCATCATGGCACATTATACAGCAGCAGGGAGACACCTTAAAAATATAATGCTGAATGAATGAAAGCAAGTTGCAGAGTGACACCTATAGTATGATACCATTTAATATTCAGTTCAAGTAAAATTTCACCAAAAAGTTAATGTTAATGTGTTTTCCTTTTTAAGTGAGAGGAGGGGAGATAGAGAGACAGATTCCCACATGCACCCTGACCGGTATCCACTGGGCAACCCCGTGTGGGGCCATTGCTAGAATCAACCAAGCTATCCTCAGTGCCTGTGGCTGACTGTCCAGCCAAGGAGCTATCCCCAGTGCCTGGTGCCCAGCCAGGAACCAATCAAGCCATTGGTTGCAGGAGGGGAAGAGGAAGCGAAGAGGGAGAAGGAGGGGGAGAGAAGCAGATAGTTGCTTCTCCTGTGTGCCCTGACCAGGAATCAAACCCAGATGTCCATATGCTGGGCCAATGCTTTATTCACTGAGCCAACTGGCCAGGCCCTAAAATTGATGTTATTTTTGCATAAACACTTGTATGAAAACACCAGGAATGTATCCTGGGAAGTTCATCTACTAACCTCTAGATAATAGATATCTGTGGGTAAGAAATGAAAGGAATGAAATACAGAAGTACAAAGAGGACATCAACTATAAGACTTTAGTTGTTTAAAAAGCTATCATACAAATGGTAAAAGGTTAACATTTGTTAAATCTGGATTGGGGTAAAAGCTATTGCTTGTACTGTTGTATATTCTTTGTGTGTGTGTATGACAGCGACAGAGAAAGAAACAGACAGACAGGAAGGGAGAGAGATGAGAAGCATCAATTCTTTGTTGCAGCACCTTAGTTGTTCATTGATTGCTTTCTAATATGTGCCTTGGCTGGGGGTTACAGCAGACTGAGTGACTCCTTGCTCAAGTCAGTGACCTTGGGCTCAAGCTGGTGACCTGGGGGTTTCGAACCTGGGTCCTCCAGGTCCCAGTCCGATGCTCTATCCACTGTGCCACCGCCTGGTCAGGCCTATTGTATATTCTTGAACATATTTGGAGAATGTCATAATTTTAAACTTTAAAAGTAGTATCTTATTATATTTTTGAATACCAGAAAAACTTATTTCTGTACAAAAAGAAATCTTTCAAAGCCACAGCCTCAAGAGGTAGGACTTCCCCCCTGCCCCACACAGCCAGCTTTATTAAGGTAAATTGTATATATTTAAGATGTATTACTTCATGTTTGATATACCTATACATTGTGAAATTACCACCACAATCAAGCTAATTAACATATTCATCATCTTACATAATTACCTTTTTTATTGTTGTGAGGACACAAGACCTTTAAGAGGTAGGGCTTTTAAAAATTGAATCTTTGTGACATCTAGTGGTAGCAGAAATAGTTACAATTTAATACACAATCAGAACCAACCTTAACTCAGTGCATTATTCCTATTTAAATTTTAGGTTTAATTAAATTGTCACAAAATTTAAAACCTTGTGTTTTTGTTTTTACTTGTGGCTTCAGTAGTCTATATTTTCAATGAGGATGACACTTTTATCTTGCATATTAATATGTGGTTCAGCCACTGGCCTCCTAAAATGTATTATGACAGGCCCTGGCAGGTTGGCTCAGTGGTAGAGCATCGGCCTGGCATGCAGGAGTCCCGGGTTTGATTCCTGACCAGGGCACACAGGAGAAGAACCATCTGCTTCTCCACCCCTCCCCCTATCCTTCCTTTCTGTCTCTCTCTTCCCCTCCTGCAGCCAAGGCTCCATTGGAGCAAAGTTGGCTCGGGCGCTAAGGATGGCTCCTTGGCCTCTGCCTCAGGCACTAGAATGGCTCTGGTTGCAACAGAGCAACACCCCAGATGGGCAGAGCATCGCCCCCTGGTGGGCATGCTGGGTGGATCCCGGTCGGGCACATGCAGGAGTCTGACTGCCTCCCCGTTTCCAACTTCAGAAAAATATAAATAAATAAATAAATAAATAAATAAATAAAATGTATTATGACAGTTCTAGAGTTCCCCAAACATTGCATGTCTGCCACCCCACTCTCTAGGTCAGTGAGAGCAGCAGAAAGAAGCTCTGAGCTTCTCCTTTATATCCTGCTATACACCCAGCTGCCTAGACGTCCCTCCCTGTCCCTCCTTACACTGCTGCATGATCTTTCTAAGCCATATACAGCCCCATTATTGTTCCAGGTCCCAGGCTCTTCCTATGTCCTTTACATCCATACAGTCAGCTTCCAAGTCAACTAATGGAAGGGGTCTCACCCACCATTGTCTTCTTTATATCACTTACTAAACTGTGACTTGAGAGCAGGAACCATGCCTTGCACATAAGTTCTTGGCATGTATCAATATTAGGTACATAATACACAATACATGTTCATTAAGTGAATTTCCACTGTCATACCCCAGGTCCATACCTTCATTACCTGAAACTTAGACAATGGCAATTGCATCCTAAGCCAAAACCACCCTTAATATCACCATTTAAGTGTTTTAAAGCATCTCTGCAACTAACACCACTTTCTCATCTCCCATTCCCAATAAAGTTGTTCAATGTACAATTCTCATTTCCACCCTTATTGTCAGCAGATACATCTAAACTTCCTAGCTTAGAATTGAGTATGCTTTGCAATCTGATACAGATCAACATTCCTGACCTTCCCTCTCACTACGTCCCTACGTGGATCTGCTAGTCTTCATTCTCACCTTTATTTCTCTGCTTGCATTCTCCCTGCTGCCTAACCACAATCCATTCTGCACCTCTGTTCTTTGTTTTTTGGTGTGTTTTGGTCCCTCACTTCCATGAAGCTCTAAGTGACTTCTTTCCATGTAAAAGTTAAAGGCACTAGCTACCAAACCAATCACTGGGAGCCTGTGTCATTATTTACCTTCTTGCTTGTGCCTTGGCCCCCATCTGGAGGAGTGTATCTCAATGGCCCTGTCCACCTCTCTCACCAGTGTGTGTACTAAAAAATTAGCTAAGAGCTCACAGGGGGGTCAAATAAGAAAGATTTGTTGAAATGAGGAAGACTAGGTAAAGGGTTAAAAGACCACTGATTGCAATTGGGATATGCCCCCATAGTCTTTAACTGGAAGATAGCTGGCCAGTGATTCTGAATAATGTGTTGAATTATGCTGATCTTTAATATTTTGACAAGATACTGAAGACAGTGATACCAGGAAAGTAACTACTTAAGAAATCTATTACCTGTGGATTCAGAACATGAGAGAAAGAGGAACAAGTATTGGACTAAAAGTATGATTACCACAAAAGGATGACACCTACGTTATAAATTGGCATGTGTACAATGAAAAAGCCACCTATGATACATGAGGAGGAGAAAAATGTTCTAGGAAAATAAAGTCAGCTCTGGTTCAGACAGCTTTCTCAGTGCTGTTCATATACCCAGACACAGTTAGTAGTTAAACTGTCAAACAGAACTGGGCCACAGGGCCAGCTCCAACACTTCCTAGCTGAGCAGCTCTGAACAGCTGCTCTAAAAAATTTCCTTTCTGCAGATAGTCAAACACAGGCTCATTACAATCTCATAAATTGCCAGTAGAACCTTTCGCATGAAGAACTGTGTCTATACCCTTCTCTTTCCTTCACCAATTTCCTGCCTGACCTCTCCTTCCCGCCCCCTTTACGGGTCCCCTTTCTGTCTTGCCTCAGTCCTGATAGCTAGACAATGGGCATCGGCCCTGCCCCTGATTTAGAGTCAAGCTCCTTGGCAGAGCCACAGCCCTTCCTAAACCCTGACTGCTTGGCTGGACCATATCCTCACAAAACCCTCTGCATGAGCACTGCCCTTCACTATCTCTCTCCTACCCTGACCTTCTCTGCCCGCCACCCCACTGCTCTGTTCCTAGACAAGAATCAGCTTTGAACAACATCACTCACCTTCCCTAGAGCCCCAGTGCTGTCACCCAGCTGCTAATGAGCATGGAAGCCAGCCACTCCACTGCTGCTGTCCCTTGATTCTAGGCCCCCATGATCTTGTGACAGTTTACCAATCCTCAGTTCTAGGACACCGTCATTACCCATTGACTCTGCTCTACCCCTGAGTTTGTTATAGGCTATTGGAGAATGTGATTAAAGAACTCTGATAAGGTCTCTACTTATCTAGCACAGGAGCAGTAACAGCTTCACTACTTGTGCTTCCTAAATGTTAGGTATTGATTGAAAAGCTTCACATGAATTCAGTCATTCAATTGTCATAGAACCCTAAGAGGTAGGCACTATTACTTTACTTGTTATACAGATGAGGAAATCGAGGCAGAGTAGCCATTTATAAAGTGTTTTTAGAATAAATTAACTTCAAATGGCCAACAATAAACTTCAAGAGTTGTCTAACAATCATTTTTTCATTCATTCCCCTGCCAGATATTTTTAAATTAATCCTCACTCAAGTACCTGACCAACCTCTGCCCTTCTCTCCTTTACAAAGAGGATCAGAGGTATATGTTACAGACTCGGCAATGCATCACTATCCCAAATGTTAAACCTCTCCACTCAAAACATCTTTCTCTATACCGTCTCTATATGGAAGAGAGAAAGAAAAATTCCCATAATGCTTTCCTTCCTCTGTAATTTTGTTCCATGTGCAGTTCTTCTGGAACCCCATTCTAACCTCCTGAGCTATAGCTTCAGTCTCCAACTCTCAATTCCCTAAGCTTCCCATCACCAAAACACAAAGAAAACTTCCCTTCTCCCCTTGCTACGTCACATCACCTCTTCATCACCAAATTTCTCCAAAGAATAGCTTTACAATCTCTCTCCCTTATTTACCAAGATTCATGCCCTTAACCACATGCTCTGAATTTTACCTCCACGTCCTTAATGAAAGCTGTAAAAAGTCCTCAAAGGCATCACGGGTCCTACCACACATCGCTCTCATGTCTCAAGTCCAGACCTTTGATGCTGGTGTCCACAGCCTCCATGACCTCGTTCCTAGAAGTCCCTCTAGGCCTCTCTTAGGCTAGTTTCCTTCATGTCCCCATGGGTCTCACAGGTTCAGAATTTACCTTTCCTTCACAGTTCTTCTAAAGGCTCTCTCCCTTTCTGAAGCTTGCTCAATCACAACCTCCTGTAAATGTTTATTTTAGTTCCTGTTTGTACCACTTAATAGTTCTTTATATACCCTGCCTATTATATGGCATACAAGTTCTCTTTTTCAACTATGCAAAAGCTTTGTAAGGGCAAAAGTCAAACCTTATGCTTATATTCCGATAACAATTAGCAGGGCTAGGACTGGAGCAAGGCAAACAGAGCACGTAGGAACTGAAGAGGCACTGCTTCTCAGGGTCAAGTAATTACAGAGTCATCACTTAAATTTTTTGCCTCATTTGCCTGACCCTGACCCAGCCCTGGTAACTTGTGATGCCCTTTGACAAAGATTAATAATGAATGAATCTATAACCAGTGAATGACAATGACAGTATAGTATAAGTACAATCACAATGAGTGATTCTAAAATTGACTATGGTATGGTTGTACTATTCTGAATGTACTAAAAATCAATGAATTGTAAAGTACTTATTTTAGCCATACTAGGAACAACCAGAGGATGAAACTGATAGAAGATAAAGTCAGAGCCAAGAGAGAGCCAAGCAAGGGAGCTAGAACCTTAAACTACTGTGTTTAGACTTTGGCTGCATAGTAAGATTAACATTCATTTAAGAGTCAGCCAAAAGTGTATTTATTGCACTTTTATTTTGATGGTCTATTATATCTCCTTCGGTGATGAGAAAAGTCTAGTTTAATTACCTAGGTTTAGATCTTTATACCCCTCCATTCTTTCATCCATTTCCTCCTCCTTGTCTTCCACGAGACCAGATCAGGAAGAACATGAGAATACTTCAACCAAGCCCAGGGTGTCATCTAGCAACAGTAAGCCTGCCATAACAATAGCCCTCCCACCCCTGCCACTGAGTGGGTCTTGCTGCCATTGGCAAGAAATTCTAAGGTCTAGATACAGACTGAGCATAGCTGTATGCCCCAACTATAGCTTTACCTCAGTTCCCATGGGCAGTGGTCATCTGTTCCACTTGTGAGTCATCTCCCTGCTGGATGGGAGCAGCTTCCATATACCAGCCCCTCCCTGGTACCCTGATCACCTGCTGAATCTTCATGACAGCTCTCTCCTCAGAGGTTGTACCTGTTTCATCTTTTTTACCTCATTCTACTTCCTCCCTCTTATGCCCAGCTCTGGTTAGGAACACTTCAAACAAGACTACCCCTGCTCCAGAACCACATGCTTCACTCTGTGACTAGCCAACACTCATAGACTCTTGCTGTCAAAGCCCAGCACGAAACTACCCCCTTTGGAGACTGGCACAGGCTATGCTGAGCCCATGAGCCCTCTGACCTGGTGATGGTAATAGACATACAAGTCCAGGAAGTGCAGAGAGTCCCAAACAAGATAAACCCAGTAAAGTTCACACCAAGACACATCATAATGAAAATGCCAAAGCTAAAAGACAAAGAGAGAATCTTAAAAGTACCAAGAGAAAAGCATTTAGTTACCTACAAGGAAGCTCCCATAAGACTGTCAGCTGATTTCTCAACAGAAACTTTGTGGGTCAGAAGAGATTGGCATGAAATATTCAAAGTGACAAAAAGCAAGGACCTACAACCAACATTAATTTACCAAGTAAGGCTATATCATTAGAATTAAAGGACAGATAAAGAGCTTCCTAGACAAGAAAAAGCTAAAGGAGTTCATCAACAACAAACAAGTATTACAAGAATAAAAAGAGACTTTAAGAAAAAAAAGAGATAAAAAAATGAATAATAAAATGGTAATAACTACATTCCTATCAATAATTACTTTAAATGTGATAGATTAAATGCTATAATCAAAGGACAGAGGGTAGCTGAATGGATGAAAAAAACACAAGACCCATACATATGCTGCCTACAAGAGACCCACTTCAGATGGAAAGACATACACAAACTAAAGTAAAGAGATGGAAAAAGACAGTTCATGCAAATGGAACTGAAAAAATGCTAGGCTAGCAATACTTAGAGAAAATAGACTTTAAAACAAAAGCTATAATAAAAGACAAAGAAGGGCCCAGCAATTCCACCTCTGGGTATTTATCTGAATAAACCCAAAACACTAATTCAAAAAGATATATGCATCTCTACCTTCACTGCAGCATTATTTACAATAGTCAAGATATGGAAGCAAGCTGGGTCTCTATTGACAGACAAATGGATAAAGATGTGATACATGTCTACAATGCAATATTGTTTAGCCATAAAAAAAAACACTGGGAGATGACATCAGAGTAATGGCGGGGTAGGAAGCGATACCGATAAATCTCCCCCAAAACTCAACAAGATCTTCAACCAGAAACAGAAAAACCTATCCTTGGAGCCTCCAGATGTTTCGCAATACACCCAAAGGTATGATCGAGTGAAAAATTGGCTAAATATATAACCAAACCCCGAAGGAAATAGGGAGTAAGAAATGCTCTGCCTTCCTTACTAACCTAAACAGGGTGGCTTTCACTGGAACCTGAGAATATAGAAACTAAGGCGGGCAAAGGGGGTGAATAGATCCAGGCCACGGCACAAACGGCCGAACCAGGCTGTGGCATGGAGATCCAAGCCGAGGAAAAACTGTCCTTGTGACAACCCGGGCAATACAGCTAACACTCGCGCCAAACCCAGACAAAGAAAGACAAGCGGGACAGCCATTTTACCCGATCTCCTGGTCGGTGCGCACAGATAGTGGGCGAGAGATTCCTTCTAAAGCCCCAGGAGGGTGCGCCCGTGTTACCCCACAGAGAGGCAGAGTCAGAGGCCTTTGTGTGGGCCGAAAGTGGAATCTCCAGGCCGCCCCAGTGCCCTGGGGGAGCCGCACATGGGGAGGGAGCGAGAACTAATTCCAACACTGGAACTTTTCTGTGCAGGAGGGGGTTTCACTCAGAGGGTAAGGCCGCTGGTCTGATATCCTGGTCTGCGCGTGCAGATAGTGAGCGAGAGATTCCTCCGAGTGCCTCGGCAGTGCCTGCCCGTGTTATCCCACAGAGGGGCAGAGTCAGGGGCCTTTGAGTGGGCCTAAAGTGGAATCTCAGGCCGCCCCAGCGCCTTGAAAAAGCCACACACAGGGACGGAGCGAGAGCCAATTCCAATGCTGGAACTTTTCAGTGCGGGCGAGGGGTTTCACTCAGAGGGCGAGACTTCCGGTCTGACATCCTGGTATGCGTGCGCAGATAGTGAAGGAGAATTTCCTCCAAGCGCCCCGGGAGTGGGTGCCCGCCCGTGTTACCGGACAGAGTGGCAGAGCCAGAGGTCTTTGAGTGGGCGGAAGCCCCGCCTGATTACGCTAGCAGCTCTGACTGACTGAGCCTTACCCAGAGCCCTGTGCTGAGTGGGAATAGAGTGGGGAGTGGCCAGCTCTTTGAGCCTCTTACTATCTAGGCAGAGGCAGCAGCAACCCCATAGCTGGATTATCAGGCTACTAATTGAGGAAGGAAAGACTAGGAGAGAGGCTCCAGGAACACAAACTCTCTCACTGTCGGAGCCTATAAATGCTAATGAGCCTCGACTGCCAACGTGATTAAAGCACAATACATGACATCGCCATAGAGACTTATCAACTGCAAACCTCTACCTGAGCATGCCAAAGGGGCAGAACCCGGGGTACAGAGTCACTGACCAGGAAGAGGGAGAGAAAAGAAAAAGCAAAAAGATAACCTCTCAAAATCAAGAATAATCCACAGACTTTATAACCTATCCCATTTTATTATATTTGTTCGTTTGTTTCTCTTATCTTCATCCTTGATTTTTTTTTTTCCTCCTCCAATTTGGTCGTTTAACTCTCTACCAGTCTTACTCTCTCCTCTCTTTGAACTACACTACCCATAAGTGTTACATCTCCCATTATCTTTTCTTTCTTCTTCCTTTCTCTCTATGAGGGTTGCACTCCAAAACCCTTAACTCTCTCTCTCTCTCCCCCCCCCTCCTCTTTTTTCTTCTTTTAGTGGTTCCCTCTTTTTTTCTCTCTCTCTCTCTTTCTTTTCTCCCTCTATATTAGTTTCTTCCTTTCTCCTTTACGTCTCCTCTCATTCAAACCTCAATAACGAACAAATTATCTTATCTGGGACACAAACTTATGTTTGTGGCATTTTGGGGGGTTTTTACTTCACCTTTTTAACTCACTAGCAGTGCTCCCATCCCTGGCTCTCCATTTTATCAAGCTCTTGTTCCACTAAATACAATAGTAATTTTTTAATTTGTCCCCATATTTTCCTGTTTCCCTCTTATTCCTCTCATCATAATTCTTAGTCAACCAACACCTAAACGCAAATCATTTTATTCCTGATCCAAATTTTTTCATTATTTGCTTTTTGTGGGTTCATACCCCCCCTTTTTTTTTTTTTTTTTTTTGCTCCTTTATTACTTTTCCCCAATTCAGGCCCTCCATTACAGGCATTGTTTGTTCTATTAAATACAATATAATTCACAGTTCACCACAAGATTTTCTCAAGAAAGAGGGGAGAGGAGAGGAGAGGAAAAAAGGAGGGGGGAATAATTTCCTTTTTTTTTTAATTTTTTAAAAATTTTTATATTATTTTATTTTTCTTTATTTCAGTATTAATTTAAAAAAAACAACCTTTTTCAATTTTTTATTTTTTAACTTTTTATTCTTTATTAAATCTCATTAATACTATCAACAAAACCACCCTCAGATGCCATTAAAGAAGAGAAAATTGAATATCATGGATACAAAAGGTAACACAGATAGATGAGGAAAAATCTATGGAGAAAAAATTTAATATATTGGAAACCTTGGAGCTAAATGACAGAGAATTCAAGATAGAAATCCTAAAAATACTCAGAGATATACAAGAAAACACAGAAAGGCAATTTAGGGAGCTCAGAAAACAACTCAATGAACACAAAGAATATATGTCCAAGGAAATTGAAACTATAAAAACAAATCAAACAGAGATGAAAAACTCAATTCACGAGCTGAAAAATGAGGTAACAAGCTTAACTAATAGAACAGGCCAGATAGAAGAGAGGATTAGTGAAATAGAAGACAAGCAACTTGAGGCACAACAGAGAGAAGAAGAAAAAGACTCAAAAATTAAAAAAAATGAGAAAGCCCTACAAGAATTATCTGACTCCATCAGAAAGAATAACATAAGAATAATAGGTATATCAGAGGGAGAAGAGAGAGAAAATGGAATGGAGAACATACTCAAACAAATAATAGATGAGAACTTCCCAAGCCTGTGGAAAGAACTAAAGCCTCAAATTCATGAAGCAAAGAGAACTCCGAGTTTTCTTAACCTCAACAAACCTACTCCAAGGCACATCATAATGAAATTGGCACAAACCAATTGCAAAGAAAAAATTCTCAAGGCAGCCAGGGAAAAGAAGAATACAACATATAAAGGAAGGCCCATTAGATTATCATCAGATTTCTCAGCAGAAACTCTACAAGCTAGAAGAGAGTGGACCCCAATATTTAAAGTCCTGAAAGAGAGGAACTTTCAGCCACAAATACTATACCCATCAAAGCTATCCTTCAAATATGAAGGAGAAATAAAAACATTCACAGATACAGAAAAGATGAGGGAATTTATCATCAGAAAACCCCCACTCCAGGAATTACTAAACAAGGTTCTCCAATCAGATACAAAGAACAAAAAAACACAGAGCCACAAGTAAAAGCTCCAAGAAGAACACAATAAAACCAAATTTAAACTGTGACAACAACAAAAAGAAAGAGGAGAGAAGATAGAGATTAACAGTAGCAAAGGACGATGGAGTGCAAAAGTACTCACAAAATAGTGCGCTACAATGAACAGGGTAGGAACCCTTTTCATTACTTAAAGGTAACCACCATTGAAAAAACCACCACAGAAGCACATGAGATAAAAAAGATAGCAACAGAGGAAAGATGTATGGAATACAACCAAATAAAAACAAAAGATAGAAAAACAAAAGAGAAGGATCAAACAAGACACAAAACTAACAGAAAGCAATCTATAAAATGGCAATAGGGAACTCACAAGTGTCAATAATTACACTAAATTTACTAAATTTAGTCAATAATTTACTAAATGTAAACGGATTAAACTCACCAATAAAAAGACACAGAGTAGCAGAATGGATTAAAAAAGAAAATCCAACTGTATGCTGCCTACAGGAAACTCATCTAAGTAACAAGGATAAAAACAAATTCAAACTGAAAGGCTGGAAAACAATACTCCAAGCAAATATCCAAAAAAAATCAGGCGTAGCAATACTCATATCTGATAATGCTGACTACAAGACAACAAAAGTACTCAGAGACAAAAATGGCGATTTCATAATGGCTAAGGGGACACTCAATCAAGAAGACATAACAATCCTTAATATATACGCACCAAACCAAGGAGCACCAAAATATATAAGACAGCTACTTATTGACCTTAAAACAAAAACTGACAAAATTACAATCATACTTGGAGACCTCAATACACCGCTGACGGCTCTAGATCGGTCATCCAAACAGAGAATCAATAAAGATATAGTGGCCTTAAACAAAACACTAGAGCACCTGGATATGATAGACATCTACAGGACATTTCATCCCAAAGTGACTGAGTATACATTTTTCTCCAGTGTACATGGATCATTCTCAAGAATTGACCATATGTTGGGCCACAAAAACAACATCAGCAAATTCAGAAAAATCGAAGTTGTACCAAGCATATTTTCTGATCATAAAGCCTTGAAACTAGAATTCAACTGCAAAAAAGAAGAAAAAAATCCCACAAAAATGTGGAAACTAAACAACATATTTTTAAAAAATGAATGGGTCAAAGAAGAAATAAGTGCAGAGATCAAAAGATATATACAGACTAATGAAAATGACAATACGACATATCAGAATCTATGGGATGCAGCAAAAGCAGTGATAAGAGGGAAGTTCATATCACTTCAGGCTTATATGAACAAACAAGAGAGAGCCCAAGTGAACCACTTAACTTCACACCTTAAGGAACTAGAAAAAGAAGAACAAAGACAACCCAAAACCAGCCGAAGAAAGGAGATAATAAAAATCAGAGCAGAAATAAATGAAATAGAGAACAGTAAAACTATAGAAAAAATTAATAGAACAAGGAGCTGGTTCTTTGAAAAGATCAACAAAATTGACAAACCCTTGGCAAGACTTACCAAGGAAAAAAGAGAAAGAACTCATATAAACAAAATCCAAAATGAAAGAGGAGAAATCAGCATGGACACCGTAGATATACAAAGAATTATTGTAGAATACTATGAAAAACTTTATGCCACTAAATTCAACAATCTAGAAGAAATGGATAAATTCCTAGAACAATACAACCTTCCTAGACTGAGTCAAGAAGAAGCAGAAAGCTTAAACAGACCTATTAGTAGAGAAGAAAT
The DNA here is from genome assembly GCF_036850995.1 of Saccopteryx leptura. Classification (NCBI taxonomy): domain Eukaryota; kingdom Metazoa; phylum Chordata; class Mammalia; order Chiroptera; family Emballonuridae; genus Saccopteryx; species Saccopteryx leptura. The sequence continues at coordinate 81,860,522 of NC_089511.1, forward strand.
AGAAAAAACCATTAAAACCCTCCCCAAAAATAAAAGTCCAGGCCCTGATGGCTATACCAGCAAATTTTATCAAACATTCAAAGAAGACTTGGTTCCTATTCTACACAAAGTCTTCCAAAAAATTGAAGAAGAAGCAATACTTCCAAACACATTTTATGAGGCCAACATAACCCTCATACCAAAACCAGGCAAGGATGGCACAAAAAAAGAAAACTACAGACCAATATCTCTAATGAATACAGATGCTAAAATACTAAACAAAATACTAGCAAATCGAATACAACAACATATTAAAAAATAATACATCATGATCAAGTGGGATTCATCCCAGAATCTCAAGGATGGTTCAACATACGTAAAATGGTTAACGTAATACACCATATCAACACAACAAAGAACAAAAACCACATGATCTTATCAATAGACGCAGAAAAGGTTTTCGATAAAATACAACACAATTTTATGTTTAAGACTCTCAACAAAATGGGTATAGAAGGAAAATATCTCAACATGATAAAGGCCATATATGAGCAACCATCAGCTAACATCATATTAAATGGCACAAAACTGAAGGCTTTCCCCCTTAAATCAGGAACAAGACAGGGTTGTCCACTCTCTCCACTCTTATTTAATGTGGTACTAGAGGTTCTAGCCAGAGCAATCAGACAAGACAAAGAAATAAAAGGCATCCATATCGGAAAAGAAGAAGTCAAGGTATCACTTTTTGCAGATGATATGATCCTATACATCGAAAACCCCAAAGAATCCACAAAAAGACTACTAGAAACAATAAGCCAATACAGTAAGGTCGCAGGATACAAAATTAACATACAGAAGTCAATAGCCTTTCTATATGCCAACAATGAAACAACTGAGAACGAACTCAAAAGAATAATCCCCTTCACAATTGCAACAAAAAAAATAAAATACTTAGGAATAAACATAACAAAGAATGTAAAGGACTTATATAATGAAAACTATAAACCATTGTTAAGAGAAATCGAAAAAGATATAATGAGATGGAAGAATATTCCTTGTTCTTGGTTAGGAAGAATAAATATAATCAAGATGGCCATATTACCCAAAGCAATATACAAATTTAATGCAATTCCCATCAAAATTGCAATGACATTTTTTAAAGAAATAGAGCAAAAAATCATCAGATTTATATGGAACTATAAAAAACCCCGAATAGCCAAAGCAATCCTAAAGAAAAAGAATGAAGCTGGGGGCATTACAATACCTGACTTCAAACTCTATTATAGGGCCACGACAATCAAAACAGCATGGTATTGGCAGAAAAGTAGACACTCAGACCAATGGAACAGAATAGAAAGTCCAGAAATAAAACCACATATATATAGTCAAATAATTTTTGATAAAGGGGCCAAGAACATACAATGGAGAAAAGAAAGCCTCTTCAATAAATGGTGCTGGGAAAACTGGAAAGCCACATGCAAAAGAATGAAACTTGACTACAGTTTGTCCCCCTGTACTAAAATTAACTCAAAATGGATCAAAGATCTAAACATAAGACCTGAAACAATAAAGTACATAGAAGAAGACATAGGCACTCAACTCATGGACCTGGGTTTTAAAGAGCATTTTATGAATTTGACTCCAATGGCAAGAGAAGTGAAGGCAAAAATTAATGAATGGGACTACATCAGACTAAGAAGTTTTTGCTCAGCAAGAGAAACTGATAACAAAATAAACAGAAAGCCAACTAAATGGGAAATGATATTTTCAAACAACAGCTCAGATAAGGGCCTAATATCCAAAATTTACAAAGAACTCATAAAACTCAACAACAAACAAACAATCCAATATAAAAATGGGAAGAGGACATGAACAGACACTTCTCCCAGGAGGAAGTACAAATGGCCAACAGATATATGAAAAGATGCTCATCTTCTTTAGTTATTAGAAAAATGCAAACCAAAACTGCAATGAGATACCACCTCACACCTGTTAGATTAGCTATTATTAACAAGACAGGTAATAGCAAATGTTGGAGAGGCTGTGGAGAAAAAGGAACCCTCATCCACTGTTGGTGGGAATGTAAAGTAGTACAACCATTATGGAAGAAAGTATGGTGGTTCCTCAAAAAACTGAAAATAGAACTACCTTATGACCCAGCAATTCCTCTACTGTGTATATACCCCCAAAACTCAGAAACATTGATACGTAAAGACACATGCAGCCCCATGTTCATTGCAGCATTGTTCACAGTGGCCAGGACATGGAAACAACCAAAAAGCCCATCAATAGATGACTGGATAAAGAAGATGTGGCACATATACACTATGGAATACTACTCAGCCATAAGAAATGATGACATCGGATCATTTACAGCAAAATGGTGGGATCTTGATAACATTATACGAAGTGAAATAAGTAAATCAGAAAAAAACAGGAACTGCATTATTCCATACGTAGGTGGGACATAAAAGTGAAACTAAGAGACATTGATAAGAGTGTGGTGGTTACGGGGGGAGTGGGGAAAGGGAGAGGGAAAGGGGGAGGGGGAGGGACACAAAGAAAACTAGATAGAAGGTGACAGAGGACAATCTGACTTTGGGTGATGGGTATGCAACATAATTGAAAGACAAGATAACCTGGACTTGTTATCTTTGAATATATGTATCCTGATTTATTGATGTCGCCCCATTAAAAATAAAATAAAAAAAAAACAACAACACTGAAGTCTTACCATTTGTGACAACATGGATGGACCTAGAGCAGCGGTTCTCAACCTGTGGGTCGCGACAACGACCAAAACACAGGGGTCGCCTAAAGCCATCGGAAATACATATTTTATTTAAAAATGTATTGTATAATAAATATGTATTTTCCAATGGCTTTAGGCGGTATGTATTTCCGATGGCTTTAGGAGACCCCTGTGTTTTGGTCGTTCGACCCCCGCTGGGGTCGCGATGCACAGGTTGAGAACCGCTGACCTAGAGGATATTATGCTAAGTGAAATCAGAAAGAGAAACACAAATGCCTTGGTTTTACTTGTATGTAGAATATAAAAATAAATTAATTAAAAAACAAAACAGAAACAAACTTAGATTCAGAGAACATTTTGATGGTCATCAGATGGGAGGGTGGTTAGGAGGATGAGTGAAAAAAGGGAAGAGATTCATATGTGCAAATTGTCAGTTATAAAAACAGTCACAGAATATTATCAGTACCTCCATGGTCACTATGTACCCTTGATTCTAGAGGCAAACATTGGATTGCATTTTGTGTTAATGATTCTTTTAGCACATAAGTGTATCCTCATGTAAAATATTTAGTTTTTGCATGTTTTTCACTTTTTATAAATAGAATAATATAGTAACTTTTTTTTCTCTTTTAAGCTTTATCTTTTTGAGGTTCAATCATGATACTGCTGCTGGTATGAGTGTAACACAATTTAATTACCCATACTTCTGTTAACAGAGATTTCAATGATTGTCAGATTTTGGCTATTAGGAACAATGCTACTGTGAATATTCTCATAGATGTCTTTCTGTATACGCAGGTAAAAGCTTCTCTAGACTATACAGTTTGGAATGTGTTTATGATCAACGTTTCTAGGTAATACCCAGCTCTCTTCCAAACTGGTCTTATTAATTCATACCCCTGACAGCAATATATGTGAACTTTCATGCATCTACCTCCTTAGATGATTTGAGGTGGTTATACTTTTAACCTGGAAAATATTTTTTAAAAAGAGCATGTTCTTGGCATTTATGTTCCCATGTCTATACTCTTTCTTAAGGAATGGAAAAGACTCATAATGTAAATGTGGAAACATATTATAAAGGAACCAAAGTTCTCCTTAAGATTCAAGGCTAGACCTGAAATTTCCAAAGGGCTGAGAGTGCAGCCTTAAACCACTCAGCATTCATTCAAGGAATCAACCTGCAGGCCTGTATCTAGTGTGAGCGTCCACTGATTATTCCAGAAGAAATGATGCTTCTCTGTATCCTTACCCATCCAAGTCCCATCAGTAAGCATGGACTAAGCGGTACTACGAAGCATCACTTCCAAGCAAACTGGGGCAATCTTTGCAGTTCGCTCCCAAGAGGAAAGCCATATCTAAAGCATGTTGAATATTCCTGAACCCAAACAGGCGCCTCTCCCACTTTTCACAGATAGTAACTCATTGCAGGCAATCCTGTCCTTAGATATACACATTCTTGTCAGTTTATCTCTCATTTGCCCCTTTTGGTTGCTTTGGGAAACCCTCCTGTTCTCTAAATGGGATCATATGAATGACTAGTTGCATCAGGGATTCCAAAGCAGTATTTTAAGGTCCATTTATAAAGCTGTGTTTAGAAGGGGAAAAAGTAGAATTCAAGTGTGGAAGAAAAAAATACAATCAGGAACTTTTTATTTTGAAACTTGAACCAAGCAGACAAAGTTATTGCTCTTAGTTTGGTTGATTCTATAAATCTTGATCAATGTTCAATGTAACCTAAAAGCAAAATAAAAAGTAAATATGTTTTAATACATTTAGAACTATGGACATGTATGAGCCAAAGAAAAAAGAATTTAGATAGTTTCTATGTGACTATGTAACCAAAGCTTTTTCATAATTTCAAATAAAATCCAAATCAATATAATAACTGTGTTCACTATGAATTTACAACTCATCCTTTCTTCTACTTCTCTTGCTATCCTGTTGATATCCTAATCCTTCTTGCAGGAGTCTTCTTCCTGCACCCATCCCTTAAATGCTGGCATTTCTAATGGTTTCATCCTGAGCGCCCCACCTTTATTCTGCATGCTTTCCTAGGTGCCTACAGGCTTCACTTAGCATATATGCCCATAGATGCCCATGACTGCTGAAGTCCCATATCCTGCCCAGATCTCTCTCCTGTCCTTCACACCTGGCTTTTGTACCTCAAGGGGCCTTTAGCTATTTTCACCGGCATGTCTGAGAGTCACCTGAAACTCAACATGTTCACAACTGAAGCCATTGTTTGCACAAAATCTCTCTTCTTATGTTCCTCATCTCAATACATGGTAAAGCTCAAAAATGATCCAGCTGCCCAAGACAGGTATCTGGGCATCATCCTTGATTTCTTTCTCTCCCTTATCCTTCCAGTGACTATCTAATCCACTCAGTTCTACCCATTTCTGCCATCTGCACCCTGGCCCTAGCCCCAGACTGGGATAAGACCTCCTAAGTGGTCTATTGTTTCCACTCCTGCCCATTTAAATCCTCCCTCCACTTTCTAAAATCACACACCTAATACTTAAACGCTTTCAATGACTCCCACTGCACTTCAACCCCAAATCCCTAGAGGACACAGAGAGCCCAGTGTGACCTGGCCTGTAGCACACTTCCAGCCCCACACCACTCTCCCACTCCATGCAACCCATCACCAGTGCTGACTGCTTCAGTTCCTTGGAAGCATCTTTGTGTCCTTCTGGGTGTATCTCAGGCTGATTTCTTAAATGTGCCTTGGAGACATACCCAGCAGGTCAGCTTTCCCCACTGCCCTCTCAGAACGCCCCCACAAACACACATACAAAGGGCAGCACTCAATTGTTTGTTTGTTTTTTAGAGAGAGAGACAGGGACAGAGAGAGGGACAGATAGGGACAGACAGGCAGAAAGGCAGAGAGATGAGAAGCATCAATTCTTCATTGTGGCTCCTTAGTTGTGGCTCCTTACTTGTTCACTGATTGCTTTCTCATATGTGCCTTGACCGGGGGCAAGGCGGGGGAGCTACAGCAGAGTGAGTGCCACGTTGCTTAAACCAGCGACCTTTGGGCTCAAGCCAACAACCTTGGGGTCATGTCTATGACCCCATGCTCAAGCCAGCAACCCCATGCTCAAGCTGGTGAGCCCATGCTCAAGCCAGATGAGTCCATGCTCAAGCCGGCAACCTTGGGGTTTCGAACCTGTGTTCTCCATATCCCAGTCCAATGCTCTATCTACTGTGCCACCACCTGGTCAGGCCCAATCTGTTTTGTTCACTGGTATTTTCTAGCACCCTGCAGAGTACCAAAACATTTAATAAAACATTTTCCACTGACTGATTAGCACCCAGTCCTTCCAGCCTCCACTTTCCGAACAGCTTTTAAAAGCACCATTTGCTGCTGCAGGCCATCAAGGTAATCTCTGTGTAGATTACCACATAGTTTCTATCAAGGTCATCTCTGTGTAGATTACCACATAGTTTCCTTCTCAAACCCATCACTCCATTCTCTTCTATACGCTGTAGCCAGATGGCCTTTCTAAACTGAAGCTTTGATCACGTTGGCCACTACTGCCTTTATTTATTTATTTAATTTTTATTAACTTTAATTTATTGTGTTAATATGAATTCAAGAGTCCCACTCAATATAACACTCTCACCACCAACCACATGCCCCCCATTATACCCACTTTGTCACCTTCCCCCTACTCCCCCTTCCCTCTGTCCTGTTATCTGTATCTCTGTGTTATGTATATATAATTTCACTAATCCCTTCAATTTCTCTGATCCCATCCCCTCATCCCCCTTCCCTTTGACAGCTGTGTCTCTGCTCCCTGTGACCCCACCTCTGCCTCTATTCCATTCACTTTGTTCATTAGGTTCCACATATAAGTGAGATTATGTGATATTTGTCTTTCTCTGCCTGGCTTATTTCACTTAGCATAATAGTCTCCAGGTCCATCCATGCCATCGCAAAAGGTAAGATTTCCTTCTTTTTCATAGTCATGTAGTATTCCATTGTGTATATGTACCACAGCTTTTTAATCCACTCGTCCACTGATGGACACTTGGGCTGTTTCCAGATCTTGGCTATTGTAAACAATGCTGCCATAAACATGGGGGTGCATTTCTTCTTTTGAATCAGTGATTTGGTATTCATAGGATATATTCCTAAAAGTGGGATAGCTGGGTCAAAGGGCAGTTCCAGTTTTAATTTTCTGAGGAATCTCCATACTGTTTTCACAGTGGCTGCATAAGTCTGTATTCCCACCAGCAGTACAGGAGGGTTCCCTTTTCTTCACACCATCGCCAGCATTTATTGTGTGTTGATTTGTTAATGAGTGTCATTCTGACAGGTGTGAGGTGGTATCTCATTGTGGTTTTAATTGCTGTTCTCTGATGATTAGTGACATTGAACATTTTTTCATATGCCTATCGGCCATCTGTATGTCCTCTTTGGAGAAGTGTCTATTCAGTTCCTTTGCCCATTTTTAATTGATCTTTTGCCTTCCTGATGTTGAGTTTTAAAATTTCTTTATAATCCTGGCCAGTTGGCTCAGTGGTAGAGATCAGCTGGACATGTGGAAGTCCTGGGTTCGATTCCGGGCCAGGGCACACAGGAGAAGCACCTATCTTCTTCACCCCCCTCCTTTCTCTTTCTCTCTCTCTTCCCCTCCCACAGCCAAGGCTCCATTGGAGCAAAGTTGGCCTGGGCACTGAGGATGGCTCTGTGGCCTCTGCTTTAGAAACTAGAATGGCTCCAGTTGCAATGGAACTACGACCCAGAGGGGCCGAGCATCGCCCCATGGTGGGCATGCCAGGTGGATACCAGTCAGGTGCATGTGGGAGTCTGTCTCTCTGACTTCCCCTGTTTCTCACTTCAGAAAAATACAAAACAAAAATCAATTGACCATAAAGGCATGGGTTTATTTCTGTGTTCTCTCTTCTGTTCCATTGACCTGTATGCCTGCTCTTATGCCAGTACCAAGCTGTTTTGATTACAATGGCCTTGTAGGATAACTTGATATCAGGAAGTGTGATACCTCTCACTTTATTCTTCATTTTAAAGATTAATGAGGCTATTCGGGGTTTTTTTTTTTTTGGTTCCATATAAATTTTTGGAATATTTGTTCTATATCTTTGAAGTATGCCACTGATATTTTAATAGGAATTGTATTAAATCTATAGATTGCTTTGGGTAGTATAAACATTTTAAAGATGTTTATTCTTCCTATCCATGAACACAGTATATGCTTCCACTTGTTTGTATCTTCCTTGATTTCTTTTTTCAATGTCATAATTTTCCAAGTGCAAGCCTCTTACCTCCTTGGTTAAATTTATTCCTAGGTACTTTATTTTTTTTGTTCCAATAGTGAAGGGGATTGTTTCCTTAATTTCTCTTTCTGACTTTTATTGTTGGTGTATAAAAATGCCACTAATCTCTGAATATTAATTTTATATCCTGCCACCTTGCCGAATTCATTTATCAGGTCTAGTAGTTTTCTTACTGAAACTTTAGGGTTTTCTATGTACAGCATACTGTCTTCAGCATATAATGATAGTTTTACTTCTTCTTTTCCAATTTGGATACCTTTTATTTCTCCTTCTTGTCTTATTGCTGTGGCTAAGACTTCCAGAACTATGTTGAATAACCCTGCCTTGTTCTGATCTTAAGGGGAATGCTTTTAATTTTTGCCCATTGAGTATGATATTGGATGTTGATTAGTCATAGATGGCCTTTATCATGTTAAGTTCCCTGTATTCCCACTTTGCTGAGAGTTTTGATCACAAATGGGTGCTGGATTTTATCAAATGCTTTTTCTGCATCTATTGATATAATCATGTGATTTTTTTTTTTGTATTTTTCTGAAATCAGAAGCTAGGAGGCAGTCAGACAGACTCCCGCATGTGCCCGACCAGGATCCACCCAGCATGCCCACCAGGGGGTAATGCTCTGCCCATCTGGGGCATTGCTCTGTTGTGGCCAGATTCATTCTAGTGCCTGAGGCAAAGGCCATGGAGCCATCCTCAGCACTCAGGCCAACTTTGCTCCAATGAAGCCTTGGCTATGGGAGGGGAAGAGAGAGACAGAAAGGAGAGGGGGAAGGGTGGAGAAGCAGATGGGCATTTCTCCTGTGTGCCCTGACTGAGAATTGAACCCAGGACTTCCACACACCAGTTGGACACTCTACTGCTGAGCTAGCCGGCCAGAACCTATAATCATGTGATTTTTATCCTTTCTTTTGTTTATGTGATGAATCATATTTATTCATTTGCGAATATTGTACCAGCCTTGCCTCCCTAAAATAAATCCCACTTGATCATGATGTATGACCTTTTTGACATATTGCTGGATCCAGTTTGCTAATATTTTGTTGAGAATTTTAGCATCTATGTTCATCAGGGATATTGGCCTTTAGTTTTCTTTCTTTGTAGTATATTTACCTGGTTTTGAAATGAGGACAATGTTTGCCTCATAAAAGGAGCCTGTAAGTCTTCCCTCCTCTTGAATTTTTTGAAATAGCTTGAGAAGGATGGGTGTTACTTCTTCTTTGAATGTTTGGTAAAATTCGCCTGTGAAGCCATCTGGTCCAGGACTTTTTGTTTGCTGGAAGTTTTTTGATAACTGCTTCTATTTCATTTGTTGTAATTGGTTTGTTTAGGTTTTCTGATTCTTCTCAATTGAGTTTTGGAAAATTGTATATTTTTAAGAATTTATCCATTTTGCCTAGGTTGTCCAATTTTTTGGCATATAGATCTTCATAGTATTTTCTTACAGTTCTTTGTATTTCTGCGGTGTCAGTTGTTACTTCCCCACTTTTATTTCTAATCTTATTTATTTGGGTCCTTTCTCTTTTTTTCTTGATGAGTCTGGTTAAGTGTTCATCAATCTTGATTACCTTTTCAAAGAACCAGCTCTTGGTTTCATTGATCTTTTGTATCGTTTTTTTAGTCTCTATGTCATTTAATTCCACTCTGATCTTTACTATTTCCTTCCTTCTACTTCCTCTGGGATTCGTTGTTCTTTTTCTAGTTCTTTTAGGTGCATGATTAAGTTTTTTATTTGAGCCTTTTCTTGCTTCTTAAGGTATGCCTGTAATGCTATGAACTTCCCTCTCAGGACTGCTTTTGCTGTGTCCTATAGATTTTGAGTTATTGTATGTTCATTTTCATTTGTTTCAAGGAAATTTTTTATTTCTTCCTTGATCTCATTGTTAACCCATTCATTATTTAATAACATACTATTTAGCTTCCAAGTGTTTCAATGTTTTTCAGTTTTTCTATTATAGTTGATTTCTAGTTTCATGGCATTCCTACTGCCTTTAGATAAAATCAAATCATCTGAGCACAGGTTACAAGTTCTTTCACAGGTCGGCCTCTACCTTGCCCTTACCTGTCTCATCTTCCCTGCTTCACATTCTCCATAGTCCTTCCTAGCGGGTCTTCACACTGGCTGTGCTCTTAGCCCCACCTCCCACTGAGGACACCTCCCACCAACTCCATTTAGGAAGCCTTCAGGAGCAAGGTTCCTCAACTGAGAGGCTGTCCGACTTGTCAGTGCACACTGACTATGATGACCAAATGTACCTGTCTTCTAGGACAGTCCTGGCTTACATCTGCTGGCCTGAGTCATTATCATTAGCTCCTCCGTCCACTCTCAAACATACTGGTTTGGACAATAAATTGCCTGCTTACTTTAACAATGACTATTGCTTGTTCAGTCATCTGTTGCTCCTATAGACAAGGTAAAAAACTGTTTCATTTACAACAGTGTCAGGCACAGTGCTTGGTGCATAGAAAACACTGTATGTTTCTTAATATAAAAACATTTAGAATCTGCGAAAGCATATGCTGCCATTAAGATTCTTATTTGGTTCCAGTGTTTGCTATTGAGAATCAAAATGTTGGCCCCCAAATTTAAAGATTATGTAGTTAATCAAATAATTTTAAAGCACATATTTTGAAAATATCAAAACCTAACTCCAAAATACATATCTCGCCCTCTGCACAAGACACCATACTGTTACCCCGACATGGGACTTCTTGTCAGCACTGATATATTTGGAAGAAGTCCAACAAGTGCCCTTTCTCACCCTGTGGCTGGCCATACATGTCCACAGAGGGCCAAATAAGGATTTGGTCAGCTCCCTGTCAGGGAACTGGTTTTCTTTCTATGAAGCAAAAGACCCATTTGCCAACCAACCCTGGCCTCCTGGGTACAAGGCTTTCCTAAAGTAAAAAAATCTGGTTTTCACAAAACACTCTCCTAAAGATACTTACATCAGATAGCATTGATTCATCAAGCTCTTCCACTCTGCTCAGTTTAGGGGCCCCGTATCGATCACTAATCTCAGCTAGTGTCTTGCTCAATTCTGTTACCGTGTCCTACAATTGTAAAATTCATGTTTACTTTTAGATGAATTCAAAATTAATATTCATTTTCTTTCCATTTTGATAAAAAATTTCCAAATTACAACACTAAAATTCAGCATTGTTAATTAATGGAATGAACCATTACCTGTTAATGACACGAGAATTCTAGGAATAAATCTTAAAACCTGCTTTAAAAATACATTCAGAATTTAAAATATGTCATTATAAGTAAGTAATCATGTGGCCAATATCTCACAATATTCTGGGTTTTAAAAATACAAACATAGGTGCTGGCTGGTGGCTCAGCGGATAGAGTGTTGATCCGGCATATGGACGTCCCAGTTTCAATTCTTGGTCAGGGCACACATGAGAAGTGGCCATCTGCTTCTCCTCTGCTCCTTCTTCCCCAGTGGCTCAATTGGTTTGAGTGTGGCCCCAGGCACTGAGGATAGCTCCGTTGGAGCACATCAGCCTCATGTGCTAAAAATAGCTCAGTACTTGAGCATTGGCCCCAGATAGGGTAGCTGGGTGGATCCCAGTTGGGGCCTATGCAGGAATCTGCCTCACTATCTCAACTCCTCTCACCTAAAAAGAAATACAAACACAAACTGAATATCCAATATTTATCCATTTTGAAATTTTGCTTTAAAATGTAGAGCACATTATATTTGTGACCTGTTGTTACTAGTATATATATTTGGGCTATCAGTTTTGTTTTTTGTTTTGTTTTTTGTTGTTGTTGTTTTTGGTTGGGTTTTTTTTGGTATTTTTCTGAAGCTGGAAACGGAGAGAGACAGTCAGACAGACTCCCGCTTGTGCCCGACTGGGATCCACCCGGCACGCCCACCAGCAGCGAAGCTCTGCCCACCAGGGGGCGATGCTCTGCCCCTCCGGGGCATTGCTCTGTTGCAACCAGAGCCACTCTAGAGCCTGGGGCAGAGGCCAAGGAGCCATCCCCAGTGCCCAGGCCATCTTTGCTCCAATGGAGCCTTGGCTGCGGGAGGGGAAGAGAGAGACAGAGAGGAAGGAGAGGGGGAGGGGTGGAGAAGCAGATGGGCACTTCTCCTGTGTGCCCTGGCTGGGAATCGAACCTGGGACTTCTGCACACCAGGCCGACGCTCTACCACTGAGCCAACCAGCCACGGCCTGGGCTATCAGTTTTGATAATCTCCTTATTAAACACTTAGCAACTAATGTATCAAAATTAAGCTTTACATTCCAAGATACTCAGTTATTTCACATAACATAGAATAACTTTTTCTTCTCACCTCTGTATATGAAGTATCTTCATCCTTAGCTGTATGTTCCATTTTCATTCTCATCTCCTATAATATATAAAAAAGAAAAATACTTTGAATATACTTTTAATTTTGATTACATGTTTAATTTTCAAGCATTTTTATTTTTATATAATACTATGATCAATTTAACAGTGAAAATGTTACCACTCCTAACCCTTTGAGTAGTATGAATGTTCATGTATGTCCTTGTGCCTCCTGACAATTCAGAGTATAATCTTACAAAAAAATTTATTTTAAAAATGTATAAGCCAACATTTTAAAAAATGGTTAGCAAACAAACATGATTTTAACAAAACTGTAACTGAAACTAATTTTATATTTTGAAAAAAAAACCCTTCAGCAAGCATGAAAAAAACTCACTACTCAAAGGGTTAAATGAGTGATGTGAATACAATTAATACAAAACTGCCAATCAGTCTCTTTTTTTTTCTTTCTTTATTTATTTTTTGGTGAGAGAAGGGGAGGCAGAGAGACAGACTTCAGCATGTGCCCTGACAAGGGTCCACCTGGCAAGCCCACTAGAGGGCAATGCTCTGCCCATCTAGGTCCATTGATCAGTTGCAACTAGAGCTATTTTTTAGCTCCTGAGGCAGAGGTCAGGAAGCCATCCTCAGAACCCTAGGCCAACTCACTCGAGCCAATCAAACCATGGCTACAAGAGGGAAAGAGAAAGAGACAGAGAGAGAGAAGAGGGAAGGGTGGAAAAATAGATGGTCACTTCTCCTGTGTGCCCTGACTGGAAGTTGAACCCAGGACTTCCACATGCCAGGCTGACACTCTACCACTGAGCCAACTGGCCAGGGCAATTAGTCTCATTTAATACTCTATGCTAATAGAAGACAACCATGTTTTGTTTACAATTAAATACAATTTAAAAAATAATAAAATGGGCTGAAACATCAAACCTGAAGCCAAATTATTAGCAAATATGAGAAGTAGCAAAACAAAAATTTTAATAAACTGTTACGAGATTTTAGAGAGAACTTGCAGTTAAGTAGAATTGTACATATAGTAAGAAAGAGGTAAACACCTCTGAAAGAATTAATCTGGCCCAAATCACTATCCAATACACAAAACCTCTCATGTTCCTGAGCAATGCCCTCTATAATACTCTGAGCACATCAGAGGCCTTGTTCTGAATGTGAAAACATTATTCTAACCAAGCAAGCCTCTTTGTGGCCTCTATCTCTTCATTCTAGAGCAGCAGAGTAACCTAACTGATCCTCAGTTGGTTTATTTTGGCTGCTCAAAGATTAGTGATCATGTGACCACATAAATGATCATCGTAATTATAGGGGACATATATGGTATATTTCTCAAGGTTATTTTATTCTTCTGCAACAGCTCAACCTACCACCACATGGCTGTAGTAGGAAAGTCCATGTTCTAATGGGACCCTTTCTTTCAGCCAACAGATGAATATGTGACACTTCCCTCCTCTTAATCAAGTAGTCATCTAGCTAATTGCAGAAACCCTACTGACGAAGAAGATGGCTAAAAGAAAAAAGGTTGAGGAGTATCGTACTTTTCAGCAGAAGTGGACAGAGGAATTTGCCTTTGTGGAGAAAGCAGGTTCTGCAGTGTCTAATATGCAATGATAAAATTGCATCAATGAAACGGTCAAATATAAAGCAGCACTTCGACACATGCCATACTACATTTGCATTGAAATATCCAGCAGGGGACAGCAGGAAGAAAGCATGTCAAGACCTACTGTGCAGAGTGCAAGCTAGTCAGCAGCAACTCCGTGTTTGGACCCAACAAGGTGACTGGAATTCAGCTAGCTTTGCTGGTGCTTTAGCAATTGTGAGAAACGGAAAGCCATTCACAGATGGGGAGTATGTCAAAACTTGATGTTGCCAATGAACTTTTTGATTACTTTTCAGATAAAGACAAGATAATCAAACAAGTAAAAGACATGCCTCTGTCGGCAAGAACTGTTCACGATTGTACCATCATGATGGCAAATCAAATTGAGGAAACACAAGTGAAGGACATAAATGCAGCACCATTCTTTTCTCTCGCTTTGGATGAGTCAACAGATGTAAGCCATTTATCCCAGTTCAGCGTGATTGCATGGTATGCTGTAGGTGACACATTACATAAGGAAAATCTTGCTGTTTTGCCTATGAAAGAGACAACAAGAGGGGAGGATTTATTCAAGTCTTTCACTGAGTTCGCTAAAGAAACAAATCTACCAATGGATAAACTTAGATCGGCGTGTACTGATGGTGCTCCGTGCATGGTGGGGAAAAACAGAGGATTTGTAGCGCTTCTTCGTGAACGTGAAAAGAGACCCATCCTAAATTTTCACTGCATCCTACATCAGGAGGCACTTTGTGCTCAGATGTGTGGTGAGCAGCTTGGTGAGGTGATGTCACTGGTCATTCGGGTGGTCAACTTTATTGTTGCCTGAGCTTTAAATGATCGCCAGTTTAAAACACTGCTGTATGAAGTTGGGAATAATTATCCTGGTCTGCTTCTGCACAGCAATGTGCGTTGGTTGTCAAGAGGGAAGGTGCTCAGCCGTTTTGCAGCTTGTACGAGTGAAATCTGGACTTTTCTTGAAATGAAAAACATCGAGCATCCTGAGTTAGCTAACACTGAGTGGCTCCTGAAGTTCTACTATCTCGTGGACATGACTGAACATCTGAACCAGCTCAATGTGAAAATGCAAGGTGTTGAAAATACATCTTATCCCTTCAACAAGCAGTGTTTGCATTTGAAAACAAGCTAGAACTCTTCATCACAGACATTGAAACAGGTCGTTAACTACACTTTGAAAAACTGAGAGTTTAAAGATGCATGCACAGCAAGTGACCCTGCTCAACATCTTGATCTTCAGCAGCTAGCGGGCTTCACATCTAATCTCCTGCAGTCATTCAAAGTGCACTTTGGAGAGTTTTGTGAGCACTTGTCTTTTTAAGTTCATCACCCATCCACATGAGTGTGCAGTGGACAGTGCCGACCTGAGTTACATCCCCAGTGTCTCCATCAGAGATTTTGAGCTACAAGCTGCTGACCTGAAGGCCTCAACCATGTGGGTGAATAAGTTCAAGTCACTGAATGAAGATTTGGAAAGACTTGCATGACAGCAAGCAGAGTTGGCGAGCAAACACAAGTGGGGAGAAATGAAAAAACTTCAACCTGCGGACCAGCTGATTGTCAAAACTTGAAACGCACTTCCGTCACATACCACACACTGCAGCGTGTGAGTATTGCTGTACTGACAATGTTTGGCTCTACGTATGCATGTGAGCAGTCTTTCTCACATCTAAAGAACGTTAAGACCAACCTACAATCACGTTTAACAGATGAAAGTCTCAACGCCTGCATGAAGCTTAACCTCACCACGTATCAACCAGACTACAAAGCCATCAGCAAAACCATGCAGCACCAGAAGTCACATTAATGGTAAGAAGTATTTTATTCATTATTGGTTAGCAACAGCATAACAACATTATTAAAAAGAATTCAGAGACTTATTGTACTTTAAAAGTGTTGTTCTTACATAAAATGCACACATTTATTTGTATTTGTTGTTAAACATATTGTATGGCTCTCATGAAATTACATTTTAAAATATGTGGCATTCATGGCTCTCTCAGCCAAAAAGTTCCTGACCCCTACTGTAGGTTGACACCTGTTAGAAGGCATTGGCCAGAAAAGATACTAAGCTGAGGGGCCCCCTGCTGCAGTAGTCACCCAGACTCCAACGTTAATGTGGACTGTCTCCACACCACTCTAACCTTTGACCAAAAACAGCCAAGAGGATCACGCCAATGGGGCCCCTTTAAGCTGTACCCACGCACGCCAAAAAGATTTGTGAGGAATAAATTGCCTGTGTGATTCTTGCAACTAACTTTGTGTTTTGGTCTCGTGTCTTTCCTCCAGTGGCAGCTAGTGTCGGCACTGGTAAAAGAATCCTCACAGCCACCTCAAGAGTAGTCTCGAAGAGGCTGCCAGCCTGCTGAGAAGCAGCAGGAGTGTCCCACTGCACAGGGAAGTCGAATCAGGGATGCCTGATCGACATAGAGCATGGGCTCTACTGGGACAGTTTGGTTCTTGTGCGCCCAAGGGTCTGAAAGGCCCAACTGTACCAGAGCCCTTCACAATTTAGTTATCAAACCCTTTCTTCAACCCAGGATCCTTCCAATAAACTTTCTTTCACAAATGATAGTTTAAGTTGTATCTCTGCAGCCACCAGAAGGCCAGGGCAAAAAGACACAAATGGACTCATGTCTAAACAATGGGTAAGGCAGGGTGTTGGGCAAACAAGTGTGTTAGTTTTGCTAGTTTCTACTTGAACCACGTGTGTATAGTCTAAGTACGGCTTGCCCTCAGGGCAGCAGATTGTAAATTGCAGCTTGCCTGCTGCCTTTGGGAGGGGCCATTGTTTGCTATTGTTTGCCAGGGAAGGGATTTTTCTCCTGGCCTGTTTTGCTTGTGAGCCCTGAAAGAGAGAGAAGCGGTTTCCCCTGCCTGCTTGCTCATCTGCAGTTGCGAGACTCTAATAAACAGAATGGCCCACTATCCTCCGTGAACCTGCATGGCCACGGCACCCGGCCTTACACTGGGGTACTTTACAGGAGAGAGCTGAGGGGTGATAAGCCAGTAGAAATGGATTGCTAAGTTATTATGGCTCTAGTCATAAGGTCCGATGATGCCTGCAGATAGTAAATCACAAGTGTAACCCTAGGGAGCCACTAAACAGAGTCCAATCCCTCCTACAAATTATAGACTTTAAAACTTTCAAATATAGTGTGAACCCTGAGAAAAGAAAAGATAATCTACTTAGAAGGGCTCCTGGTGGCTAACTGGGCTCATATTTTAAAAACAGAGCCTAGCCACCATTTCTGCACAGGGCCCTTTCAAGCAAAGTGCGCTTCACGGAGAAGCCAGTGCTGAACTGTCTGCCTGCACTGTGTTTCTGCCTCTGGGCCAGCCCTTATAAAGGAGGTGCTGGAATCCTATTTCAATCAAGCGGACTGAAGCTTTCCCCATCCCATCAGAGTAGCTCAGAACATTCAGAGCAGCTCTATTCTGACCAACCAGGACAGTGCCTTTTGGACCAATCAAACTATTGATATGAAGTTTTGGAGTCCTCATTTGTGTGAGGACAGACCAATCAGGGACCAGGGGCTGTGACTTCTATCATATAAGCCAGCTACTCTCTTGCTGGGAGAGTGCATTTCCCCTTTCCACCTAAGAGTGAAGACTGCATCTTCCTGGCTGAGCTGAAACACTGAAGATATCTCTCCAAAGCAGAGTGAGGCAAAAGCAGACCACTGCAGAGTGGAACTGACCAATGTAGCACAAAGCCGACTGGCATGGAGCAGAGCAGAGCTATATAGCTGGAGAGAGGGCTGGCCCCAGAGCTGTTCCACAGCCGTGCTGTATCACAATTGAGTTATTTTGCACTGAATAAAGTTTCCTTCTTCACCACACTGCAAATTGGGAATTCTTGTCATTGCTGATTGAGGGCAAACAACCATTGCTTGCCAATAGCAATCAGGCATTTCGATAAAAAATACTTTCAATTTTCTTACCATTTTGATCACTTTTCCTGATGCTTTTTTTCTTCTTCCTTTGTTTTTATATCATTGAATCTTACTGAAGAGAAAGGTGGGCGGTATGCATTTACAGTATTTGTGTGTGTGTGTGTGTGTGTGTGTGTGTGTGTGTGTATGTATGCAAGTATATCCATCTTCCTTATTATACTCAAACTAAGATAGCATCAGCAACTGTATATTTTAAAACTATATACTAGCCTGACCAGGCGGTGGCACAGTGGATAGAGTGTAGGACTGGGATGTGGAGGACCCAGGTTTGAGCTTGAGTGTGGGCTCATTGGGTTTGAGCAAGGCTCATAGGGTTAGAGCAAGGCTCACTAGCTTGAGCCCAAGGTCGCTGGCTTGAGCAAGGGGTCACTCGGTCTGCTGTGGCCCCACCCCCACCCCGTCAAGGCACATATGAGAAATCAATCAATGAACAACTAAGGAACCACAATGAAGAATGATGTTTCTCATCTCTCTCCCTTCCTGTTGGTCTGTCCCTGTCTGTCCCTCTCTCTGTCTCTGCAAAAACAAACAAACAAACAACAAAACAAAAACAAAACTATATACTATAAGGCTTTGATTTTACCCTTTAAAAAAATTTTTTTATTCAATTGACCCTTCCAACTTTTAAAAAATTATTTCATATAATGATGCTCTCACAAGCCATTAATAAATATATTCTATAAAACTTGCTTCTGTTTTTATTTAAAATTATGGAATAGGAGGATAACATTTATATAATAGATACTGGCTATAAACATACTATATGAAATATCCTCTTGAAAAGTGTAACTCAGTCATTGAAAAGTTTGGTCTATATTATACATCCTTTTGGGATACTAGGAAACATTGGCCAAACTAGAGGCTTGACATATTATATAGACACAGTAAATGAAGATGGACTTTTTAAGTTACTGTACCGTTTACTTAACACAAGACATTAAAAATCCATAATAATAACATTTGAAATATAAATTATTATTGATAATACATCACACATGAAAAAAAGAGATGCACCACTGTGTCAAAGATCAGAATTATTCCCAATATTATGAAGAAAACCTTCAACATCAACCACCATAATTAGAAATAACAATCTCTTAAATAAAATGTTGATATCTCACTATTAGAACTATTAACATCACTATTATAAAACTGCACAGAAAGCAGTTTTGCACACACTAAGATAGCATCTTATTTGATCCTTAAAATGACCCAGTGAGATATTGCTAATAATATTATACTGTTATCTCTATTTTTCAAAAAGATAAACTGAGACTAAAAAGCTTCTAAGAATTATTTAAGTCACACAACCAATGTGTGTCAGGTCCTTAAACTATGAATCCAATGATAAAACCTCTAAAAAAAACAGCTTGGGAATTCTAAGAAGTTTTAAATATAACAGACATTTATAAAACTTCAAATTACCTTCTCTAATTGTTCTTGAGCTCTCTGTAGTTCTTCTATTCTCTGCCTCTCTTTTTCTTGCATTTCCAACTCCAGCTGGAAGGCCAGCTGTTGCTGAATATTCAGGAAAAAAGTAAGTGATGTTAGATCAATTGCAAGGAATTAACTCTATCACTCTGACCTGTCTCAGGATATTTCAGTTTACACCCACCTAAATTTCAGAATCTTACAAAAATAAATGATCAAAACCACTTAATACTTTAGCTTTTACAAATATTCTCTGAAATATAAAATAAAAAAAGAAGCTTCTTCAACTGCTAATTGTTGAAAAGCACAATTGGTACAAAAGCAAGTCATTTTCTCTGTTCTAGAAGCAACAAATGCGATTGCAATAATTTTTTCATATACAATCTCGTTAAGCATAGAAGGATGGTCTTCAAACAACCAAAACTTGTTTACAGAGAGTGGATGAGAAAATCCTAACTATATTATCTGAAAGCATTGATAATCAACAATATATTTGGTTCCAATTCAGCATATATGCCACACTAGCATAGAGATCAACAAACTAAATTCTGTGGGCCAGATCTGCCCCAGCTCTGGACTGCCCACAAGCTAAGAATGGTTTTTACATTTTTTAATGCAGGGGTCTCAAACTTGCGGCCCACCGAACAATTTTGTGCGGCCCGCAGACTAATCCACGAAGTTCAAAATATTTTGGATAAAATTAAGTAAGCCTAGGGGCCTACTTGTATTTTTCATTTCTCTAGCATCCTAGCTAGATATTAGCTTAGTTAACAGCAGTTGTGATGCGAACTACAGTTTCTGGTCGTTTTGTGACACTGAGTAAACTGCATGTACGATTGTGCTTGTTGTACTGATTTTTTTTGTTTTCAACTGCAGTGAGAAAAGTGTTGCGTAACAGTTGCCTTTTGTAGACCTAGTGCGGCCCGCCGAATGGCTGTGATCTTGCTCTGCGGCCCACATGCTGAGTTGAGTTTGAGACCCCTGTTTTAATGGTTGGAAAATATCAAAGAATAATATTAATAATAATTGTGTGAAATTAGAATGTCAGCGTCTATAAATAAAGTTGTATTGAAACATTGTCTTGGTCACTTGCTTGACTACTTTTGGACTAAAACAGCACAGCTAAGTAGTTGTAACACAAACCATAGGTGGCGCTCTCATCACTTTCCATCACTGCTCAGCACACTAGGCATCACAGTGACATCATTTTTAACTGGACGGTTTGCAGTGTCACAATGCTACTATACCCCAATATTTATTTATTTTTAATCAGTGCGCTCCCATTATGTAAAAACAAGAAGTGGATTTTGAATGTTGCCCTTTTAAGACACAGTGGAGAGTGGATTATTGGATTATCAAATTAAGTGACAAAGGTTATTTTTTAAGCAGTGGACACTATACTGAAAAAAATACAATAAATATCAATATTGCCAGATTAAGTACCATCACAATATTATCAACTCATATGAAAACAAAGGTCAGAAGTATTTAAAAAGTTAAAACAATTACAGTGGTCCCTTGTTTATCGCGGGGGTTAGGTTTTAGAACCTCTCACAGTAGGCGAAAATCCGCAAAATAGCGAACTTATATTTACTTTATTATTTACATACAGTGGTACCTTGAGATACAATTTAATTTGTTCTGTAACTGAGCTTGTAAGTCAGTCAACTCGTATATCAAACTGCTGATACTGGACCTGTGCGCCAACGTGCCAACTAGCTGCAGCTTCCAGAATCACGACTCATATCTCGGAATTTCACTCAAGTCATGTGTGTGCTATCATGGGGCCGAAGAAAGTGAATGTAAAGGACAGTGGTGAGAAGAAGAAGAGAATGATGTCGATAGAAGTAAAACAAGAAATAAAGGAAAAACATGAGTGTGGTGTACGAGTGATTGAACTGGCAAGTCTGTACGACCGCAATACATCTACAATTTGTACCATCCTTAAACAAAAGGATGCCATCAAAAGCACAAACCCAGTGAAAGGAACTATAATTCTGTCCCAATTAAGGACAAATATCCATGAAGAAATGGAGAAGCTTCTGCTGGTGTGGGTGAAAAAGAAAGAGCTGGCAGGAGATACAGTGACAGAGATTGTAATATGCGAAAAGGCACGTATTATTTACGGCGACTTGAAGAAGAAAGAACCATCAACCTCAAAAGAGGCAGCAGAAGATACGTTTAAGGCAAGTCACAGCTGGTTTGAAAAGTTCAAGAAGAGATCTGGCATCCACTCAGTGGTGAGGCATGATGAAGCTGCGAGTGCTGACGTTAAGGCAGCTGAGAAATATAAATATATCACACGTTTTGCTGCGCTTATCACAAAGGAAGGCTACATCCCCCAACAAGTGTTCAACTGTGACAAAACAGGATTGTTTTGGAAAAAAATGCCCCAGAGGACTTTCATCACTGCAGAGGAGAAGAAGCTTCCAGGCCATAATCCTATGAAGGACAGTCTGACCCTTGCATTATGTGCAAATGCTAGCGGTGACTGTAAAGTAAAGCCACTGCTAGTGTGTCATTCCAAAAATCCTCAAGCCTTTAAGACTCACAAGATTCTTAAAGAAAAACTGCAGGTTATGTGGCGCACCGATGCTAGGGCATGGGTAACGCAGCAGTTTTTTATTGAATGGGTAAATCTTGTCTTTGGTCCTGCAGTGAAGAAATATCTTCAAGAAAATAAACTACCAATGAAAGCATTACTAATCCTTTATAATGCTCCAGCCCACCCACCTGGTCTTGGAGATGACATTCTCGATGAGTTCAAATTCGTGAAAGTCCTCTACCTCCCACTCAACACGACTTCAATCTTGCAAGCTATGGATCAGCAGGTCATTTCCAACTTTAAAAAGCTTTACACAAAGCACTTGTTCCGCTGCTGCTTTGAGGTGACTGAGAATACAAATCTAACCCTTCGAGAGTTTTGGAAAGATCACTACAACATCGTGATATGTTTACAGTTTATTGACTTGGCATGGCAAGAGGTTACAAGAACCACCTTGAACTTGGCATGGAAAAAGTTATGGCCTGATGTTGTTGCAGACAGGGACTTCGAAGGATTCGAACCAGAGACCAAGACTAAGGTAGAAGCGTTGGAGGAGATTGTGTCCCTTGGAAAGTCGATGGGTCTGGAGGTAGATGAGGGTGACATAAACAAGCTTGTTGAGCAGGTGTCCCCAAACTATGGCCCATGGGCCACATGCAGCCCCCTGAGGCCATTTATCTGGCCCCCACCACACTTCTGGAAGGGGCACCTCTTTCATTGGTGGTCAGTGAGAGGAGCACTATATGTGGCAGCCCTCCAATGGTCTGAGGGACAGTGAACTGACCCCTGTGTAAAAAGTTTGGGGACCCCTCTCATTGAGGAACATGAGAAGGAACTCTCAACTGAGGAGTTGAAGGAGCTACAGATGATGCAATATACGGAGCTTCTGCAAGAGATTAGTAGTGAAGAGGAGGTAGAGTCGGAGGAAGTGATTTCTACAAGTGAAATTAAAGACATGCTGACAATGTGGGAGAAGCTTTCAAGTTTCATTGAAAAGAAACACCCAGAAAAAGTTTCAACTGGTCATGCTTTAGCACTTTTTAATGACACTTGTTTGTCACATTTCCATAACATTTTAAAAGGCAGGCAAAAGCAAACCTCTTTGGATAGATTTTTATTCAAAAGTCCTGCAAGTGAAAGTGCCAAAAGTGCAGCCAAAAAGGCAAAAACAGGTGATGATTAAATGAAAAACACATAATATTAAGCTTAAGTTCAGTTTAAAGTTAAGAAAGTGCATTTTTTTACAATTAAGTTTTTGTGGTTTCATTTTAAGTAAAGAAAGTGCAGTTTTAGTTTTGTTTAAAGTAAAGAAAATGCAGTTTTAGTTTACATTTAGTGTTAAGAAAGTGCAGTTTCAGTTTACGTGTCTACAGTGCCTGCATCCCTTCCTCCCTCCCTCCTCCTCCGCCATTCACCTCCGTTAGCCGCACTTGTCTGTCTCCAAGGTAAGAATGCAGCACTAAATAACACTTTTTTCTTTTATTTCATATATTTTTTTATGCATTGGTAAAGTATACATGTGTGTTTCTTAATTAAAAACATGTCTTTTTCATAATTTAGGATGGATTGGGGATGTTTCAGAGGGCTGGAACGAATTAAATCTATTTCAGTTATTTTAAATGGGAGAAATTTGTTTGATATATGAGTTGACTGACTTACAAGCTCGGTTACAGAACAAATTAAACTCGTATCTTAAGGTACCACTGTATACAGAACACAGTGCTCTGGTTGGTCACCTTTCCTCCAGCAGCCAATAGTGTTCCCTGTACGATCTCACATGGGCAAACTAGCTCAAGTGGAAGCAGCCGTAGCTGCATTTTCCATACATGGGAGCCTTTGTCTACCCATCTGCTGTAGACTGCATATTTTTTTTATTTAATATTATTTTAATATTTTAAAAATATTTTTATATTATTTTCAATTTTTTAGGTTAGAAAATGCTTATTTTACCTCAAAAATGATTAAAATAATAAATACATAAAAATACCTATATACCACAAAATCCCGCGATACAAAATTAGATATTTACAATTTAAAAATCCGCAATACAGTGAGACCGTGAAAAGTGAACTGTGATATGGCGAGGGACGACTGTATTTCATCACAACAGAATTTCTTCACACAAATTAAAAATAAAAATGAGGCTGCAACAAAAGTAAGTTTTCAAGTAGCTCATTTGTTAGCCAAGCAAAGAAACACATTTTCCAAATGTGCTTTAATTAAAACAGGTTTGATTTCAGTGTCCAGAAGAAAACAAGCTTATTTAACAGTATTAGCCTTTGGGTGAGAACAGTTAGTTGCTCACAGAGATGATGACATTGAGAGCAGTAACAATAGTCAATCAAATACAAGGTAATTCTGCGTGGTTTCCCTTGGCTTTTGATGAGTGGAAAAAGGTTCCCAACACTGCTCAGCAATTTTCTGCTCAGTCTGAAGTGACTGAAAATCAGCCTCTAGGAATAGTCTTAATGGGACAACTAAAAGCAATGATATTTACAAAGAAGTTGAGAAACATTAATTTGGTACAACCAGAAGTGAAATCTGCTAACATGTGTTACAACAAATGATGACAAAAATATGCGTGGAACAGAAAAAAGCCTAATCAGACATATTTCCAAAGCCTGTGAAATTAGTGTTTAAAGCCTATTGTATTATTCAACAGCAGCTTCTCTGCAGAAAATACTCTAACCTATCATGTGTATTGGGCCAGCAGCGTCAACAGTGTCCTTCATTCACTCTTATGAACTTAACCATCATCAGCTATGTGAATTTTTGTCAGAAACAGAAGCCGAACAAATCTTGACTTGCCCTACCACAAGGCAGTTTCATGACTTAACAGTGGTAATGTTTTATTGTAAACTTTTTAGCTCAGGGCCAAGATTGAAATTTTTCTGAATGGGAAGACCCATTCTCAACCACTATTATCAAAGATTAAATGGCTCTGGAAATTAGCTTTCTTGCTACAGGCTTAATAATTTTTTAAAAATCAGTTCATCCTAAAATTATAAGGCAAAACAGAGCTTACATGTAAAACTTACATTGCAGAACGACTATTGCAACAATTAATGTTTGAATCACAATCCCAAGCTGCTTTATAGGCTTCCAGGGCTGTCAAAACTCAAATGAGGTCCTAGCTCTCCATTCCCACACAAAGGAGTGGCAGATATACTCTCCAAGCTCACACGACAGTTCCAGAGTGTTGTTAGGCCACGATGTAAGGGACATTTCCATATTCAGAATCCACTTAACTGTGCAATTGAGAAGCTTGTGCTAACCTTCAACTGGGAGTGATTCATATACAATGACATACTAAAAAGCAAATATCAAGAGGAAAATCTAATAGAATTCTACAAATACCTTCCAAGAGCCGAACATGCTCAGAATTACATGCACAGGAACTGATACACGTACCTGGCAGGACTCAAGTGTGAAGGGATACTTTCAAGGATGAGCACATAAAACCTCATTTCAGCTCAGCAATCACAGATAAACATTTTCAATCAACGTTGATGATAGGGAACATTAACTTTGAATGCCAACAAGTGAAATACTATCTTTAAAAAAAAATTTAGTTTTTCTCAGTAGTAAGCCTATATTACGAAAAAAATTCTATTCAAATATTATTTCATGGCCTGACCTGTGGTGGTGCAGTGGATAAAGCATCGACCTGGAAATGCTGAGGTCGCCAGTTCAAAACCCTAGGCTTGCCTGGTCAAGGCACATATGGGAGTTGATGCTTCCAGCTCCTCCTCCCTTCTTTCTCTCGGTCTCTCTCTCCTCTCTCTCTCTCTCTCTCTCTCTCTCTCTCTCTCTCTCTCTCTCCCTCCCTCTCTCTCTCCTCTCTAAAACTGAATATATAAAATTAAAAAATATATATTATTTCATCAATAAAACATTTGTGAAAATTTGTTTTCTTTTTTGCTATATCTACATAATATACCTACATAATATCCTCAGTTTTGCCTCAGAGTTTGCCAACTCCAGCCAGAAAATAATTTCTCACCATCAATGCAGCACTACCTCATAAACAAGCTAATATACTCATCTCAGTAAGAGCATTTTAAAACTACATTTTTAAAATGCATTTTTAAAAATAATACATTTTAACAAATAGAGATAAGAAACTGTGATTAATATTTATTCACAAAGGGCTGTTGCATTCCTATATTATCGCCACTAAGATAGGTAGCCAAAATTCAGGAACATACCATTCAATCAACTTTCAGACATTGGTGGAAGGATTGAAATAACTCTAATCTCTCAATAATAATGCAAAGTGCAGTTGTTAAATACCAACCACACTGGTCGACATAACCAGTTTCTTAACATGCTCAGAAAATTTTCAAAATCCAATTCCTTTCTTCACACAAAGAAAGAAAAATCATTAGAAAGGTATTCAAACAAAAAACAAAAAAGCTTTTACTTCCAAAATAAGCTCTTAAGTAGAAAACAATAAAAATACTCCCCTGTTCACAAGGACATGGACTTGCTGGAGAGTACCTAAATTTTCAAGGGATTTCAAGCGTGTATTATCACTATGAGAACAACTACTCTTGGAATCAACAGCTAGGTGAACAGAGTCCCGAAACTCCAGCTCACTTGATCCAGGGGAACACAGGGGAAGCCTCTCTGTTTCTCTTCATCTCAGCCTCACTCTCTTAAGCTTTTCTCTGCTGGTCCCTCTCTTCACATCTCTTCCCTTTCTCTCATCTTTGTCTGCCCACCAATCCATTTCTTACCTGGCCATAAAATCTTTTGCAGAAAATCACTATATCTTTCACTCCCGATACAATGCTTACGATTTGACTGCTTTATACTGGTTAATATGATACAGCTAGAGAAAGGTCTGATATTTAGTATTGACAAATTTTATCTAAGTCAAGTCAAGTCGATGAGCTAAGAAAAGCTAGGTATCTCTACCTTTATGGTATAACTTGTCTTGGGGAAGGAGAACTGCTGAGAAGTTATCGTTACTCTGATAGACAGGGGATAGACACCAGTCACAGTAGCTGCAAAGAGGAAGGGCAGCAGCCATGTGCCTGTTTGGATGATTGTTTTACATCCAACTCAACACTTTGCAACTTCCCCACAAGACTAAGCCAAATGACTAAAAACTGATGACTCAGAAACAGTCAAGTTCTCAACAGCTCTATCCATCTAATGTTCTACCCAGTATCAAGAATGAAAGATTAGATTAAAAAGCTATTTTCCATGTCTATACAGTATTTAAGTTTTTATTTACACATGCAAAAAGTTGGCTTCTTTCCCTTTTTTAAATGTGTAACTTGAGTTGAGACTGTGGAGTTAAGTATTATATGGTAGAACTATAGGCGTGACTTAAATTTAGTTGAGAATCTCTCCTAAAATTAAATTAGTCCAGAAGCCTCTCTGGAACTTTCCCCAATCTAGTTATACTCCATGACTCATCCATCCAAACAGTCTCTTACCAACATCTTCAGCTCCCTGACCCTGCTACCCCAAACCCCCTTCAGTCAGAGGGTCTTCTGCCACATCTTCACTCAGCTATCTAGATCTAAGTGCAGAAAATCACATAACCACAAAACTGAATCAGATGGAAGCTTTTTAAATGTTTGATCTCGACATCAGGGTACTCAATGCTACCAAATAACACTAAGTTGCCATTCTCCAAAGCCACCATTTCCAACCCTTCACCGCTCTCCCTACACCTCTTACTTTAACACCTCATTCTTGAAAGAGGATCATGGTCCCTACTTCATAAAGAGGAAACAGTTAGAGATAGCTTTCAACTTTGTGCCACAAAACCGATGCACCCACATGCACCAGTGCCATCCTCTCCTCTTTCTTTGAATCAAGGACTCACCAAAGTGTCCTTTCACTTGCCTAACCTATGTTCCAGACTCAGTTTCCTTTTTTCTCCATGGAAAGCTGACTCTAGAAATTATCCCCTCTATTTCTTAACATCAACCACTATGTTCCTTTAAATAAACAAACAAACAAAAAACTCCTTCCCTGAAAATCTGCTTGAAAGCATTACCCACACTGACCATCTCCCCTGCTATATACCTCATGCTCACACTGTTCCCACCAGTCATCACGAGCAGCCTTGAATGAGCACTCTGCAGTCCTGCTCTCACTCAACCAGCAATGTACATGGCTGACCGCTGCAACACTCTCAGGGAGAGAGAACACGCTCTCTGCGTTTTCCTCCTGCCTCACTGAGGCTGCTTCTCCAGCAAGGACAACACTTATATGAAGATATAAGAATAACACACCTGGCCAAGGCCAGTTTGCTCAGTGGATAGAGTGTCAGCCTGGTGTATGAACGTCCCAGTTTCAATTCCTGGTCAGGGCACACATGAAAAATCATCATCTGCTTCTCTCCCTCGCCCTCTCCCTCTCCCCATACTCTCCCTCTTCCCCTCTGGCAGCCAGTGGCTTGACTAGTCCGAGCATCAGCCTCAAGCACTGAGGATAGCTTGGCTGGTCTGAGCATCAGCCTCAGGCACTGAGGATAGCTCAGCTGATTCGAGCATTGGCCCCAGATGGGAGTTGCCAGGTGGATCCTGGTCAAGGCACATGTGGCAGTCTGTCTTTCTTTCTCCTCTTCTCTAACTTAAAAAAATAAAATAAAGAATACCACATGAGTAACCAGAGATGGGAAATTTTTCAACATTTGCGTTGCACCACACTGAGGTTGACACTACTAATTCTAGTCAGCTAGGAACTCTCATGCTTGTCTCACCTGCTGAAACATGAGTTCCTCTGCTTTGAGCCTCTCCATCATTTCCTGCTCCATGAGAGCTAGTTCTCTTTCACGCTCCAAGTCGGCCCTTTCCCTCTGTCTCTAGCATTGTTTGAAAAAATATCACATGACTAATTAGAAAATAAAACAACGTGTAAAAACAATTTGGAAAGCATCTTAATCACCAACAATAGGGAAATGGTTAAGCAAATTATAGTCTATCCATTTGAAAACTTTATAACAATTTGGGGAAATATGTGTTTTATTTGATAGAGTACATAATTAAAATTATACATTGAGTAGGATCATAATTATGTTTAACAAAACCTACAGGTAAATGTGTAGAAAAATGGCTAGAATAGCTAAAAAACTAAATAGAGGTCTTCTTTGGGAATTTTCTTCTTTCTACTTTTTCATGTTGTCCAAGTTTTTGTTTGTTAAACACATTGTTTTTATAATAGAAAGAAATAATAATGTTGAACTCTTAAAAAGCAGACAAATGGGCCTAATTATTTTACTCTTCTAAATTTCTAAAAGAAGATCCATACTTACCAGTTCCTCCATGGTCACATTTTCCTTATACTTGTAAATCCACAATGCTAAATATTCTATTGGATCCGCTGGGCGAATTCTTGCCACTTCTGCAAGACCTTGAGTTAGACATGTCCCAATGTGCATTTGAAGATACATTGACTCCATTTCTAACTCCTAACTTTTAAAAGATAAATGTTTTTCCATTAATGCAGGAAAATTTCAATTGAGGCACAATAAAAGTACAGTTCAGTGAGGCCAACAAAGCATAATATCCTGTCACTAGTCACAGGCACCTCACATCAGGGATGGCACAAGCAAGCTGGCCCAGGAAACTTCTAATGGTTTCCAAAAAAGGTGCCACAGAAGTCACTACAACTAAAAGTTTCCAAAGCCTAAAGCACCCTCAAATCCAAGAGTCAGAAAAGGGATACAGTCATTACTGACTGTGAGAGCAATATGCCAAGCAAAGCATGTTTCACTTAATCCTCACAACACACCTGAAAAATGGATGTCATTATCCCCATTGTGCAGACACAAAGAGTGTAAGTGAACCACAGTCCCGGACCACACAGGGGACATACCCACTCCTGATTCCAGACTCGTTACCCTAATGTACATACTAAGCTGCTCCTCCCAAGCCATGGGACTCATTTTTAGAAAATATCACATAGTCCACCTCAAAAAAAGTCCATGAATCGCCAAGTCCAAAGGAAAAAAAATTGAACTTTCAAAGAATAGCCTATAAAGCTCCTGACACTCTAGCCCCAATTTTCTTTCGAGTCTCACCTCCAGACAACTCTTCAACCTCCTGCATACCCTGGGCTTTAACTATACTGAACATCCTGCCACTCTGCTGATCACATCTTGCACATTTCTACTTCCATGATTTTTGTACATGATGAAGCCTCCTCCCTCTCAGCTTGGCAAATGTCTCCTCACCTGCAAGATATAATCTCTCATTCCCTGAGCTTTCCCAGGCAAGACAAAGAAGATCCTCCTTCCCCAAGCAGCTCACACAGCACTTGTCACACTGTCTGTATATGCACGTCTGTCTCCCACTAGAAGGTCCTTTAGATCCCCAAAGAGAGTTTTAATCACAGGGCTGACACAACTGGTTCTCATTGTGACAAGTGAATGAGTTTCTGCACTCTCCCAGGAATTTCCCAATCTGTTAGTTATAAAGATGGACAGGAATAACCTTAGATCAGATTTTTTTTTTTTAAGAAAGAAATGTAGCACCCACTATATCTAACATGCTATGAAAAAAATGAATCACCCTTAAATTATCCTTAAGGAATTCAGACTCTCCTGGATATATATAATATATGCATATATACATATATATGTATATATTTCAATTACAGTTGACATTCATTACATTACTTCAGGTGTATAGTATAGTTGTTAGACAATTATATAATAATTTACAGTGATCCCTCTCCCCAGGTAATTCTAGTACCCATCTGGCACCATACATAGTTATTAGGTAAAATTGACTATATTCCCTGTGCTTCACTTTACAGTTATTTTGTAACTACTAATTTGTACTTCTTAATCTCTTCACCTTTTCCACCATGCCCCTCAAACCCCTCCCATCTGGTATATGTATGTGTATGCACGCACACACAAACACACACACACATATATGTATGTATACACACACAGATACTAAATATCTATTATATATCAGACATTAGCAAGTATAGGGGGTAGAATGCCAGTGTGTCTAGACCTGTTCCTGGACAAATGCACCCAACATTTTGCAGAAATTTTCTAAAAGAGTGACTGGAGGGTAATGATAAAGGAAATAAGTCAGACAGAGAGAGACAAATACCATATGGTTTCATTTATATGTGGAATCTAAAAAATAAACAAAAATCAGACTCACAGAAAGAGATCACATGATGGTTGCCAGAAGGGAGTAGGGGGCAGATGAAAAAAGTGAAGGGGAACAGGGCCAATAATATCGTGACAGATGATTACTAGACTTAGTGTGGCAATCACATTGTAGAGTATATAAATGTTGAGTTACTATATCACACACTGAAATTAATATTATATTGCAACTACAGAGTTTTTTTTTTAATTACCTCCTGAGATTCATCTGTAGATCCTAATATTCTCTCTCATATTATGGTGGTGAAAGTACAAAATGATATAAGCCCTACAGAGAGGAATTTAGCAATATCTAGAAAATTACGTATGTATTTACCCTTTGACAATCTCACTTCTGGAATCCTATCTCACAGAAATATGAGGTCAAATAAAGCATATGGTTATTTTGCACCAGTACTTAGAGTACCCAAACTGGAGTCTCATCCAAATGTTCATCATTAAGGGATTGATGAGATGCAGCAACATAGTGGGTGACTGTGCAGATATAAAAGGGAATGAGGAAGATCTCTAAACTATCTTTAGGACATAGTGTGAAGTGAAAAAAAGCATGGTGTAGAAATTGTATCTAGTATGCCATCTTTTGTATTAGCAACAGCAGTGGGGAAAGGAATGTGTATGTGTGTGTAGGTAAACTAAAACTCTAAAAGATGCCACAAATGAACCTGATTCCTTATTAAGCTCTTATTGGTGTCTTAACACAAAGAGAAAAGAATTACAACCGAGTTTGGAACACGGTATGTTCACTGTACTTCTTCAATGGGATATGCTCTAAAGACAAAAAATAACATTGACAACTCAATATTATTTGAATTGGACTAAGATTTAAATGGGGGGGGGGGCGTGTTACAGATTCTTGCTGCTGTTTCTTGAAGATAACACACGGGAAGGGGACCGTGGTCCTTCAGAGAGAAACCTCTGTCCTCTTAAGTGTAGGGCCCCCTCGAGGGTCAGTCTCAGATCTATGGGTACCGCATTATGGGAGGTCCCAGGTGAGGCTTGTTTCCTTGCCTGACACGTTTCCTGTCCATAAAACCGCTGTAATACCCATCTCACGAAGGCTGTTGTAGGGAATGTTCTTTTTCCTATAAGAAAGCCCCTTTACACAGAATCAGCTGCCTCAAGCCTGGAGTTGTTACAAGAAATAAAGAGAGGTCCCTTGCCCAAGCCTGGGAGAAAGCCGGCGGACGGAGTGGGAAAGGAGGGGATACCAGCACGGTTGCCCGGTTTAGCAAATAAAAACAGAAACCCAGTTAAACTTGAATTTCAGGTAAATAAGGAATATTTACTATACTATACTTGTCCTAAAAGTTATTCCTTATTTTCTGAAATGCACGTTTAACTGGGCGTCCCGTGTTTCACCTAGCAACCCCTGACTCTGGGCGCTTGGCTCCTTTCCCATCCCGGTTCTGCCGAGTGTCCCCGCTGCCGGTCACCTTGGAGGAGGAAGAGGAGGAGGAGGAGGAGGAGGAGGGAGCTCGCCCCAGAGGCGCCTACCGAGCCCAGACGCTGAAATAACCCTCGCGGGGCTCGGAGAGCCTGGGCGTCGCCTGACCCCCCACACCGCTCTAAGATCAACAGCCCGAAACCGGGGCCGACCCCAGCCAAGCCCGAGCAGCCGGTATCCCAAACCGCGCCTGCTCTTTGCGTGCGCACACCCGGCGCACGCGCCAACCCTCCGCCCGCGAGTCGCGTCCCGTCGCTAGGCAACGAGCAGGCGCGCTCCGGTGCGAAAGAAGAGGAAGCAAACAGCAAATGGCACCGTCAGGTGAGTGGACCGTGCGTGGCGGCGAGAGAGAGAACGCGTGGCCGAGAGGAGGGGCTGCGAGGAAAGAGCCGACTTGCAACCTACAGGGTGCGAGGGCAGGGGGATGCAGAAGAGAGAAATTTGCGGGCGGGTAGGCCCGCGCGTCCTGGGAGAAATAAAGGGTCAGCGGGGTCACGGGAGGAGCCTCTGGACACCCACCACCATCAAGATCCCTGGCCAGAGGAGGCAATCGCTTCAAACTCCATGGCCCTATGTTTTCACTATTTAGCACCTTTGCGTTTCCTGGCGATCTCTGCCTGGTTCCTTTCAGAATCAGGTCAGGTGCCCCTACCTCCGGGAAGCCGTCCAGCCCCTCAGCAGGCCAAAGCCATTGCCCGCTTCCCTGGCTTAGTTTTGTGTACAGTACTCTGTTAGAATTTCCTATGCTCTATTTTAATTCATGTGTAGGGCAGCGCTCGGGTCATAAGTGTCAGAGTGGGCACTGACAGGTGGAAGAAAGCATGAGTGTGTGTGTGTGTGTGTGTGTGTGTGTGTGTGTGTGTGTGTGTGTTTAAAAGATTTTATTTATTGATAGAGAGAGGAGACAGAGAAGTGAGGCAGAAGCCCCGCTTGTAGTGGTTGCTTCTGGTATGTGCCTTGCTTAACTGGGCAAGCCTAGGGTTTTGAAGCGGGGAGAGGACCTCAGCATTCTAGTTCCATGCTTTATCCACTGCATCAGCACAGGTCAAGCATAAGCTTTTGCTTGGGCTCACAAGCATCAGAGCCCTAGCTGTTTAAGTCATGAACTATTTACTGAGCACCTACTGTGTGCCTTGCTGTGTGCCTACTGTGAATAGATTATGAACAAAGACAATCTCCATGCTTATTGATCTGCTTATATAGTGCAAGTCCGTGGGCAAGAGGGGCCAGTGTAAGCAGACCCTCCAGGGGCTCTGGGAAACTCTGAAGAATACCTCCGTCCCCAGTGGTGAATGTGCCCTGAGTTGCTGTGGAGTGGGCTATAAAAGGCATCCCTTTGCCCCCTCCTTCTCCAAGCCTCACATGTGGTTCTTCATTGTGGCTCAACTGTCTTTGCAACAAGTCAACAATATTTTATTGAAACCATTGTTGAAAAATGTGCAAATTGGAGCATATGCTTTCTTCAGAAAGGGTTTGCCACACACACAGTGTGGCAGCCACCCAAGGACTGGGGGTGGAGAGATACTCTGGCAATGCAAAAGTGACGATTCTACCTTTCGGAAAGGGCAGTTCTACAGTGATAAAGGCAAAGTAAGTTTGTAACTGCAAATCACCTGAGGGTTTTGTTAAACTGTAGACTTAGTCTATAGGCCTAGGGTGGGACCTGAAAATCTGCATTTCAGCCAACCCCCAGGTGATGCAGTGCTGCTGATCATGGACCACCCTTGAGTAGATGGGGTGCAGAAGATAGGTTATCCAGCCTGACCTGTGGTGGCACAGTGGATAAAGTGTCGACCTGGAACGCTGAGGTCACTGGCTCGAAACCCTGGGCTTGCCTGGTCACATATGGGAGTCTTTGCTTCCTGCTTCTCTTCTCACCCCCCTCCCTTTTCTCTAAAATGAATTTTTAAAAAAAGAAGATAGTTTATCCAGGTGCATTGGTTCAGGTGGGCCACAGGTTGGCAGAACAAGACAATGCACACCCCCATTACCATCCTCCACCACTACTCATGGTGGGGAAGGGGAAGGAAACTTTACCCTCAAGGTTCTTTCAGCTGGTCTAATAATTAATTAAACGTAATATAGATTAAAAAAGGAAATGACCAAATTTAATTACATATGTATGGGAATCCTGCATACATGAGAGAGTCAAATCCCACATATGTGAGAGGTTGAAAGACAGGGAAAATGAGCTTTATATGGCATTCTGATCTAAGGATCACCTTTTAGACTTCAGAAGGTAATTGAAGGGCACTAAGGAAAGCAGATGTTCCGTAATTAGAAGTTTTCCCTTCCCTATGCATAGGTTAAAAATGTTATCTCTGATAATCTCTTATTTTGGACAAAGCTCCTGATTCAAATTTTCCTAGGTAGTGTGTAGGTAGGGGCACAGAATATTCTGTCTTGAGCCCAAAGGATCTTAGCTGCCTTTAGCTCAGAACAATTCACATATCATAGAGGCACATCTTGGAGTGACTCATTCTGAATACACCAAACTTCAAACACATTTATTTTACAGTTTTTGAAGTCAGAAATCCAAATTGAGTCTTACAGGGCTAAAAACAAAGCGTGGGCAGGACTGGTTCCCTCTGGAGGCTTTAGAGAATCGTGTCCTTGCCTCTTCCTGCTTCTGGAGGCTACCCACGTTCCTTGGCTCATGGTCCTGATTCATGTCAGCTTTTCTCCCTCTCCTTTCATCATCACATCCTATCTGACCATACTATGGCCCTCCTGTAAAGACTCTGTGGTTACACTGTGCCTGCCTGGATAATCCAGATAATCTTCCCAAATCAAAATCTTTAATCATACCTGCAGAGTCTTTGCCGTATAAGGTGACATATTGTGTAGGTTCCAGGTATTAGGACTTGGACACCATCGGGAGCCATTATTCAGCCCTACCACACTGTGTACTTCCTAAAAACAAGGACATTTTCTCACTCATATTTCAATTACAAAACCAGGAAATTTGACCTTGATGCAATTCTATTATATAGTCTACAATTCACATTTAGTTTATCCAGTTTTCCTAATAACGTCCTTTATAGAAATTTTCTTTTCCCACTCCAGATCCAATCCAAGATCATGTAATAGTTATGCCTTTTTGGCTTCGTCTGATGTGGAGTGTGGTTCCTCATCTTTTTTTGACTTTCATTAGAGTTCAGTCAGTTGTAGCCTCTCTCAGTTTGGCTTTGTTTGATGTTTCCTCAGTCAGGTTCAAGTTTCGCATTTGGGGCAGGAATCCACAAAAATGTATTATACCCCACTAAGAAGTGTATTACATCAGGACACATGTGATGTCACTGTTCCTTATTGGTGATTTTTACTTTACTCACTTGGTTAAGGTTGCATTGGCCAGGTTTTAGCACCGTCAAGTGTCTGTATTTCCTATTGAACTTAATATGTAATTTTTTTTTTTTTTTTGTATTTTTCTGAAGTGAGAAGCAGGGAGGCAGAGAGACAGGCTCTCACATGCACCCGACCGGGATCCACCTGGCATGCCCACTAGGGGGCAATGCTCCGTTGCAACCGGAGCCATTCTAGTGCCTGAGACGGAGGCCATGGAGCCGTCTTCAGCGCCTGGGCCAACTTTGCTCTAATGGAGCCTTGGCTGCAGGAGGGGAAGAGAGAGATAGAGAGAAAAGGGAGGGGGAGAGGTGGAGAAGCAGATGGGCACTTCTCCTGTGTGCCCTGGCAGGGAATCGAACCTGGGACTTCCACATGCCGGGCTGATGCTCTACCACTGAGCCAACCGTCTAGGGCTTAATATGTAATTTGTAGTGAGAAACTTTGAAACTATATAAATATCCTATTCTTTGTCAAATATTCACCGAATTTTAGTATTCATTGATGATTCTGCCTTGAATCAGTTACATTACGATGGTTAGACAATGGTGATATTTTTTAAAACTCCATCATTCTTTCCATATTTATTAGTTGGCATTCTACTTGCTGTCCTCCCATTCACTTATTTATTTTTATACAGAATCATGGATTCTTATTTTACTCAATTGGTTATAATCCATTACAGTCATTAGGTATTTTGATGATTAAATTGCCCCTGATTTGGCCAGTAGCATCTCCTTCAAGCTGCCTCCTGTGTCCTCAACCATCTTATTTTTCAACATTTTCTTCCTGGGACAACAAAATGTTCCACGTTTATTAGATTCAGCCTTGGAATTAGCCATTTCTCCAAGGAGCTCTGATTCTTTTTAAGTGGTGACAGCTGTTTAGACAAGTTCTGTGTGCTCAGTGGGCTTATTGCTACTGAAGTGTTCTTGCTTCTAGGCCTTTGCAGTGAGAAGAGCTATGAAATGTGTATTTTTTATATTCATATCTATGTATCTATCTCTCCTTCCTTAAATTGAAAATATGCCTCCAGAAAATGTTTAGCCTGGATCGAAGCCTTTATTAGTCACTTTATTATTAACTCTTATGTAGTTAAAACATGTAAACTTCAGGAAGATGGAGTTGGTCAGGAACAGGCCAGATTTTATGCCATTTTACATCACAGTCTTCCACCAGAATGACTAATGTTTATTAAACATGATGTGCCAGGCTTAGCACTTTATATGTCATTATTGCCTTTAATTCTCACAATCATGAGGCACATACCTTTGTTACTCTGTTTTACAGATGAGAAAACCAAGGCTCACAGAGACGGGTGACTTGCTGAAGGCCACACAGCTCATAAGTGGCAGAAACTGTACTGGAACTTGGTCCGTCGCTCCTGGAGTCTGAAATTGTGCCGCTGCACTACACCACTTCTCACTGGGGCCTAACTCAGGCTAGACTGCCCAGCTCTTGAAATCTGATTGATAGCAAATCCAGGAACATCAGCTCAACCTAAAGTAATTTGTTGCTTAAAATATAGAGAATGGAATATTATTGTGTTAAGTGCTGGCAGAGCCACTGCTCAGCAGTAGTGACAATGCCTGGCATTTTCCCTCTCTCTTCTCGCCAGGGCTTCTCAGTGGCCCCTTGTGAAATAAGCAAGCCTGTCTTACCTATGTCATAGATGACTGTTGCTACCAACCTCACAATAGCACAGCTTGTTGGGTGTTCAGAGCCTCTCTCTGAACCCATGGTTGCTCAGTTATTTCCTCTCCACTCAAAGATAGAAATATGTGGGTAAGGGAGGCCTGAGCCACCCTTAACCTCCAATCCAAGTGGATGTCATGCCTGCACTTCTAGGACTTATTGTCTGACCTAGGAGAGCTTTAGGAAAAAGTCCATTTGAATGTAAGAGTTATTGGCATATGTGTATTTATTGATTCTTTAGGGAAGGGTGGGATCCAGAAACATCTCCTATCCTGAAGTGAATCCTTATTGGTTAGAATGTGTCTATTTTTTAAAATCAAATTAGATTTGCAAAATAGCGTAACTCTTCTGATGCACCAAGTCCACAGGATGGAAACTGATTACCTGAAGAGGTACTTTGGAAATTGCCTCGCCCAGGCACTGGCAGAGGTGGCAGAGGTTCGGCCCAGTGACCCTATAGAGTACCTGGCTCACTGGCTTTACCATTACAGGCAAATCACTAAAGCAGAAGAAGAGGTATGTGTGTGTGTGTGTGTGTGTGTGTGTGTGTGTGTGGTGCGCGCCCTGGGTCAGCTTGGGGAGGGCTTTCCAGCTTTCCCAGAGTAATTTGAAATCCAAGGCTGAATTCTGGAGCTGGCCTGGGGCATTTGTGGTTTATTCAGCATGGTGGGGTGGGGGGTGGCTTAGGCCCAGGTATCCTAGAAGCACAGGAAGTCTAGTGAGACTGAAGAAGGAATCCAGCCTTTGCTGTATAGCTCAGTTGGTTAGAGCATTATCTCAAAGTGCAGAGGTTATCAGTCCAGTCTCCGGTCAGGGCACATGCAGGAACACAGCAATGTTCCTCTCTCTCTCTCTCTCTCTCTCTCTCTCTCTCTCTCTTTCCTTTCTTCTCTCTAAAATCAATAAAATAAAAATTTTTAAAAAAGGAGGAATCCATCTCACAGGGGTGAGGAGTGGTGGGTTTGGAGATACTAGCAGGCTACGTGGATTGCAGGAGCAGACTCTGGAGGGCGGAGGGGCCTGAGGCTAATCCCAGGGCCAGAGGGCCCCTTTGTAGGAGCAGACTCTGGAGGGCGGAGGGCCTGAGGCTAATCCCAGGGCCAGAGGGCCCCTTTGTAGGAGCAGACTCTGGAGGGCGGAGGGCCTGAGGCTAATCCCAGGGCCAGAGGGCCCCTTTGTATGAGCAGACTCTGGAGGGCGGAGGGCCTGAGGCTAATCCCAGGGCCAGAGGGCCCCTTTGTATGTGCTTCTCAGGGACTGATCGGATTCATCTCTGTCACAGCACCCCAGGATAGGCAGGAGAAGGCCCAGCTGGAGGAAGAATACGATAATAGCCTCAAGGAAGCCAAAATGACAGAAATGCTGAAGCAAGAAGAGTATCAAATTCAATAGGAGTGTGGAAAGTCTCACCAGGTAGGGAGGAGGCTGAGCTCAGCATTGACCACACACGTCCATGATAGATACCAGGAAATCCACAGTGAGCCTGGCCACAGTGCAAAGCATACTGAGGCCCCCATTAGCTCACTTTTTCCTCTGTGTTTATATGTAAACCAACCTTATTGACAATAATTCTTGTCAATGAGAAAAGAAATTGCTTAAAGGCAATTCCAGGTCCCTGGCCAGTTGGCTCAGTGGTAGAGCATCAGCCAGTGTGTGGATGTCTTGGGTTCAATTCCCAGTCAAGCCACACCAGGGAAGCAGCCATCTGCTTCTCCACCTCTCCCCTCTGCCTTCTCTTTCTCTTTCTCTCTCTCTCTCTCATCTTCTCCCACAGCCTTGGCCCAGTTGGTTCAAGTGCATCAGCCCCAGGTGATAAGGATGGTTCCGTGGAGCCTCCACGTCAGGCACTAAAAATAGCTTGGTTGGGAGCATGGCCCCAGATGGGCAGAGCATCATCAGCCCCAGACGGGGGCTGCTGGGTGGATCTCGGTCTGGTCGCATGTGGGAGTTTGTCTCTTTATCTCCCCTCCTCTCACTTGGAAAAGAAAAGAAAAATTAAAAATAAGTAAATCAGTTCCATTTTAGATTTTAGGAAATACCTTAGATGTTAGTGGTTTTAAAAATCAAATTTTTTAAAAATCTAATATGTCACTTAGAATATATTTTTATTCAGGATCCTTTGAGCCCTTTTCAAAAATTATTCAATATTTTTCAGAAGCAAAATATGGTTTTCATATACTTCAGATACATTATTTTATTTACGCTATACTATTTACTTAAAAGTATCTTTTTGTTGTATGCTATTTATTTTATGTGTCAAGCGACAGCCACAAATGCCACCTCTGTAATGCTATTATCATGTGTATAATAACTTTGAATAGTTGGAAATAACAGTATTCATTCATCTAACAAGCATATCTTCATCTCCATAATTTTTGCCACAATCTTCTGGAAAATATATTATTCTGTATTTTCTACAATGTACATGATATCCATATAGGAAATTGACTTACTGGCTTGATATCTGACATCTTTGTAACTATCACTATATCTCGTGCATTAAATGCACTCTTTTATAATTAACTAGCTATTGCTAGTTCCCAAAGACCACTTTGGTGAAAATATTAGGCTTATTTACATTTATACGAATATGCTCAGCTTTTCTCATAAACAATTAATAGATTTTTTTTTAAAGTCTGGATGTTTCATAAATAAATCAAAATGAAGATGATTTTATACTGTTGTTACACAATAGTCTAAGTGAGCCCTTCCACCGGAATATTCTTAGAACAGTTGTTAGGAGATAGTAGAGGTGAGATCATTAGGCACAAGTTTGCATCACCTTACTGTCTACTCAAATACCCTTTTTAAAAAAATTTTTAAATGTTATTTATTATTAAGTGAGAGGCAGGGAGGCAGAGAGACAGACTCTAGCAGGCGCCCCAGCCAGGATCCACCTGGCAAGCCCTCTACTGAACAGTGCTCTGCCCATCTGGGGTCATTGCTCTGTTGCTCAGCAACCGAACTATTTTAGCACCTGAGGCAAGGCCATGGAGCTATCCTTAGCACCTGGGGCCAACTTGCTTGAACTGTGGCTGCAGGAGGATAACAGCGAGAGAGAGAGAGAGAGAGAGAGAGAGAGAGAGAGCAAGGGAGCGGGAGGGGTAGAAAAGCAGATGGTTGCTTCTCCTTTGTGCCCTGACCAGGAACTGAACCCAGGACTTCTACACACTGGGCCAATGCTCTACTACTGAGCCAACTGGCCAGGGCCTCAAATCTTTTTCTAACTACATGCTTCACTGTTAATAGAAAGACTCCCCAAACCCCATCCTGCTTTTATAGTGCCTTTATTAAGGAAAACTTTGCTTACATCAATACTTTGGATTATCCCTTTGTGTTGCACTCAAGGAATCATGCCTTGTAATAATATTTCCTAGCAAGATTTAGATGAATAATATGTATGCTATTATGGGGGTCCTCAGGTTATGACACAGTTCCATTCTTATGCCAATGACAGAACACGAATTTTGGTGTAAGTTGAAACACACCCTAGCCTAAGTCACCTATCCTAACACAGTTGTAAAATAATCATTTAGAACATAAAAACAAAACTGAGCCACAGAAAAAGGAAAAGGACATAAATATAGGAGCCATGATAAGGGCCAAAACATCACCAAACAAAGCAACAAAAATAGAACACTTGTGCTTTTAACAGTCCAAAATAGCGTAGGTAAGTGTACTGGGGGACGCCAACCCCTCACTCACATGCCGCGTTACTGCGTATTCCCCCACTGCACACAACCAAACTAGTTCACTCAGGTAGTCGTAAGTATGATGCTATTAGCATAAGCTGAAACACTCCCGTCTCAATTGTTTAAAGTTTATATGGGAGTGAGTGTCACAAACTTGAAATGTTGTATGTCGAGACTGTCGTAACCTGAGGAACCCCTGTATTTGGCCAAGGTGAGACAAAAGTGATTGTAAGGGGAGCTCTGAGTTCTCAGTTTTAGGAAAGAGTTCATATGCAAGTTGTAGTTATGAAAATTGATTCCCTTTGTGAGAATAACAAAGAGAACCCAACAGTGATCTAAAACAAAGCTGAATGTATTGCTTCCTTGGCCAAGGAGAGCCATGTCATTCAAGTGCAAGTTACTCTGCTAGTATAAATTTAAAGAGCTTGATATCTGACATCTTTGTAACTATCATTAAAGGGCAAAGAGGTGGGGGTACATCAAATAAGACAAGATTCTAAATTCTGGTTTCTTGGTGACTGAGGTGAGTTGCAGACTATTCCCTGCTACAGATCACCTACAAATTTTGTGTCATAAGTGCTGTAAAAACCTAATCTTAAACAGACTCTGGATGGATTGCATAAAGTTTCAGCAGACATGCTGATTAAACTGATTGGCTTATACACACATACTAAAAGCTCTGCAAGATTTTCCTTAATGTCTTAAAGCACGGGTCGGGAACCTATGGCTCGTGAGCCAGATGTGGCTCTTTTGATGGCTACATCTGGCTCGCAGACAAATCTTTAATTAAAAAAATAATAGCCAGTTGGCTCAGTGGTAGAGCGTCGGCCTGGCGTGCAAGGGGTCCCGGGTTCGATTCCCAGCCAGGGCACACAGGAGAGGCGCCCATCTGCTTCTCCACCCCTTCCCCTCTCCTTCCTCTCTGTCTCTCTCTTCCCCTCCTGCAGCGAGGCTCCATTGGAGCAAAGATGGCCCGGGCGCTGGGGACGGCTCCTTGGCCTCTGCCCCAGGCACTAGAGTGGCTCTGGTCGCAACAGAGCGACACCCCGGAGGGGCAGAGCATCGCCCCCTGGTGGGCATGCCGGGTGGATCCCGGTCGGGCGCATGCGGGAGTCTGTCTGACTGTCTCTCCCCATTTCCAGCTTTGGAAAAATACAAATAAATAAATAAATAAATAATAATAACGTTAAAAATATAAAACATTCTCATGTATTACAATCCATTCATTTTCTACCACTCATGTTCATAGTTGAGGGTGGCTGGAGCCAATCACAGCTATCCTCTGGAACAACATCAAATTTTTATTGGATAATGCATAATGTACACGGGTCATTGTGAGGTCAGGAAGTAAACTTCCCTGCTCTTAATCAAGTAGTCATCTAGCTAATTGCAGAAACCCTACTGACGAAGAAGATTGCTAAAAGAAAAAAGGTTGAGGAGTATCGTACTTTTCAGCAGGAATTCAGAGGCCTTTGTGCAGAGAGCAGGTTCTGCAATGTGTCTAATATGCAATGGTAAAATTGCATTGATGAAATGGTCAAATATAAAGCGGCACTTCGACACATGCCATACTACATTTGCATCGAAATATCCAGCAGGGGACAGCAGGAAGAAAGCATGTCAAGACCTACTGTGCAGAGTGCAAGCTAGTCAGCAGCAACTCTGTTTGGACCCAACAAGGTGACTGGAATTCGGCTAGCTTTGCTGGTGCTTTAGCAATTGTGAGAAACGGAAAGCCATTCACAGATGGGGAGTATGCCAAATGTTCATGCTTGATGTTGCCAATGAACTTGACAACTTTTCAGATAAAGACTAGATAATCGAACGAATAAAAGACATGCCTCTGTCA
This sequence comes from Saccopteryx leptura, assembly GCF_036850995.1. Lineage (NCBI taxonomy): Eukaryota > Metazoa > Chordata > Mammalia > Chiroptera > Emballonuridae > Saccopteryx > Saccopteryx leptura. The sequence continues at coordinate 81,903,610 of NC_089511.1, forward strand.
GCAAGAACTGTTCACGATTGTACCATCATGATGGCAAATCAAATTGAGGAAACACAAGTGAAGGACATAAATGCAGCACCATTCTTTTCTCTCACTTTAGATGAGTCAACAGACATAAGCCATTTATCCCAGTTCAGCGTGATTGCAAGGTATGCTGTCAGTGACACACTATGTGAGGAAAGTCTTGCTGTTTTGCCTGTGAAAGAGACAACAAGAGGGGAGGATTTTTTCAAGTCTTTCACTGAGTTCACTAAAGGAAAAAATCTACCAATGGATAAACTTATTTCGGTGTGTACTGATGGTGCTCCATGCATGGTGGGGAAAAACAGAGGATTCGTAGCGCTTCTTCGTGAACATGAAAAGAGACCCATCCTAAGTTTTCACTGCATCCTACATCAGGAGGTGCTTGGTGTTCAGATGTGTGGCGAGCAGCTTGGTGAGGTGATGTCGCTGGTCATTGAGGTGGTCAACTTTATGGTTCCCTGAGCTTTAAATGATCGTCAGTTTAAAACTGCTGGATGAAGTTGGGAATAATTATCCTGGTCTGCTTCTGCATAGCAGTGTGCATTGGTTGTCAAGAGGGAAGGTGCGGCCCTGGCCGGTTGGCTCAGCAGTAGAGCGTCAGCCTAGCGTGTGGAGGACCCAGGTTCGATTCCCGGCCAGGGCACATAGGAGAAGCGCTCATTTGCTTCTCCACCCCTCCGCCGCGCCTTCCTCTCTGTCTCTCTCTTCCCCTCCCGCAGCCAAGGCTCCATTGGAGCAAAAATGGCCTGGGCGCTGGGGATGGCTCTGTGGCCTCTGCCTCAGGCGCTAGAGTGGCTCTCGTCGCAACATGGCGACGCCCAGGATGGGCAGATCATCACCCCCTGGTGGGCAGAGCGTCGCCCCCTGGTGGGCGTGCCGGGTGGATCCCGGTCAGGCGCATGCGGGAGTCTGTCAGACTGTCTCTCCCTGTTTCCAGCTTCAGAAAAATGCAAAAAAAAAAAAAAAAAAAAAAAAAAAAGAGGGAAGGTGCTCAGCCATTTCACGGCTTGTCTGAGCGAAATCCGACTTTTTTTGAAATGAAAAATATCGAGCATCCTGAGTTAGCTAACACTGAGTGGCTCCTGAAGTTCTACTATCTCGTGGACATGACTGAACATCTGAACCAGCTCAATGTGAAAATGCAAGGTGTTGGAAATACAGTCCTATCCCTTCAACTAGCAGTGTTTGCATTTGAAAACAAGCTGGAACTCTTCATCACAGACTTTGAAACAGGTTGTTTACTACACTTTGAAAAACTGGGTGAGTTTAAAGATGCATGCACAGCAAGTGACCCTGCTCAACATCTTGATCTCCAGCAGCTAGCAGGCTTCACATCTAATCTCCTGCAGTCATTCAAAGCACGCTTTGGAGAATTTTGTGAGCACACTCATCTTTTTAAGTTCATCACCCATCCACAGGAGTGTGCAGTGGACAGCGCCGACCTGAGTTACATCCCCAGTGTCTCCATCAGAGATTTTGAGCTACAAGCTGCTGACCTGAAGGCCTTAGACATGTGAGTGAATAAGTTCAAGTCACTGAATGAAGATTTGGAAAGACTTGCAGGACAGCAAGCAGAGTTGGCGAGCAAACACAAGTGGGGAGAAATGAAAAACTTCAACCCATGGACCAGCTGATTGCCAAAACCTGGAACATGCTTCTCGTCACATACCACACACTGCAGCATGTGAGTATTGCTGTACTGACAATGTTTGGCTCTACGTATGCATGTGAGCAGTCTTTCTCACATCTAAAGAACGTTAAGACCAATCTACGATCACATTTAACGGATGGAAGTTTCAACGCCTGCATGAAGCTTAACCTCACCACGTATCAACCAGACTACAAAGTCATCAGCAAAACCATGCAGCACCAGAAGTTGCATTAATGGTAAGAAGTACTTTATTCATCATTGGTTAGAAACAGCATAACAACGTTATTAAAAAGAATTCAGAGACTTATTGTACTTTAAAAGTGTTGGTCTTACATAATATGCACACATTTACTTGTATTTAGTGTTAAACATATTATATGGCTCTCGCGGAATTACATTTTAAAATATGTGGCGTTCATTGCTCTCTCAGCCAAAAAGGTTCTCAACCCCTGTGTTAGACTGTTAGTTATTGTCTCATAGGTCAATGAGACTGTCCATTTTGTTTTCAATCTTTTTTTCTTTGTGCCTCAGTTTGGATGATTTCTTTTGAGCTGTGTCCCAAGTTTACTGCCCCTTTTCTTCTGCAACCTCTGACATTCTATTTAGGGATTTAATAATTTATTTCATTTTGAATATTGTTCTTTTCAATTCTAGAATTTCTATCTGGTTCCTTTCTATAATTTCCATTTTCTCTGCTGATACATACCCTGTCTTTTCACTCATTGTGTTCGTTTTTCTCCTTTAAATTTTTGAAAATATTTTAATAGCTGTTTTAAGTCCTTATCTGCTAATTCCACCATCTGTGTCATATTGAGGTCTGTTACAATTAAGTTCTTTTTCTTTAGATTATTGTCCACATTGTCCCCTTTCCCATGTCTAATAATTACTGTGTGCTGAGCACTGCAGGTGAGGCTTTGTGGCAGCGAGACTGTGTTCCCCTCTGTAGGTGCCTAGTGTCATTCTGGCAGGCAGTTAAATAATTGCTGAACCATCTTGACCTGTCAGACTTTTGTTTTATGTTTTGCTGAAACAAGTCTGTTTTCATTTGGTTCTTAGTCTTAAGCGTGAAAGTGGAAATATTGCCATACCAAGTGTGCTTTAGTCTCTGCTAAGGACTTATCTGCTTTTTTGTTTTCTATGTAGCCACCGAGAGCTGTAGCTAGTTCCACAAAGACCAAATTCAAGCAGGAGAAGACAAAACTCCTCGAAAAGGAGGCCTCGGAACAGGAATGCCTGCCAGATACATCCATTGAAATTCCAGGAATGCCTCAACAGACACCTTCTGCTGACCCACCTGACCAGATGGATAGGAATGCTGGAACTTCACAGGAGATAAATTGCTAGGCTTTTCAGCACAGTGCAGACCAGTGCTCCTGAAATGCATCCTGGTTCCAGATCCCCTCCCCAGGTTATCAGAAGGTAGATAATTCTAGTGATGGTTCTCTCAAAACTGAAGGTGAACGTAAAATGGCCATCCAGAAGAGCTCTAACCTGAAGGTGAGAGCTACGTGGACAAAACCAAGATCTGAGGGGCTGGAAGTAGGTATCTGCAGGGACTCTCCAGCCCAAGTCCTGTTCTGACAGCCCTAAAAATTCTCTAATCATATGAAAATTAGTTATAAGATAAAATGAACTCATAATAAGGATTTAAAATAAGTGACCAAACTGATGAGATGTTTTCTTCTTATGTCATCATTTTATTTTTTTGAGACGAGACAGTGAAAACATAGCCTTCTCATGTGTTCATGTCTTCACTTTACTAAACGTTGAAGTCGGGTCCCTCAGAGTATTACACCTGTCCTAGAGTGTAACACTGACAACAGGTATTTTGAAACAGCTCCAGTGTCAGTAAAACTCAAAGGTTGGAACATTTTTCAAAATTATTTTCCATTTATAGTCATTCAAATATCATCTATGTTACTGACTTCAGATTTATATCTTTAATCAAGATTTTCTTCAATTTGACTTCCTGCTCGACATTTGCTTGAATGACCAATAAACATCTCAAAACTTAACTTATTCAGCCTGACCAGGCAGTGGCTCAATAGATAGAGCATCAGACTGGGATGTGGAGGACCCAGGTTCAAAACCGCGAGGTCGCCAGCTTGAGCCCAAGGTCGCTGGCCTGAGCAAGGGATCACTCACTCTGCTGGAGCCCCCTGGTCAAGTCATATGAGAAAGCAATCAGTGAACAACTAAGGTGCCGCAGCGAAGAATTGATATTTTTCATCTCCCTGCCTGTCTGTCTGTCCCTATCTATCCTTTCTCTGACTTTCTCTCTGTCTCTGTCAAAAAAAAAAAAAACAAAAAAAACCAACCAACTTACTCAAATAGAACCTCTGATGTTCTTCCTGAACCACTCTTCCTTCTATTGTAATTCCTCAGGTCAGACCTCTTGGTTTCATCTTTTACTCTTTTATTTTTTGGTCACCCTACATTATGTCTTTTGGCTTTCCATTTAAAATAAAACCAGAACTCACCCACCCTGAATGCCCAAGTCACAGTTATCTTTTGCCTATATTGTTACAACAGCCATCTCATTCCCTTGATCTTCTCCGGTGTATGTTCATTACAGAAGCCAGGATGATCTCAGTCAAATATGAGTCAGATTACGTGGAATAGCAGCTGCTATCTCAGTCACAGAAACGTCCCAGGACCCATCTGCGACCTGCAGACTCTGTGAGACCTGCTTCCCCATCTCCTGCACTCTCTGTATTGGCTGGCCTCTCTACTTCAGACACACTGACCACACACAGTCCCACCTCACAACTCCTGTTTCTTCTTTCTCTTCTCTGCCTGGAATTCTCTCGTCTGCCCATACCCCTTCATTTCTTCAGATTGTCTTTTCCTTCAGGTCTTTCTCAAAAGTTGCCTTTCCCTATTTATTTTTTGTGTTTATTACCTGCAAAACTTAGCATAAGGCAGTACATAGGCCAGGCATGGCCAACAGTTTTTGCCTCCAGGCCAAATTAGAAAGAAAACTTTTTTCACAGGCCAGACAAAATATTAAAATGAAAAAATGTTAAATATAAAAACAATTCATTTAAGTAAACAAAATTTTAGTCTGTAATTTGTTTATGAGTAAATATAAGAGTAAAAAATACTTTTAATATACAATATTATTTTAATAAAAATATAATTATACTCTGTATAATATCCAAACTGTATCACAATCAATTAAAACAATATTTAGCCTGACCAGGCGGTGGTGCAGTGGATAGAGTGTTGGACTGGGATGCCGAGGACCCAGGTTCAAGACCCTGAGGTTGCCAGCTTGAGCGCGGGCTCATCTGGCTTGAGCAAAATAAAAAAATGCTCACCAGCTTAGACCCAAGGTGGCTCAAGCAAGGGGTTACTCGGTCTGCTGAAGGCCCACGGTCAAGGCACATATGAGAAAGCAATCAATGAACAACTAAGGTGTCGCAACAAAAGACTGATGATTGGTGCTTCTCATCTCTCTTCGTTCCTGTCTGTCTGTCCCTATCTATCCCTCTCTCTGACTCTCTCTCTCTATCCCTGTAAAGAAAAAAAAAATGTTTTTAATTAATAGAATGAGCTTGAAGGGGTTATATCACAAAACAATTATTTCATTTTACAAACAGCCTGGACATGTTTTCAGCTATCAACTGCAGCTATTGTCTTTGCTACAATGCCACTTGATTCACACTTGACCACAAAAATAACGAATTGTTTGACCTTGGGTGCGCACTGGCAAACTCCACCTAAAAGAATGTGGGTTTCACATTGCCGCTAAACGTCAAAACTGTTCATATTGAGTACAGATGAGTACAAAAGTTGTAAATCTTTATAATGGAATTTAAAAAAAATAAAATAAAGAAGTATTGCAAATCCATTCGACCAATTATTGGAAGTTAGCCCTAGATTATTCACACACAGAATTCTTTTCCACGTGTCACTATCTTCTTAAATATCTCGATTTCCAAAAATCAAAGACACTTCTGCTTCTGAGTAGCTGAGATTTTAAAGTAGTGGAGAATATTAAAAACTTAATTGCAGGCCGCCTAAACTCATTACATGGGCCTGATCTGGCCCTCAGGCCATATGTTGGCCATGCCTGACATAGGCTATACCATCAGTTACATACAGGATGAAATTAAATGTGTTATAAGTGGGAAAGATTTTCCTCAGCTACTACATAAAAGGGAAGGTGGTCCCAATCATTCCGAAATAAATCTCTTAAGACCAAAAAAGGAGCTCTTCTTTGACAACTTAGCAGTATCTGTACATTTACCCTAGGAAAACAGCCTCATTTTTCCTTTATCAAAAGTTACCTTTCACCTGACCAGGCAGTGGCACAGAGGATAGAGCATCGACCTTGGACACAGAGGTCCCGAAGTTGCTGGCTAGATGCTGGTTCACCCACTTGAGTTCAGAGTCACCAGCATGAGCATGGGATCATCGACACGATCCCAAGGTCACTGGGCCGGCTTGAGCCTCCCCGCCCCCAGTCAAGGCATATATGAGAAGTAATCAGTGAACAACTAAAGGGACACAGCTTTGAGTTGATGCTTTTCATCTCTCTCTCTTCCTCTCTCTCTCTTTCACAAAAAAAAAAAAAATAAAGTCTACTTTTCAGTGAGGCCTATTCTGGCCATAATACACACACACACACACACACACACACACACACACACACACACACACACACACACACACACACACACACCCTATCTGTACTTCATATATTTAGATATCTATAAATAGATATTCTATCTATACTTGCTATATACTGTATACACCTTATATGAACTTCATATATATGCATACACACACATCTAATACCCTCTTCCCAGTCAGTCTCCTTCAGTAGAATGTGAGCTCCATGAAGACAGGGATTTTATCTTTATTTTTGTATCCCCAGCACCTCAAACAGTGCTAGCACACAAAAGGTACCCAATACGTATCTGTCAAATATGTGAATGAAGGAGATGAACTTGTACAAGGGCTGGAAACTCACAGCAAACATGAAAATGGCAGGCTGGCCATTTTTGATTGGCAAAAGGCCAATTGAGAAAGCTATCAGTGAACAACTAAAGAGCCGCAATGAAGAATTGATGCTTCTCATCTCTCTCCCTTGTCTGTATGTCCGGGTCTGTCCCTCCCTCTATCTCTGTCTCTGACTCTGTCACAGAAAAAATGATTACCTGTTTCATCATGGTGACAGCAGAGCATTAAGCTAAGGGTGCTGTACTTCAAGAGGCAGGTGCTGTGCGACTGTGCAGGTCACACACTCATGAAGCCAATCCCGCTCCAGCCAAGCTGCTGTCCATAGGGAGTATCTGAGTGGACCTTCAATGGGCAGCTCAAGTACATTAAAGGTCATACAACTAGTCTCTCAAGGATAGGTGAGATCTCCCACTGCCCTTCTCCAACACACACACACACACACACACACACACACACACACACACACACACCAATCCAAGGCTGCCACGGGACTCCCCATGTGCTAAGCTTGAGAAAAATGCTCAGAACTTTGGAACCTGCTGAAACTCTGTGTCCTCTTTTCGTCTCATGGTTGTAGGTGGCTAGCCCAGGTCAGAGACAGAAATCGCCTCAGAGCCCCAGAGAGTGTAAGGGGTTCTAACTATCATCCATGGGCATTATGATCTGAACAGGCTGCTAAGGACTAACCTAATAATCTAATACCATTTACAATAGTGTTTCTAAAGAAAACACCTTCTTGTCTCAGGAGAAGAGAGGTGGAAGCATGTTATAAACAATAATTCATTTTAATGTTGGGAGTGCCTGTCTAGACCGCCAGAGTCTCTGTATTTAATGACTACATCATGCTGCCTCATGAAATGTAAGAAATAATTTAAAAGTAAACTCAAAAACTTGGTCATTAATAGAATGAAGAGGGTAGAGGTGGAGAAAATCCAAGATGGCTGCTGGGTTTCTAGCTTGAATCACATGAATGGATGGAGGTGGCTTTTCCTGTAATCAAGACACAGGAGGAAGAGCAGATGTGGGCATGTCAAATATGCAGTGCCTGTGAAAGGGACAGGCAGGTTGATGCCACAAGAGAGGGCAGCCTCGAGCTACTGTCCCTTCACCGGAGCCCCAGGGAAGTCCAAAGACCCCAGTCCAGCCCTATCTTTACTGCAAGATGCCAACATGGGAGGTTAATTTTGCTATATATCATCTGAAGGGGCTTCAGAATATTTGAATTTCAGCTCCGAAAAAGGTAAGCTGTTCATTTCCAAGTTTTATTATCTTTTAATTAAACTTACTGGGGTGACATTGGTTAATAGGATCATATAGGTTTCAAGTATACATTTCTGTGATATTTAATCTGTATATCACACTGTGTGCCCACCACTCAAAGTCATATCATTCCATCACCATATATTTGGCCCCTTCACCCTTTACTACCCCCACCTGCCTCCCTCTGGCAACCACATACTGTTGTCTGTGTCTATGAGTTTCAGTTTTATATCCCACATATGAATGAAATCATATGGTTCTTAGCTTTTTCTGACTTATTTTGCTTAGCATAATATTCTCAAGGTCTGTCCATGTTGTTGCAAATGGCAGTATTTCATCTTTTCTTGGGGCTGAGTCTATCTTCAATGCTTGTTATTACTTGTCTTGTTGATAATAGCTATTTTAATAGGTGTGAGGTGATATCGCATTGTGGTTTTCTTGTTGTTGATTTTAGTGAAAGAAGGAGAGGGAGAGTAGAGGAGAGAGAGAGAAAGAGAAAGAAAGAGGATCATAGATCTTTTCTTGTATGTGCCCTGACCAGGGATCAATCTGGCAACCTCTGCACTTCGGAAGGATGCTCTAACCCAGTGGCTCCCAATCCTTTTTGGACCACGGACCGGTTTAATGTCAGAAAATATTTTCACAGACCGGCCTTTAGATGGGACGGATAAATGTATCACGTGACCAAGACAAGCGTCAAGAGAGTCTTAGACTGATGTAACAGAGGGAATCTGGTCATTTTTTAAAAATAAAACATCATTCAGACTTAAATATAAATAAAGTGGAAATAATGTAAGTTATTTATTCTTTCTCTGCAGACTGGTACCAAATGGCCCAAAGACCGGGACCACTGCTCTAACCAACTGATCTATCTGGCCCGGACTCTCATTGTAGTTTTGATTTACATTTCTGTAATAGCCAGTGAAGTTGGACATTGTTTCATATATCTGTTGGCCATTTGTACGTCTTCTTGGAAGAGGTTGTACAGAAAAAGAAAACTCTCATATACTGTTTAGTGGAATGTAAATTGGTTACAGCCACTATGGAAAACAGGACAGAGACTCCTCAAAACATTAAGAATAGAGTTACGATATGACCCAGCAATCCCTTTTTTAGGTATCTACCTGACAAATCTGAAAACATTTATTCGTAAAGCTACTGGTACCCTTATGTTCATTGCAGCATTATTTATGTTGATCAAGACATGAAAACAACCTAAATGTCCCGTGGAGAATGATTGGATAAAGAAGATGTGGTGCATATATACTCTGGAATACTACTCAGCCATAAAAAAGATGAACCACTGCCATTTGTAACAGACTGGGGAGAGAGGCTGCTGGTGACACTGGCTCTCAATGAGAAACCAGTGATATAATTAATCGGAACTATTTGTGCCTGTGGAAACCATGAGTTCGTGCCGGTACTCAGAAAGAACAAACAACATGTGTACTAGAGCGGCACTTCTCACAATTTAATGGGCATAAGTCACCTGTGAAGCTAGTTAACTGGCCAGTTCCAAGTCACTAGATCTGGGGTGGGCCTGAGGTTCTTAATTTCTAACCTGCAGATTCTACATTCTATCCAAACTGCTAGTCCACAGGCCACACTTCAAATAGTTAAATGCTAGAACAGAGTTTCTCGAACTTGCAAAATTGACATTTTGGACATTCCTTGTTGTGACGAGCTATCTTGTATGTTGTGAGATGTTTGGCAGCATTCCTGGCCTCGGCTTACTCATTGATAGCAGCACACACACATACACCCCGGCTAAACAACCAAAAATGTCTCTAGACAGTTCACAATGTTCCCTGGGAGTAGGGTGACCAACTGTCCCAGTTTCCCTGGGACTGGGGAGTTTTCCAGTACACTGTATATTAGTGCTAACATCAGGAAAGCCCTGGGGAAACTGGGGATGGTGGTCACCTGTGGGGCAGCTGTGTTAGGCTTGCTCGCTGGTGTACTGGCTACAAGCGCTTTGCTTGGTTAGTCCGTGAGCACCTGGCGGAAACACATGTGTGTGGCCTACATAGGCTATGAGTGCTTGTGCTCAGGGGGATTGCAGATGCGCAGATTGCCTGCCCGCCACTGTGAGAGGCCGTTTTGCTGTTTCTTTGCCTGAGAACTGATTTTCCCCTGTCTGTGTGCTCATCTGCCAATGTGAGACTATTAAACAGAATGGCCCAACGCTTTCCAGCTCCACACTTTCTCTACCATCTGCCCGAATCTAATGTGGACCTGCCTGGCCATGGTGGTAGCCACTGGCATTACATCACCTTACCTCGGGTACAAAATTGCCTTCACTTGAGACCACTGTGCTAGAGCAGAGTCCAATCTTCTAATGTGAGTTTATTAGTAGCCACTTTCTTTTATTAAAAAAATGGTGGGGTTGCCTGACCAGTTGTGGCACAGTGGATAGAGTGTTGACTTGGGACACTGAAGTCCCAGGTTTTAAACCCCAAGATTTCTTGCCTGAGCACAGGCTTGCTAACTTGAGCATGAGGTCGCCAACTTGAGCACAGGATGATCACCATGGGGCACAGGGGAAAGGTGAGAGCTGAAGCCTAAAACCTGTCAGCAGCCAAACATCGGGGTGGGAATGCAGCCACACTCCCCTAAAGAGGGTAAAACGAGGAAACTGAGTGTCCTTGAGACACTCAATCTCTTGGGAAAGCTCTCCAGGCAGTGTGAGGTCATCAGTGCAAATCTGCACAGTGGGAAGGCATGCTGCCAGGCCACCCAGACAGCTGAAAAAGGCCAGGAGACCCCAGTCCTGGCACAGAAGCAAAGAGAGAAGTGTGGGAAGCTTGACCTCTACCTGGGAACTGTTATGTTTTAGACGCCACAGTCTGTGTGAAGTAAGTGGTAACCTTTGTCTACTTTAAAGCATTCCATGCTGTTAGGCTCAGTATTTGATTATACTGAGGAATATGTTATTTAATCAATAGCTACTAACGGTCATTACATTGTTTCCAGGTTTGGTTTTATTGTTGTTGTTTTATTACTAAAAAAATGTTACAGTGAACTTTCCTGCACAGATCTTTGTAAATCTCTGTGAATTGCTAAATTAAAAGATACCATTGACCCTTGAACAATATGGGGGTTAGAGATGCTGATCCTCTACACAGATAATCCACCTATAAATAACTTTGACTCCCCGAAAAGTTTACTAATAGCCTACTGTTGACCAGAAGCTTTACCAGTAACAGTCAATTAATACATATTTTGTATATTATATGTATCATATACTATATTCTTAAGATAAAACAAGCAAGAGAAATGAAAATGTTATTAAGAGAAAATCATAAAGAATAGAAAATACATTTACCGTGTATATTGAAAAAATCCAAGTATAATATAAGTGGACCCACACAGTCCAAACCCATGTTGTTCAAGGATTAACTGTATTTGCATTTTGAGGGGCAAAAGACGTGAACAAACATTTCACCAAAAAGTATGTGCACATGAAGATATGTTCAACATCATTAGCCATTGGGGAAATGTGAATTAAAATCACAATGATACCTCGCTACACACCCATCAAAATGGTTACAGTTAAAAAGTAGTGACAACACCAGTGCTGGCCAGGATGAGGGGAAACTGGATAACTCATGTTTAGCTGGTGCGAATGTAAAATGGTACAGTTACTGTTGTAGTAATATAATGTTATAGTTATTAAATATATAGAAATAGCCTGGCCTGTAGTGGCGCAGTGAATAAAGCGTCGACCTGGAAACACTGAGGTTGCCGGTTCGAAGCCCTGGGCTTGCCTGGTCAAGGCACATATGGGAGTTGATGCTTCCTGCTCCTCCCCCTTCTCTCTCTCTTCCTTTCTCTCTCCTCTCTCTCTCCCTCTCTCTCTCTCCTCTCTAAAATGAATAAATAAAAAAAATATTAAAAAATATATAGAAATATAAAAAACAAAAATGTGGAAGATATATAAAAGTAATTAAGATATAATATTAAAAATAAGGAAATTAAATAAAGTTATGCCATCTGAATAGGAATTAATATAGTGTGTGCATGAAGTTATACATATATAAGAAGTGGCTTGATGTCATAACTTTGTAAGTTAACATAAATAAGAACATCTTAAAAAGTGATTTGATGTAACATTTTAGTAGATTAACATAAAAGGGGCTCCCTGTGAGGAACTCCCAAAAAGGTGGTTTAAGGTGATAATCCTGTAGATTGACACCTGTTAGAAGGCCTTGGTCAGAAAAGGTACTACAGCTGAGGGGCCCGCTGCTGATGTAGTCACTCAGACTCCAGCATGAACGAGGGCTGTCTCCACACGACTCTGAGCTCTGACCAAAGACAGCCAAGAGGAGCACACCGACGGGGCCCCTTTAAGCTGTACGCAGGCATGCCAAAAGGATTTGTGAGTAATAAATTGCCTGTGTGATTCTTGCAACTAATTTGTGTGTTGGTTGTGTTTTTCCTCCTGTGGCAGTTAGTGTCAGCACTGATCAGTAGCATCCTCATAGCTGGTCAAGAGTAGTCTCGAAGGGGCTGCCAGCCCTGCTGATAAGCAGGAGTGTCCCACTGTGTGGGGAAGTCGAATCAGGGACGTCTGATTGATGTAGAGCTTGGGCTCTACTGGGACAATTACTGCAAAACTTGTAGTTTCTTCTAAAAGTAAATATGCAACTATTGCATGACTCAGCAATTGTTCTCTTGGGCACTTTTCCCAGAAAAATTAAAACTTATGCTTACATATAAATCTGTATGCAAATATTTATAAAAGCTTTATTCCAAATAGGTGAAAATTGGAAATAACCCAGATATTCTTTAGTGGGTGAAGAGTTAAACTGTGGTACATCTGTACCATGCACTCTGCATCTGAATCTGAAGAAAATTATGCTGAATGAAAAAATCTAATTCCCAAAGGTTACATACTATGTGCTTCCTTTTATATAATGTTCTTGAAATGATAAAATTACAGAAATAAAGACTAGCTTAGTGATTGCCAAGGTTAGGGACAGGGGCTAGGGAAGGAGGGAGATGGATGTAGTGATAGAATTGTTCTATATTTTGATTGTGGTAGTAGATATATGAACCTACACATCTGGAAAACATTGCTTAGAATTAAATACATACACACACACACAGAAACACAAATAAGTACAACTGGGGAAATCTGAATTAGACTGGTGGATTGTATCAGTGTCAGTATTATAGTTGTTCTATAGTTTTGTTTTGTTTTTTTCTTTTTTCTCTGTATTCCTCTGAAGCCGGAAACAGGGAGAGACAGTCAGACAGACTCCCGCATGTGCCCGACCGGGATCCACCTGGCACGCCCACCAGGGGGCGATGCTCTGCCCACCAGGGGGCGATGCTCTGCCCCTCCGGGGTTTCGCTCTGTCGCGACCAGAGCCACTCTAGCACCTGGGGCAGAGGCTGAGGAGCCATCCCCAGCGCCTGGGCCATCTTTGCTCCAATGGAGCCTCGGCTGCAGGAGGGGAAGAGAGAGACAGAGAGGAAGGAGAGGGGGAGGGGTGGAGAAGCAGATGGGCGCTTCTCCTGTGTGCCCTGGCCGGGAATTGAACTCGGGACTCCTACACGCCAGGCCGACGCTCTACCACTGAGCCAACCGGCCAGGGCTGTTCTGTAGTTTTTTAAGCTGTTACCATTTGGGGAAACTAGTCAAGGGTACATGGGATCTCTATTATTTCATACGACTGCATGTAAATCATGATCTTAAAATGTTTAATTTTTTTTAAGGTTTTTTTTTTTTTTTTTTTTTTTGTATTTTTCTGAAGCTGGAAATGGGGATAGACAGTCAGACAGACTCCCGCATGCGCCCAACTGGGATCCACCCGGCACGCCCACCAGGGGGCGACGCTCTGCCCACCAGGGGGCGATGCTCTGCCCCTCCAGGGCGTCGCTCTGTTGCGACCAGAGCCACTCTAGCGCCTGGGGCAGAGGCCAAGGAGCCATCCCCAGCGCCTGGGCCATCTTTGCTCCAATGGAGCCTCGCTGTGGGAGGGGAAGAGAGAGACAGAGAGGAAGGAGAGGGGAAGGGGTGGAGAAGCAGATGGGTGCTTCTCCTGTGTGCCCTGGCCAGGAATCGATTAATTTTTTAAAGTTGATAAAATTCTTGCCTTTTATACAGTCCATTTCCAAATATACTCAATCATCGCAAAAATGTACTTTAGTTTTTATTTATTTTTCATTATTCACTTTAAAAAGAAAATGTTATTTCTAATTGCAATCCATTTTACCAAACAGTTATCTGAAAAGGGTAGACTAATTTACACATTCATATGAAAAAGGCCATTTAAAAAAATACTCTTGCCATCTTACTTATATTTTCTGCCAATCTAATATATGAAAAAAGTAGAGATCTTTTTTTTTTTTTTTTTAATTCAGTGAGAGGAGGGGAGGCAGAGAGACAGACTTCCACATGTGCCCTGCCCAGGATCTACCTGGCAAGCCCACTTAACGGGTGATGCTCTGCCCATCTGGGGCATTGCTTCAATGCTCAGCAACTGAGCTCTTCTTAGCACCTGAGGCAGAGGCCATTGAGCCATCCTCAGTGCCCAGGGCCACTCGCTTCAATCGATCCATGGCCTGCAGTAGGAAAGAAAGAGAGAGAGAGAGAGAAAGAGAGAGAGAGAGAAGTAAGAGGAGGAGAAGTGGAGAAGCAGATGGGTGCTTCTCCTGTGTGCCCTGACTAGGAATCGAACCTGGGACATTCACACGCTGGGCTGATGTTCTACCACTGAGCCCACCAGCCAGAACCAGAGATCTTTATGTATATTCTAGATACAGAACCCTGATATATATGTTTTGTAAATAAAAACTATTATCCCCACTTAACGAAGAAACTGAGGCACAAAGACATTAGGTAGCCTACCTGAGTTTATGCGGCTAGAAGGAGAAGTCAGTGTTCAAATCCCAACAGTGTGATTCCATAGTGAGAGTTTGAATGCACTCATCAGCAGTGTCCTCAGAAGAGAAGCTGCAGGAATCAGATGGTCAAAGGCACTTGGTTCAGGCAGATCAACTCATCCCTCTCCCAGTGGAGATGGTCCTACCCTGCAGTGCAGAACAAACCAAGTCATGACTGATTACCATACTGCCACAGGCTTGAGAGAGGGCTAGCCTTGCCCAGAAACTGAAAATGGCAAAATAAAATGATCAAGTCCCCCTCCCTCCCCAGGGCTCTTTCAAGTTCACTACCAATGCTTGTGCTTTTCCCTTCTGATGGACACATTCTTTCAAAAGAGAGCTGAATGCCTTCATTTAGGGCAGGGGTCCCCAAACTTTTTACACAGGGGCCAGTTCACTGTCCCTCAGACCATTGGAGGGCCGGACTATAAAAAAAACTATGAACAAATCCCTATGCACACTGCACATATTTTATTTTAAAGTAAAAAAACAAAATGGGAACAAATACAATATTTAAAATAAAGAACAAGTAAATTTAAATCAACAAACTGACCAGTATTTCAATGGGAACTATGCTCCTCTCACTGACCACCAATGAAAGAGGTGCCCCTTCCGGAAGTGCGGCGGGGGCCGGATAAATGGCCTCAGGGGGCCACATGCGGCCCACGGGCCTGTAGTTTGGGGACCCCTGATTTAGGGTGTAGTCATTCTCTCCTCTCTCTCTAAGGTAGCATCATTATCTCACTTCTGACCGAGTTTATTTTGCTCTTATTGAGCAACTGAGACTATCTTATTTTCCTCATCTCCTTGTTCATATGGTTGGCAGCTCCCTTCACCTGCCCTCTCTACCCATTAAGGGTGGCTGTGATGGGCAGGACGAGTAAGGGTTTCAGTGCTGAGCAGGTGGGAGATGTTGAAGGACCACAGCAGGGAGAGGTAATAGCAGAAACAAAGGCAGGTGAAAGACCCCACAGAGTGCTGCAGACCAGGAGAAGAGCATGAGCAAAGGCATGGAGGCAGAAGGGCGTACTCACTGGAGCATACACAAGGTATATGTGGAGGAACTGCCAGAAAGGCTGGGGTGCAAGGGAGGGGCTCGGTCTGAGAGAGACTGGGGAGGGCAAACCCACAGTGAGTGGGCGGGAGAAGTCTGCAGGAGAGTCCAGCTTTTATTTGTTTAGCAGAAAGTTAAGGGGCTGAGCAAATTTGTCCTATAATAATGCCTGCTTGTAAAGTGACTTTAAAATCAGGACCATTCCCAAGGAGCTGGATTCTAGGATGGAGCATGTCTTCCCCAAAAGCTTGTGTGCTCATCACACCTATACTCTTCTCAAAGAAAGATGGAAATACCCACTTATTCAAGTTTATTCCTCCACACATGCTTAAAGAAAGAAACAGACATAGGTAAAAAGCATTATCTTAGTTAATAATAATAATTGATTTATGTTGGATATTTAATATATACCAGGCACTATGATAAGCTCTTAATTACATTATCGTATTTAATTCTCACAATACTCCAAGAGGTGGGCATTTAATGGTATGGATGAAGTAACAAGGTTCAAAACTTAATGGCTGGTCTGAGGTCAGACAACCAGGAGGTGGCACTCAGGTCTGTCAGCAGCCCACACACATAACCACCAGACTGCGACCAAATGCTCTCTCAGAAAGGTCTCATTCACCTGTCCATGAACATTCTGCTTCAAGTCAGTTTTACCCTTCTCCTTACCTCTTAGGTGAAATAAAATATTCAAAGAGCTCTCAAATGATTGTTGTTATCCAGAAGCATTTAAACTTACTCATGCATATTTTATTTTCTTGATTATCAGCCAAAATTAACCAAGGCTGTAAGCAGTTACAATCCCAAACAGGATACTTCAAAATTCATGTTAGGTCTTTTAAAGATGTTGTTATAACCATATAACGGATAAAGTTTATGTTAAAGTCCTTCCCAGTGACAGAATTGTATCTTCCAGTGAAAACATTCTTCTGAATAATTACTACTGAGTGATACCGTTATTATCTTTCTATAGATTGTAACTATTTTTTCAAAAGGTTGTGTTGTAAGATACCAAAAAGCTGAAAATTGATATTGATATTCTGGGAGGAAAGGTCAGGCTTTCCTATCAAGCTTTCCTGTCCCGTCCCTCCTTTAAGGAGGAAAGGGAGAAGAATGTAGAAGTTTCTGGCTTGCAAGAATAATAGGTCATTCAGTTTTAAATCTAAAATAAAGGTTAACCTAGAGACTTCTCTTTCAATAGGAGGCAGAATTTACATACCACCTTGCATTGATTGTAGTTCCTCCCTTTCCTGGAATCTTGAGGGTAAAATCTAGGCTAGTGAGGGAAGAGGAACCCTGAAAGGTTTGTAAACATCTTTGATTGTGTTACCTTGAAAGTCTTAATGTTTCTGTGTATCCCCTAAACCAGGGGACCCCAAACTACAGCCCGCGGGCCGCATGCGGCCCCCTGAGGCCATTTATCCGGCCCCGCCACACTTCTAGACGGAGCACTTCTTTCATTGGTGGTCAGTGCGAGGAGCATAGTTCCCATTGAAATACTGGTCAGTTTGTTGATTTAAATTTACTTGTTCTTTATTTTAAATATTGTATTTGTTCCCTTTTTTTTTTTTTTTACTTTAAAATAAGATATGTGCAGTGTGCATAGGGATTTGTTCATAGTTTTTTTTATAGTCTGGCCCTCCAATGGTCTGAGGGACAGTGAACTGGCCCCCTGTGTAAAAAGTTTGGGGACCCCTGCCCTAAACAAATGTTGCCAGCCTATGCCATGATGTCATGCTCTCCCCTGCTTGTGTGTAATCAAGGGTATATATTTAAGCAGCCCCTAAACTATTTTGGGGGCTGCACGATTTGGGCCTGCAGATGCCCCGTGTCAGCCATATGCAGCTGGCATATTTGAAATTCCTCCTCTAATAAAACTCTTCAAAATTCATCTGGACTGGGTGTCTCTACATGAACTCGATGAAATGAGGTACAGTGCCTTTCAGAATCTGAGGTGCAGTACTTTATAACAGTTGAATAATATGCTATGGGGAAATAAATCACCTTTTTCTAGCTTTAGGAAGGGAATAAGAAGAATGACTTTTGTGGAAACAAATATAAAAGCTGTGATATCACAACCAAATCTTTTCAGAATATGAGAATAAAATGGCTATAGCAACTAAAAAGATATAGCTCTAAGAAGATGCTTGTCAGCAAAGAGAAACTAGCAAGTGATTTTTCTGGCAGGATTAAAATTTATGATCTGTGTGAAGAGAGTCAATGCTTGAGCCAGCAGATGCTCCAGGGTGGATTATGGCTGAGTCATAACATGTATTTCATATTGGTAAAAGGAAGATTCTCTAGGTCGGTGTTTCCCAACGTGGGGCCCACGCCCCACAGGGGGACAATTCGATAGTTAAGGGGGGGCAATTTGAAAGTGGACTCGACACGACTTTAACTCTTTCGCCCGGTCCATTTAAATGCAATGCTAGATATTGGTGCCAAATTTAACAAAAAATGCAATTCTTAAATAATTGCGGTAAATAATTATTAAGTATAATTTCATTTGACGAGACCAAAATATCAACTGGGTGATTGGCGTCGTTGAGTAAACTTCATCCTGGGTTCACCGCAGAGCGTGCCATCTGCCGCGGGGAACCCCAGACGTTTTAAAAACTCGCTAAACAATGCAGTTATTCTCACCTAATTGGCCCATCACAACTTCTGTAGTGTTTCACATCATTCAGTTGGTGTTAATTTGAAATAAGTGTCAGTCAAAACTGTTGTAAAAGCTCGTTGATTTAATAAATATACATATATATATTGTATAGATATAATTGGTAAGTATTTGATTTTATTTTTATCAATATTAAACTCTTTATTAAGTACTTCTTGCATCGGGGCTAGAAAGCACTAATATTTTATAAATATTATTGGGGCTATAATAGTACATGCATGACAATTTTAATTTTAGAAGCATAACTTTCCAGAAAATTTTGTCAAGTGGAAAAAATATAGATACCTTTTGATTTGCAGTGGTAGTGTAGTAAATGTGTTATATACATTTAAATAAATATGAATTCTTAGTATACATTTACTCTATGTCACATTAAATATATTTTAACACATATTTTAATATTAGTTTTTAATTGATCTTATTTTTATTTCTTATAGCCCATAGTAAAATGAGTGGTGCAAGCAAAAAAAAAAAAACTCATCAATATTCAGAGGAATATTTAAAATTTGGGTTCATACCCGCTGTTCACGATGAGCAGATTCCTTTTTGTCTTTGTTTGTTTGTTTGTTTGTTTTTGTATTTTTCTGAAGCTGGAAACAGGGAGAGACAGTCAGACAGACTCCCGCATGCACCCGACCGGGATCCACCCGGCACGCCCACCAGGGGCTACGCTCTGCCCACCAGGGGGCGATGCTCTGTTGTGACCAGAGCCACTCTAGTGCCTGGGGCAGAGGCCAAGGAGCCATCCTCAGCGCCTGGGCCATCTTTGCTCCAATGGAGCCTCGGCTGCGGGAGGGGAAGAGAGAGACAGAAAGGAAGGAGAGGGGGAGGGGTGGAGAAGCAAATGGGCGCTTCTCCTGTGTGCCCTGGCCGGGAATCGAACCCAGGACTTCTGCACGCCAGGCCGACGCTCTACCGCTGAGCCAACCGGCCAGGGCTTTTTGTCTTTTATGCCAGCAATGCTTGACCAATGAATCAATGAAACGAGGTCGTCTTGAGGCGCATTTGAAGGCGAAACATAGTGCTCATATTAATTCAGATTTGAGTTACTTTAAAACTTTAAAGAAAAATTTTGAAAAAAAAGAACAACATTAAAGTCTCTATTTACTGCTCATACTTCAACTAATAATCGTGTTCTTAAGGCTAGTTATCAAATTTCTTTATTCATCGCTAAAACTGGAGAAAATCACACTATAAGAGAGAATTTAATAAAACCGTCAATATCAGCATTTCTTAAAACGGTTCTTGATAAAGATGACAAAGATGTAAAAGCTATGCCACTCAGTGACAATACTGTTAGCAGAAGAATAGACGAAATGAGTGAGGATATTGAAAAACAACTTATTGAAAAGCTGAAAACAAGAAAATTCTCCTTGCAAATGGATGAATCAACTTTGAGAAACAGTGAGACAGTATTGATAACTTACGTAAGATATATTGATAAAGGACATTTTGCTGAAGAAATGTTGTTCTGTAAAAGATTAGAAAGCACCACTACCTCCAAAGATATATATAATAAGCTAAAAAACTACTTAGATGTCAGTGATATACCAATGAAAAATATAACATCTTGTGCTGCAGATGGTGCTCCCAATATGATGGGCAAGAAAAATGGCTGCTTAAAACTGATGAAAGATGCGAATCCAGAAATGATTCTTGTGCATTGTGTTATTCATAGGGAAAACTTGGTAGCTAAAAACATCTCGCCTGTTCTGAATGAAGTATTACATACAGTAATAAAGTGTGTTAATGCTATTAAAGCTAGTGCCAAATGTGAGCGTCTTTTCAAGCTATTTTGTGAAGAACAAAATGAAGACCATGTGAGACTTTTACTTCATACTGAAGTAAGATGGCTATCTAAAGGAAACTGAAAAGATTTATGGAACTGTTTGATACTCTTAGTGATTTTTTAAGCGACAAACCTGAAATGAAGTATCTGTTAACAATAGATGGTAAAGCATTTGTGAGTTATTTAGCTGATATCTTTGAAAAACTAAATATATTAAATAAGCAACTTCAAGGAACAAATAAAACTCTTGTCGATGCAAAAGGAAAGATATTTGGTTTCATTACCAATATTGAGTTATGTCAGAAACATATTAACAACAAAAACTTTAAACAGTTTCATTGGCTCCAAAAATGTGAAGTAACTGATACCACTTTACTTGTTATTGTCAATCATTTGAATATTCTATCGGCTGATTTAAAAGAAAGATTTTCTGATTTAAAACAAATTGATTTCCCAACATGGTTGATGCAGCCAATGTTATTGGATTTGTCTGATATATCAAATATGCAGTATCAAGAAGAACTCGCAGAATTGCAAAATGATGAGTCAGTTAAAGCTTTATTTAATATCAAAGGAGTGATGGCATGGCTTTGTGAGAAAACAGAAATCAAATACCCAAATTCAACCAAATGTGCAAGAAAACTATTGCTACCGTTTCCATCTTCATTTTTAGCTGAATGTGGATTTAGTGCTGTAAATGATTTACTGGTAAAAAAAAGAAATCGGCTGGATATAACACAATGTGGAGACTTGAGACTAAAGCTAACCAAATTGGAACCTAATATAAAATCTCTGTGCAGCAAGCATCAAGTGCAAGGATCACACTAAATTAAAATAATAAATTAATATAGAAAAATCTGTATTAAAGTTATTTGGAATTTAAATTTCTGTTTTTCATTATATGTTTTGAAGTTTTACTTACTGTGTTTTGTTAACAATTTCATAGTGATTTCTTCCTAGAACCTATCATTTATGTTTATTAAGTGAACAAATCAATTTTTTAATGTTAAAAATTATGTATGTTACATAGGGGGGACATAAAAATTTTAGAAAGGTTAAGGTGGGGCAGGGCACAAAAAAGGTTGGGAAACACTGCTCTAGGTGTTTCTGCTTTCCTGCTTGAGTTCTTTTGTCAAGAAGAAACTTCTGATGCCATTCAACAAAAGGCAAGTCCAAATGTCACAGAGGGAAGAGAATCTCAATGAGTGTTCCCAGAAAGCAGACTTTAGAAGCCACAATCAGAAGTCATGCGGGCGCTAGATGGGCTCTATTATGTCTGCTGTCCTTGACAGTCAAGGTCAAAAGAAATCCATCCCAAAGAAATTATTAGAAAAGAAAAAATTTTTTCATTTGCCATCATGAGAAAGGATGAGTTCCCTGAAATGAAATTACAGGATCCAAAGGTGTCTCTGTCTGAAAATATCACACTTGTAGAGAAGTTCAGCTAAAGTAAAATGGAATAATTAAAAATATCTAGAGAAATACAGTTCATAGATAGGTGTTATCGGGGTGAAAATTGCTTGCTCCACAAAAGGTACCAGAAAAGAAAGAGCCCATATTATAATGGAGAAACTGATGAGCCATAATTGCCCCTAGGGATGAAACCCACAGCTATTTCAGCCAGGCTACAATTACCTCCTCTCTCCCACCCCAAGTCACCATTTTAGGGACCATGCTGGGCCAGAATGAAAAACCTCCAGGTCATTTGTCTATAGAAATTAACTACATGGGCACAACTAGATGAGGAGAGAGACTGCTAAAATTATCACCAGGAAAGGTAAAATGTTCAGATGAGCCTGGCCAAGGAAAAACCCTCCTAAATAATGATCAACAGGAAGCAATTTTTTGAGAAAGGCTAGTCAAAGAAAAATTCCTCAGTATTCATCACTGTCACAATCAGTACATAAAATCAGTTTTTATGAGACTCCTCAAAAATCAGTTGCTGAGTAAAGAGAGTCCATGGATAAAATGAGCCACAAAATAATTAGTTCAGGAAAGTCCCTTGAAGGCCTGAGAACCTTGGTTAAAGCTATTCAAGGCAAGGCTCTTCAAAAAGCAATGCTTAAAATATATGTAAATCAGGGATAGTCAACCTTTTTATACCTACTGCCCACTTTTGTATCTCTGTTAGTAGTAAAATTTTCTAACCGCCCACCAGTTCCACAGTAATGGTGATTTATAAAGTAGGGAAGTAACTTTACTTTATAAAATTTATAAAGCAGAGTTACAGCAAGTTAAAGCATATAATAATAATTATTGTACTTACCAAGTACTTTATGTTGGATTTTCGCTAAGTTTGGCAGAATAAATCTTTGTAAAACAACATACTATAGTTAAATCTATCTTTTTATTTATACTTTGGTTGCTCTGCTACCACCCACCATGAAAGCTAGAACCCCACTAGTGGACGGTAGGGACCAGGTTGACTACCACTGATGTAAAAGAAAATCTATATAATACATATTTAATATAGAATTTTAATTTAATAATTTTATTCAACGTATTTGGGGCAGCTGTGCTGGGCTTGCTGGTGGGGTTACCAGCTGCAAGCACATTGCCTGATTGGTGCATGGATGCATAGCAGCGCCATGTGTGTATGGCCTATATAAGGCTATGGGGGCTTGCGCTCAGGAGGATTGTGGATGAGCGGATTGCCTGCCCCCCACTGTGAGGGGCCATTTTGCTGTTTGTTTGCCTGAGAGGTGGTTCCCCTGCCTGTGTGCTTTTCCGCCATTGTGAGACTTTATTAAATGGAATGGCCCTAATGCTTTCTGGCTCTGCAGTTTCTTTACCATCTGCTGGAATCTAATGTGGACCTGCCTGGCCTCAACCACCAGCATTACAACATATATAATAAGTATGAACATAAAGTTGGCTCATTATATACTGCTCACAAACATTAGAGGACATTTTATCAATTTATATTCATTTTTAAATATCCCCTAATGTTGGTGAGCAGTATATATGAGCTCATTAAAAAAAAGGATAAGGGCAAAAAAAAAAAAAAAAAAGGATAAGGGCACATTTACTCTAGTGACATCAATGGATAGCTCATCAATGGAAAAATGGAACTGGGACCCAGTTGCTAAAGCAGCCTTTTCAGGGAGATTACTGTGTAGAAAAGAGATTGACCCACAAATGATTTTTCACACTTATTCAGGAGCATTTGAGTCAAATTGACAGAGAAATCCAGGAGAAAATTCCCCCAAAAATTCTGGTCTGGGAGATGCACTTCCAGTGCTACATTTAGAACATAATTACTGAGAAAACGCTCTTTGAAAGAGAAGCTCCCACCAATAGGATTAGTCAGAAAGATGTTCAAAAAGCTTACACAAAAAATAATGCCTTAAGATCAAGATGTTCCGAACAAAACCTCAAAAGAATTTGACTATGAAGAATAACTTGTTGACTTAGAGAGAAATGATAAAACTAAGCATATGTTGAAATTAGGCAGCATTAAACCCAAGTGTAAGGGTGAGCCTCAAGGCAGGGTTTTTCAGGATTACTCCCAGGAGCCTCCAGGTTTACAGAAGAGGTTCTGTCGGGAAGTGGTCCTGAGAATGTGGCTTCAGGAGCATTAATATTTATCTCTGAGTCCCTTAAAAACAGAACATCAGAAGAATTATTTCATTTTCATGGGTAAAGCTACTAAATAAACAACCCTAAATAAAGAACAAATTTCTCAGCAAATGTTACCACAGATAATAGTATAAAAGCCTAGTAAAATAATGCCATCTAGAGATAAAAATATTCAAGTATAAGATTAGTCAAGATAAAAGTCTTCCATGCAATTCTTTTTTAAAAATTTTTATTTATTGATTTTAAAAAGAGGATGGAAGAAGAGAAAGAGAAACATCAATGTATTGTTCCACTTATTGATGTAGTCATTGGTTGATTCTTGTATATGCCCTGACTGGCGATCAAACCCACAACCTCAGTGTGTCAGAATGACACTCTAACAAACTGGGTTACCAGGCCAGGATACCAAGCTATTCTTTAGGAGACAAACAAGTAGTGAATACCTTGAACCAGGGCAATTCTCCCCAGCAAATGCTGTCAGAAAGTATATGAAAAAGATCTGTCTCAGTGAAATTCCCTGACAAACACTCTCCAAGGGAAGAAAATCTTTCGAGAAATATAGTGTTGGGTAAACAAGTGTGTTTAGGTTTGCTTGCTTGTATTTTTTTTTTTTTTTTGTATTTTTCTGAAGCTGGAAACGGGGAGAGACAGTCAGACAGACTCCCACATGTGCCCGACCGGGATCCACCCGGCACGCCCACCAGGGACGACGCTCTCCCCACCAGGGGGCAATGCTCTGCCCCTCCGGGGCGTCGCTCTGCCGCAACCAGAGCCACTCTAGCGCCTGGGGCAGAGGCCAAGGAGCCATCCCCAGCACCCGGGCCATCTTTGCTCCAATGGAGCCTTGGCTGCGGGAGGGGAAGAGAGAGACAGAGAGGAAGGAGGGGGGGTGGAGAAGCAAATGGGTACTTCTCCTATGTGCCCTGACCGGGAATCGAACCCAGGTCCCCCGCACACCAGGCTGACGCTCTACCGCTGAGCCAACCAGCCAGGGCCGCTTGCTTGTATTTTGCATTGGCATGGGCAGGGCAGGGCAGTGCTATGTGTGTAGTCTGTGGAAGGCTGCAGGTGCTTGCCCTTAGGGCAGCAGATGGCAAATTGAGGATTGCCTGCCTCCATGGGGAGGGGGCGATTGTTCGTTATTGTTTGCTGAAGAAGGGGTTTTCCCCCAGACTGTTTTGGCTGGAGAGGAGAGAGAGAGAGAGAGAGAGAGAGAGAGAGAGAGAGCGCGAGCTTAGGGCAGACATGAACAACAGTTTTTGCCCCCGGGCCAGACTAGAAAGAAAACTTTTTTTATGGGCCAGACAAAATATTAAAATTAAAAAATGTTAAATACAAAAATGATTCATTTAAATAAACAAAATTTTATTATGTAATTTGTTTATGAATAAATGTGAGTGAAAAACATTTTTAATATACAATATTATTTTAATAAATATTTTAATAAAAATATAATTATATGACATATAAATATCCAAACTATTGCAATCAATTGAAACAAAATTTAATTAATAGAATGAGCTTGTGTTGTAAGTACCATACCCCAGATGCTGAAAAGTACTGTACCTCATTTCTGCAGGTTTACATAGAGACACCAAGTCCAGATGAGTTTTGAAGGGTTTCATTAAAGGAGAAGATTTATTAAATATGCCGGCCACATATGGCTGACATGGGGCATTTGCAGAACCAAATCGTGTGCACCAAATACATCTCAGGGGTTGGTTATATACCCTTGATCACACACAGGCTGGGGAGAGCATGACATCATGGCACAAGCTTACAACATTTGTTTAGGGGATATGCAAAAACATTAAGACTTTCAAGGTAAAACAATCAAAGACATTTACAATCTTTCAGAATTCATCTTCCCTCCTTTGCCTAAAGGTATGTTACTCTCAGGATTCCAGGAAGGGGAAGGAACTTCAATCAATGTAGGGTGGTATGTAAATTATGTCTCCCATTGAAAGAGAAGAAGTTTCTCAGTTAACCTTTATTTTAGTTTTAAAACTAAATGACCCATTGTCCTTGCAAGCCAGAAACTTCTATATTCTTCTCCCTCCCCTCCCCAAAGGAAGGACGGGACAGGAAAGCCTGACCTTTCCTCCTAGAATATCAATATTAATTTTACAGTTTTTTGGTACCTTACTACAATTCCCACTGGTTTTATATCCTAAGTCAAATCCTTGACTTAATTTACTGAAGAGCATGAGGCTGTTGTGTAGGAATATTAACTTATAACATGTAACAGATATTTAACAGACAGCATTAATAACAATATGGTTCATTAAAGAAACAAATGTTACCAATCAATTTTCTATAAATTGCACAAATCTTTTTGCAACTTACATAAAATTAACTGGCTTTTGTAACAATTTAATTTTAGTCAGAACTTTTAATTTTAAAACCTTTAACCTTTAATGACAATTAAGCTGGCTTTCATTTTACCCTAGTTTCCCTTTTTCCCAAAAGTCTGATTAAAAGGGAGTCCTTATAGTGAGTTTCTTCATGCATTAGCCATACGTCGACCAACCAGCTTCTGGTTTGTGGTTGAAATAGGTCATGCCTTCTACCCTGGCAGCAGTGGGAGTGGTCAGGATACCCATCCTCTTGGGTGATGTACTTCTTTATCAAGACTGAGTCCCCAGGCTGAAAAGGATGTACTGGCTCTCCTGGCATTGCTGGAAGTGCCTTTTGGCCAGTCTTTTGAACAGTCTGCTGAGTAACCTGAAGACCCTGCAAGTACTTAAGGAAGGAGTGGTTACATTTCCTTTATGATTTGATTTATGCATTTTACTTGTCCTGAAACTTTTGGGGCCTGTGGGCACAATGTAACTTCAAATTAGCTTCTAATTAATATTGGGTTCCTTTCTTACTAACTGAGACTTTGAATATAAATGCAGGCCTAACATTAGAATGGGCAAGTTAAATCTAGACAAAATTCTATATAGCAACTTCCTAATAACTGTCACTGTGGCCCTACTTTTAGAAGGAAAAGCTTTTATCTACCTTTTTTGTTTGTTTGTTTTTTTACAATTTCCTTACTTTGCTCAGTATTTATTTGGGTGTAAACTAAACATTCAGATATTATGCCTTCTGTAATAGATTCTAAGTCTGGATTTTCTAATTATTCCTTTCTTGTTGGCAAAATCTTTTTCTAATTGGTTCTGGATAAACCTTTGGTAATAAGGGTCCAAAAAACCCCACTGGTTTTCGGTATCTTTTCCTACTCATTTGAATTCCCATGTTCTGATTTTGAGGCAGATGGGAAAAATATAAAATAAACAACAAAATTAAAACAGCCAATGCTAACAGATACTTATAACAAGTGTCCTAATACAATAAAGTGACCAAAGCCCACTAGGTTATCAAACAAAGTCCTAACCAATATAACAGGATTCAAAATAAAATTTTTTCAGTCTTAAATGTCCTTAACATGTTGATGTAATTTCACTAAGTCCATGTTGACACCATCACTGTTTTATATTACTTGTAAATGTAACCCAATTCCCACTTCAGTCTGAAAACTGTCTCAATGAGTAGGAGTCACACATATTCATGAAAAGTCCACAAGGCACTGGAGTTGTGGTCACATTTTCACACTCTGCAGCTAGAGTCTAAGTCCTAATGACCACTGCTTTTAGCTGGTAATGATTCAGGTAGACTGGAAAAGCCCTCTGCAGCAGTATGGAGACAGAGCTTTCGTTTTCTTTAAACTGGAGAGGATGAACCCAGAGGGGCTTTCCCCTGAGGCTCTGCAACCATGGCATGGTGAAGAGAACCTTGGGATACACTATGCTGGTATGTCAGAGGTAGATTTATCTAAATCAGGAGCAGGTCCCAGCCTAAAATAGGCATGGAGCATTGAGACAAAAGGAATAAAGGAGCCACTATACATTAAACAAAGCAACAGAAAATAAGACTGTCAATACCCACAACAGAGATATAAATAAAACCTGAATATTAGGCAAGGTATAGTAAATGGTCCTCATGTTTACAAGAAATGAGATCAATTTTACTGCTACTTGGAAGAAATACCCTAGGCTCATTCACAGTGACATGAGATGGGGCCAACGGCCCTGGACACCTTTAGCCTTCAGTGGCAAGTACCAGCAGGCTGGGCAAGGTTAGGTCACAGGTGGCTGGAGCAGGGCTGGAAGAGACTGAACCCTCCCTTCAAGAAGCAAGGGGGCAGCTTACCTTCCAGTGTCCCTATTTCCCACAGCAAGGGCATGTCCCTTTGGGGGGCCAATAAGCCTGGCAGGCTTTAGCTTAATGACCTTTTTTTCATTCTTGAAGCAGGGCCCTTATGGAATCCTATAAAGCCCCTTTGGGGTGCTGGAGCCTTTAAGGGCGTATGCCAAGAGCTAGTATTTTTCTGATCTTTTTTGGGCTCTATTTGCCTTTTCTGTTTCTTTCTTGGTCATTATAGACCTTAAAAGCCATGCTCAGAAGATCTCGCTGAGGGGCTTGAGGGCCCTTTTCTGTCTATATAAACTTTTTCTGTATATCTGGAACTGACTGGAAAAGACAAAAACAGCGTTATTAGCTGGATCAAATAAAAGAGGGTAGAAGTTTGTAAGAGAAACAAGTTTGGTGTCTCCTTTAGGATTCCAGAGTCTCTCAACTGCTGAATAACTTAGTACATTAGCATTCAAAAGAAATATTTAACAATACTGTTTCAAATTGATAATAAACTAAACATAACATAAAAGACATTATTAACAATTATTACATATTTCCTAATATCTAAACCAAGATTTCAATATCACAGGGCTATAAAACAGCAAATAAAAAGGAGAATAAACAAAAGGACTTTGAAGTAATATATACATTCCTAAGATGGAAAATATTATTTACACAATAAGGGGTTTTTGGTACAAATTACCCAGCTGGCAAAAAGATACTAACCCTTTTTTGACCTACAGTAATTTATACTATTAAGTCAATATGAGGGTCAGGGTGCCCAAGGGGGAAGCAGAATCCAGGAACTGGGAGAGGAGCCTGCCACTTTTACCTTTTATTTTCTTTTCTTCTGTTTGTTCTGCATAATCCAATCCACTACCTGTAACTATGCCTTGCTTTGAGCAGCTAATTAAAATACAACTTTTACAAAATTACCTTCCCAATAGTGGGTTGCTTTAGCCTGCATGCGGCTTTTAATTTCCTCACAATTCCCTGAAAATTCTTTTACAGTTTTTACTTTTATGGC
Source organism: Saccopteryx leptura (assembly GCF_036850995.1). NCBI lineage: Eukaryota > Metazoa > Chordata > Mammalia > Chiroptera > Emballonuridae > Saccopteryx > Saccopteryx leptura. The sequence goes on from NC_089511.1 coordinate 81,932,718, forward strand.
TAATGCAGCAGGTCTCCCCCATGAACCCCACACCTTCATCTGGACAACAACTGTGCCATATGAAGGAACTGGGAGACTTGAAGGGACCCAACACCTGCCTTGGCCTTGCGGGAGAGAGTTGGAATCTTTCTGTAATTTTTACACCAGTGGAGGGTAACAAGCCACCGTTCCCAACCCATGGAGTGCCTATGCAAACCCCAACTCCTAGGGAGGGAAGAGGAGAGAGGCAATCGAAGGGCCTGTCTCTGATGATCCCATTCCCTATAATCTTGTTACTCATAATTCCATTACTCGTTCTGGAGTTGCAATTTATTTCAAGGAACTGATAACTAGCAATTTTCACACCCGTGGTTTGTTAAGTTCTAAATCCTTTTTCTTTTCTCTAAGATTTTTCTAAAGCAAAGTTCCAATTTTTAATACTATTTCTACACTGTATTTTCCAAAAGGGCAAAACCTTTTCTGGTCAGTAGGTGGATATCTGATTATTTGAAACTAGTTTCTATTTTATATTTCCTCTAGTCACCTCACCCTTACTCTAGCGCCCTTCCTCCCCAAGGCTGGAGAAACACTTCCCTTGGCTGCTTGTAATATGGGATATTTATTTTTCCAATGCCCTTCTTCCTTACAATTTGCACATTGATTCTTATTAGCAGAGTCCTATTTTTTTTTCAAATCTCTTTCTTCCCCTATTTTTATATTTTGCTCCTTGGGGGCCCCTTGCCCTTAAAAGGGTTCATTTCTTGAAGTGCTATTACTGTCACTTTAGTTATTCTTTTTCCTGTTTCAGACTCAAATATGGCCTAAGAAGATGTGGCACCCTCTCTGTATAAAGCAAACTTTTAGCCATTGTGGCAGATTCATTGTTAATTTTTGCCATTGATCAATGTATGGAAACTGATCAGGGTGGCCTGGATCCTCAGTTATGATGTTCCAAACTGCCCTTACTAGCCAGAGGTTAAAAGTTCTGGCCGATGGCCATCCAACCCCAAAGGGAGGCCATTCTGATTCACAGAGAGAGTGAAGCTTTTTCTTTTCTTTCTTTCTTTTTTTTTTTTTTTTTGTATTTTTCTGAAGTTGGAAATGGGGAGGGAGTCAGTCAGACTCCTGCATGTGCCTGACCGGGATCCACCCGGCATGCCCAGCCCACCAGGGGGCAATGCTCTGCCCATCTGGGGCATTGCTCTGTCGCAACCAGAGCCATTCTAGTGCCTGAGGCAGAGGCCATAGAGCCACCCTCAGCGCCCAGGCCAACTTTGCTCCAATGGAGCCTTGGCTGTGGGAGGGGAAGAGAGAGACAGAGAGAAAGGAGAGGGGAAGGGGTGGAGAAGCAGATGGGCGCTTCTCCTGTGTGCCCTGGCCAGGAATCAAACCCGGGACTCCTGCACGCCAGGCCGACGCTCTGCCACTGAGCCAACTGGCCAGGGCCGTGAATCCTTTTCTTGGATCATTTAATTCCATACCCATGGTTATCTTCATAAGCTTCTTGAAAGTGCTTTAAAAGACAACCTAATGGAATCCCCTGTGTACTGGACCCTCCTCCCATATTTAATAGCTAGGGCCACTGATTACAAAATTGAAACTGTTTCAGGAAAATCAGGATTTAGCACACTAAAAAAAGCAAGGAAGATAAGACAGACAATAACTAGCACCCAGAATAAAAGGGTGTTTGACTATAGAGGTATTAATTATTACACAGGATGAGGGGAAGGAGCCAACAGAAAAGAATAATTTCTTCAGGGGAGAAATCAGACAGAGTGCCCTGAAGCTAGAGGTCTTGGATCCAAGAACAAAGAGAATAAACAATTCACCATTTAAGATTGCCTTCTAGTTTTAAGCCAGAAACCTCTAATTTTTGACACAAAAACTCAAGCCAGGCCTTAAAAACAGACATATTTAAACATTAATCAAAGGCTTTACATACACAGATCACAAATCAAGAAATTTAAATGAGCACGCTTTACTTATTCTAATTTTTATGACAAAGACAAAGTTCAATAGACAAGGGTTGGGTTCCCCCCTGTGGAAAGTACCATACCCCAGATGCTAAAAAGTACCATACCTCACTTACGAGTGAAGGGCTCCCCCTCTGACCAGGTGGTGGCACAGTGGAAGGGCTCCCCCTCGTGGCCTCTCAGGTGCACTCAGGCCGTGGCAACAGAGATTCCTCTATCACACTAATAAACCAGGAGTTTCTAGATAGAAACAATAAAAACAAAGACTGAGATCTCGACAAACACAAAGGTGTCCTTGGAAGTCCTGAGACAGAACTGATCAGCTCAGTATCAACTCAATCCCTACTCAGGTCTCTTCCCGAGAACACCACCAAATGTGGCACCACCAAATGTCCCCACTCAGGTCTTTCTCTGAGAGCATAATTAGATGCCTTCGGAAGTTTGGGGTCTCAACTCAGTCCCCACTAATTGTCTTCCTAGAGCATGAACAAATATGCAAACAAATATAGACATCTCTGAAAGCCCAAGGCAGAACTGGTCAACTCAGTTCTCACTAATTGTCTTTCTAGAGTATGACTAACTGTGCAAACACAAATGGACACCTCTGGAAGCCCACTTTCCAGAGTACAACCAGATGTATCCCAGATAATCCTAAAGCAGGACCCAAAACTCTCCACTGATGTCTCAGTCTTTGGAGAGTCCACTGTAAGAGTTTGACTGCATCTGATCCTCTAGCAGCAAATCCAAACAGACTAGTTCCAAACAGCAAAGCAGAAGACTGGCCCTACCTACACACCTCCGGAGTTACAACTCAGTAAAGCAAAGGATTTGCTTTACCTACAAATTTTCAGAGTTACAACTCAGCAAAGCCACAGATCTACCCTACCTACATCCTAGTCCCAAACAAATTCAGTAAAGCAAGAATTCAGAAGAAAGCTAGAATTCAGTAAAGCAAAAGAGCTGCTTTACCTACCTCCTTGATTTCTCTGCCAAATTGTCCAAATTGTAGAATTTGGGAACCAGGAGGCAACTGCTGAAGAACTGTCCGGACCCACAGGAAAACTGGGAGCCCTGGAACATCTCAGGTGGTGCCTCTCCTCAAGACTCAAGCGGGGCCGGACAGCTCCCCAGAGATACCAGCCGATTTGGGGTGTCTCTACCCAGTGACACAACACAATGGGGCCCCATGTTGGGCACCAAATGTAAAGTACCATACCCCAGATGCTAAAAAGTACTGTACCTCACTTCTGCAGGTTTACATAGAGACACCAAGTCCAGATGAGTTTTGAAGGGTTTCATTAAAGGAGAAGATTTATTAAATATGCCGGCCACATATGGCTGACATGGGGCATTTGCAGAACCAAATCGTGTGCACCAAATACATCTCAGGGGTTGGTTATATACCCTTGATCACACACAGGCTGGGGAGAGCATGACATCATGGCACAAGCTTACAACATTTGTTTAGGGGATATGCAAAAACATTAAGACTTTCAAGGTAACACAATCAAAGACATTTACAATCTTTCAGAGTTCATCTTCCCTCCTTTGCCTAGAGGTATGTTACTCTCAAGATTTCAGGAAGGGGGTGGAACTTCAATCAATGTAGGGTGGTATATAAATTCTGTCTTCCATTGAAAGAGAAGAAGTTTCTCAGTTAATCTTTAACTAAATAACCCATTGTCCTTGCAAGCCAGAAACTTCTACATTCTTCTCCCTCCCCTCCCCAAAGGAAAGATGGAACAGGAAAGCCTGGCCTTTCCTCCTAGAATATCAATATTAATTTTGCAGCTTTTTGGTACCTTACTTCACTTGAAGGGGTTATATTGCAAATAAAACAATTATTTCATTTCACAAAACAGCCTGGACACGTTTTCAGTTATCCACTGCAGCTATTGTCTATGCTACAATGCCACTTGATTCAGCACACTTGACCACAAATATAACGAATTGTTTGACCTTGGGTGCACACCAGCAAACTCCACCTAAAAGAATGTGGGTTTCACATCACCGCTAAATGTCAAATAGTTCATATTGAGTACAGATGAGTACGAAAGTTGTAAATCTTTATAATGGAATTTTTTTTTAAATAAAGAAGTATTGTGTAAAGCCAGTAGGCAAGGCTGCCACTATCACAGCCGCCCGGCTCATGCAGGTTCGCATTGGATTCGGACAGTTGGTAAAGAAACAACGGAGCCACAAACTGGTGGGCCATAGTCTTTAATTCTAGCTTGCACCCGGTGGGCAAGTAAAAACACACACTGGGCTCCAAAACCCACTCACATTCAGTGCTCACAAAGCCACTGACTTATCCGAGTTTCCTAGAATCAAAGGTTTCTAGCTCACCAGCCTTATTCTCCTCAGTTCCCCATCTCCTTCCTTATCCCAGATACAAACTCTACACAAACTGGCATCTCACTCAGCACTCCGCCATATTGGCTGCTTCTCCTGGCCACATGGCCTCTTTCTGCTCTCTGCTCTGCTCCCTCGTCTCTCATGCTAATCATCCCAGGAACCAAGAGCGCAAACTCCCGTTCTGCCCCTATTTTATAGTGTAGCTTCACAACCTTTAATCCAATATACAAAATAGGGAAGTCTCTAATACAAAGTCACTTCTCTGAGGCATGATTGGATTGTACCACCCCACATCAAAAAGGGTGGGAAAGGCTTAATCCCAAAACCAAGCCCCAGGCTACAATGATCCTGCCTTCCCCCCAACACACATTAATATCACCTGGGCAACGGCCTCACGTGGGCAGCGCCATTTTTAACAAAGTGAGCATAATACATTTTATCTGCCCAACATATTGCAAATCCATTCGACCAATTATTGGAAGTTAACCCTAGTTTAGTCACACATGGAATTCTTTTTCATGTATTACTATCTTCTTAAATATCTCGATTTCCAATAATCAAAAGATGCTTCTGCTTCTGAGTAGCTGAGATTTTAAAGTAGTGGAGAATATTAAAAATTTAATCGTGGGCCGCATAAACTCATTACACAAACCGGATCTGGCCTGTGGGCCGTATGTTGGCCATGCCTGGCTTAGGGGTTTAGGAGCTCTGAGATTTCAGCCCGCTGTTTGGTTGGGGAGTGCTGAGGCTGCTGGGGGCCTATGAGTCTGAGAGAATCTGTAGGGAGAAAAGGAAGCAATCTTCCCTGCCTGTTTGCTCATCTGCCATTAAGAGACTTGAATAAACAGAATGGCCCACCATTTTCCGACTCCACAGTTCCATTACCATTGGCCTGAATCCAATGAGAACCTGCATGGCCACGGCAGCAGCCAATGGCCTTACAGATAGCCAGGGCAAAATGTCTTAGGGATCAGGGGGAGTCTGAAGTTAGACCTGGGTGCAAATCCAAGACCTGGCACTTACTAGCTGTGTGGCCATGAGCAAGTTCTCTAACCTCTCTGTGCCCCAGATGCCTGCCTCCTCTAAAATTAGGACACTGTTGGGCAGATAAAATGTATTATGCTCACTTTGTTAAAGAGGCCGTTGCTCAGGTAATATTAATGTGTGTTGAGAATCCTTGTAGCCTGGGGCTTGGTTTTGGGATTAAGCCTTTCCCACCCTTTTTGATGTGGGGTGGTACAATCCAATCATGCCTCAGAGGGTGACTTTGTATTAGAGACTTCCCTATTTTGTATATTGGATTAAAGGTTTGGATTTCTACACTATAAAATAGGGGCAGAACAGGGGCTTGCCCTCTCTTTTGGTTCCTGGGATGATTAGAGGAGAGAGCAGAGCAGAGAGCAGAAGGAGGCCACGTGGAGTAGGCCAGGAGAAGCAGCCAAGATGGCGGAGTACTGAGTGAGATGCCAGTTTGTGTAGAGTTTGTATCTGGGATAAGGAAGGAGATGGGGAACTGAGAAGAATAAGGCTGGTGAGCTAGAAACCTTTGATTCTAGGAAACTCGGATAAGTCAGTGGCTTTGTGAGCACTGAATGTGAGTGGGTTTTGGAGCCCAGTGTGTGTTTTTACTTGCCCACCGGGTGCAAGCTAGAATTAAAGACTATGGCCCACCAGTTTGTGGCTCCGTTGTTTCTTTACCAACTGTCCGAATCCAATGCGAACCTGCATGGGCTGGGCTGCTCTGATGGTGGCCCTGGCCGTGGCTTCTGGCTTTACAGACACTAATAAGCTTTACCACGTAAAATTGTTTGGGAGTTTCCATGAGGCAATATATGTAAGTGCTCAGTGAACAATAGCTACTTGCCCTGTTTCCTCGGCTCAACCCTGGCCTATGAAAACCACACAGTGAGGATGATTATCCTTGTTTTGGTAGTCTCATTCTACCTATTAGTGAAAATTCTTCCTTAGATTATTTTTGTCATCCGTAGTAGATATGTCATTTGAGCTCACAGAGGATGCCATTGCTATGCATCGTCTCCTGCTCAGTGAACTTGCTCCCAGGCTTTGCTGTCTGAGGAGTGGTTTGATGGTGCCTGCCACCGAGTAGTCACTGCTCCCTCCACTGTTGTAAAGTACCTGTACCTCAATTCCATGGTTTCTCGTAGAGACACAAAGTCCAGATGAATTTCGAAGGGTTTTATTAAAGGAGATTTATTTAATATGCCAGCCACATATGGCTGATATGGGGCATTTGCAGACTCAAATCGTGTGTGCCAAATACATCTCAGAGGTTGCTTATATACCCTTGATCACACACAGGCTGGGGAGAGCATGACATCATGACACAAGCTTATAACATTTGTTTAGGGAATAGGGAATCCATAGAGACATTAAAACGTTCAAGGTAATACAATAAAAAATATTTACAAATCTTTTAGTATTTATCTGCCCTCCTTTGCCTAGAGGTATGTTACTTTCAGGATTCCAGGAAGGGAAGAGGAACCACTATCAATGTAAAGTGGTATGTAAATTCTGTCTCTTATTGAAAGAGAAGAAGTTTCTCAGTTAACCTTTATTTTAGATTTAAAACTAAATGACCCATTGTCCTTGCAAGCCAGAAACTCCTACATTCTTCTCCCTCCCCTCCCCAAAGGAAGGATGGGACAGGAAAGCCTGACCTTTCCTCCTAGAATATCAATATTAATTTTGCAGCTTCTTGGTACCTTACTACACCACCTCCAAGGCTACTGCTGCTACAGCTTCCCTGCTCATCCTGCAAGAGCTAGAGTGGCACTGCGAGCTCCAGAGACAGAGCTCTGAGCTATGGAGCATTTGGTAGAAGTAGGGAAAAGAATCTCTTGCCACATTGTGCCACCTGTTTTCACTGGTTTTGAAAGCTGGTCACTGTTGCCCCCAGTCTTGGAGAATTCTCGTGAAAGATTTGAAAGCACTCCTCCAGCTTTTATGTGAAGCCCCTCTGCTCCCACAAAGAAATTAAGGCATAGAGGAAGCATTTCATCAGGATGTATAAAGCCTGACCAGGTGGTAGTGCAGTGAATAGAGCATTGGACTGGAACACGGAGGACCCAGGTTCGAAACCCAAGGTTGCCAGCTTGAGCACAGGCTCATCTGGCTTGAGCGGGGGCTCACCAGCTTGAGCACAGGGTCTGTGGCTTGAGCCTGGGATCATAGACATGACCCCATTGTCACTGGCTTGAGCCCAAAGGTTGCTGGCTTGAGCAAGGGGTAACTGGCTCTGCTGTAGCCCCCTCCCCAGTCAAGGCACATATGAGAAAGCAATCAATGAACAGCTAAGGAGCCATAACAAAGAATTGATGCTTCTCATTTCTCTCCCTTCCTGTCTGTCTGTCTCTATCTGTTACTTTCTCTGACTCTCTGTCTCTGTCAAAAAAAAAAAAAAAGATGTCTGCACAAAGTTGTTTATCAAAATATATTTACAATAGTGAAAACCCCAAGGCAACCATAAAGTCCACCAATAGAGGGAGTGTTGTGGTAAGGTGACAGAGAACTGTAAAACTTAGTATTGGCAACGCCATTTTTTTGAGGGGGGGGTGTCGCTCTGTTGCAACCAGAGCCATTCTAGCACCTGAGGTAGAGGCCACAGAGCCATCCTCAGCACCCAGGCCAACTTTGCTCCAATGGAACCTTGGCTGTGGGAGGGGAAGAGAGAGACAGAGAGGAAGGAGAGGGGGAGGGGTGGAGAAGCAGATGGGCGCTTCTCCTGTGTGCCCTGGCCGGGAATTGAACCTGGGACTCCTGCATGCCAGGCCGACACTCTACCACCGAACCAACTGGCCAGGGGCAACGCCATTTTAAAGAAGAAAAGTCAGGCTTTCTGTCCCATCCTTTCTTTGGAAGATGGAGGGAAAAGGATAAAGAAATCTCCTGACTTAACAAAGATAACTGGATCATTTAGTTCTCTGAAAGGATTAAGGTTATCTGAAGAACTTCCTTTCCCTTTCAATAAGAGACAGAATTTACATACCACCCTACACTGATTTTGGCTCTCCCTCCCTTCCTGGAGTACTGAGATTAACGTGTACCTCTAGAGGCAAAGGAGGAGAGGTAGACACTAAAAGATTTGTGAATGTCTTTGATTGTATTACCTTAAAAGTTTTAAACATTTTTCAAATCCCCTAGACAAATCTTATAATCTTGTTAATGATTGTGTCGTGCTGTCATGCTCCCCCAACCTGTATGTGGTCAAAGGGTATATAACCAGCTGTATTTGGCAGGCACGATTTGGGTCTGCAAATGCCCCGTGTTAGCCATATGTGGCTGGCATATTTAATAAATCTCCTCCTTTTAATAAAACCCTTCAAAATCCATCTGGACTTGGTGTCTTTACATAAACCCGCGGAAGTGAGGTACGGTACTTCACAACATTTGGGGATACGGTACTTTACAACAGTGTGGTATGGCTAAACAATTGTATGATTTTGGTATGTTTATGTGAATGAGTGAATGCATTTTGTAAGGTATTTTCCCTGCTGAGGAAGAAAAAAGGGCATAGCCACCAAGTGTGGAACAGCAAAAGATTTATTTAGTAGAGCATATCCTGGACGAGATTCTCTGGTCCGCAAAACAAGCCAGAGAAGTCACGTGGATTCTTTCGCTGGGGGGTAATTTATAGGATCAGTAGAGTGATGGTGAGTTGATATTACGTGGAGAAATTCATTGGCTGACAGATGGTCATTCTTTTTCAAAGGGCTCCAGGCTGTTTCTTTTTGGTGGGCATGGGTGTGGGTAGTTCCAGCCAAAGTTCCAGGGCCTGGTCTCATGTGACCTTCCCCCATTGCCAACTGACTTCACACATGTGTGTGTGTGTGTGTGTGTGTGTGTGAGAGAGAGAGAGAGAGAGAGAGAGAGAGAGAGAGAGAGAGATGTAGAGAGAAAGAGAGATAAGAAAAGAAGAGGTGGGCCCTGGCCGGTTGGCTCAGCGGTAGAGCATCGGCCTGGCGTGCGGGGGACCTGGGTTCAATTCCCGGCCAGGGCACATACGAGAAGCGCCCATTTGCTTCTCCACCCCCCCCCCCTTCCTCTCTGTCTCTCTCTTCCCCTCCCACAGCCAAGGCTCCATTGGAACAAAGATGGCCCGGGCACTGGGGATGGCTCCTTGGCCTCTGCCCCAGGTGCTAGAGTGGCTCTGGTTGCGGCAGAGCGACGCCCCGGAGGGGCAGAGCATCGCCCCCTGGTGGGCAGAGCGTCGCCCCTGGTGGGCGTGCCGGGTGAATCCTGGTCGGGCGCATGCGGGAGTCTGTCTGACTGTCTCTCCCCGTTTCCTGCTTCAGAAACATACAAAAAAAAAAAAAAGAAAAGAAAAGAAGAGGTGTTTGAAAGGTTGTGAGAAAAAGGGTTTGGTTCTTTTACCTTATTCCAAAACTTTAAATTCCAAAATTTTATTAGACTCAGAATCTACGTGACTAAAAAGAAACCTTTTCTCCCTATTAGTATTTCTTCCTTCTACTTACGTAGTCCCCTTCCAGTAACCAAGGGAGAAGAAAAAGGAAAATACAGACAGGACTGGAGGTTGCAGGACCCAACCTGGACTTCCCACTACCACCACCACCAGGGGCCAGTATCAGAAAAACAAGGGTGAATGTACAGGGGAGGAGCTCCCGGTTAGTGACCTTGCCGAGCCCAGCCTGCTCACCCTCCCCTCTAAGGGTTCTGTTTTACACAGCTGGTGGACTGCACTCCACAAACTTTTGCTATTCCATTCCAGGTCCCAATCTGCTTAGCATCTAACCTCTTCTTACAACAAAGATACGATCATTTCCTATGAAAACCGTCACAAGTACCAAAACAAAAACATAGACTGACAATTTTGAGAACTGATTGCAAAAGAGTACTTTGATTTGGTATTTAATGTCTTGCATTTTTCAGATAGATAGGTAGATAGGACAAAAGGCACTACTGGAATTCATCATGGGAATATTCCACTATGCAGCCATTAAAAACAATAATGTAGAAAGATACATGATGACACAGCAAATATATTATCTCAGGGTGTGTTTTATATACTTCTTTATGCCATAAAAAGATGGTCATCTGAATGATAGGATTACTGCTGAATATTTATTTCGTTGTATGTTTCTATATCACTTAAATATGTTTGTAATGATCATGAATGCTTTGCAAAATTTTTAAAAATAGTTATTTTAACCACTGGGAAAATAACATTTTTTTAAATAAAATGTATCCCTATAAGTCTGAGCAGCTCAATTTCTTTACTTTAAAAAGTATGAAATGTACATTTGTAACTTTAGCTTTCACTGGAACTGTTAGGATGCTTAATTCCCAGTCATGGATTTCCAGCAGGATTCTTTTACACTAGCCCCTAAAATGGGACAATGATTTTTACAGTTACTCTCCTCAATGACCCTTACTCTTCTAGGAAAACTGACCTATCTGGTTCAGATTTTTAGTAGCAGCTAGTCTCAGGGTCACATTTCTTTGCTGGGCAGATTAAACATATCAACATCATGCTGTTTGGTTTTTATTGCCCCTCACTGTTCTTTTGAACCTGTTTGTACCTGTCAGAGTTCAGTGGGTCTTCATGATCTAGTTTCAGCTTCTCCACCTGCAATTTGGTGGGAAAGCCAGGCTTGTGGTGGGAGATGGGAGACACTACCATGTCTTCAGTTTAGCTGATTACCTGTCTCTCTGCACATAATTCTAAATCAACAATCACTCCACCCAAACACAAGAAGAACTCGCTGAAACTGCTCTCTTGTCATAAAATTGCCCTTCAGATATAAGTACTATAAAGATCTTGACAATTTCTATTATTCATTGCTCTTGACTAGTCTTATGATCACTAATATAACCATCATTAGCTAAATACTTCTAACTCCTTCCTACCAGGCATAGTCCTTCAAGTACCTCATACTCAAGAAGTTAGTCTCTGGTTATTCTACCCATGAATATCCACCTTCACCTTCCATTACCCCCGTGACATTTAAATGGGTTAATTCACATAAAGCACATACAGTTGTGCAGCTGGGGCATAGGAATCCTCAAAACATCACCAGCTACTGCTATTAATATTATTGCTGTTGTTGTCATTGTTGTTGAAACCCACATAATTTAAAACCCGTATTTGTGTTACTGCTGTGGTTTCCCCCAGCTCTCCACTCCCTCCACCCTTCTCTGCATGACAAAGCCCCAGACTGTGTTTCATTTCACAGCCACCGGATGGCACCAGCACTTTGTAAATGCTCATCTGAAACCGCGGGTTGTTAATAGCACTGGGGAGCAAATTTTTGTTGCATCCACAAAAACACTTGTTCTTACCTAATTTGAGTGTGCTGATCTCAAATCTGACATTAGTTTTTCTCTGTAAGCTACAGTTTTTTGCAATTCAAGATTTTAGGATTCCATCTTATTGTAAAATATTCAACATTTAGTTTAACATAATGTCTTCTTGGGCATCATCTTTGTGAAAATACAGTAATTTATATAACACTGGGGAACAAATTCTTTTTTTATTTTCTGTTGCATGAGGTTTTAGAACTGTTTCTATATTTCTGCATCACTGATTCTAAATCTGAAATCCGTTTTTTGGTTCATGCTCTAGTTTTTATGCAATTTTAATTTCTTTTTGTTACAGTTAATGGCATGCATTGGTTTTTAAATTAGAGTTAAAGGGCAACAACATCTCTTGGATTGAACATAACCACAAGGCAATTAATGTTTTACAATAATCACTTTTACATAATAGTAGTTGTTTTTAAATGTAAAAAATTATTATCTGATAAAAACACCCCCTTATTTTGTTTTAAGATTGAATCATGGCTTCTCTGAGTAGGCATAAATGTAAGAATAGTCCTGACACCTTCTGTTATATATGTGGCTGTTACATACTCCAACATCAAAGGTGTAATATTTCATCATTTGTGACACGTGTATATATTGCCTATTTTCAAGTTCCCCTTGGTGATCAAGACAAGAATTGGGCTCCTCGTATTGTGTGTCATAATTGTGAGGAAATGCTTCATGACTGGACAAAAGGAAAATGCAAAGGAATGTCTTTTGTTATTCCCATGGTTTGGTGTGAACCTAAGGACCACAGCAGTGACTGTTATTTCTGTCTGATCCATTCAAAGGGCATCGGCAAGAAAAAACGGCATATGATCGCATATCCTAATATTCCTTCAGCAATACGACCTAGCCCACACTCTGAGACACTCCCAGTTCCAGTTTTCAATGGTTTTATTTCTTCTAAGGATGAAGAAAGTGAACATGATGATCAAGTGTATTTTGATAAGATGTATGAAAAAATGGTTGTAGAATCTGAAGGGTCTTCTTCTGATGCCAAGCAGTCATTAACCCCTCAGCAGTTTAGCCAACCCGAATTGAATGAGTTAGTAAGAGATGTGGGCCTATCAAAGAAAGCAGCTGAGTTATTAGCCTCCAGGCTTCAAGAAAAGAATGTACTTCACCAGGCAGCTAAAGTATCTTATTTCAGGAAGCATGAACAAATTTTTGTGGACTTTTTTCCGAAGACAAACACTTTATTTACTGTCATGATATCAGCAGTCTTCTCAGCCAGCTAGGTGTTACCACTTACAGTCCAATAGAATGGCAGCTATTTCTTGACAGCTCTAAACGGAGTCTGAAATGTGTTCTCCTACACAACGGTAATGTTTATGCAGCAGTTCCAATTGGTTATTCAACTCATCTGCGAGAAGATTATAATGACATAAAAATTGTCCTCGACTTTCTGAAGTATGAGGAGCATAACTGGATCATCTGCGTGGATTTTAAAATAGTAAATTTCCTGCTAGGACAACAGAGAAGTTTCACAAAGTATCCTTGCTTTCTGTGTTTGTGAAACAGCCAAGCTCGGGAGAAACACTGGGCACAGAAGGAGTCGCCAAAACGTGAAGCCCTGGAAGTAGAGCTGCAGAATATTGTGAATGAACCTGTAGTTAATCAAGACAGGATCATTTTCCCCCCCACTTCACATCAAACTTGGCTTAATGAAGCAGTTTGTTCAGGCTTAGAATAGAGAAAGTGAATGCTTTCAACCTATTATTTCTGCTTTCCCTGCCTTGTTTTTTGAGAAAATCAAAGCAGGTGTATTCGATGGACCTCAAATTCGAACCCTCATACGTGACGAAGAATTTGCCAGGATGATGAATAAGGAGGAGAAAGCAGCATGGCAGTCTTTTGTGGCAGTTACAAAGAACTTCCTTGGCAACAAGAAAGCAGAAAACTATGAACTTCTGGTTCAAAGGATGCTGTTGGCTTTGCGCGACATTGGATGTAACATGAGCATTAAGATTCACTTCCTGAACAGTCACCTTCATAAGTTTCCCGAAAATCTTGGAGCTGTTAGTGATGAGCAGGCTACTGTTGGAGCATCAAACAAGATTGTCTTCAACAAGTACACAAACGCAAGAGCTATAAATGCAGATTTTTTTTTTTTTTTGTATTTTTTTCTGAAGCTGGAAATGGGGAGAGACAGTCAGACAGACTCCCGCATGCGCCTGACCCGGATCCACCCGGCACGCCCACCAGGGGGCGATGCTCTGCCCCTCCGGAGCGTCGCTCTGTTGCGACCAGAGCCACTCTAGCGCCTGGGGCAGAGGCCAAGGAGCCATCCCCAGTGCCTGGGCCATCTTTGCTCCAATGGAGCCTCGGCTGCAGGAGGGGAAGAGAGAGACAGAGAGGAAGGAGGGGAGGTGGAGAAGCAGATGGGCGCCTCTCCTGTGTGCCCTGGCCGGGAATCGAACCCGGGACCTCTACATGCCAGGCCGACGCTCTACCACTGAGCCAACCGGCCAGGGCTAAACACAAATTTTTGCCTGAATAGAATTTAAATAAGTTTTGTGCAAATTTTATGATTAAAATAAGTGTTTTAATATGTTCTATTTAGAAATTGTAGACAAATTCTGATGCAATCATATCTTTTAGCGTATTAGTATATTTACTGCATTATATAAATTATTATATTTTCACAAAGATGATGCCCAAGAAGACATTCTACTTCATTATGTTAAACTAAATGTTGAAAATTTTACAATAAGATGAAATCCTGAAATCTTGAATTGCAAAAAACTGTAGCTTACAGAGAAAAACTAATGTCAGATTGGAGATCAGCACACTCGAATTAGGTAAGAACAAGTGTTTTTTGTGGATGCAACAAAGATTTTGTTCCCCAGTGTTACTGATTTATAAAACCAAGGAGAATAATGTTAGGAGAGAACCTCAAAAATCCTAGGACAATCTCAGGTGACCACGTAATTATTGTTCTCTTCCTCAGAAAAGAAAAGGAAGTTAATAGACTGTAACCATTGTTTGTATGCAAGTTACATTTTCAGAAGATAAATACATTGAAAGAAGAGAAAATGTAATACCTGCCAAATACCCTGCTCAAAGCTGTTAGATAGTGCGGACTTGCTCTCCATAGTTCTTATAGAGAAAAAGAACCTCATATCTCATTGTCCTGAATGAGTGAAAAGAATTATTATTGACAGGCACAATGGACCCAAAATTTCTGCCCTAATGAAGATTTACCTCCCATTAGTACTACTCCCTACTGGAACTGCTATGCATTCCTACCAAGGACTTGAGAAATGTGAGCAAAACCTTTCTACTATATCCCATTGCCAAACAAGCTTTAGTATGGATTCCAGACTATGCAGGTCTTTAAATATCACATTTGCCAGAAAGCTGGAAAAAAGACAATGTACAAATATTTCTTAGCATTCTGTGAGTGTCAAGGAAGGAACAACAAAACCCTTTCACTTTGAATCCTAAAATATCCATTTCATTTCAAAGAAAAAAACAACTTTTAACCCTGGCTTTAGAGGCATCCTCTAATTTTGGGAAAGACCCATAACACTCTATCCAGTGGTCAGGAAGAGTAATAACTACTGAGTATGTTTGCAACTCCAGAGCATTACACACATGCTTACGTGATTAGCTTTATATATAGCAAGTGAGATAACATTTCATGAAATGTTCCAACAATAGTAAAAGAAATGCAGTGAGAACAGCTTTAGCATTTTTACAAAGGGGAAGTCATGAGGATGTAAAGTACAGCATAGGAAATATAATCAGTAATATTATAATAACTATGTATGCTGCCAGGTGGGGACTAGACCTATGGGGGAGTGACTTTATAAGTTATATAAATTTCTAACTACTATGCTGTACACCTGCCTTGAAACTAATAATATTAAATGTCAATTGTAACTGAAAAAGAATTTTTTAACTATAAAAAAATACCCTATTATTATTTATCTGGAAAAAAAAAATCCTAACTTGATGTTTAAGGGCTGCCACTGTTATTGGTTTTAATCCCCCTTTTAAAATATGTATAGAACTTTGTTGGGTAATTCATACCTGAAAACAGTTTGGAAATACTTCAATTGTTTGTATGCTATGAGGTATTAAGCATTTTATTTTATTTTTATTTATTTTATTATTTTTTATTGAGTGAAAGGCAGGGTGGGAGAGACAAACTCCCGTGTGTGCCTCGACCAGGATCCACCAGGCAAGCCTGCTCAGCCAGCTGTTTGAGCACCTGAGGTGAGGCCACAAAGCCATCCTCAGCCCCCTGGCCAACTTGCTCAGACTGAGCCATGCTGCAGGAGGGAGGGATGGGGGGAGAGAGAGGGAGAAGGGGGAGGGGTGGAGAAGCAGATGATCGCTTCTGTGTGCCCTGACCGGGAATCAAACCCAGGATTTCACACACTGGACCCACACTCTACCATGGCACCAACTGGACAGGGCCTTAAGCATTTTAAATAAAGCAAATAAGAGGAAATGTGCCTAGCTCATTAGCTTTATTCCTTCATTCTCTTCATGACCAAAAATTCTTTAGGAAAATAATATAATGCAAAAAGCAAAATTGAAACTAATGTTGCAGGAGGAAATGGTCCTAAACTCTAAATAAGTTGAGTTGTAAAAAAGAAAATAATAAAACCACTAACTCAAAAGCAAAACAAATTTTAAAAGATAAAAATACAGTGAGGCTTGACTAGGCAGTGGTGCAATGGATAGAGCATCGGACTGGGACACAGAGGACCCAGGTTCGAAACCCTGAGGTCACAAGCTTGAGCACAGGATCACTGGCTTAAGCGCGGGGTCACTGGCTTGTGTGTGAAATCATAGACATGACCCCCCATGGTCACTGGCTTGAGCCCAAAGGTTGCTGGCTTGAAGCCCAAGATTGCTGGCTTTAGCAAGGGGTCACTTGGTCTGCTGTAGCCCCCCTGGTTAAGGCACATTTGAGAAAGCAATCAATGAACAACTAAGGTGCTGCAATGAAGAATTGATGCTTCTCATCTCTCTCACTTCCTGTCTATCTGTCCCTCTCTCTGTCTCTGTCTCTCTCTGTCTCTGTCACACACAAAAAAAAGGACAATAAGAAAATTTGTGTTGTTTTGGAATGTAACGCCCAGCTAAGACAACCAAACAAGATGATTGCATCAAATGGAACATAAATGTTGTCTATCACAAAGCCAGTCTAGGAAGAGTTCAGAGTTTATGACTTTCTATCGTTCAGCCATATGGAGTTGCCTTGGTGACTTTCTCTCTCATACTGGTGTGCTCTCCAAAACTACAAGCCAGATGCCTGTGGGTTAGGGTATGTCTAATTGAGCTACACCAAGCACCAAATGACCTAGAAATGTTTAATCCAGCTTTTGTCAGAACAAATTACTGGGATGCTCTCATACCTCCTCAGGGACTAATTTATGATTGGATACCAAGTCTGGTGCAAAGCTGTGGGCCAAGGTTGATGCCCACTTCACCCCTGCACGCAATCTCTAGGTATGCTGCTCTGTTCTGGAGAGAAACCACTCTAAAACCGAGGAACTACTAAAAGCACAGACAAACCTTGCAAAGTCCTAGTGAGAGGCATGCATTTGGGGCCTTTTGCGCCTCAAGGAGTTCTTTTTTTTTGGAAAGAGAAGCTTAGTATGTTCTCTACAAATTGTCTTGTGCTATGTTGCCACTGAGTCTATATGCCATGTGCTATGGACCCCCAAATTTCGTATGTTGAAACTCTACCCCACAATGAAATGGTATTAGGAGATGAGCCTTTAGGAGGTAATTCGAATTAGATGAGGTCATGAAGGTAGAGCACTTATGAATGGGATTAGTGCCCTTACAAGAGTCACAAGAGATATCACCTGAGGGCAAACAGGAATTCTTGCTCCCTCTCTCTGTTCTCTGACCTGTGAGGATACAGGAGAAGTCAGTGCTCTGTAGCCCTAAGAGGGCTCTCACCAGAACCAGACTATGCTGGAACACAGATCTTGGACTTGCAGCCTCCAGAACTGTGAGAAATAGGTTTCTGTTGTTTATAAGATAGCCAGTCTGTGGTACTTTGTTAAAGCACCCTGAACTAAGGACACCATACCATGGTAGTGAGCCTACCATGGAATTCCAATATTTTTACTATCAAATTATTCCCGTTTAATATGCATATCACTAGGGTACAGGGGTCACAGAGAGAAACTGGCAAATCAGGTTTGAGCATGGTATATATTGATGTCCAGTGGAATAGGCTCTGCCTCTCTGAGCACTCTATCCACTCACCTCCCTGCACAGGACCCTAACAGCGCCCAGGACTCCACCTCCAAGGGCTCCAGGGACTCTCTCTAGATGGTACCTTCTACAATACTTCACTCAACTCTTCACTCGGCCTCAAGCACTAGTGTTGCATACGTCTTACTGTGCTTTGTTGCTGCTCTCCTTTTAGACTTTGGAAGGAGAGTGTTGAGTACAATATTCTTCTGTTTCTGGCTATCATCATCAATCCATGCAAAGCTCTCTTGTTTTATTTTGGTATGTTCTTCATCACAGCCCAACCACACACTCACTCCCCTTTCCTCTGCCACTGGCATTCACTCTGTTTACTGTCTATCCTTGGGTCTAGATGTGTCTCGAAAAGATATGTGAATGTGATCTCAATTCATATAAACAGTATTAAGTTATATATGTCATTTAATTTCCAGAAGGAAACTACACCTTCACAGAGATAACATTGTTACCTGTAACTGCTCTGTGGTATTCCATTATTTGCACTCACTATTTACCAACAAGCATGTCCATATCGTTCCTCAGGGATGGCTCCTTTACATTCTCCATAAGAATACATGACGACTTGTTTGTCCACACTTGATATTACCCAGCTTTCTAACCTTTGTCTATATGATGGTTGTCAAGTGGGTCTTTTTATTGTTTTTATTTGTACTTCTCTGATTTCTACTGAAATTGGACATCTCTTTACATACTTATTACCCACTAAGATTTTTCCTTCTGTAGCTTGCTTATTCATTTCTTTTTACCATGTTCTTTTGTATATTTATTTTTCATTGTATATATTAGATATTAATCTCTTGTTAAGGTTTAGTATATAGCTTTCTCAAATTATTCCTCATTCTGTTAAATTTGCCTATGGTGTTCTTTATTAATAAACATCTTTAATATAGACATATTTATTTATTTGTTTGTTTGTTTGTTTGAGACAGAGAGGGAGAAAGAAAGAAACATAGATTTATTGTTTTACTTATTTATGCATTCATTGGTTGATTCTTATATATACCCTGACTGGGGATTGAACCCTCAACCTTGAGATATTGGGACAATGCTCTAAGCAACTGAGCTATTGGGCTAGGGCTAATGTAAACATAATTAAATCTACCCTTTTTTCATCTTATTTTTGCAATTCTAGCACCATGTTTAAAAAAATCTTCACCGTAATGTCACAAGAACTTTTTTTTAAAATTGTGTTAAATTTATGGATTAACTTGAAGACAATGTGTATCTTTACAACACTGTCATCCTGTCATGAACATGTTATAGCTCTCTGATTCTTCAGGTCTTATTTAATGTCTTTTATAAGGTTTTTAATTTTTTTCATAACAACTTTCTGCATCCCTTGTAGGTTAATTCTAACTACTTTATAATTTTGGTTGTTATAAATAGTGTCTTTTTCTATATCACTTTCTAGTAAATTATTGCTGCGGTAGATTCTTCTAAGTTTAAGTAGCAAACTTCTGAACACTTATCAAACTAAGAGCTGGTCTGTTTATTATGCTGTTTTCTGTGTAGATTATTATTTTAGGAGGCTTTGGGCAGGGATTCTGATCGGCCCCCATGTCTAGGAGCTATGCCTAGACAGAGGTTCTTTTCATAGGTTGCTGACAGGTTTCCTTATTGTGTTTGTTCACATGGAGGTTTACTGGCATTGAATTTTGTGTAAAATACCCCTGCTTTAGCCTCTGAATTTCTCATTAATTATGTTAAGGAGATATAACAAGACCAAGGGACAACTTGAAAATAATAATGGTTATTTATTGAGCACCTACAAGGTGCAGGCATGTTCTAGGTGCGACAGCATCCCTGTCCTCCTGGAGCTTACAGCAGGCTGAGGTCAACTCTGAAGATGAAGTGAGAGAAGGGGCAGAAGCCTGTGAAGATCTCCCTGTAGAGTCTAGGAGTTGGGTCAGGTCTGATGGCAGCCCCCACACAGACAGCCAACGCCATGAGGCTGGGCCAGGTCATCTGAAGGAAGCCAGCTCTCCTCAGGCTTGATTTCAGGTTGAGGTAGACATTCTGCAAATGCTAAGCTGTGTCAATGCATGTGTGTTTCACTTGGCCATCCAGGCATCTACCATTTATGTGGAAATGGATTAAAACCCTGGCTGTAACTTTTCCTTGGTTATGTCATTATCCTCCTCTTAAAGAGGAGGATAGTAAGTAATGCTTTCTTCCCAGAACTGATGGGGGATTACCTGAGGTAAAGGCCTTGCACTGGGCCAGGCACATGGTAGTTGGTAATTATCTTCACTACTGTAACAATAAAGTAAACACAAAGCCATTATGTACCAAGCATGAGCTAGGTACCATATTTGTCTCTGAAACACAACACAGAACTTGATCCGACACAATCCTTGCCCTAAAAGGAGCTTCTAATCCAATAGCGGAGCGAAGGATATGTCAAATAATAATCACACAAGGCTTGGAATCATGTCCCAAGAGAGGACCTACAAGTCCTAAGAGAAGGTAGAAGTTGCTGTGAAAGTAGGGGAAAAAAATTAGCCTAAACACAGGTGTGGGATGGAGGTGTTGGGGGTGGTGAGAACAAAAATGGCACCAGGTGCCTGACCTGTGGTGGTGCAGTGGATAAAGTGTCAGAATGCTGAGGTCACTGGTTCAAAACCTTGTGCTTGCCTGGTCAAGGCACATATATATGAGAAGTAACTATGAGTTGATGCTTCTCTCTCTCTCTCTCTCTCTCTCTCTCTCTCTCTCTCTCTCTCCCTCTCTCTCTCCCCTCCCCGTAAAAATCAATAATAAAAAAAGGGGTGGGGAGAAAATGGCAGCAGGCATTAGACTGGTGGAGTCAAACTAGCCAGTCAGGACTTGAGTTCCTGCTAGGAAAGAATTCAGAGCCAAGATTCAAACTATAAGAGAAAGTTTATTTAGAAAGTCACAGAGGTATAAGAAATGGGCTCAGGAAGCAAATTGCAGGGGCAAAAGAAGGGCCCTTGGAGCTTAAGAGAAAGAAAGGCAAGGAAGACGCACTGGGGCGGGGGAGAAGGGGAGGAGAGGAGAGGGAAGGACTAGGGCGTGCTCCTGGGAGGAGGGCACACTGGTCCTCCCACCTAAGGGTTTTTAAGGGTGGAGATTCCAGGGGAGGACCCCAACAGAATCTCCATGAACTCTCCTGGTGTGTCCTTGCAGGGTCATGGTCTCCGCTGATTAGTTGGTGCCAAGGTAGGGGTCGTTGGTCAAAGCAGGTGGTCCGGAGATCAGCCCTGGAGTTGCTTTCTGGTTTTGCTACCTTTCTGAGCCTGGAGCTGAAACACAATTAGGCCTGTCTTATTGTCCTTACTCTGGTCATGTCTGTCTAATTGCCTACCACAGAGGGGAAGAGGTCAGATGTATAAATCCAAGACAGTGCAGAAATAAGCCAACCCCATGGTCCAGGGTTCCACTTCCTGGCTATATTGGAGCTCAGCCTACAGACAGGCTGGAGGGCCCATGCAATACCCTCAGGAGAGCCTCCTTCTTCTCCACAGCTTGCGTTGCTGACAGACTGGGCCATAAAGGTGCCTCCCTGAGGAGTCAGACTTCCTGTGAAGAGAGGAATGGTGGGATCTGTTCAGAGAGCTTTTCAACGTGCCTGGAGAAAGACTAAACACCCATTTCAGGTCTCGGAGCCTCCTGCATTCCATGGCTATGTCTGAGGACAGACTCAGCAAGACACATCTGTGACACAGTTTCCTTATGGCTCCATTATAGCCCAGAGCTGGAAGTGTCAGTGAAGACATCACAAGGGGTGGTACCAAACTGGGCCGTGCTGGGATGGGAGTAAGATGCTCCAGGAACAGCAAAGTGTAAAGCAAGACAGAGGCAGAAGTTGGAATGCACAGGCCATGTCTAGACATGTCAAATAAGCCTAATTGGCTAGAGCAGAGGACACCTGTGCCAAGGACAAAGTTCTAAGTTCTTCAAAGAGTACTTACAGGGTACCAGGTCTGGGTTAAAATTAGAATGCATTATATCTTTAAATTCTCACCCCTCCTATCTCTTCTTCTTTAATATGTGCTTAATAGGATGAGTGACTATCTAAGGTTATGGAGATAAAGCCAGTTAAAACTGGAATTCAACCCTGACCCCAAGTTTAACCTTAAGTCATTATGCAATGTTAGCTTCCACTGATATATGACTGGAAAAGTACATTATGATTGTGTTAGAAAGGGCCTTGCACACCTAGCAAAAAGTATTGCATTCAGTGGCACTAAAGTTCTACAGTGAGAACAGTTTGCAGGCCTCCAAGCTTGTATTGAAGTCTTAAGCCTGAGCAGACAGGTGCATGCAATCTAAAGCCAACAACTAACCCAACTTGGAGCCAGAAAAACTCTGATTTGAGATAGCGCAATGTCTGCTGGGAGTGTGATTACAGATTCCGGGCACAGGGAACAACGTCCTGGTTGCTGGCTGTGCTCACTCTGCCATACTTTGGCAAAACTCTGGGTTTCTGTTATCTTCAGGACCCAAGATGGCACTTGACTTGTTTCCGTAATCATAGATATTGTGCCCAGTAAAAACAAGCAGCCCAGGAGGCTGCTGAGGGTGTACGACAAGAGGAGAGCGAGACTGGTAAGACTAGGCCTCACAGGGCCCCTCTCCACTGCCGTGGCTTTGCTCGGGAGCACCTCAGGGCCTCTCTGAGGAAGGGGGAGGAAGGAAAACTCACGAAACTGCTGGAGAAGCAGCCTGCTGGAGCACGGGAAAATCCACTGTGAGTCAGATCTCCCTGAAGGAATGGATGGTGACTTTGGACAGAGCTCTGTGCCATCTTTAAAATAGTAGGACAGACCAGATATCCTAAAGAGCCTTTAGGGTTTTGTGTTGTTGCTGTTTTAACTTTTTATTGCGGTAAAAATGCAAAACATAAAATTTGTCATCTTAACCATTTTTAAGTGCACATCCCAGTAGTACTGACATCCACATTGGTGTGCAGCAGATCTCCAGAACATTTTTTATCTTGCAAAACTGAAACTTCATGCCCATTAAACAGTAACCCTCCCACGCCCAGCCCTCTGGTAAACAGCACTCTACTTTCTGTCTCCATGACTCTGAGTACTGTAGCTACGTCAGAAAAGCAAAGCTGTATACTGTTTGTCTTTTTGTGACTGGCTTGTTTCACTGAGCATAATGTCCTCAAGGTCTGTCCATGTTGTAGCATGTGACAGGATTTTCTTCCTTTTTAATTGAGATTATATATATACAATAATTTTGTTTATCCAGTCAGCAGCTGACGGACACTGGGTTGCTACCACCGTTTGGCTGTTAGGAATAATGCTGCTATGTACATGGATATGCAAAAATCTTTTGAGATGCTGCTGGACTCTCAGGTTTAAGATGCAATCTGTTCGGTTATGTGTTTAATTACTGCTTTATTTTCAAAAACAAACAAACATGGAGCCTTGAAGAAGAGTGAACAAATTGAAATGAACACTTCAGATGCTTCAGGGTGACATTTACTTTGGGAAGTTTGCAGTCAAAGCTAAGATGTTGGCACTCAGTAAACTCCTAAAGCTGCTCCCCCAGAAAGAGCTAGAACAGTCCTAACTTTGGGTCTCGCACAGAGGGTCCTGGCTTTCTGTAGCATAATTATACACTTCAGTCACATTATCTAGCAAACACTTTTAGTGGAGATAATGGGTATCTGTAAATAGAAATTATTTGCTGAAGAAGCCATGCATTGACTTGTTGGAAAATATGAGTGATTACCTGCCAGGTGTGTAGAAAAACATCCTTCCATTCAGTTATGCATACTGTACCCCCAGGGAAAAACATTTAGAATCAATACATTTTCCTTTGAAAGAAAGGTTTGCTTTCCTCTCCTTGCTGAGTAGCATGGTTGAAAGGTCTGGCTAAGGACCAGATGCACAAACATGTTTCTAAATATTGGAACCTGTCCCTTTGGCACAATGACTCAGTGGGGTGGTAGGTATCTGATGATTGATTTTTAGTGTAGGTGTGCCTTTTCGGTTGAGGTGCAGTAGTAACTGAAATCACCAATCTCAGAATTCTCTTTAGAGAGAACTGTAGTGAAACCAGCCTGATTTCTTGGAACTTATCTCTCTGGGTTCATTTCCACAATCAGAATTCTTGTCCTGGAAAGAGCCAAGCCACGCTCCATAATAAGGATTGTGAATCCCTCGTCTGGGAGTGTGAATAGGGTGAGCACAGCCTCTACCCTTGAGATCCTAGCCCAGTGGGGTAGGCAGAGAGAGACAGTTCCTGTTAGAAGCAGGAACTAACTGTGAGAGCCCAGAGAGGGGAACTAACTCAAGCAGAGTGTGAGAAAAAGCCTCCCACAGATGGTATTTGACCTGCCTCGAAGGACAAGGAGTTTCACAAGCAGAAAAGCACAAGGAAGGGCTAGGGGAATGGCACGTATGCAAAGATCTCTCGATATTGGGAAATGTGTAAGAATGTCAGTGTGGCTGAATAACAGGGTGTGTGAAGTTGGGACTTGTGAAAACCTCTCAGTGAAGACTCCAGAACAGGGCCATGGAACCAGCACGGCCATGGAATCCACAGGGCCATGGAATCCACAGGGCCATGGAATCCACAGGGCCACGGAATCCACAGGGCCATGGAATCCACAGGGCCACGGAATCCACAGGGCCATGGAATCCACAGGGCCATGGAACCAGCACGGCCATGGAATCCACAGGGCCACGGAATCCACAGGGCCATGGAATCCACAGGGCCATGGAATCCACAGGGCCATGGAATCCACAGGGCCATGGAATCCACAGGGCCATGGAACCAGCACGGCCATGGAATCCACAGGGCCACGGAATCCACAGGGCCATGGAATCCACAGGGCCATGGAACCAGCACAGCCATGGAATCCACAGGGCCACGGAATCCACAGGGCCACGGAATCCACAGGGCCACGGAATCCACAGGGCCATAGAATCCACAGGGCCACTGAATCCACAGGGCCATGGAATCCACAGGGCCATGGAACCAGCACGGCCATGGAATCCACAGGGCCATGCAACCAGCACGGCCATGGAATCCACAGGGCCATGGAATCCACAGGGCCATGGAACCAGCACGGCCATGGAATCCACAGGGCCATGGAATCCACAGGGCCATGGAATCCACAGGGCCATGGAACTAGCACGGCCATGGAATCCACAGGGCCATGGAACCAGCACGGCCATGGAACCAGCACAGCCATGGAATCCACAGGGCCATGGAATCCACAGGGCCATGGAATCCACAGGGCCATGGAACCGCAGGGACTCCTGCCAGGAGTCCTGGGAAGATCCACTCCCATTCCTGGCGTCCCTGGGTCACAGCTTTCACAGTGGGCCCGAGTGCCCAGAGCCAAGGAGGAGAAGTCAGTGTTGCTTCGTGGGTGGCACAGGTGTCACTTTCATGGCAACTTGAGGTGGGAGGGGAGTCTGCTCTGTCACCAAAGAGGATGCCTCACCAGGTTTGAGCTGATGTCTCTTCATGTGAGGCCCAGGTGAGCGCTCAGTTCTCCGCTCCTCCCTGCTGCAGCCAGACCACCCCAGCCTCTGACCTGGAGCTCACCAACATCGCTGGGATGCAGAAACAGCATCCACTGGCTCCAGCCAGGTCGCTGGGTGTCCTGATTGTGTGCCCATGAGGGGAACTGTTGACACTTTGAGATATCAGCAAGAGAACCAGACCGCAAGGTGCCTGGAGGCAGGAGGAGCCTTTGTCTTCTTTCAGAAGGACTAGCTGGTGGCAACATGTTCTTGTCCAAAGCAAGTTATCTGTGGTTTGGGAGACAATGATTTTTATTGTTACAACTAAGGCTATTCTTTCTGGGACACATGCTATCCTGAACAGGATACTGGAGAACAGACCTAGAATCTCTCTGAAATGCTCTTCCTTCTAAACATTTAGAATGAAATCCCAAATGCCTTGGAAGAGCCTGTAATGGGTGAGCAGCCTGTCTTGCTAGACAGACTTCCTTTTGTCTGGGAGCCCTGAGAGTCCCCCCAGCCTTGATGAGATGCAGATGATTTTAAAAATAATAATTAATAATTAAATGAGAGATAGATAGAGCTGGGAAGAACTAGAGCAATCTCGCAGTAGAAGAGGTGCCCAAGCTTAGAATATTTTTATTTCTTTTTTAACATTATAGCTATTTTTAGGTACATTGCTTTAAAAGTGCCAACAGTAACCTACATAGTGAAAAGTAAATTTCCCTCTCATCTTTCACTCTCCCCCTCAAAGAAAGGTAGTCATTGTTAGCAATTGGCAGGGTTTCCTTTTAGACATTGTTGTATGCATACACAATGTCAGCCTGTTGGGATGGACCTACACATAGCTAGACACAGACAGACAGACAGACAGGACCAGAACTGGGGTAGAGACAGGGATGGAGACACATCTGCTGTTAGTTTTCTTCCTGTTCATTAGGAACAAGGAATCTGAAGAGTTTAGCTCTTGGGAATAGAGATTAAGGAGTAAAAGTTTTCTGTTTCCAGCCGGATGAGCAGAATTAAATCGGAGCCTACCCTTGGGAAGGAGAAGCAAGCCAATGCATTAAGGGAGAGGCTGGAAAGCGAGGCCCACGGGGATGCTGAGATTTCTAAGACTAACAAAGAAGATGAGATGAGGGTATTCAACATGCTGGTGGGTCTGAGCCCTCTCTATCCATGGATTGCTGCAGGATCTTTGTAGAGACTGGACCAGTGCAGCAAACCACAGAGCGTGATTAACAATGCCAAACATTGATGAGGATGTGGAGCAACTGAAATGCTTATACAGTACATTGCTATTGGGAATGCAAATAATAGTCACTTTGGAAAACAATTTGCGAGTGTTTAATAAAATGAAAAATACACTTACTACACAGTTCCTAGATATTCAAGAGAAATGACAACATATGTCCAAACAAAAGTTGTATACACATGTTTCTAGCAGCTTTATTTGAACTGCCAAAAAAACTAGAAACAACCCAAATATGTCTATCAACAGGTGAACGGATAAACAAATTTTGGCATATTCTTTTGGCATACAAAGGAATACTTTTCAGCAATAAAAAGGCAGACAGTACTAATGTACACAGCAACATGAATGAACTCAAAAGCATGATTCTAAGTCAGCAATTTTCAACCTTTTCCATCTCACGGCACATATAAACTAATGACTAAAATTCTGCAGAACACCAAAAAAGTTTTTTTCTGATGTGACAAAAAAAAAAACATAGGTATTCTTTTGAATCATTGGCTATTGTTGTGTTGACTGTTGTCATTTTTTTATTTGACAATCTAAAGGAATAGAGGCCAGTGCCCCCCGACTAAATAGTCAGGTACCTCATGTTTTAAAAATTCTTGCGGCACACCAGCGTGCTGCAGCACACCAGTTGCAAATCGCTGTTCTAAGTACAAAAAGACACACACACAATACTATATATCGCATGATTCCATTTATATGAAATACATTACAGAAAGCAAAACTATAGTGATAGAAAGAAAATCAGTGGTTTGCTGGGGCTGGGGCGAGGAATTGACAACAAAGGGAGAATTATTGGGGGTCATAGAAATGCTCTGTGCGGTCATTGTGACAATAGCACATAACTGTATACATTTGTCGCTATACCTCAAATTGTACATGTAAAATTGGTGAATTTTGCCTTAACTTTAACTTAATTAAAAAGCATACTTTAGCCCTGGCTGGTTGGCTCAGCGGTAGAGCGTCGGCCTGGCGTGCGGGGGACTCGGGTTCGATTCCCGGCCAGGGCACATAGGAGAAGCGCCCATTTGCTTCTCCACCCCCCCCTCCTTCCTCTCTGTCTCTCTCTTCCCCTCCCGCAGCCAAGGCTCCATTGGAGCAAAGATGGCCCAGGCGCTGGGGATGGCTCCTTGGCCTCTGCCCCAGGCGCTAGAGTGGCTCTGGTCGCGGCAGAGCGACGCCCCGGAGGGGCAAAGCATCACCCCCTGGTGGGCAGAGCGGCGCCCCTGGTGGGTGTGCCGGGTGGATCCTGGTCGGACGCATGCGGGAGTCTGTCTGACTGTCTCTCCCCGTTTCCAGCTTCAGAAAAATACAAAAAAAAAAAAAAGCATACTTTAGCCTGACCTGTGGTGGCGCAGTGGATAAAGCGTCGACCTGGAAATGCTGAGGTCACCGGTTCGAAACCCTGGGCTTGCCTGGTCAAGGCACATATGGGAGTTGATGCTTCCAGCTCCTCCCTCCCTTCTCTCTCTCTGTCTCTCCCTCTCCTCTCTAAAATAAAATGAATAAATAAAAAAAAAATTTAAAAAAAAAAAGAAAGTTTAAAAAAAAAAAGCATACTTTACTGAAGCCAACAAAGTTTTTTTCTTAATTCAAGCAAAAAGAGAGAGAGAGAGAGAGGAGAAAACTGATATCAGGTTTGAGAAATGGGGTATAATTGTAGAGGAAACAGAGTTTGTAGGAGATCATTAGGGAACTTTAAATAACTACACCTTAAAAATTAGTTGAAAAGCACAATGTTTTATAAAAAAAACTGTTCAGTAATTTAATAAACTGAACCAATAGAAAAGTTCCTAACTGGTTTTTCCTATGCTAGCGTAATGCAGATGCCCCCAAACCTATCAGAGACAGTGAAGAGCTTCAGGGCGAAGAGTTCCAAGACCATCCTCACTTCTGACACCAAATGCAAGTTTGGCGTCTCCTCACCACACTTAAGTTTGATAATTCACTGAAGGAATTCACAGAATTCAGAGAAAGCTGTTAAGCTCATAGTTATAGTTTATTATAAGGAAAGGACTCAAATCAGTGAAGGGAAGAAGTGCATAGGGCAGAGTCCAAGAAATTGTCACCAGAAAGAGACTGGGCTGAGGCAGGTCTGACCTGGCACAGTCTGGAGTGTGTGTGTTCTTGACTTCATGAAGGAAAGATTTCAAGACATGAATCCAAGTGATTTTGAGAGTGCATTTATCAAACCTGGGGACAGTGAAATAAAGGAAGGCCTCAATAAAGAAGAGGCAAGATCACATCTACAAGAGTTAGGCTAGGCAGAGCTGCCTTGGCCCTTTGTGAAAGAAAGTCACAGAGGCAGAAAAAGTGGACCATACTAGAAAACAAGGTCCAGAGGCAAAAGGAGGGTCCTGGTAGACAGGTTTGGGAGTCAGCTCGGGAAAGCGGCCACTGCCCACTGCTCCCCTGCTTGCGAGTCTCCTGGGAACCTGCGGGGCTTAGGAGAAAGCAAGCAAATATGAACACCTAAGGAAAGAAGGGGGCATAGGCATGCAAGGGAGAGTATACACTGGCATCATTTGTCTTAAGGGTTTTTATCTGTTTTCTGAAAGGTGGAATTCGAGGGGAGGTCTCAATGGAACAGATATGAGCTTTCTAGGTATGTCCTTTAATATGCTGATACATCAAAATGAGCACATGGGGTGGGTGGGTGGGTGGGATCATTCTCTGGTCAGCTTCACATTATCTTGGATTTGTCTGGCTCTAATTGAGTATTTGTTATTTATTCCCCTGACTTCATGTGTTCTGGGGTTTGGCTGGCACTAATGGCACCAACTGGGTCTGTTAGCTCTCTGACTAGACTGATTTAAGCTACTCACTCTCTGATTGGGGAGAAGTGTAAACCATTTGCTTCTAAGTGTCCTTGGTTAGGGAAGATAAGATTTTGCAATTTATTGGCTGGCTATTAATTACTCCATGGTTTGTTCAGCTATCTGCCTCAGTTTCCCAATTCCGGTTGCCAAGAATTTCCTAGCTTCCTGCTGTTCTCTAATAGTGGAGTCATAAACAGTGTCACTTTTCTTTCTTTCTCCCTCTTTTCCAGATGAAAGGAGGGAAAATAGAGTGACAGACTCCCATATACATCTCGACTAGGATCCACCCTATAATCCCATCTGGGACCAGTACTCTGCTCTCTGGAGCCCTGCTTTCAATCAAGCTATTTTTAGCACCTAAAGCAAAGGCTCCACAGAGCCACCTTCAGTGCCTGGGGCCAATGCACTTGAACCAGTTGAGCGTGGCCACAAAAGAGGAAGAGAAAGAGAGAGAAAGAGAGAAGGGGGAGGGTTGGAGAAGCAGGTGGTAGCTTTTCCTATGTGCTCTGACCAGGAATTGAACCTAGGACATCCACACACCAGGCCAACACTCTACCACTTAACCAACTGACCAAGGCTACAGTGTCACTTTTCTAGCAGCCACATGTGACAGTACGCAGTGTATTAGCAACCAGAGAAGCTCACGCAGGCCTTGGTCTCCAGAGTCTTTACTGGGACTCAATCAGGCAAACCTCATTGATTGTCCATATAGCTGACCTCTGTCTCCCCTGCAAATCATCACATTGTTGGTGTGACTAAAAGTCCTCACAATACATCACATTATTACTATCTGGCTATAGCAATATCATATTAATTTGAATTACAATGACTTTACAGTGTATTTTGATATTTGGTGTGGCAAATATCACCTTCTTGTTTTTTCATGTTATGTTTATAACTACTCTCATATAAAACTTTTATAACTACTCTACTGATAAAATTTGAATTCTATTATTAGTTCAGTCTCATTCAGTTACAAGTATACATTTTTTATATTCCATAATTGAGTTTAATTGCTGTGTAAAAATCTCAAACATTACGTTATGTTTTGGAACTGAACTGAAAGTTATTGTGAATGCATAAATTTATGGAAAGAGAAGTGGAACATAAATTTGATATTAGTAAAGCAAATCTTGCCATTAGAAGAATGATTTCATTTTCCCATTTTCTTGCAAAGCAACAATCTTATAGAACTAAGGGAGAAAGCTATCCCCTCCTCTCCATCCCCCCTACAGACACACCAATGAAATCTATTATGTTTTGCTATGAGATGCATGTGAACGTATTGTAATGCAATGGAAAATTTTCCAACTCTCTTGAAATAGAGAAAAGAAACTCCAAAGCAATGAGAGGCTGGTGTCACCATTTCATGTGCTTTAAATAACTATCATTAAGATGTCAAACACATATTTATTATAACTTCCTGCTGACTTTGAGCAAAAAACAATAGTGGAGCACTCTTTAAGAAATGCTGCATTACCTATGTTCCTAATAGCCAAATAATATTATTGTGTGACAAATCCAGACATCAGTGACTCTAAGTCAAAAAAGATATATAAGAGTTGGACTTTGGCTATAAACATGTCTTAGGAACACCTTAACACATTTATTTCACTTTTATTTTCTCTCTCACAATCTTGTGTGAGATGGAAACAAACTCAGACTTAGATCAATCAGAATGCAACAGTACCTTGGCCACAGTGATTGGCCAATCACAGTGAGGCTCTGGGCTTTGTTCACTCATTGGTTTAACTGCCCCAGTGCCCATGCTGGATCTTGGAAGCCATGCTATGACCAAGAGGAACCAGCCTTAACATGAAGCCAACACATGGATTGCAGAACAGAGTAGCTGTCTATGTTGATGACTGTAGGGTCACCTCGAGGCTGTCTGAATTGGAATTTCTGTTACTTGCAAACCAAAACATCTTAACGTCAGTAAATGTTAATGAACAGAGCAAATAATAAAGAGTAAGGACAGCCAAGGAAGCCCTTGACTTCTAATGACAAGATTCCCCAACCAGAGGCTGGAATGATCTACCATCTAGCCCTAGTCAGCTATTGATTTTCTGGTGAACCATGGGTGGTTGTTGCAGACTCCAGAAGTAAGACCCAAACAGGTTTGCTGTGAGACACACTGAGGAAGCAGAATTCCTTTACATACTTTTTATTCTCTAAAAATAAGAAAGAGTGGAATTCGAAGGATATCAGCAAGTGGGAAGCTACTTGGAGCTGACCTGCACACATCTATTTTCGTGGTTCATATACATTTTTAGACCTTGATTTGACTCATTCACACAATGGGAATTTAGTCCTGAGACAATGAAATTAGCACTATTTTTAATTTTCACTTTCATGCCAGATGCTTCGCAAACTGTTCCCACTGAGCCCGGACACATCGCGGGACCACCAGCTTAAAAAATCATGTTATGGTCTGACCTGCGTTGGTGCAGTGGATAGAGCATTGACCTGGAATGCTGAGGTTGCCAGTTCAAAACCTTGGGCTTGCCCAGTCAAGTCACATATGAGAAGCAACTACTACAAGTTGATGCTTCCTGCTCCCTCCCTTCTCTCTCTTTCTCTCTCTCTCTCTCTCTCTCTCTCTCTCTCTCTCTGTCTCCTATCTCTAAAATCAATCAATAAAATCTTTTTAAAAAATCATGCTATGCTACTGGCATGGATCACTGCTGAATGAGATGAAGCTAGCTGAATCTAGAGGTGGCTGTGATGCCGAAAGGCTCCCAGGCTTCCCCCAATCCTGCTAGCAGTGTTTTTTGAAGGCCCAATGAGGTTTGTGAAGGACAGAAGCGTTTCCCAGCCCCTGTCTCAGGAGTAACATCTAATTTACCTAAATTGTCACAAAACTTCCAGTCAAGCTTAATTCCTACCCCCTTAAACTCAAAATCTAGGTTATTCTCTGGTCTTTACAACACCAGAATTACTTTTATCTTTAAAGCTTGGCAAATATTTTGTTTGTTTTTAATCCTTAAGCTTTGTAAGTTTTCCTGTGCCTACTTGCCCATAACTTAGTCTTTTAGTCCAGTGACTGTCTTTTAGTAAGTTCAGCCTGTGCCTCCTGAAACAAATTGGGAGTGTGAGGAACATGCTAGTGGGGGGTATGTTAATTAGCTATCAGATCTAGCCTGGCTTTTGAAATCTAGAGCTTCAGAATGTTGCAGAAGTGTAAATATAATCATGGCTTTTGGCATTTTATAATTATATCATGACTGAGATCTCAGGAATCCTTCTACCCCAGGATTCTGCTAGCCCTGACCGCTGGATGGTTCTGTCATTAGTGTCTGTCTCTGGGGACCATACCCAATGGAAGTAACTTCCTGTTTTGTTCTAAGTGGTCATTCTTCCCTGCAACCTTCTACATTGTTTACCAAACATCTGATTTCAGGGATGGAGAAAAATGAGACTTTTCCCTTTCCATTTGGCAGGAAAGAAGGAATGGGGCAGGAGTGAGAAAGGTTCTCTGGGGGTAAATAAACCTATGTTGTAGCAAATTACAGCACACACTTTTGGGCCTTCCTATCAAATACCTGGATGATCACTCAAGCTTATCCTCCCCCCCCCCCCCCCCCCCCCCCCCGCCCCAATCTAGAAACACCCTCTCTTTCACACTTCCCAAGTACATTCAGTGCTGGCCCTGGGTCAGGCTCTGGGTTCCAAAGGTGAAGCAAAGGATCTCACAGTGAGTTAAGGGGAGATGTCTTGAATAGATCCTATAGCTTCACAGGTTTACAAGGAACCTGGAGTCGGAGCAGGTCAGGGAGGTAAATCAGGGAAGCTTTTGGACTTGTACACCAGTAGACAGTTCCCAGGTGAGGTGGGCAGAGGGCACAGCAGGCAGATGGCCACCTCTTACCAGCGAAGGTGTCAGTCCTACTCTGCTACTTCATTGCATACTGCCCTGTGACTGATTAAACTGTTGTCCTAGTGATACATTAACTGACATATTGTGAATCAGTTCTTCCTATTTCTGAAAAGATGTTTGCCAAGTCACCTGTTTTTATAAAACAGTGTAGTCACAATATATGAGGAGTAAAAGAATGAGTGAATGAAGAGATCAATGAGTCAGGAACAAACTATACCATGTTACTTAAAATCTGAGAGGGGTCGGCAACGTCCCAGAAGCCAGTCTCCAGCCAGCCCCCTCCACCCTCTGCCCAATGGCCAGCATTTTGGGATGAACTAGAAATGTGAGATGGGGTCAGAGGCTGGCAATTCTCAAGCTGTTCCTAAAGCTTGAAGGGGCACTCATTGGAATGCGTTGGTCCTAAAGATTCCCCCTGATGCCAAAAATAAGTAAATAAGCCATTAAAAAAAAAAAAAAAAAACTACTCAGGACTGAAAGGTGGCCGTCCTCAGCTACAGGACAGGCATGCTCAGATCCCATTAGGGCAGTCCTTTTGCTCCAGAAAGGGCCTCTCAGAAAGGAATCAGGAGTTGGGGGTCACCACACGCGAAGGGCTGAAGGCAGCTGAGGCTGTGAGAACGCGGTACAGCACTTGAACGGCCCTCAGGGCCGCGGACACCCGCTGTCGGGCTGCGCGCTGGAAGGACCACCCGCGAGGTGTGCTGGGCACGGAGCCGGAGCTCCTCCCACGGGGCGGAGCAATGTCACGTGGGCGCGGCGCGGTGGCGCAGGCGCAGGCGCCGGGTCCACCCTGGACCCGTGGGGCGGGGAAGAGCTCGGCCGTCCAGCCCCCAGTGTCGGGCGCGGGAGAAGGCGGGCGGGAGGGAAGCGCGAGCGGGACGCGTTGCACTCAGGGCTCTGCGAGGCACATGACCTCCGCGAAGGTGGGCCCCGCCTCCGCGCAGGTGAGGAAACTGAGGCAGAACCGGGTCGGCGGTGCGCGGATTGATTAGCTTCGGGGTTTGTTCTGTCTACAGAGGGGTGAAGCCCCTTCCCAGCCCGCCGGGCGCGGCCGCACCTGCGAAGGCCTGAGTGACCCCTCCCCCCACGCCTCGCTCAGAGGACGACGGCCCTCTCGGTCCCGCGGCGCCGGTCCGCCCGCCCCGGCGCGCCCGGGTCAGTGGAAAAACCCCGCGTTCGGGGTCAGAGCCCCGGGGCCGAATCGGCGCCGCCGGCTAGCGAGGAGCCCCCGCCTGCCCCGTCCCCAGGCTTGGAGTGAGGCCGACGACACTGACCTGTCTGAGTTGCTGGAACAGAGAATGGAGAAAGGACTTTGCCTTGGCGCGTGGGTCCCTCGGGGCCGAGCCGTGGGTGGTGGGGGGAGAGAGGGCTGCCGGGGGTGGGCAGGCGGAGCGCCTCGGAGGGAGCCGGTAGAGGCTGCGGGACCTGGCGGCCTCGCTCTGCACTTGCATAGGGTGCTGTGTTTTATGGGACCACGACTTCGAGCCTTTTCAGAGTCACACAGGCACCTGTTTGCCAGCCACCCCAAAGGATACAAACTCTTGACACGATTGGAACGAGCCCAAGTATACATTGTAAAACACCGAGCTGAAGTCTGGGAACGAAAAGGCGAACAGAGGCACCAATACAGGAGGGTGTTGCTGAGATCGGAAGGTGGAAGGAGACGCTAAAAATAGTTAAGGCCCCGCCTGACCAATGGGCGAGGGCCTTGGGAGGCAGCACACCTGGGGAGGCAGCACACCTGGGGAGGCAGCACATCTGGCGAGTCCCCAAATCAGACTAGGTCAGGCCCAGCTCAGTCTGCGCCTCTTTTACTTACCACACCATGCTCTTTCCTCAGCCTCATCACTAGACCTCAGTTTCTGTTTTCCTTTGAGCTTCCCAGATGAATTAAGAAAGAGAAGAATTACTGAGGACTTACTTTGAAAAGCATTGTCTGGTGGCCAGCTTGTATATACTGGGATGCTCCTGCTTTGGGCCAACCTTGGAGACTTGAGAATTGGGATTCAAAATGTGAACCCCAACTCCTTGGAACTCCTTGGTCATCAGAAATTCTTCATTTCATGAACAAACAACACTGAAGGGGCAATTATTGACTGATTTAGAAGAATTTATACCTTACATTTGTGCCAGTCTGCAAGGTAGCTTGCAAAGCACCACCTATACATTTAATCCTTTGATTCTTGCAACGCTGTAGAAGGTGATTCAGGAGTTGCCCTGTTTACTGATGCAAAGAACAATGCCTTGTCCAGGTTCTTACAGCTTGGAGAAATTTGAATTATATTTTGGTATCGGTCCGGCCCGTCCCATGTCCCCCTCCTTTGTAAGGCATGCCATTTAGTTGAGATCTTATGCATCGTTCCTGAAGGGGTTCAGAAGACGTTTCTGATGCTTGTCTTACCAGCTTTTATCACTGAAATGGTGCTTGGAGAGTTTGGTGAGGACTGGAATTTTGGGGTTTGTAACCTCATGCCCTGTGGGTATCCCGGAAGTAAAGCGGCTCTTGCCGCTGTGAAATCTCTGTGAAATGCTGAGCAGAGTGATTCCAAGTCTGCCTCTGCTGAGGCTTGTGTGGTAACAGCTGTGTGGGGGCACTGTGAGGGAACCAGCCTCGCCTCTGAGCCCAGTGGCCCCTGGCACAGGGAGGTTACAACTGGGCGGTGCCCTTTGCCTTTTCTGTGCTGCTAGTGTAGAAGGACGTGTTGTTGGGCTGCAGATGGGGCAGCAGGGAGTATGTGTTGTGGAGAGGGCTGTTAGGTCAGGCGTGCCTGAGACAAGCCAGAGGTCCTTCCGAACCTAAAACTTCACCCAGGAGGCAGGTCTACAGTGACTCAACTGGAGAAGTTGTTCAGTATTTTGGGTTCTTCAAATGTCCTACCGTTGTGGGAGAATGAGTGGATTTGAGCCCTGCAAAGAAGAGAAAGACAATGTAGCCTTACAATTCTGATGCTTTCCTGCGTTGTTCATTGCTTCTTACATGTTCTTCCTGACAAGCCTTCAAAATCCCCTTGTTTTTAAGGAAACATTGAGGTCAGAGGGACAAGGTGACCTGAGAGTCAAAGAGTAAGAACCCAGGGTTTTTGTCCGGAAGCATGGTGTTTTTTGTTATTGCCCTTGCTTTCCCATCCACACCCGTGTAACTTGGTAGATGAAGAACTCTGAGCCTAGTCAGGAGGCTGTACAAGTGAGGGGCAGAAAGGCCAGCTGTTTGGGGCTCTGTCGCTTTAGGATCACTGATCTGTATAAGGACCTCTCCTAGCCCCCACAGCCTTCTCTCACCCAGGGCAGTGCCTCAGAGTTGTCCAGTAGCTGATTATGTCCCTTGTTCTGCTTTCAGCATGCGTTCAGAAATTTCTGAATCTGGCATCTGAGAGGTGAGCTGGATCAGAACTAGGCAGGCAGCTCATTGCAAGTGGCTCATTCTATGATACTTGATATTGAGGGTGGGTAGGAGCAAATTCTCTAGTGCTCATGAGGCCCTACGTGCCCATATCACCAGGCTGCTTGACTGGCATTTTTAAGCCTTTGTCGTTGGCATTCAAAATTGATAGGACCTTGCTCCTGTGGGTCGAAAAGATGCATAATGGCTTCTCATCTGAGAA
Source organism: Saccopteryx leptura (assembly GCF_036850995.1). Taxonomy (NCBI): domain Eukaryota; kingdom Metazoa; phylum Chordata; class Mammalia; order Chiroptera; family Emballonuridae; genus Saccopteryx; species Saccopteryx leptura. The sequence goes on from NC_089511.1 coordinate 81,969,619, forward strand.
TGGACAGCATGACCCTTAGGAACACATTTGGCTTTGGCTTATAAGCTGCTTGCAAAGCACTGGGCTTGAGAAAGGCTGGCCTTCTCTCTAGCCACCAGATTCCCAGGCCCAGTTCAGGGGCAGATTTGCTTTCAGTCTTTTTCAGGCCAGTGAGTAGACTTCAGAACCTGCAGGCCCCTACCTGAGCCCTGAGCCCTGACCTCACACCCCACTGCACTATCCTAGGCTCTGTAGGAGTATCCAATGCAGGAGGGTCATGGACTGTGAGTTGGCAATACCAGCACAGTCGCTACCAAACCTCTCCCATATGATCCTGTACTAGCTAGCCCCTTCTCTGGGACTTTGTTTCCTTATTTACTCAATGAAGGAGGGGCTAAACCAGAGCTCTGAGGGGAGGAGAGGGGAGCAGGAGAGCAAAGAAGGGAGGTGAAGCATCCTTTCCAGGCTTGTGCAGAGGGCCCGAGGCGAGGAGGCCCATGCGCACCCTTGGTTTCCCTTGTTTCTCTCGGCACCCCTTCTGCCCTGCCTCTGCCTCAGGCCAGCTCACTGAGGAGGGAGGTTTCCCTGGGTGGGGCTGTCTCTACTTGTTTCAGGCATGAAGTAACCCACCCAGTGATGGTACTTCGTTGTAAGACTTGATCAGTTGCTGCCCAGAGACGATTCCTTGAACAGGCAGGAGTTGGGCTGGGGAAGCTGGGAATGAGAGTACACACCCAGCCGGAGGGCCATTGCAGCCAGTGTCCCCATAGCTTTCTGCACATCAGATCCTGGAGTCGCAGTCAAGCGGTACTTTAGTATCTTTGGATGTCAGAACTGAGGTCACCTCATCGATTTCCAGTTGCTTTCTCTCTGAGTACAGAAGAGAGGCCCAGGCCCAGAGTGCCTGCACATCTTATATTGGATTGCTCTGCCAGTGAGCAGTGGAGCCGGTATAAGCCTCAGGGTCCTGAAACCCAGGCCTGAGTATTTTCTTTAAGGTCATGCCAGCAGTGCCCACAGTTACCTTCCATACTGAGCTGAGATTGGGTGACTGCAGATTAGTTGCAACTCTACCCCACTATGGAGTTTAAAGAGTAAAAAATTCAGATCATGTCATGAGATGTTTAAAGCCTGCTAATTACTAGGACTTGTGTTAAATGCTGGAGATGCAGGAATGAATAAGACAGTGACCTCTGCCCTCATATTGCATCACCATATTGTGTAGACAGACATGAAAGAACTCAAATACACCAAGTCCATTTGCTTGTGCAATGTGCAAGGGTATGTGTGCATTTGCATATGCATGGCTGCTATATAATCAGCAGTGAGGGAGCAGTCTGGACTTTCCAGGAAGGCTTTGGAGAGAAAGTGTGACTTGTTCTGGGCCTTTACCTAGCTGGCATGGTGGGGAAGGTGTTCTAGGTAAGGGAAGCAACAGGAGCAACAGTGCAGAGCCTAACAGAACATGTTCTATAGTCCCTGCATATTGAGTGGTCTGGCGAGGTGGCTGCACTGGCAGGGACGAGGCTGAATGGTGAGCTGAAGCCAAGCTGTGGAGGGCTCCATTGACATGCTGAAGAGTTCATTGTGAACATCCAGAAGCAAAGGGAAGAGGGGATAATAAGGTCAGTGTGTTACTTTACAGCGTGAAGAACAAGTTGTAGAGGACCTGACTAGAGCCAAGCCCAGCTCCGTCGTGTGGTGACTGAAATGGGCCTGAAGTAGTAGGGGCCTGGGAATAACAGCAGCAAATGAGGTTAAGAAGGGGATGAGTAGCAAACACATTTTCCTGACTGACTGGATGTGGGCAGCGAGGGAGCAGGAAGAGTAAAATGTGAGTCTCTGTGTCCGACTTGAGCAGTTGGGTAGATGTTTGTGTCGCTCGTTGAGCTAGGGAACTCCAGAAGAGAAACTGACTTAGCGGAGGTGATTTGTGGACATAGTGCAACAGAAATAACCTACAGAACACCCAAGTGGAAACTGAGTCAGGGATGGCAGTAGAACCTGGAAGTCCATTTCAAGGTAGTGAGTGAAGTACCAGAAGTTGTGAGGTTGCCCAAGAAGGGAGAGTGGCTTGAGAGGAACCACTGAAGTGGCAGAAAATGAAGGGAAGGCAAAGGAGGTAAAGAAGAGACAGCAGGTGAGGGGCCCCAGTGGTGCCAGCCGACTTCCTGGGTGTGGGTGGAGAATGGGGCGAGGGTGTGAGCTGTATGAGCAGCCACGAGGAAGGGAACCCTTCCTTTGATTTGAGCTAGTGTGACACATGCGCTGGATTAAGGGCTTCACTTTCTTAGACTGCACCGGAGAGCAGAGAGGGAGGCTGTTGGCACTTCATAAATGTTATAATCTGCATGACTGCAGATGACTCACACTTCACTTTACTTTTTGAAGAGCTAGAGGGCCCTGGCAGCTTTCCATTTTGATATTTTCTGGAAATTGACTATTGGCAGCTGAAGGAGCCCCAGGGTTTCTGGGTGGCCTGGTCCTGTCCATGGTGGAGCCAGTGAGCCGAGGGCCACAGTCAGGACTTGAGAGCTCCGCCTCCAGCCCTCCCCTGCCGATTCCTCCTCCCTGCTCACTGGTAAGCCTCTGTCCGCAGAAGCAGGAGTGTGGACGCTGTGAATGGTGAGTGCCTTGGGCCCAGGTTGTGACCTGCCCAAGGTTGAGGACATGGGACCATATGTCGGGGAGGGAAGATGCCTTGTGACACTCTGGGCTGAAGGAAAGACCCACTGTAAATTGAAATGGGAAGGAGAGGGTAGAGTTATGATGAACCAGGAATGTGCAGACTCCATACTGAGCTGATTTTGATAGAGTCAGGGTGCCACTGGGGTGCTTTAGGAGCCTTAGCATTCACCTTGGCCAGCACCCCTCGTTTTGGAGTTGAGGAGAATGAGGCCGGGGTGGGAGGGGAGTGAGAGCCGTGGTGGAATCAACCCAGTGTGCCTAAGGGGCCTCACTGGGTCCCTCCCCGGCACCCTGCTCTTCCCAGACCGGAGCTGCCACTCTGAGCTGCCACAGCTGTTGCTGGTTTGTGGTCTTACCAGCATCACCTTCTTGTGTGGAAGGGAGAAGACAGATCAGATAAGGCCCTCGGTGGGGAACTAGGTACTGTAGCCTGTCAGGTGAGGGATGGCTCTTCTGTAAACCACCTTGCTATATTATCTTTCAGAGAAACTGACCCTTTCCTTCAAGGAAGGGGCTGGAAAGGAAGGAAAGAGAAGGGACATCTGTCATATGGGAAATTTCCTTTAGAATAAACACGGTTTTACTGTATTTGATGACGGAAAAAATAAGTTGAGCTTTTTAAATTCTCTTGAAGACAAAATGAATGTTACCCCTTGACCTCCAGAAACCCACACAGGAACGTGAGGGGAGGCAAGGTATGCTAGTAGAAAGACTGCCAGCTTTGGAGTCGCAGTGATCTGGGTCCCGGCTGCAGTACTGCTGCCTGCTGGCTCTGTGACACTGGAGGAGGTACTGAACTTCTCTGAGCTTCAGTGTTGTCAGCTTTAAAACAGACGATCTCTGCATCATAAGACAGTTGAAGAAGTGAATTACGGTAGGTCATGTAACACTAAGTAAATGCTGGTTTACTGGCCTCCCAGTTTTAGCCTCAGAGACCCATAATGAAATGCGTTGTTCCCTGTAAACACCAAGGCTCCCTCTACTCCAGCCCCTTTTTTTTGTAGGTGGGAATAGCTGTGATTCACGGTTCAGGGGCAGTTCCCATTGTGCAGCAAGTTGTAGTGGCACCTACTCTAGGACATGCCAGGATGGACGTTGCTTTGTAGCTCATGGGGCCTTGGTCAAGGGGCTGCACCTACACACTTTCTAGGTGTTTGTGCAGTCAGTTTTTACTGCTGTCCGCCGATAGAAGAGCTAGCAGCAAGAGGCCCCCGAGGGCATGTGTTCATGGGGAGGCTGGCTCCGACCTCCAGTGCTGGCTAACAGCCTGAGGATGAGGTCCATGCTCCCTGCTCACACTTTCTTGGTCCTAGCCAGCAGTGGGGTGTGGTGCTAAACATTGCTCCTGGTTGTGGAGCCCGCATCTTGTACTCCACCTCTTGAACTTGAGGTTGAGAGTTGGGGGCATTTGGGACATAGAAGTCTGCGTTCTCAGAGTGCCTGGGCACTGACAGGCACCCCAGCCAGCCTGTCGTTTCTCAGGTTTATTCAGCCAAGCCCGACCTAGCTCTTTCATTATGCCCCTACTGACCTGTGTGGCTCCAAAGACACTTTCTTGTGGCTGCCTCTGTGGCTGCCCAGAGCAGCCCTACACTGCCACCGTCCCATGTTCACAGCTTTCCCCAGCTGCCTTACCTTTGCTCTTGAATTTCTGTTATCTGGGTACCAGGCCTGTATCTCCTTTAGGATTGTGCATCACTTAGTTTTATGTCCACCTAAATTGCCATTGATTAGAAAGTTCCATGTTAAATAAATATTTGGAAATAAATGGTGAGTCTAGTTGGGTTTGATTCCCTTGTACTCTTTTTTTTTTTAATTTTATTTATTTATTTATTTATTTTTACAGGGACAAAGATAGAGTCAGAGAGAGGGATAGATAGGGACAGATAGGAACAGAGAGAGATGAGAAGCATCAATCATCAGTTTTTCATTGCAACACCTTAGTTGTTCAGTGATTGCTTTCTCATATGTGCCTTGACTGTGGGGCTACAGCAGACCGAGTAACCCCTTGCTCGAGCCAGCGACCTTGGGTCCCAGCTGGTGAGCTTTTGTTGTTGTTGTTGTTGTTGTTCAAGCCAGATGAGCCTGCGCTCAAGCTGGCAACCTCGGGGTCTCGAACCTGGGTCCTTCCGCATCCCAGTCCGGCGCTCTATCCACTGCGCCACCGCCTGGTCAGGCGATTCCCTTGTACTCTTGAGGAAACAGGCTACATGATGGTTGACAGAGCCTGTTGGCTTCTAAGAATAGCTACTGTGTGTTAGAAGGATGTTAGTTAGAGCTGACTGTAAGGGTCGCTGGACTTCCTGAATGCACTGATGTGTCCCAGGAGTTGAAGCAGTTCCTTTTGTAGGGTAGATATAAGCAGGCCTTTGAGTACTGATGTAGAAAGGTTATCAGATCTGCGATCAGGGACCACAACATGTGCTCCTGAATCATGCACACATGTCAGAAATCCAAGGGTGTTTTGGAAGTGTGTCAGGTACAGTGTTTGTTCCAGATGCTGGGGAGTCTCTTGTTTATGGCAGGCGGGGAGAGCTATGGCTTCCCTCCTATTGTTTGGTGAACTGTAATCCAGTAATGTATAACTTTGCTACGTAAAAGAAATGGAGGCCAGCCCATGGAAAGTTCTTTCCTGCTTGGCCCAAGAACTCTGGCTTCCTATAAGACCTCATCTTCATCAGTCTATTTTACTAAATTCATTTCAGCACATATTTATGGAGAACTCACAGCATACCACACAGGTTCTGTGCTAGGCACAGGAAGTTCAGATCTAAACGGAAGAGCAGTTCAGAGAAACTGGCAGATAGATCCAAGTCTTGTGCCAAGCACGTTAGAGGGATAACGGGTGCAGTACGGGCACTGCCGCAGTGGGGGTGAGTGAATGCTTCTTGGGCTGGGAGTTGGGGTAGGCAGCGCATCTGGGAAGGCTTTGTGAAGCGGTGTCTGAGTCTTGAAGAGTAGAATGAATGGGGTGGGACATTCCAGGCAGGGCTGCGGAGATGCATGCGTTCAGTCTTTGGCTCTCACTGTCGCCATCACTACTCTCCCACAATGAGTTGAGGAACAGAAGTCAGGGCCTGGAGGAAGGCCCAGCTCTCCAAGGCCAACCTGCTCTTGTGGCCAACTAAGCACAAAGTCCTGAATTCTTTGCTCCAAGACAATGCTTCTCAGACTTTAATGTGCATAGGACTGCTGCCAAATCTGATTAAAGTGCAATGTATGACTCCTTAGTTCAGAGGTAAGGCTGGAGACGCTGCGTTCCTACACAATGACAGGGCCGCCCGTCCATGAGACCACATGTTGAGCAGTGAGGTTATAAGAAACTTCTCTCCCAGCTGGAGTCCCTCACATCAGAGCTACCATAGCAGCAGCACCTCCCCCAACACACACTCTGGCCTCCCCCTCATTTTCCTCTCCCCTAATATACAGAGAGGCCAAATTCTTCTTTCTTAAATGCTGTTTTCATTTGGTCATTCCTGCCCCCACCTAGAAGTTCTTTTTTATTTCTTAACTCAAGTTGGAACTTCCCAGGCTGACTTAAGCACTAGTCTGGCCTATCCCCTCCCCTCACCCCAAGTCATCACTACCAAGTTGCGCCTAGCCCCACCCCAGACTGGCAGATCCCTCACAGCTCCCTCCCTTGGCAGTGGAATGCAGATTGCCAGGCGTTTGCTTAATTCTTTGGAGAAATCCTCTCTCCAGCGAAATCTTCAGGGGAGAGGAAAGTCTTTCAGTTAGATGGGCCATACACACACCGGGTTTAAACCTGGGAATCTCAACACAGAGAACTATGCTGGTACCTAGGGATGAATGCTCCAGTATAAGTCAGATCCGTAGGGTGGTGAGAGGGCCAAATGCAAAGGGAGACTTTGTAAGTGGATGACATTCAAAGGAAGGCTGGGTGGGGTCCTGCTGCTGTTACAGCAGTGCGCTCCTTCCAGGAGCTCCCACGTGTAAGCACAAGGCTTCCCAACTGGAGAAAGGCTTAGTGAGGTACCACCTGCACTCACACAAGGCTGGGCTTTGTTTCCCAGGACCTGCCTGGAGCTCCATATCAATTTGAAAACCACCTGCCCGATGCAGACAGCCTTTGCCCAGCCTCTCTGGAGCAGATGCCCAGCACCATGCTCCTTACATATGCCTCCTCCCAGTCTTTCCATTCTTTCAACAGACGTCTGTATATTCTGTTCACAGGGGAGTTGTCAGATTAGATACTGGGGTTTAATGGTGGCCATCTCTATATAAATAGGTGGTAGATGTTCAGAAGATACCCGCTTTCTTGTCGACTATGGTTCTATGCATTGCTTCTTTTTTGTGTTTACTTTGTTTTCACATGAGCTTGTTTTATTCTTATAATGGATAAAAAGTAAAGCTATTCTGAGCTCGGACACATGTCCTACCATGAGGAAGGCTCTGCTGGAAACTGTCTGGGGCCTGGGTGATAGGGCATGGTCTCCATGTCTGAGGGATTCACAAAGAGGAGGAAGGGGAGGGTAACAGAACAGTGTGATTGGTGGATGAGGTATGCAGCCTGTGATCACAGAAGAGAAAGCTGCCCCTCCCTGGGGAGGTGATAGCGGAAACTCCTGGACTGTGGTGGAAAGGAGGAAAAAGAGGGAGTAGTCAGCCACAAAGGGCACAGCACAGATGAGCACCACAGAGCTGGGAGGCTACAACACTGGGCAGGGAGAGGGAATAGGAGTGAGTGTCTGAGAGGGCTGTCAGTTCTCTGGTACCGTTCGCCTCACTGGTGAGCTCCTTGGGGAGGAGCCTCTGTGTGTGTGTTGTGTCCAGCTCCTGTAGTGGCAGGTGCTCAGCAGCCCTTGTCCAGGCTCCTCTGTGAGTCTGCTGCTCCTTCCCCTCGCCTCTGGCCGCCTGGTGGCTGCCCAGCTGGAGACTTGCACTTCAGGAGATCAGATTCCAGCTATCGCTGTCAGCTATCGTGTGAGCGCAGTAACGTTATCTTCCTTCCTCTCAATCTCCAGAAATGTCTTTCCTCCAGGACCCAAGTTTCTTCACCATGGGAATGTGGTCGATCGGTGCGGGGGCCTTGGGGGCCGCTGCCCTGGCTCTGCTTCTGGCCAACACAGACATGTTTCTGTCCAAGTCGCAGCAGGCAACCCTGCAGTACCTGGAGGAGATAGATCTGAAAACCCTGGAGACGGGTAAGCAGTGGCCTCTGGTCTCAGCACTTTTCCAAGATGCTGGGATGCAGGCTTACTTCATCTATCCTTTGTAAAATAACTTTTTTTTTAATTGAAAAAGTAATATAAGAACATTCAGAAAAATTTAATAACTTTTAAAATTACTAATTCCATTACCCTAGCAGTAATTATTATTTTTGCATGTTTTCATATTATTATATATTTGTGATCAGGCTGTACTTGATATTTTACAGTTTAGCCTTTTTTGTTTTACCAAAATCACTTTTCACTTTCTATTGCTGTCCAGCTATGATGATAATTGCTCCATAATATTGAGTAATACCGTATCACCGTTTACTAGACCAGCCACTCCAGAGCGTGTTCTGAGAAACTTGGGCTTCTGAGTCCTCACGAAATGGGAGCTCCTGAGTCAGATGAGTTTGAGAAGCACTGTGTGTGCAGTCCGTGCTCCCGCGCTCGGCACAGGGCTGCTCGCTGCCAGGAGGTGCCGGTTGTTTCGGGTACAGGCGGGGCCAGCCCTGCCTGAGGTGTGCTGTGGCTCGGGGAGCACAAGGTCACACTTCTAGAACGGGCCTGCCTCTCCCTCTTCCTGGGGAGACCCTGGCGTCCCTGGCAGGTAGCCAAGAGCTGCACATGGGCACACGGTAGCTCTGTCCCCTCGTGTGCTCTCAGCTTGGAGCTGTAGCTCGGGGACTTCACCAGTGTGGGCAGAGCTGGCATGAGAGTGTGGAGAAAGCTGGGGATCGCTGCCTGGGCGCTCTCCAGATCAGCCCCCCAAAGGAAGGCCGTTGTCATCTGCTCAGTCAGTGAGAGGCTGTCAACAGAAAGCAGGCACTAGGACTGCGATTCATGCTGCAGGTCACCTTGCTAAGGGATGAGCAGCCCTGCAGAGAGAGACCTATTGTGCTTTGTTCAACCTATGGCTTCCCAGGCTCACCCCCCAACCCTTTTGTCATAACATCCCATGGGGACATGGATTCCTGTGAAAATGTTAAAATAGAACGGGTTCATAGTTATTGACCCCTCAAACCCTGCATTATCAGACACCGTAGTGAGCGCTTACGTCCATCTGTTGGTACTCCCTTCGGCCCAGTGCTGGACACCTGCATACAAACGAGGAGACGGAGGTCCAGGGGGGAGGCTGGCATGGCCGAGGTCACCCGGCTGGATGCAGACTCGCGCTGGCCTGGGAGCCGGGCTTGAGCTGCCCCAGGCACTTCCTTGTTAGATGTCTCCTGCCCGCCCCTGTGGATAATGTTGTAGCTTACACACTTAGGGTAAATTTTCTTTTTCAATTTTCTGTTGGCTGAATCCCTTTGAATACTTTTTTTAAAAGTTGGGATTTTCTTAGCTGCCATTTTTGCAGAAATGTTTTATATTTGGACATCAGTTTGAAAATATATTTTTATGGAGGAAGGGCCTTTGGAGTATACAGGGTATACATAGGGTCCTCCGCACTCTATTAACTTTCCTCAGAGGGTGACTGTTCCTTGCCTGCGTTTCCCGTTTGCCTTTCCTACACGGGAAATGCCTGTCCAGGCTCCCTGCTACTGCCGGTACCACTTACGAACCGCTGGGTGGTCAGAGCAGAGATGACACTGAATTCCCTTTTCTTCTCCTCAGAACCGAGGACTTTCAAAGCAAAGGAGCTCTGGGAAAAGAACGGAGCTGTGATCATGGCTGTGCGGAGACCAGGCTGTTTTCTCTGTCGAGAGGTGAGTGCATTTGAAGATCTTTTTAGAGAAAAGAACCCATGTAAGTGGGGGCCCGTGCATTTCCAGCCTGGACCAAGGACCTGTAACCCACTTTAGCTTTTGACCAATATTGGTCCATTTTTATTCTCTCTAGGTATTACATTTGACTCATTCTCTGCTTCTGTTCATTTAACAACTCACCATATCCCAGGGTTAGCAACACACTTGACTTTCATTATCACTCCCAGACCCTTCCAGCCTGTACGGCCTGTGTCCTGGACTATCTTCCTGTTGAACCAAGGACAGGGGACCAGGCCCAGTTCCGCGCAGTTGTTGTCTGTTCGCACATAAGGAAGGTTGTCAGGGGAAGGTAGGGTCCAGCCTGCTCACTTTACAGATAGGTAAACCAAGGGCCAGACTGGTTTGGTCACACAAGTCAATCGGTGATCATTTAAATCCAGAAGGTTCCAGTGGTAACTGCTCTTGGCCTATGCCTGGGCAAAGTGTTCTGTGGTCAAAGTGTTCTGTGGAAGTGTGTTTCCAGAAGGATGGTCGGATGGCAGGCTGAGCTGTTTTGAGTGGCCTGTGGAGGAAGTATGTGACAGTCCCCTTCATGGCTTTGTACACTCAAAGACCAGAGTAAAGAGCCCAGGAAAATGAGTAAACCTTTCCTTTCACACACAGGTGGTCTTTGACCACATCAGACCTGGAGTCCTCTGCTCTCAGGCAAAGCTTGCCACTCACTGAAGCTCTTCACGAAAACATTGTAATGAACTCTTCTTCATTCTAGTTTTCTTGGAAAATAAAGAAAAATTAGATGTAGTTTCCACTCCACAGCAATGTGTTTGTGTTAGAGGCGAGGGAGCTGCACTTGAAAGGATCTCCTGCTATTTCTTTATCCTAACACTGACTGTAAAAGAGGAATTTGTTCTTAGCTTCGAAGCCTTACCAGGACACAGGCTATCTTACGTCATCATCCACTGTGCAGTTCATGAGCGTCCGGGGTGTCCGTAACTTCTCAGCTCAGCTGCATCTCCTCATTGTCCACCTTCCCCTGCAGATCTTCCACCTGGCATCTGGTGCCTTGCATAGACCCAGCCATGTGCTGGGCACTGAGGGAGACGAGCAATGGAAGACATGGTTTCTAACTAAGAGACACTTGGGAACTTAAAAGACAAGCCTCAAAGTCCTGGCCAGCTAGCTCGGGTGGTTGGAGCATCAGCCTGATGTGTAAAGGTTGCAGGTTCAATCCCTGGTCAGGGCACATACAGGAAGAGATTAATGTTTCTCTCTCTCTCTCTCTCCCTCCCTCCCCTTCCCCCTCCCTCCTTTTCTTTCTTCCTCCTCTCTCTAAAATCTATTTTTTTAAAGACCAATTTGCATTGCTTAAAAAAAAAAGAATGCTCAACGTAGTGGTAGCACACAGACTCAGTATAGAAACGTCACAAAGCAGGAAAGATTGGGTATGCAGAGAGACCCAGGGCTTCATTTCAGGCTGGACTAGCCAGGGAGAACTTCTTAGAACGGGGATCCCATCTGGAGGGGAGGATATGAGCTGGCGAGAGAAGGAAGGTGATGTGCGGAGGGGAAGCCAGCTGGGCACAGGGGTAGAGACTGCTGTCCCCGGGGCCTGCAGGGGTTTGTCCAGTGGGCCCTTTGCCATTCTGGTCCAGTGCGGAGGCGGGGCTGCAAGGTGAGTTAGAGGAGAAGTGTCGTAGCTAGGGCAGAGGGCCGTGTTTGGGTGAGTCTCTTAGTTACCAGATGCTCCCTGAGCAGTGGTTAGGACAGCCATAATAGGAGCCTGACTGCTCCTTCCCACCACGGAGAAGACAAGTGCAGGGCTGAGGGCAGACGGCCACCCAGTGAGGTCTGGTGCCCACCTGGGACAGTGTGCTGCTGGGCGGAACAGGCCTTGCTTGTTTCTGGCATCTGTTGCCTTGGTTCTTCTGCATTTAATGCCAGTGTGCTCTGGGCCTGCGGGGAAGAGGGTGTTGGCTGCAGAGCCTCAGGAGTTTGTGCCCCTGACCTTCCCTGTTCTCTGCAGGAGGCCGCAGACCTGTCCTCCCTGAAGCCCCAGTTGGATGAGCTGGGCGTCCCTCTCTATGCCGTAGTGAAGGAGCAGATAAGGACTGAAGTGAGGGACTTCCAGCCTTACTTCAAAGGAGAAATCTTCCTGGATGAAAAGGTACACATACATGCTGTGAGCCTGTCAGACACAGACTGGTGGGATGTGCTCAGGGCTGGAGAGTTTGGTACCCGGGGTGTGCCTGGCCTGGCGCTGAAGGCTGGGCTGAGCTCCCTTTCAGCGGCCCTGAGCTTGCAGGGGCCTTCCCAGCCCTCTGAGCCGAGCCTAATTGGACACTGAAAAGCTGTCCTCTCATGTATGAATCGAGAAGTAGCAGAGACTACTTTGGGTTCCCCCCATGCCAGGGGTCCGAGCACAAGCAGCTTCCCTCAGTTTTTCCCCCTTTGCCCTCACCTCTGCAGAACATAAGACTGCAATCACCCTGCAGACAGGAGCACCCTGTCCGCATGCAGCAGTAGGTTAGAGTCGGTGATGAAAGCCCTCTCGGTCAGGCCTGCTCGAGGGCGGAAGCTGTTTCTTTGGGCAGCTGAGAGTCTCCTGGGTGGGGGTTGGGGAGGACATGGACCAGCAGGCTTTAGGTCTTTGTGTGAAACAGAGCCCTGTTGGAGCCTTTTCCCCTGGGGAAGGCAGGCACACAGCTACTCACTCGGCTCTCCTCGCTGCTGCAGAAAAAGTTCTACGGCCCTCAAAAGCGCAAGATGATGTTCATGGGGTTTGTCCGGCTGGGTGTCTGGAACAACTTTCTCCGAGCCTGGAACGGAGGCTTCTCTGGAAACTTGGAAGGCGAAGGCTTCATCCTCGGGGGAGTTTTTGTGGTGGGACCAGGAGAGCAGGTGAGTCCCTGGTGTTCACTTGTGGGCCTGTGGGTGTCAGTGTCTGCGAGCCTGAGACCCCGATGGGGGTGACTTTCTCTACTCGGAGTCTCCCAGTCTTGCTTCCAGAAAGCCAGGGAATGTGAGGAAGGGAAAGGGAGAAGTCGTCATGTGTTACACGTCTCCTCACTCCTCACAGTAGCGCCGTGCTCACAGCTTTGCCGGCGAGGGTAGGGACTGCACCAAAGAGCGCAAGTCCCCAGTGGCAGTGCTGGGGCCTGAGCCCAGGCTTCTTACAGCCAGGCCTGTCTTCTATGCTTCAACAAAAGCAGTGTTTTCTATCAAGAATGTACTCTTTTCCCGTGTTCCTAGGGCCTCAGGGATGGGCAGTAGAGAAAAGTGAAGGTGACGGAAGGATTGGGAACTGGCCTGTGCAGGGGAAGTAGCAAGGAAGTGTGGGGGAGACGGAGCTTCCACTGGGGGCCCGGGAGTCAGAGCTGCCCCGGAGGAGCAGTCGACTTCTCGTTACATGGCTGTGAGGGTCCTGGCTGTGAGGGTCCAGAGTAACTTGGAGACGTAGGGGAAGGTGTGGGAGATGAGATCTTGGTGTGCCCAGGAGGCAGGAGGGTGGGTGCTCCGCATCAGACCGTGGGCAGCCTCGAGTCGGCTGATGCCCTTGCACTGGAGGGCAGAGCCCGCAGAGGCTGGGAGCACGCAGGGCCGGGTGGGGTGAAGTGGGTGCAAGCTCGAGGGCCTGCGTCTAGGCTGCTCTCTGACATCCTTAGCAGGACAGACATTGACAGTTGGCCTCATCTGTAAAAAGACAGGATTGTCTGCATCGGTCGATCTCACTGCTAACACTGATAATTACATATACTTTTCCTAATTTGGGAGGGATAAAAGTTAATGGGAATACAAATACTTCCATTATTAACTTTATTTCTAATATCTTCCTTTAAAGCTTGCTATCTGCTTCTGCTGGGCTGTATTAGAATCTAGCAGGAATTGGTGTCTGATTTGACATAAACCTATTTGCTAACTTTCTGCTCAATACTGAAATGTTGTCCTGATGAGGCCAGTGAGTGCCTGCCTTCTCCCAGGTGCTCGTAGACATGAGCTCATGTCTTCTTCACAACCAGTCTGGGATGTTAGGTTTTATTCTCATCTGCGTGTTAGGAAATGGCCTAGAGGTATGAAATACCAGGCAAAAATGGGCTGCTAGTAAGTGGCACCGTGGAGACAGAACTCAGTGGCTCAGGTCTGCCCTGCTCCAGAAACCCGATACTTCTCACACCCATAACTTCTCTCAGGAGTGGTCCCCAAACACCCCTTCGATGCCCTTGCCCTTGGGCATGCCACTTCCTCAGAGCATGCTCGGCCTCTTCCCACTCTGGCTCTGGAAGTCCTTCCACTGCCTATCTCTGCCTCCCTTCAGCCTCCAGGGCAGGGCTCGGCTCACCTGCCAGCCTCTCTTGCCTGGCAGAGACTCCTCTGGTGCTCCCGGCTCCCCAAGCCTAGCAGGCACGCTCCTGGTGTTGCCAGGTGTGGTGTTTGCCTTTGTCCGTGCTCCCTGCAGCTCATGCCTCCTTCCTTCCTGCCCGGAGCTTCAGGACTGGCCTCCATATTTCCTTGGAGCCAGGTGCCACTCAGTGGGGAGTCCTTTGTAACCATCTTTAAAATATAATTACTTAAAGAAGTGATGTGCTTTCCACATAAATATTTTGAAACCTAAGCAGTAAAAGGGAAAGCCATTCTATAAGCTCGACCACCAGGGACAACCCATTAGAACAGAGCTGAGTTGAGAGGCCTTTTGTGTTGTTTTGTTTCCAGAAAATGGTATCTTACTAAACTAGATGATTTTCAATAACTGTATACCATGATCACTCCCCACGTTGTTTAGATTCCTCCTCAGTGTCGGGGTCTGCATGCTGCCTTCCAGGCAAGGAAACATAGTCACTGCAGTGTGTTGGGCTTTCTGTGTCCTTTGAAGTCTTTATAAATATTGGTACAAAGAACATGTTTACAGATGTTTACTTTTTTAATTTGAGTTCCTAGATGTCATGGGTCAAAGAACTCTTTAACAAGGACTCCTTGATTCTCATCTCAAACCCATTATTTACCTTTCTTACCATTTCAGGGTACTTTGGGGTGTCCTGTGCCTTAGTGCATTTTTTAATCATAGTATTGGAAGTGAGAGGAGCCCTCAACTCCTTAGGAAAACTTAAGTTTAGAGAAGGTCTCTTTTCTTTAGCTAGTCATTCAGTGCCTGCCAGGAGCTGACCTCTGCGCTGCACTTCCACGCTTCTGGCTTGTGTGTAAGTTCATTCAGGTCCCTTCATCTGGAATGTTCTTTTACCTCACTTCTACTCTTAGACATCCTGGTTATCTCTGCGGTATTATCTGTGAAGCCTTCCTCGACTGCCCGGTGGTATTTGGTCTCTCCTGACTTCTTGCTCCCAAAGCACTGCTTGTACAGTCCAAGTTCTGTGGCGTAGCTGTCCCCGATCTACCTCCCCAAAAGGGAAGAGTCAGGCCTGCTTCTGGCCTCTGTTCCCAATGGGCCGAGCGTGAGGCTTAACGGATAGCTCCCACTCAGCGTCTGTCTCATGAATGAATGACTCAGAAGGAGGACTGATGTTCCCTCTCCTTTCCTTTTAGGGCATTCTTCTCGAGCACCAAGAGAAAGAATTTGGAGATAAAGTAAACCCAGCTTCTGTTCTGGAAGCTGCTAAGAAGATCAAACCACAGACTTCAGCCTCAGAGAGAAAATGATTGTGTGAAAACGCCCAGTGCAGGGATAACTAGGGGGCTCGCCTGTTCACAGGATGTTATGTTTCCGCTTGTGTCGGGTCAGACCCGTTTATGGCATATTCTCAGTATAGATTATTAATGCATTTTAGTATTGGACTCTGTTTAGGCTCAATAAAACAAAATAACCCCCAAATAAGGACTGATAAAAATCTAAGAAATGAGTGAGGGGTATTTCAGCTAAAGCCCAGAAAATATGAGGCTTAAAGTTGACTGGTACACCTCATTACAAACCTATATGGTGTTTGAGGTGTTGTTATTTGAAATGAGTTTTATCCTACTCTGTGGTGGTGCGGTGGATAGAATGTCAACCAGGAATGCTGAGATCGCCAGTTCAAAACCCTGGGCTTGCCCTGTCCAAGCACATATGAGAAGCAGCTAGTATGAATTGATGCTTCCTGTTTCTCCCCCTCCTCTCTCTCCTCTCTCTAAAAACATTTAAAAAAATAAGTGAGTTTTATTATCATGTCTTTAAAAATCTGAGAAAAATTGATTGACTATAGGATTAAGGATCTAAAGTTTTTGGCTTGTGTGTTTTCTATTAATGACTTGTTATAAAATGTCAAAGTAATACATAGAGGAATTGATGTGCTCTGAATGGCTTGATAAAGGTAGATTATAAAATGAAATCTGTTTCTTGTCTTCCATTCTAACCTCAGAGGTTTGTTTTTCTAGAAAATATGATGATCTCTGGCTCTAATAAAATTATACATCAGAAATTACCTGTGATACAAGTTTTTCTGATAAAGCTAACAATAAAAATATTTACCATAACGATGGCTGGTTTAAATCATCCGTGCCAAAGACACTGACTGTGGAAAGTCAGTCTCCGTAGGCATGGGGGTAGGGGGCTGGTTCAGGGCTGAGACGGTGATCGGGTCTTCCTGTGGTGGCAGCTCTGTGAGGTTTGCACGGACCTGTGAAGGGCTAGGATTCTGCAGATTCGAGGAACGCTCTTCAGTTACTTGAACTGGGTCAGTACAGTGAGTCATCCTCCCATAGTTGGAAGCCCTGGGTCTACCCCTAGTGATAAGATAACTCAGATGAAATTTCTTTGGTGCCTGGAAAACACTTGATTCTGAAATGGCTCTCTTGCAACTAAAGAAGAGTAGCCAGCCCCTGTAAAGGACAGTGCAGCGACAGACGCAGAAAGAGAAACCGTTATGACTTCCCCACCCACTGTTCTACATGTGCAGTGGTCCTCTTTCCCTGCTTAGTATGGCATTATGGAAGGAGTACCACATGGAGTCATGAGATCGTTTCAAGTTCTGGTTTATCTGTGTGACTTTGAGCGAACTCTGGTCTTCAGATTTCTCACTGGTCAAACGCGCATAGTAATTCCCGTCTACCACTCAGGACTGTTTATTAGAAGTCATTGAGGGAATGATAAACTGTAAAACACTGCTTCTCAAACTTTAATGTATATGCAGGTCACCTGAGGATCTTGTTAAAATGGAGACTGTTAAAGGAAAACAAAGTCAGTGGTTCTCAAACTTTTTGAAGTCGGGCACATTTAAAATCCTACAAGTAATTGTTGGTGCACCATATACAAATTTCTGAGAAATATGTTATAATAATTAAGTAAAATATTAAAGAAGAAATATATAAAGTCCAAGCGTGCTTTTATGGTAATTAAATGAAATAAATACGACAAAATTAAATTTATTCTGACATTAAAAACTTTTATGTTACATTTTTTGTTATGCTTTTTAGAATTCATAAATAAGGGGTTAAAATAAATGACAAAAATGTTATCTTTTTATATATATAGATACATTCTTAGTAAGATTTAGTAAATTTGGCAGGTCCTGGTGTGAATGTGTTTTTCCATTCTTGTGTTTATGAGAAACATGAGCCTGATGTGTCTTAGCGATTTCTTCAATGTTTGGGCATATACTTGAAAGGCAAACTCTCATTTCCTTGTCAATACATAGAAGAATTCCTCTCTTTTTACTCTTAATTTATGTTGAGGGTAGAAAATTCTAATTCACATAAATAGGATGTTGAAAATTATAGCAAAATGTTCAAAGCTTTTTTTAGATATTACCACATATTCTTCTTTTATAGAAATCCAAAAGGCTTCAAGAGACAATTCCTTATGTTTAATCATCAATCCAAAACCCCCACCATACATATCTTCTTAACTTTACCCCAAAGGATAGAAGAAACTTGCCTCCAGTCTTTCTGGAGGACATGGAGGGTAGTGTAAACAATCCAGCACCACAGTTTAACAGCCTTTTGCATCCTAATCAGGCAAGTGAAGTGGAGGGTTGGGCAGACTTTCAGCTTACAGCCAATTCCCCACACCTCTGTCCCCCAAAAATCTAAACTCCAAAAACCCTGTTGGTTTTTTGGTCCTCAACAGGCACATATTTCTCTGGAATACCATAGGGCGCACCTGGAAATCTTCTAGGGCGCACCAGTGTGCCCTGGCGCACACCTTGAGAACCATGGCACTAGTCAAACGTAGTCAAGACATTTCAGTCTGACCTGTGGTGGCACAGTGGGTAAAGCGTCGACCTGGAATGCTGAAGTTGCCAGTTCAAAACCCTGGGCTTGCCTGGTCAAGGCATATATGGGAGTTGATGCTTCCTGCTCCTCCCTTCCTTCTCTCTCCCTCTCTCTGTCTCTCTCCCTTTCTCTCTCTCTCCTCTTTAAAATGAATAAATAAAGTCTTAAAAAAAAAAGACATTTCATTCAATAACAAGGGCAGTAGAGAAGATGCCTCGGTATGAAACTGAGCTCAGCTGCGCTCTGTGCAGAGGTCACTGGAATTTTAAAGGGAGAGCGACAGAATTGGAAGGGGGAACACTCAGGGGCTTGAACAGAGTCAGCGAGGAGAAAATTACAAAAAGCAGGTTCAGCGTATTTGTCAATGTGATTAAGTTATCTGTGTCTGCTAACTGGCTAGCTTATCTCATTACCCTGCCACAGAGACTGGGAGATGGAGCCCTATCTGCACTGACGATTACATTTCAAATAGATGTCTCCTATATCCTTGAGAAAGGCACTCCTGGGTTTCAGGAGATACAAACTTCCACATATCAAAGAGACAGAGAAGGGATTTATAGTTATAAGTTTTTTTAGATGAAATCTCTAAGAAAAGGGAGGTCAGAGACCTACAGTCAGGTGTTTAGCTTGAACAAGCGAAATTCTCTTGCCAGCCTTGAGGTTTCCCAGGCTAGGAACTCACGGGAGGGCTGGGTCATCCCAGGGAAACAGCCTTGAGTTGCCACAAATCATCCTAGTATTTGTTCAAACCTTTTAATGTAGGAAGCGGACAAAGTAACTTGTGCTAGAAGTTTCACAGTTCTCAAGACTGGAGTTTCCACCTTTCTAACAAGCTACAGGGGAATTTGCTCTTCTACTGGCTTAAGGCTCACACTTTGAGAAGCAAGAACCTCAGTGACCCTACAAATCAAAGATATTGAGCCCTGTCAAGATAGCTCAGTTGGTGAGAGCATTGTCCTGAAGCCTAGAGGTTGCCAGGTCTCTCCCTGCTCAGGACACAGACAAGAACAGATCGGTGTTCCTGTCTTTCTCCCTTCCTCTCTTGCTAACATCAATAATTTTAAAAAACTTTAAAAAAAAGATATTAATACCTGTGGACTTTGGGCTTGAAGCTTCAGCAAGCCTCTGACAAGCATTAGCAGGTTCCCTTTACTTTATTTGATAAATTAAGAAGCCATAATAATGCAAACTATTGGGAGAATGCAAGGAAGAGTCCTTCCTAAAAAACTGAAGGTTCTCAGTTTGGCTACACAGTGGAACCATCTAGGGAAGTTTTTAAAAATCTGATGCCCAGGCTGTTAATCCTAATCCGAAGGGACCCAAAACATTGAAGACACAAACAAGGTCCGTCGATTACACACTATAAAGCCAGTAGCCGTGGCCAGGGCTACCAACACAGCAGCCCGGCCCATGCAGGTTCGCATTGGATTCGAACAGTCGGTAAAGAAACAACGGAGCCACAAACTGGTGGGCCATAGTCTTTAATCCTAGCTTGTACCCGGTGGGCAAGTAAAAACACACACTGGGCTCCAAAACCCAATCACATTCAGTGCTCACAAAGCTACTGATTTATCCGAGTTTCCTAGAATCAAAGGTTTCTAGCTCACCAGACTTATTCTCCTCAGTTCCCCATCTCCTTCCTTCTCCAGCGTTAAACTGCACAAACTGGCATCTCACTCAGCACTCCGCCATCTTGGCTGCTTCTCCTGGCCACATGGCCTCTTTCTGCTCTCTGCTCTGCCCCCTCTGCTCTCTCATGCTAATCTCAGGAACCAAGAGCGCAAGCTCTCGTTCTGCGTTCTGCTCCCATTTTATATTGTAACTTCACAACCTCTAATCCAATATACAAAATAGGGAAGTCTCTAATACAAAGTCACCCTCTGAGGCATGATTGGATTGTACCACCCCACATCAAAGGGTGGGAAAGTCTTAATCCCAAAACCAAGCTCCAGGCTACAAGGATTCTCAACACACATTAATATCACCTGGGCGACGGCCTCACATGGGCAACGCTATTTTTAACAAAGTGAGCATAATATATTTTATCCGCCCAACACACACCAAAGCTTTATTGTCTAGCTTGGCCAAGCGGCGGGAACTCAACAGGAATCTGAAGGAGAACGCGCCGGCCCTTTGTTCTACTTAGTTTTTATAGTTTTGTAAGCGGGAAGTATAGAAGCAAAAATTGTAATTAGGAGCCCCTTACCACTATTGGTTATAGTCATATGTCCTTTAACATGATAGGACCATGTTCAATTTGCAAGCTATACATCCTTTTGGAGAAAACAAAATTTACAAGCCAACACAATGGTAGAAAGATGTCTCTTTACATATTAAAAGTGTAAAGCCAGCAGCCAGGGCCACCATCAAAGCAGCCCGGCCCATGCAGGTTCGCATTGGATTCGGACAGTCGGTAAAGAAACAATGGAGCCAAGAACTGATGGGCTGTCATCTTTAATTCTAGCTTGCACCCGGCGGGCAAGTAAAAACACACACTGGGCTCCAAAACCCACTTACATTCAGTGCTCACAAAGCTACTGACTTATCCAAGTTTCCTAGAATCAAAGGTTTCTAGCTCACCAGCCTTATTCACCTCTGTTCCCCATCTCCTTCCTTCTCCAGCATCAAACTGCACAAACTGGCCTCTCACTCAATACTCTGCCATCTTGGCTGCTTCTCCTGGCCTACTCCACATGGCCTCCTTCTGCTCTCTGCTCTGCTTTCTCCTCTAATGATAATCTCAGGAACCAAGAGAGCAAACTCTTGTCCTGCCTCCATTTTATATTGTAGCTTCACAACCTCTAATCCAGGGGTCTCAAACTCGCAGCCTGTGGGCCGCATGCGGCCCGCCGAACAATTTTGTGCGGCCCGCAGACTAATCCACAAAGTTCAAAATATTTTGGATAAAATTAAGTAAGCCTAGGGGCCTACTTGTATTTTTCATTTCTCTAGCATCCTAGCTAGATATTAGCTTAGTTAACAGCAGTTGTGATGCGAACTACAGTTTCTGGTCGTTTTGTGACACTGAGTAAACTGCATGTACGATTGTGCTTGCTGTACTGATTATTTTTTGTTTTCAACTGCAGTGAGAAAAGTGTTGCGTAACAGTTGCCTTTTGTAGACCTAGTGCGGCCCGCCTAATGGCTGTGATCTTGCTCTGCGGCCCACATGCTGAGTTAAGTTTGAGACCCCTGCTCTAATCCAATATACAAAATAGGGAAGTCTCTAATACAAAGTCACTTCTCTGAGGCATGATTGGATTGTACCACCCCACATCAAAAAGGGTGGGAAAGGCTTAATCCCAAAACCAAGCCCCAGGCTACAAGGATTCTCAACACACATTAATATCACCTGGGCGATGGCCTCACGTGGGCAGCGCCATTTTTAACAAAGTGAGCATAATACATTTTTATCTGCCCAACAAAAAGGTATTCCTAAATTATCTAGTGTTTATCTGCCATGTCTCTGTCCAGAGTCATACGTGTTAACCACACGCATTTACATAGGAGAGGTAGTTTCGGTGGGGACAAATGCCCACAAATGGCTCATTGCTATAAGAAAAGGTTTATTTTGGCTTTTCTCTCCCTGCACCTGGCTAGTCATTCACCCTTTTCCCCACAGGCATGGTGGAATGTCTGGGGATCCATGTTTTCCTCCCCTTTGCATTTACAATACAATGCCAAGAGCCATCCTGGTTATGCCAATCACACAGTACAGAGACTATTCTCACAATTTCTCTGCACACCTTAACCCAAATTAATAAAATGTTCTCCAAGCCTCTTAAAATATTAATATTAATTCTGTAGCTTTTGGTACTTTACAACACCTGCGGGTGAAATGGCTCAGTGGCTCCTCATTCCCCCCTCTGAATGGGAGGATAAGACGCAGTATCATCTACCAAGGGGAGAGGCTGGTAGGTGGGCTGAAACGTAGGTCGACGGACCAGGAGGTTGGCGGCCTCTAGCTAGCGTTTTACCATGGTGGGATAAGTAATTATCAAGTATTGCTCTTTGTTAACTGGGCAGGTGAGATGGGTGGTTAGGCCCAGCACCTGTCCCCTGGATATAAAAAAACACCCTGTTTATATTTCGGTCTCCAACAGATATTAAAATTTCAAATTTATGTGTTGTGACTCTTACTCATCTGAATTCCCATGTTCGGATTTGGAGGCAGACTGGAAAAATATAAAATAAACAACAATAAAACAGCCAATGCTAACAGATATTATAACAAGTGTCCTAATACAAATAAGTGATTAAAACCTATTAGATTACTAAGCAAAGTCTTAACTAATACAACAGGATTTAAAATAAAAATTTTTAGTCTTAAATGTCCTTAACATGTTAATGTAATTTCACCAAGTCTATATTGACACCATTACTGCTTCATATTATTTGCAAATGAAACCTAATATCCCACTTCAGTTTGAGAAGTGTCCCAAGGGACAGGAGTCACACACGTTCAGGAAAAGTTCACAAGGCACTGGAGTTGTGGTCACATTTCCATGCTTTGCAGCTAGAGTCCAAGTCCCAATGACCACTGCTTCTAGCTGGTAACAATTCAGGTAGACTGGAAAAGCCGTCTGCAGCACGTATGGAGATGGAGCTTCTGTTTTCTTTAAACTGGAGAGGTGAACCCCGGGGTGCCTTTCTCTGGAGCTCTGCAACCATGGCGTGGTGAAGAGAACCTGGGGATACACTATGCTGGGTAGTAGAGGTAAATTCATCTAAATTAGGAGTAAATCCCAGCCTAAAATAGGTATGGGGCATTGAGGCAAGAGGAATAAAGGAAACACTAAATGTTAGGCAAAGCAGCAGAAAATAAGACTATCAACACCCACAACAGAGATCTTCGAGGGAAGATGAATAAAAAACTGAATATTCAGGCAAGGCATAATAAGTGGCCCTTGTGTCCATAAGAAAGGAGATCAGTTTACCTGCTACTTGGAAGAAATACCCTAGGCTCGTCCACAGCGATGTGAGATGGGGCCGATGGCCCTTGGCACCTTTAGTCTTCAGTGGCAAGCCTCAGTAGGCTGGCAAGGTCAGGTCACAGGTAGCCAGAGCAGGGCTAGAAGAGACTGAACCCTCCCTTGGAGGAGTGAGGGAGCAGCTTACCTTCCAGTGTCCCTTTTTCCCATAGTAAAGTCATGTCCGTGGTGGGGGCCGAGAAGCCTGGCAGGCTTTAGCTCAATGACCTTTCTTTCCACTCTTGGAGCAGGGCCCTGATTGGAGTCCTATGAAGTCTCTCGGGGGTGTTGGAGCCTTTATGGGTGTTTGCCAAGAGCTGGTATTTTGCCTGATCTCTTTTTGGGCTCTGTCTGCCTTTTTTGTTCCTCTTTTGGTCATTATAGACCTTAAATGCCATGCTCAGAAGATCTCGTTGAGGGGTTTGAGGGTCCCCATCTGCCTATATAAACTTTTTCCATATACCTAGAGCTGATTGGAAAAAGACAAAACAGCATTATCAGCTGGATTAAATAAAAGAGGGTAGAAGTTTGCAGGAAGAGAAAAGAAGTTTGGCA
Organism: Saccopteryx leptura; assembly: GCF_036850995.1. Lineage (NCBI taxonomy): Eukaryota > Metazoa > Chordata > Mammalia > Chiroptera > Emballonuridae > Saccopteryx > Saccopteryx leptura. The sequence goes on from NC_089511.1 coordinate 81,992,886, forward strand.
TCTCTTGTAGGAGTCCAGAGTCTCTCAGTTGCTGAATAAACCTGTACATTAGTATTTAAGAGAAAATTTTTTTTAAAAGTCCAAAACACAAAGTTTTATTGAAAACAATAAAATACAGAAACAGCAGATTCTCATTTTAAAGTAAAACTGACATTTCCCAGAACTTTCCTAGTACCACACCATTCTGATCACTATTAAAAAAAAAAAAAAGTCCCAATTCCAAAATAATTACCAAACCTGTTGGTAAACATTCTTCTCATGGTTCTAGTTATTTTTTCTAAATTTTACATTTGCACCTTTTCAAGAATGAGAGGTTTTTTTTACACTAAAGGAAATAAACAGATTTATTGTAATAAACTTAAACATAAAAACCTGAATGTCAAAATTACATAGACCTTCCATTCAGAATAAATATTTAAAGAATAAGCTGTTCTGACGCATCTAAAAGATTCATCCAACAGATTAAAACAAATCTTAGCACATACTTGCACAATGCATGCTTGCAGTGGTGAGATACTATCAGGAATACAAAAACGAATCTATTTAAGTAATTTATAGTCTAATATGTTAAGTAAGATACCCATATAACAATAACAAAGTATTCAATGTATTAATACTATTAGAGAGGTATTATAAATTGGTACAGTAGCTCAGTGCCATGAAAGATTAATTTCAACTGGTTATATGTAAATTACTTTATAGAGGAAACAGAATTTAAACTGGTCTTTAAAGAGAAAGGGGTAGTATGTAGTCATGTCAGACAGCTTAACTCCTGAAACAAGTTTAGATTTTAACAGAGTCTTAACTCTCTCCTATATTTACCAATGGAATCAGAGCCTTGTTTGGGGTGGCTCTTTTTCCCCCTTGTCACCACACAGACTTTTAAGCATTTGTTGAGTACACTCTGTAATACCTTTACTTCAAAATTGTAAGAAATACTTGTCTTTATGTTAACTTAACAAAACTTAACAAAGCATTTTCAAGTAACATTTCTAAACTTATTAAAACATTTCTATCCTATTAATTAACAGGCAAATTAAAGTGCACAATAAGGCTGGAGAATTCCAGTGTGGCTTTTATTATTTTTCTATATTATTAATAAAAATCTATACCTTTGCTAGGTAAATTCACCCTGTTTTAAGCTTTGCAGCCTGAAGTTTGAAGCAGTTTAGCCAAAATTAGCAAGTTTTAGGATTCACATTTTATTCTATTTAAATTTAAATGAGCACGCTATATTTACTACAATTAAAATTAGAAATTTGGGCCTGACCTGTGGTGGTGCAGTGGGTAAAAGCGTCGACCTGGAACGCTGAGGTCACCGGTTCGAAACCCCAGGCTTGCCTGGTCAAGGCACATATGGGAGTTGATGCTTCCTGCTCCTCCCTCTGTTCTTTCTATCTCTTTCCTCTCTCTGTCTCTTTCTCTCTGTGTGTCTCCTCTCTCTAAAAAAAAAAAAAAAAAAAAAAAAAGAATAAATAAAATGTAAAAAATAAATTAATTAAAATTACAAATTTGTAGAGATGATATCATCTTATTTTTCAATATTAAAGCCGGCATTTCCAATTCTTGCATGCAAAGACCAAACATAAACGATGATCAGACAAGGTAGAGAGAAACCCGGGATTTTATAGATTAGAACGTGGCCTTCTTGATTCTTATGCAGGGCTATTATGATAGGAACAAAAGGATAGAAACTAAACAGAACTCTCTCTCTCAAAGGTTCGAGAACGGCCGTTTATGAGATTCTGTTTAGCTACATCCAAACAGGCGTTCCCTTCGCTCTCATTTCAGGCATAAAACAATAAAGAAATAAAATGAGTTTGGAGAAAGAGAATAACTGGAAAAATCTGCAACTTTCCCAAACTCTTCCATTTACCAAAGAGAATCAGACAATAACACAACTTCAAAAAGCATCTCAGTCTTCCAATCACTCACAAATTCCAAGAGCTGCAACAACCAGCAGCCAAAATCCATCTCAACCCTCGCTGAAAGGCAGGTCCAGCCCTTTGGGAGGGGAACACTCTCCCCGCTCCTCCCCTGGGTCCGGGGCCCCCAGCAGAGCCAAACCTCGCTCGCACAAAGGTCAGCCCGCAGTAGAGCCGCTACCCCTGTGGCCGCAGGGACCTGGGGCCCCAGGCCTTGGAGGCGCTTTCTCCACCCGTGAGACACATCCCGTCTGCCACCCACGCGCACCCGCGTTCTTCAACACCCACGCGAGTGGCCACCTGCGCATCCAAAAGGGGACTGTGGCCAGGCCGCACTGGCGGGCGCTGGGACCTGAGGTGGGGTCCGGAATCTTGTCCCTGGGGCATGCCCTCCCCGCCGCACACCTTCTGCATGCCGACTCCGAGCACCGGCCAGAGCCCTCTCCCACCCTACCTCGGAGGCACGGGGCAGGGCAAGCCGTGAGGCCAGCACAAAACCCAGTCCGTGGTGGCCCTGTCCCCGCAGCTCCACCGGCCCTCGGCCCTTCGCCCCTGCCAGGAGGAGGCCAGCCCTCCTCCCGTCCGTCCGCGCGTCTGGCGTGAGGGAAAGCTGCTGCCCACCCCCTTTCCCCACACTGTACTTAAAAGCTTCACTCTCTAAAAGCTTTGACGAATGCAGTGACAAAAACAAATAGACAAACAGCAAAAAAACAGACAAACAGCAAAAACAGATAAACAAACAGGCGCCACACTTCCCTTGAGCTCGGAATATCTAAATTCAAATGGGGTTCCCTAAAAGCGGGGTGCCCTCCCAAATCTCCCAACCTCGTGTCCGAGGGGAGATGGCCAGTGGCCCTTTCCGGCCCGTCAGCCAGGGCTCACGTGGCAAACAAACGATCGCGACCTTGTTCTACTTACCCGGGTTTGAACAATAAAGCTCCAGTGTGCAGACCGATGGTGGTCCCTCAATCCTGGGACGAGCCCCCAAAATGTTAATCCTAATCCGGAGGGACCCAAAACATTGAAGACACGAACAAGGTCCATCGATTACACACACCAAAGCTTTATTGTCTAGCTTGGCCAAGCGGCGGGAACTCCAACAGGAATCTGAAGGAGAGCGCGCCGGCCCTTTGTTCTACTTAGTTTTTATAGTTTTGTAAGCAGGAAGTATAGAAGCAAAAATTGTAATTAGGAGCCCCTTACCACTATTGGTTATAGTCATATGTCCTTTAACATGATAGGACCATGTTCAATTTGCAAGCCATACATTCTTTTGGAGAAAACAAAATTTACAAGCCAACACAATGGTAGAAAGTTGTCTCTTTATATATTAAAAGATACTCCTAATTTAGAGCTCTCTTTCCCCCTTTTGCCAACTTCTATTATGAATCTACCTTTGCCACCCAGCTTAGTGTATCCCAAGGTTCTCTTTACCATGCCACAGTCGCAGAGCTCCAGGGAAAAGCAACCTGGTCTCATCTCTCCAGGCAGAGGAGAACAGGAAGCTCCATATCCACGCATGCTGCAAATGGCTTTTCCAGTCTACCTGAATCATTACCAGCTAGAAGCAGTGGTCATTGGGACTTGGACATGAGCTGCAAAGTATAGAATGGTGACAACAATTCCAGTGCCATGAGGACTTTTCCTGGATGGGGACTTTTCCTGGACTCCTGCTCCCTGTGACAGCTCCTAACAGACTGAACTGTGGTTGGGTTGCATTTTTCAGGAATTTGGGATGGTGATGGGGCCAACTTGGACTTGGTGAACATGTTAAGGACACTACTTTTTTATGGATTCTTGCTGTATTGGCCAAGAGTTTGCCTAAAGGCTTTAATCACTGTAAAAAAAAAAAAAATAGAAGACTGGATAAAGAAGATGGGGCACATATACACCATGGTATACTATTCAGCTAGAAGAAATGATGACATCGGATCACTTACAGCAGAATGGTGGAATCTTGATAACATTATGCGGAGTGAAATAAGTGAATCAGAAAAAAACAAGAACTGCAGGATTCCATACATTGGTGGGACATAAAAACGAGACTAAGAGACATGGACAGGAGTGGGGTGGTTACAGGGGGTGGGAGGAGGGGAGGAGAGAGAGGGGGAGGGGGAGGGGTACAAAGAAAACTGGATAGAGGGTGACGGAGGACGATCTCTCTTTGGGTGATGGGTATGCAACAGAACTAAATGACAAGATAACCTGGAAATGTTTTCTTTGAATATATGTACCCTGATTAATTGATGTCACCCTATTAAAATAAAAATTTATTTATTAAAAAAAAAAAAGATATTCCTATATTATCTAGTGTTTATCTGCCATGTCTCTGTCCAGAGTCACACGTGTTAACCACACGCATTTACATAGGAGAGGTAGTTTCGGTGGGGACAAATGCCCACAAATGGCTCATTGCTATAAGAAAAGGTTTATTTTGGCTTTTCTCTCCCTGCACCTGGCTAGTCATTCACCCCTTTTCCCCACAGGCGTGGTGGAATGTCTGGGGATCCATGTTTTCCTCCCCTTTGCATTTACAATACAATGCCAAGAGCCATCCTGGTTATGCCAATCACACAGTACAGAGACTATTCTCACAATTTCTCTGCACACCTTAACCCAAATTAATAAAATATTCTCCAAGCCTCTTAAAATATTAATATTAATTCTGTAGTGTTTGGTACCTTACAACACCTGCGGGTGAAGTGGCGCAGTGGCTCCTCAAGGCCACACCCAGAGGCCCATACAATTAGAATCTCTGGGATAAGACCCAGGTAACAATATTTCTTAAAGCTCCTGGGTGATTCTGCCATGCAGCCAAAGTTGAGAACCAAATTAAATTTTAAAATAAAAATAGATAAATAAAAAACAAAGTTGAGAACCACTGTAAAAGAAGTCAGTGTCAAGTTTGCAATGCTAGAGCTCACATCTTAAGTTACCAGAACCAGGCTTGCTCCCAATAATCTCTGATGAGTTTTAGAAAACAGTCTTTAGTGGCAAGGGTCAGGGATGGTGTGGACAGAGATGGGTGGTCCTGGTCTGGAACTGAACCTTCAAAAGAGAGACTATTTGGACAGGTGGAGATGGTAAAGAGGTCATTTCAGGCATGATGAGGGCCCTGAACTCAGCTATGGTGAGAGGGAAGTAAACTATAGGTCTGGGAGAACAGGGAGGAGTCAGTTGTTTTGTTTACCTGATCAGATGTCCTCTTCCCCAATACACTGAGTTCTCAAAAGCGGTGCTATTTTCACATCCATGACTGTTTTAAAGTTAACAAGCCAAAACTGAACATCATTTTGCTGAGAGCAAACTGCAGTGCCTGTGGCTTCTTTCTCTCCTGCCGGACCCAGGCATACCATTGGGGTGGGCGTGGGGCAGCAGGATAAGGAAGGTGGGCTGCAGGGGAGAGTCTGTAGGGGTTGTGAGCAGAGCGGGTACCTGAAATCAGAGGGTCCAGACTGAACACTTCTCCTCAGCCCTGGCTACCTTCCCTCCATCCTCAGTTACTAAAGTCCACAGGACAAGTAGGCAGGTGTGTGTGTGTGTGTGTGTGTGTTTGGGAGGGAAGGAAATGTCTTATGCTTTAACCTCTCAAACCCTTTCTGGGTTTAAAGGAAAAGGGTTTGTTTTGGGGTTGGTTTGTTTGTTGAACAATCACCATAAAGGATGATAGTGGCAGGGATCCCTGGATTTGGGGGGGGCGAGCCTCTCAGGGTCATGTTCCTTTCCAGGTATATCTGATCCCCTTTCTGTGTTATATGATGATGGTCTGGGCCAACCCAACAAACAAATTAGGAGTAGGAGTCAGTTTTTTCTATAATCTAGTGCAAGCACAGGGAGTGATACAGACAGGCCGGCCGTGGAAGGCCTTTCATAAAATGACGTTTGGGCAGAGCCCTGGCAGAAGGAAGGCAGAGCCCTGGCAGAAGGAAGCAAGCAGGCCTATGTGTCCTGGAGGAGTAGCATTCCAAGCAGAGGGAGCAGCAAGGACAAAGGCCCAGAGGGGAGGATGGGATTGTTACACTCAAGGAGCATTAGGAAGGGAGTGTGGCTAGAGCAACGTGAGTGAGCAGCAGAGGTAGGAAGGAAGTAGGACAGAAGGCGGTGAGACACTGAGATGGATGCATGTGGTTCTGGCCGGCCGTGGTAAGAGCTGAATTTTCCTGAGAGATGGGAACCCATGGAAGAGTTCTGAGAAGAGAAATGACATGATCTGATTTATGTTATCCTGACTGCTGTGAGACAATAGATTGTCAAAGGTCAAAGTTTCCATCAGGGGGCCACGTAGGATGCTATGGCAATAATCCAGGTGAGAGATAAAGGTAATATTACTACACCATGTAGTAACATAATGTTATAGTAATTAAATATATAGAAATATAAAAAATGTGGAAGATATATAAAAGTAATTAAGATATAATATTAAAATTAATTAAGGAAATAAAGCTATGCCATCTGGATAGGAATTAATATAGTGGGTGCAGATGTGATAAAGAGACTCTGACTTTCGAGCAGGGCCCAGTTAGTGTATGTGTGAAGTTATACATAGATAAGAAGTGGCTTGATGTCATAACTTTGTAAGTTAACATAAACAAGCTTTCCTAGAAACATCTTAAAAGTGGTTTAATGTAACATTTTAGTAGATTAACATAAAAAGGGCTCCCTGTGAGGAACTCCCAAAAAGGTGGTTTGAGGTGATAATCCTGTAGATTGACAGCTGTTAGAAGGCATTGGCCAGAAAAGGTACTAAAGCTGAGGGGCCCGCTGCTGAGGTAGTCGGCCAGACTCCAGTGTGAACCTGGACTGTTTCTATGCTGCTCTGAGCTCTGACCAAAGACAGCCGAGAGGAGCATGCTGATGGGGCCCCCTTAAGCTGTTGTACTAAGACACGCCAAAGGATTTGTGAGTAGTAAATTGCCTGTGTGATTCTTGCAACTAACTTGTGTGTCAGTTGTGTCTTTCCTCCTGTGGCAGTTAGTGTCGGCGCTGACCAGTAGCATCCTCATAGCTGCTCAAGAGTAGTCTCGAAGAGCTGCCAGCCCTGCTGAGAAACAGGAGTGTCCCACTGCACAGGGAAGTCGAATCAGGGACGCCTGATCGACGTAGAGCTTGGGCTCTACTGGGACAGGTAGGTAAAGGAGGTGGTAGCAGGGGAGGTGTGTTGAAAGTGTCAGATGCTAGATATATCTGAAGGCAGAGCTAAGAGGGTTTCCTGAATGATCAGATGTGGGATGTCAGAGAAAAGGAAGTCAAGGATGACTGCAAGATTTTTGGCCTGAGCAACTAACTGCACATGAGTTTTGCAGTAAAAGGAAGCCGAAAATGATGGGGTCCAGGGAAGATGTTAATGTGCTAGGACAGTTACAATGAATACACCAGAGGTATAAGTATCAATGCAGGGTGCATCAAAGCAATGCAAGGGAAAAGAACAGGCTTAGGAATTGTACACTCAGTAGGATACAATGTGCACACACTTTAAAGGCATTCACAACAGTATTGCTTAGAGTTCCATACATATGTGGTAAAGTATAAAAACACAGGTAGAATGATAGACAAAGTACACCCAGGATTAAGCACCATCTGGTTGCTTCACACTTTCAAAACCCTGTTTCCCAGGCCAGGTTTTTGTCCAGTTAAACCAGAACCTCTGGGAATGGATCCAAGTGTTAGTTTTTTATTGTTGTTGTTGTTTGTTTGTTTGTTTTAAAGCTCGCTAGGGCATTCTTTTATGGAGGCAAGGTGAAAAAACCAATGCTTTACATTGAGAAACAACTATAAAATTTTAGAGATGCACAAGGAATAATCCCCTTTTATATTTAAGTCTTGGACAGAGTATCTGTCAGGAAACACAAAGAAATTCTCCAAGAAACAGTTGAGCCCATACTGTGGCCTTTTCGTATCCAAGGAGCTGCTTGGAGAAATGACTGATTGCAGGCTTGGGGTAGGAAATGTACAAGATGGGCCTGGAACATACTATCATACTACGTATCAAGTAAACTCTTGAAGACGACTGAAGGCTGATGGAAAGAAAGGACTTGGAAAAAAAAAAAAGAAAGGACTTGGAATCTACCTTGAACAGGTTCTCTCTTGCTAAAATTGGGACAGTTTGAACATCTATAACTGCACTGGATTAAAACACACCAGATATGTTCAAATACATGAGTGAAATGATCCGTAGGGGGAACAAAGAAAATAATTGGATGGTACTTAAAAAAAAAAGTCAACTCATAAAACAAAAATATAGAAGGAATAAGCATTTATCCTGCCTTTGGTACTTCAAAGTAACCAAAGAGTTGATGAAAGAAATTTCTCATTGCAGAAGCACTCAGAGTCTGTCTAGCCATAGTTAGAATGGAGAGGTCAAGGGGTGGCCAGTGGGGGCCACGTCCCTGGAAATGCCTCTCTGGGTCTGTCCATCAGGCAGCTCCTTCCCCAGCAGATGATGCCTCTAACTCTAACTACTCTCTTCATCCCGGAGGTGTGCTGGTCCCACTTCCATGCTCCTCCAGCACAGACTGAGTTGGTCAAAATGTTGATCTTACCCCTTCACTGTATGGAGGAAAACGGAGTTCTCGGGACATGATTTTCAAGAGTCAAAGCTGGTCAGGAGCAGCTTTTTGATAAAGAGAAAAGAGCTCTGGACTAAGTCTCCAGAGCTGTGCCACCAGGAGACCTTGGGCGAGCCTCCTTTTTCGTGGAGCCCTTTCCTCCATCTGGACTGTGCAGGGGCTGTTCTAGATTCCCTGGCCATGGGCCCTAGAGTTTCTTCACCAGGACCAAACCTAGAGCACAGCTTTCGGTTCACACCTGTGCTGTTGTTATTGAACCAGTGTTCCTTTGCATCAACGGACTGGACATTCCAGGAAAACAGGGATATGTTGGTCTTGCTCTTCCTGGTTTCCTCGCACCCAGCACTGAGCATGGCCCTCAATAAATCACAAAGCTTGGATGGCAAAAGCAGCCACAAGCAAAGTCAGAAGACCAAGAAATAACTTGGAAAACGTATTTGCAACTCATATCACAAAGGGCTTCTTTTCCAAAGACCAGCTCCTACAGATCAATGAGAGGTTAATAATGAGAATTCCAGCTTCCTGCCTGCATGTAAGGGGTTTGGAAGTTAACTCCTTATCCTAGCAACTAGTAGAAAGCTGAATAACCTAGAAAATCAACAACTCTTCTTCAGTCTAAGAGAAGTGAAGAAACAGGGGGAACTGCCGTCCCCAAATCTGAAGAGACCAACAGGCAAACACAGAGCATCACAACTTACCAAAGCAGAAGTCCATGTGCACTGTGGGTCCCAGGCCTAATGGGAGACCTACACTGCAACTGATGAACTACTGGGGCTCAGTGCAGACAAGTCTGAGAGTCAGGAGCTCCGTTCAGGGGGACTAAGTCATAGGGGGCGCACACTTGTGTGAGTGTTACTCCCAGAAGTTTGACCAGGTTCTCACAGGAAATTTCCAAAGAAAGTCTCCTTATGCTTCTGGCACGAGAGAAAAAAAGCAAGTATTTTGAAATATGTAACACACAATTATACACACATACTTGGACACATACATTATTGAATTTTACCACCATGTAACTGAAGGACTACTAACAGCAATTCCTTTTATGTAGTACATCATGTCCAGCAATCAAGAAAAAAATTAAAAAGTATACTAAAAGGCGAAAGAGAATCGTAGTTTGGAGCTTCTGGTCCAGATGGCAGAGTAGGTGAATGCTGTGCTTGCCTCCTCCCATAACCACATCAAAATTACAACATTACAGAACAACCATCATTCAGAACCACCTGAATCTAAGTGAACGGAAGTCCTATGACAGAGATTTAAAGAAACCACATTGAGACGGGTAGGAGGGGCAGAGACTCTCAACAGGCTTGTCCCACACCCAGGTGTGGTGGTTTAAAATTGGGAGGGATAGCTCAGCTACAAAGTTCACCTTTGGGGAATGAGAGGTTCCAGCCCCAAATCAGGAGCCCCAGCCCAGGGTTCCAGTGCCAGGAAGAGAAGTCCTCATAACTTCTGGCAGTGAAAACCAGTGGAGACTGTGGCTGAGTGAGACAGAAGGCTGTGGGAGTCCCAGGTATTTCTCTTAAAGGGCCCGTGCACAGACATACTGGGATTCACTTGCTCTCAGTTCCATCCCTGGGGCAGCAGCTCTAGAGGCACCAGGAGCAATCAGGGAAGAACTGAATTGTCTTGCTGAGAGGGACAGCTTTCTCCCAGACAGAAGCACTGGCTGGTGCATATCTGAGTCTCCACCAACCTAGCTCATGCTGTTAGTCCCACTTGGCGATTCCCTGAGAACCTGCCCCCACTCAACTTTCAGGCATACCCAAGCTATTTCCAGTGTTTTTTCTATACAAACGGTCTGTCTTGGCTCATGCTGAGGACTTTACTAAAATCTCCCAAACAAGCAGTATCTGGCCTCAGAGAACTGTGTACATCTTGCTAAGTGGCTCCAGACCTGGAACTAGGGGAAGCCAGCCTTGGTGCACACCTTAGCCTCTCCTGGGCACCTCCAAACCCAGCACAAGAAGCAGCCATATGCAGATCACTTTGTAGTTTATGCTGGGTGGCCCTGGGTAGGGCACAGGAGGCAGCTGACCTTGGCCAGCACCTCCAGGGAGGCCCAAGAGCCAGCACACCTGGTGGACAGCTTCAAACCATGCTAAAGCAACACCTAACCACCACCACAAGAAACACATTCAAGGGCAGACTCAGTAGGCAGCAGAGCAAGTGTTACTTTGTGGGGTCGGCCGCTGAACAACAGCTCCTTAACAGTGGTCACAGTCAGTCATTGCAGTTGAATGGCCTGGGGTTAAATTTTTCCAATTGATGTACCAACAGCAATCAAGGTTCAACTACAATAGGAGGGTGTACACAGCCCACACAGGGGTGCACCTGAAGTGCCCAGCTTGGGAGACCAGGGAGGCTATGCCACTGAGCCCGAAAGGACCTACTACATAAGGCCACTAGGCCACTCTGCCAAGCCCGGGAGATAGAGCAGCTCTGGTTCTAATACATAGAAACACAGAGAGGCAGCCAAAATGAAGAGACAAAGAAGCATGTCCCAAATGGAAAAATAACAAAATTCCAGAAAAAGAAGTAAACAATAAACAATCTACCAGATGCAGAATTCAAAACACTGGTTATGAGTATGCTCGATGAACTTAGGGAAAGAGTACATGAATTCAGTAAGAACTTCAAAAAAGAGATAGGAAACATAAAAATGAAGATGGAAAATGTAAGGGAAAAACCCCAGTTAGATATGAAGAATAAAATAACTGAAATAAAGAATATGTTTTAGGGAATTTACATAGAGCAGATGAAGCAGAGAATCAAATTAGTAATTTAGAAGAAAAGGAAGCAATCAGAACAGCAAGAAGAAAAAAGAATCCAAAAAATGAAGACAGTTTATGGAGCCTCCAGGACAATTTCAGTCATACTAAACATTCACATCATGGGCTTACTGGAAGGAGAAATGAGAGCAAGAAATTAAAAATCTATTTGAAAAAATAATGACAGAAAAACTTCCTAACCTGAGGAAGAGTATAGATATACAAATCCAGAAAGTGTAGGGTCCCAAACAAGATGGATCATAATTAAAATACCAAAGGTTAAAGACAAAGAGAGAATATTAAAAGCAGCAAGAGAAAAGCAGTTAGTTACCTACAAGGGAGTCCTCATAAGACTGTCAGTTGATTTCTCAACAGAAATCTTGAAGGTAAGAAGAGATTGGCACAAAATATTCAAAATGGTAAAAAGCAAGGACTTACCACCAAGATTATTCCACCCAGCAAAGCTATTATTTAGAATTAAAGGACAGATAAAGAGCTTCCCAGACAATAAAAAGCTAAAAGTTCATCACCACCGAACCAGTATTACAAGAAATGTTAAACGGCCTTCTTTAAAAAGAAGAAAAAGAAATAAGATAAAAAATATGAATAATAAAATGACAAAAATACATATTTATCAACAATTATTTTAAATGCAAATGGTAAGTGCTCCAATTAAAAGCTATACAGTTGTTCAATGGATAACAAAACAAAACCTTTACATATACTGTCTACTAGAGATTCACTTCAAATCGAAAGACATGCTCAGACTGAAAGTAAAGGGATGGAAAAGGATATTTTATGAAAATAGAAGCAAACAAAAAAATATAGGGTAGCAATAATTATACCAAACAAAATAGACTTTAAAAGAAAGTCTATAACAAGTGACAAAGCAGTTCTACTTCTGGGTATTTATCTGAAGAAACCCAAATAAAAAATTGAAGAAACATATACATCCGTATGTTCATTGCATTATTTTTAATGAGCAAGATAGGAAAGCAACCTGAGTGTCTACCAGTAGATGGCTGGATAAAGAGGAAGTGGTAGATATATGCAGTAGACCATGACTCAGTCATATAAAAAGAATAAAATATTGCCATTTGCAATATCATGGATGGACCTAGAGGATAGTGAGTGTGTGGAGTGCAATGAGTCAGAGAAAGACAAATGTCAGATGATTTCAACTATATGTGAAATCTAAAGAACAAAATAAATTAACAAGCAAAACAAAAACACTCAGATATGAGAACATTTTGGCAGAATAGGAGGGGGAGTTAGGAAGATGGGTATAAAAAGGAAAGGAATTAAAAAAAGTAAATTGGTAGTTATAGAATAGTCACAGGGATCTAAAGTGCAGCACAGGAAATATAGTCATTAATACTATAGTAATGTATGGTGTCAGGTGTGTACTGGATTTATAAGGGTGACCACTTCATAAGTTATATAAATATCTAACCACTGGGTTGTACATCTGAAACTAATATAATATTGTACATCAATTTAATGAAAAATTATTTTTTAAAAATCATAGTTTAAAGAGACAAATTAGCATCAAATCCAGACTGCAATATGACAAGAGATATTGGCATGATCAGATTGGGAATTTAAAATGACTATAATTAATATGCTAAGGGCTTATAGGGTCAGTGCTGGACATAGCCCTTCCCCTTCACAACCACAGGGTGCTGTGGTCATGGATCCTGACCATCTTTATCGTGGGCTGTAACCAACATTTTACTAAGAACAATGGAACTGAATCACCAGATATATATCAAGGAGGGATAATACAGAACAGCGCATGCCCTTCCCTCTATCCTCTGCTTACCTGCTTAGTTGCTCATGGATAGAAATTTTCCCTTGAATAACCACCCAGGGCTTAGCTCAGGGGTCGGGAACCTATGGCTTGCGAGCCATATGTGGCTCTTTTGATGGCTGCATCTGGCTCGCAGACAAATCTTTAATAAAAAAAATAACAACGTTAAAAATATAAAACATTCTCGTGTATTACAATCCATTCATTTCCTACCGCTCATGTTCATAGTTGCGGGTGGCTAGAACCAATCACAGCTGTCCTCTGGGACAACACCAAATTTTTATTGGATAATGCGTAAAGTGCATGGGTCGTTGTATGGGTCTCACAGAATTACATTTTAAAATATGTCGCGTTCATGGCTCTCTCAGCCAAAAAGGTTCCCGACCCCCCTGGTTAGCTCTTTAAACCTCAACCCCACCCAGCAATGAACAGAACTTTCTTTTTTTTCTTTTTTTTTGTTTTACAGAGACAGAGAGAGAAGGGATAGACAGAGACAGACAGGAACAGAGAGAGATGAGAAGCATCAATCATCAGTTTTTCATTGCGATACCTTAGTTTTCATTGATTGCTTTCTCATCTGGGCCTTGACCGTGGGCCTTCAGCAGATTGAGTAACCCCTTGCTCGAGCCAGTAACCTTGGGTCCAAGCTGGTGAGCTTTGCTCAAACCAGATGAGCCCGCGCTCAAGCTGGCAACCTCGGGGTCTCGAACCTGGTTCCTCTGCATCCCAGTCCGACACTCTATCCACTGTGCCACCTGGTCAGGCTGAACGGAACTTTCATCAACCAGCCACCATTGGTGCTGCCCCAGAATGTAAGTAATAAAGGCTTTGTCTGCTCCATCTGGTCCTCCTTGTGGTTTCTTTGGGAACCCACAACAATGCCAGATCTATTTTCTGGGTCTGGACCTCCTGTGTTTCCTTTTATTATCCTTTTTATTTCTGAAGGGTTGATAATAATGACCCCTCTTTTATTCATGTTTTGAATAATTTTTTTTTCTTTTTAGCAGAGAAAAAGAGAGACAGACAGACAGGAAGGGAGAGGGAGGAGAAGCATCAACTCATAGTTGCAGCACCTTAGTTGTTCATTGATTGCTTTCTCATATGTGCCTTGACTGGAGGGCTCCAGCTGAGCTAGTGACCCAGTGACCTCTTGCTGAAGCCAGTGACCTTGGGCTCAAGCCAGTGACCTTGGGGTCATGTCTATGATCCCATACTCATGCTGGTGATCCCTTGCTCAAGCTGGAGAGCTAGTGCTCAAGCCAATGACCTTGGAGTTTCAAACCTGGATTCTCTGCATCCCAAGCCAATGCTCTATCCATTCACTGTGCCACAGCCTGGGCAGGCTGATTTGAATAATTAGAGTTGTTGTTGTTGTTTTCTGTTGTTGTTTTTTGTGAGTCTAGCTAAACATTTTTTTGTTAATCTAGCTAAAATTTTTTGATCTTACAAAGTATCAACTTTTGATTTCGTTGATCTCTCTATATTTTTTCTACTTTCTATTTCATGTATTTTGGCATTAATCTTTATTATTTCTTTCTTCTGTTTGTGTTGGGTTTAGTTTGCTCTTGCTCTTTCTTTTTTAATATAGGTGTTTAAAGCTATAAATTTCTATCTAAACTTGTTGGTTGTGTAAGTTTTGGTATGCTATGTTTTTATTTTCATTCATCTGAAAATATTTTCAAGTTTCCCTTGTGATTTTTTCTTTGACCTTTTGGGAGTATGCTATCGATATTGACATAATTGAGAATTCCTTGAATTTCCTTCTGTTAATGATTTCCTTCTTTCTTTTCTTTTCCTTTCTTTCTTTCTTTCTTTCTTTCTTTCTTTCTTTCTTTCTTTCTTTCTTTCTTTCTTTCTTTCTTTTTTTCTTTCTTTCTTTCAGGGGAGATAGTGAGACAGATTCTTGTATGCACCCCAGCTGGGATCTGCCCAGCAACCCTAGTCTGGGTGGATACTTAAATCAACTGAGCTATTTTTAGCACCTGAGGCCAACATAGTTGAACCAACTGAGCTATTGTCAGGGCTGGGGCAATGCTTGAACCAATTGAGTCACTGGCTGCAGGAGGGGAAGAGGAAAAAGGGGGAAGAAAGGGGGGTAGAGATACAGATCGTCACTTCTCTTGTGTACCCTGATCAAGAATTGAACCTGGCATATCTATATGCCAGGCTGACACTCTATCCACTGAGCCAACCGGCCAGGGCCCTGTTAATGATTTCTAATTTCATTCCACTGTGGTCAGAGAACATACTTTATATGATTTCAACATTTTAAAATGTTTAAGACTTATTTGGCTACCTAACACATGATCTATACTGAAGAAGGTTTCATGTGCACTTGAGAAGAATGTGTATCTGCTGTTGCTGGGTAGAGATGTCTATTAGCTTAGTTGGTTCATGGGATTGCCTTTATTTCTCTCTCTCAGATAATTTCTTGTTAGTGTATAAAAATGCAACTGATTTCTGTATCTTGATTTTGTAACAACTTCACTGAATTCATTTATTAGTTCTAGCAGTTTTTTGTGGAGTGTTCAGGGTTTTCTATATCATGTAATCTGCAAACAGAGATCATTTTATTTCTTCCTTTCTGATTTGGATTCCTTTTATTTCTTTTTCTTGTCTAATTGCTCCTAGGCTTCCAGTACTATGTTGAATAGAAATGGAGAGAGTGGGCAGCCTCGTCTTATTCCTAATCGTAGAGGAAACGCTTTTAACTGTATACCATTAAGTACAGTATTAGCTATGGGCTTGTCACAGATGGCCTTTCTTATATTAAGGCACAGCACTCCTACACCTAATCTGTCAGTTTTTATCATTAAAGGGTGTTGAATTTTGTCAAATGCTAAACGTACTTTTCCCCTTAAGGTATAACCTGAAAGAAGCACACATTAACGTTGCTTACAACATATAGATGTCCCAGGTTCAATTCTGCCCATTGGGCAGAATTCAGGGCTGAATGTGATTATAAAGGTGGCTGGGAAATGTAGTCTTTTTCATTGATAGTTCTGTACCCAGCTAACCTTCGGTGATTCTATCACTAAAAAAAGAAAACAGAATGAATTTGAGGATTCAACCAGTATTGTCATGAAAAACTAGTAACAATATTAGCCTCTAGGAATGGGGTACTGGCGTCTCAGGACATAGGTAGAAGAAAAATGTCCCTTTTTACGCCCTTTTGAATTGTATAAATTGTTACATGTGAATGTATTACCAAATCAACATTTTTAATAAAGTATTAAAAATAGTACCACCTCGCGCTTTATAATCACCCATAGCTGGTTCACTGACCAGAACTTTTTCGTACCCTCACCCTCATGCCCTCAGAAAGGGTTACAGATGTGGTGTGAAACCCCAGCCACATAAAACTGTAGAAAATCCGTTTGGTTGAGGGCCTGGGGAAGCCCACGAGCCTGCATGGGCAGAGGCCTGGAGAGGAATGCAAATTCAGATAAGCATCTGGAAGAGCTGCTCTTCCTCAGCCAGTGGACCCAGTTGGCACCAGGCCTCCTGTGTGCCAGTCCTGGCTGCCAGACTTGCTGAGGGGAAGAAGAGAACAACACTGCTGCCAGAGTCTTGCCCCAGCCCTGCTCATCCGCAGATGGAGGAGGCCCACACCCTGGACGGGAGGGTTGGGGAGCTGGGCCTTGAAGCACAGGCAGCTCCTGAGGTGGGCAGTGCTGCCGGCCCTTCGAAGCAGAAGCTTTTGCTGCCCTCACCTGGCTCCTCATCTCTTCCCCAGCCTTTGTAACTCAAGAGAACCTGGGGGCAAATTTCAGGCCTGCATGGGTTAAGGGCAGAGGCCACCCGCAGTGAACCCTCATCCTAGTGCCAGGGCCAGCCTGTCGCCCTGGCCCCAGCTGGGCTGTGGGGCCGAGCCCAGGGCCAACACCCCATCCCTGGTGCACGGGCAGCGCAGGCTCTGCTCCTCAATAGACGCCCAGCACCCCACGGGGCCCCCACAGCAGTCCTTTAGCGTCCAGGGGCCCTACCCACAACATGTCCGATTCCGCACCTTGTCTAATGTGCAATATGAGAAAACTGAAGAAGTTAACATTTCTTTAAATACTCACAAACAATTTCTACAATAAACTGAAATTTTATAATTTGAATAAAGTAGATTTCCCTGAACATTTAAACATTAAATGCAATCAGTTACACTCCTCCTCATTCTAGTGATTTAGTCTCATAAATGTTTCAAACACCATTAAAAATTGACAAATAAAAATATAATCATCACAAAATCAGATCTGTATACTCATAGTAAAACCAGTTACAAACACTAATATGTGGGTCTTAATTTGTTTCTTCATAATTCGTAGTCAGCAGCCCTGACAGCAGGAGGGAGAGACGTTATTTACCCATAAGCTGTGCATCACTGCCCCCTCCTGGGGCTCTCAGCATGGGTCCTGCAACACCTCCCAGCAGGGCCTCCTCCCCACAGCGCTGCACAATTCTTCCATCCTGGGCACAGCCACCTGGCCAAGTGCTGCCCAAGAAGGGATGCTGATTGTGACCGCTGACCAGAGTAGTCAGCAACTCGTTCTCAGGGCACCTGAATGTGCCTCGCAGAGAAAGGCCAGGGGCAAAAGCCAGTGACTCACAGAGAAGGCCAGCAAAAGTCCTGAGCAGAAGCTGAGGACCAGTTGGCCAGAAGCACTCGGAGCAGTAGAAACAGAGTGAGACACCAGTGTCGCATAGAAATGATGCTCTGGGAGCCGGTGACATGGGGACACTGCTGACCAGTCTTCCCGAAGCCTGGCCGAGGTGTGAGGCTAGGTGGTTTTCCACTTCCCTGTGTGTCCTCACGCTGGGGGGGGGGGGGGGTTGTGAGATAAAGTGACAGCATGTGCGGAGGTCAAGGCCACAGGAAACACAAGCTGATCCAGAGATCTGTGCACAGGAAGTCAGGGAAGGAGGAAGGGATGGGGGAGAAATGGAGCTGTACAGCCATTTCAAGGGAGGCTTCAACCAGCCCCACCAGGAACCTGGAGCTGGAATCACTTACCAAATGTTCAGAAATGAGGACAGAAAGGGGCATTGGTGAGCCTTGGGCAATCCAATTCAACACCTGGCCCTGAGGGTGGTCTGTGTGGCCACCACTATGCTAGAGGTGACAGGCTGAGTCACCAACTGTGAGGGGGCCTGTGGTCGGAGATGTGGTTACAGTGACCAGGCCTGGTCAGCATCTGTAGAATATTCAATGAAATGAACTTCTAGTGCTTTGGGGCAGGGGAATGATGGGGTCAGATTTTCATTCTGACCAGACGGGGGTGGAGCTCAGGAGATAAATCTGCGGTATGCCTAGCACACAGAAGATATCTAGACCCAGGAGTGGCTCAGAGCTCAGGGAGCTCATAGAGATGTCGATGTGTGTGTTTCTGTGTAAAGGGGATGTAGTGCTGAGAGGGACTAAGTTTTGCCTCTGCAAAATATGGCTTTTGGGGTACTGATTTCAAACTGGTTATTTTTAAGAAATTAAAGATTCAGAGAGAAACTTTGACCCTTCCCGTTAAGGAAGGAGTGGTCAGATCCCCGTACCCTCCCTCTGCTGAGGAGGAAGAAACAAGAATGCTAGGGAAAGAAGCCAGCAGGGGTAGCTGAGTCAACTAATTATGGATTAACTGCTTCCTAGAGTTCTCTGAGTAGGTGCATGGAGCAACTTGCTACACAGAGAAAGGAAGATAGAACTTATCTGAAACCCCCTTCCTCTTTCCTTTCTTAAAAATTTTTAAGACCTTAATTTACAAATTCCAAGGCTAATTCTCTGACCTCACCTAAACTCACCCTCCCATCCTGGAGTCATGAGAGTGACGTTATACCTCAAGACAAAGGGATCATGAGCTCCTTGCATGAAAACCTGCATTCTGTAAAGGTGTATAAGATGTAAGAAATCTAACTTCGGGGAGCTCAGTTTGGTTGCTTTTGGGATCATGCTGCTCTGCCGGCTAAATAAATCCTACTTCCTTCATCAAGTTGTCTGGGAGTTTTTGTCCTCCCTTGATTCCTGCAATATATGGTGTGTTGGCCGGTGTTGGACAGATAAAATATGTTATGCTCACTTTGTTAAAGATGGTGCTGCCTATGGGGAAGCCCATCTCCCAGGTAATATTAATGTGTGTTGGGGTGGGCTGTGGGCAGGCAGGATCCTTGTATCCTGGGGCTTGGTTTTATGACTAAGCCTTTCCCACCCTTTTTGATGTGGGGTGGTACACTCTCATGAGGAATCCCATTATGCTTCAGATAAGTGACTTTGTATCAGAGACTTCCTTGTTTGTATATTGGATTAAAGGTTTTGATTTCTATACTATAAAGTGGGGCAGACCGGGAGCTTGCTCTCTCTTGGTTCCTGAGATTAGCATTAGAGAAGAGAGCAGAGAGAGGCCACGTGGAGGAGGCCAGGAGAAGCAGCCAAGATGGCAGTGTAAAGCCAGTATCCACAGCCACTATCACAGCCGCCTGGCCCATGCAGGTTCGCATTGGATTCGAACAGTCGGTAAAGAAATAATGGAGCCCAAAACTGGTGGACCATCATCTTTAATCCTAGCTTGCACCCAGCGGGCAAGTAAAAACACACACTGGGCTCCAAAACCCACTCCCAATCAGTGCTCACAAAGCTACTGACTTATCCAAGTTTCCTAGTGTAAAGCCAGGAGGCACGGCCAGGGCCACTATCACAGCAGCCGCCTTCTAGCCCATGCAGGTTCGCATTGGATTCGGACAGTCGGTAAAGAAACCATGGAGCCAAAAACTGGTGGGCCATAGCCTTTAATCCTACCTTGCACCCGGCGGGCAAGTAAAAATACACACTGGGCTCCAAAACCCAGTCACACTCAGTGCTCACAAAGCCACTGACTTATCCGAGTTTCCTAGAATCAAAGGTTTCTAGCTCACCAGATTTTTTCTCCTCAGTTCCCAAATACAAACTCTACACAGACTGGCCTCTCACTCAGCACTCCGCCATCTTGGCTGCTTTTCCTGGCCTCCTCCACGTGGCCTCCTCCTGCTGCTGACTCTACTCTCTCTGCTCTCTCATGCTAATCTCAGGAACCAAGAGCGCAAACTCTCGTTCCGTCCCCATTTTATAGTGTAGAAATCCAAACCCTTAATCCAATATACATAACAGGGAAGTCTCTAATACAAAGTCACTTCTATGAGGCATGATAGGATTGTACCACCCTACAGCAAAAAGGGTGGGAAAGGCTTAATCCCAAAACCAAGCCCCAGGTTACAATGATCTCCAACACACATTAATATCACCTGGGCGATGGCCTCTTTAGTAAAGTCAGCATAATACATTTTATCTGCCCAACACCTAGAATCAATGGTTTCTAGCTCACCAGACTTATTCACCTCAGTTCCTGTTGCTCAAATAAGTTTGTAAATATGATATATATGTTTGCTCGCTTGTGACTTATATTGGGTGTGGGGAACAGGCTATAAGCAGGCCAGGTCGTTGTAGCCTAAGGTTTGGTTTTGGGACTAAGCTTTTCCCCACACCCTTGATTGATTGTATGATCTGGGTGGTGCACTCTCATGAGGAATCCAATTATGCCTTGGATAAGTGACTTTGTATCAGAGACTTCCTTGTTTGTATATTGGATTAAGGGATTTTGGTTTTCTACACTATAAAGTGGGACAGACCAGGAGCTTGGACAAACAGTTCCTGCTATCACAATTGCAGGGGCTTCCCTGATCCCTTGCCCTTCATGGGAAGAGCTGGTTTTCTGCTTTTCCCTTCTTTTGTGGTTTGCCTGTCTTGGTGAGACACCAATAAATAGGATGGCCCCCCGTCCTCTGACTCCGCCATTTCTTTACCGTCTGCCCGAATCCAATGAGAACCTGCATGTGAATGGCCACGATGGCGGCTCCTGGCCTTACAACTGGCGTAGTTTCCGGCAGGATTCAGAGATTGGTATGGAGCCACCACCCTTGATGGGTGGGATAGAGTACTGGTTGCTGCTCTGGCTCCCCATGGCTGTCCTTTTAGGGGCCATGGGCTACATGTTTTTCACTCAAGAGGAAACTGCCCGAGGTCAAAAGCTTCAGTATGAATTGCAAATAGAACGGCAGAAAAGGCTGGAATTGGAGCGAGCACTGGAGAAGGAATTACGGGTTCGCGAGTTGCAGTTTACCCTGGAAACTGAACGTTTTCACCGGCAGTTGTTGGAGAAACAACTGTGGATTCAAGAGCTCGAGTCTCAGCTTCTGGCCAAAAGCCAGCAGCCACAGGAGCCTAAACGGTCACCAAAGGAGCAGCAGCATCCCTGCCGGTGGATTGGCTTTGAGTCAGCGGGAGCAGGCGCTTGCGACTCCTCTTCTGAGGATGAGAAGGCTCAGGCTGAAGCTGCCATACGCACACTGAGAGCCCGACCAGTTGTCGCCAAGAAGGTAAAAACCCAGCAACAAAGAGTCCCTCAGGGGCAGCCACAGCCTCCTGCCCAGGTAATGGAACACTCTGTGGTCCGGCCCTATACCCAGGCAGAGCTGATGGAGTTGGGGGCACAATTTAGGCAGAAACCTACTGAATCCCTGGTAGCCTGGTTACTACGATTATGGGATATAGGGATGGATGGCATCATGCTCTCCAGAACAGAGATGGAGAAATTGGCCGCCATTACCACACACTCTTCCTTGAGGCAGCATCTTCAGAACTGCCATGGCAACCCAGGAGACCATACCCTATTAGAATGGGTGATGGCTGCCATTCGTATGGTCTGGCAGAATGCTGGAGAACTGCCGGGGGCAATGAGTCGGTGGCAGTGCTACAGTGAGTTAGTAAAGGTCCTTTGAGAACTAGGTATGAAGAATGCTGTTTTCAACCCTGGGTCTCGTGGGCCAGACGAGGAAGTGTTTACGGCCAAAATGAGGGAATTTGTCCTTGCTAGCGCCCTGTCAGCCCTTTTTGGGTCACTTGTGGCTATCTTGGGCCCCTATGTGGGGCAGCGCATCAATGCAGTTACACAGATGGTAGCAGATTTGGGAGAGCTGGAGGCCGCTCGGGATCATAAAGCAGTGAGGGCTGCTGCCTATGTTTCCCCCCCAACTAACAAGGGAAACAGGCCTGTAAAGGTTACCCGAACGCAGATGTGGGTAGACTTGATTGCAGCTGGAGCAGATAAGGGGAAATTGGATGGCCAGTCTAATAAAATTCTTTTGGAGCTTTGGCGGCAGCTTAAACCAGAACAGAAGTTCCAGCCACTGAGACGAAAGGCCCCAGCAGCTACCAATAAAACGTTTGGTGCGCGCACAGCTCGGTTACAAGATTATATGATAGAGACGGCCGAGGGAGAGGGGAACTCCCAAGACCCACTGTACCAGTTTGAATAGGAAAAAGGCCGAGGGACCCGTCTAACGGGGATGGGTGGGGACCGGAGGCCACATGTGGAACTGGCTATCCACTGGTCCCCTTCCAATGTACAACAGGTGTTGGCCTTGGTGGATACAGGTGCAGAATGTTCCCTTCTCTATGGAAACCCAGAGCGGTTTGCTGGGACCCCAGTGGCCATTGACGGTTATGGGGGCCAAACTGTTCAAGTGAAGCCAATAACTATTCCATTGGGGATAGGGAGACTGCCTCCTAAGCCATATAAGGTGTATGTATCTCCTATTCCTGAATATATTTTGGGGGTAGATGTCTTGCAAGGACTGTGGTTGGAAACTACAGCTGGGGAGTTCCGGCTGCGGATCAGGGTTGTGAAGGCAGTATTACGGGGACATGCATCACATTCCCCTTTGCAATTACCCGTCCCTCGGCGTGTGACTAACACCAAGCAGTACCGCCTGCCAGGTGGTTATGAAGAAGTCACAGGGACAATCCTTGAACTAGAAAAGGTGGGGATCATCCGGCCAGCACACAGTCCTTACAACTCCCCAGTATGGCCTGTGCGCAAAGCAGATGGAACCTGGAGAATGACAGTAGATTACAGGGAACTTAATAAAGTTGTTCCCCCTTTGCACGCTGCTGTTCCCTCGATAGCTAACATGATGGATCGGCTAAGCCATGAGTTGGGGACATACCACTTTGTGGCAGACTTGGCCAATGTTTTTTTCTCTATTGATATAGCTGCAGAGAGTCAAGACCAATTTGCCTTCAGTTGGGAAGGGAGACAATGGACCTTTACAGTGTTACCCCAGGGCTATTTGCATAGCCCCACCTTGTGCCATGGGCTGGTGGCTGCTGACCTGGCTAAATGGAAACAGCCAGAGGTAGTCTGCATGTACCATTATATTGATGATATTATGCTAACTAGTGATTCTGTTTCAGAATTGGAGCAAGCAGTCCCTACCCTGCTATCCCATTTGAAAGCATGTGGCTGGGCAGTTAATGAGAACAAATTACAAGGACCTGGGTTATCTGTTAAATTCTTGGGAGTTGTCTGGTCGGGTAAGACAAAAGTTATCCCTGACGCAGTTATAGATAAGATTCAAGCATACCCCGTGCCCACTACGGTAAAACAGTTACAGAATTCTTAGGTTTGTTGGGGTATTGGCGAGCATTTATACCGCATTTGGCTCAGTTACTACGCCCCTTGTACAACCTTATTTGAAAGGGGGTTCGCTGGGATTGGACTGAGCAGGCGCAAGGTTCATTTGCAGCTGCTAAGAGAGCTGTCAAGGTGGCACAGGCCTTGAATGTGTTTGATCCTGCCAGGCCCTGTGAGCTGGATGTTCATATAACCTCGGAGGGGTTTGGATGGGGCTTGTGGCAGCGGACAGAGCGCCTATGGCAGCCTATTGGATTTTGGTCCCAATTGTGGAAAGGTGCTGAAGTTCGTTACTCATTAGTAGAGAAGCAGCTGGCAGCTGTGTATGCTGCCCTCCTGGCAACTGAGAGTATTACAACCACAACACCAGTTACAGTCAAAACAACATACCCTATAGCTGGATGGGTGAGAGATTGGGCAACTAAACCACGTAGTGGTATGGCCCAAATGTCTACCCTGGCCAAGTGGGGTGCCTATCTGCAACAATGCTGTGCTCTTAGCACCAGCCCATTGAGGGCAGAACTGCAGGAAGTCTTGGGTCCAGTCACCTATGCGACCTTAGAGTCAGGTGCAACTGGGGCTCAGGAGGCAGAACCTGAGGTCAGTCCCTACCAGGAGGGGCGGGTGCCCATCCCCGAAGATGCCTGGTATACTGATGGTTCCAGCAGGGGCCAACCTGCCAAATGGATGGCTATCGCCTTCCATCCGGCCACTGAGACTATTTGGATGGACATGGGTACAGGCCAAAGCAGCCAATGGGCAGAATTAAGAGCTGTTTGGCTAGTTGCCCATAATGAACCTTCACCTCTGGTGATCTGTACTGACAGTTGGGCTGTCTATCGTGGACTGACCCTTTGGATTGCTACTTGGCACATTAACCAGTGGATGGTAATGCACCATCCATTATGGGGTCAGGCCATGTGGCAGGACTTATGGGAAATAGGACACCAGAAGCAGGTGACAGTATATCATGTCACAGGGCATGCCCCTCTAGCCCATCCTGGGAATGATGAGGCAGATACGTTGGCAAGGGTACGATGGTTGGAGACTGCACCTGCAGGTGATGTGGCACAGTGGCTCCACCGGTGCCTGCTCCATGCAGGACAGAAAACTATGTGGGCTACGGTTAAGGCTTGGAACTTGCCTGTGTCCTATGCAGAGGTACTTGCAGCCTGTGAGCAATGTGCAGTATGTTCCAAGGAACACCCTCGGAGACCACTGGTGTCACCTGGACAGATCCAGAAGGGTCATGTCCCACTGACACAATGGCAGATAGACATCATTGGACCCTTACCAAAGTCAGAAGGGCACCAGTATGCAGTCACTTGTGTAGATACTGCCACCGGGCTGCTTGCTGCTTACCCAGCTCGTAACCCTGACCAGAGGGCAGTCATACAGGCTCTGGACCGCCTGAGTGCTGCATACGGGCGACCGCTGGTCCTTGAAAGTGACCATGGTACCCACTTCACTGGTTCAACGGTGAGGCAATGGGCTCAAAAGCTGGGGGTGGACTGGAAGTACCATGTTCCTTACCACCCCCAGGTTGCTGGTATCATTGAGCGTTATAATGGACTCTTAAAGCAGGGACTGCGACAGGAGGGGGGCACCGGCTCTCTTACTGGATGGACACGCCGCTTATGGACAGTACTTCGGATTTTGAATGAGCAACCTCGACGGGGAAGCCCAGCTCCAGTAGAGGCCCTCCTGCATCAGACAGCTGCCCCTATTCAGTTGCAGATACACACCAAGGACATTTTACTCAAGCCAGGTTTCGGACAGCAGGGCAACGTGCTCTTGCCTGCTCCAACAGCCCTTCTTAAAGGACAATGGCTTCAATGGACTTGGCCCTGGACTGTACAGGCCCCCAATCTGAGATGGGTGGCCTTGTTGGCACCATGGGGAAAGGGGTTAGAGGTGGGACTCCAGTTAACTCCTTGGGCAACCAGCACCTGGCCACCTAAGGTAGAAGTGTATTATCCCTTGAGTGCTCAAGGGGACAGCATTTTGAAGGGCACCTTTGTAATTTCTTTATGGCCAATAATGAGTTCCCCTATTTTACTACATATAGAACCAGCAGATGCTGGTGTATTGGCCAATAAGGTTTGGTATGCCCGCTCAGGGCGGCCTCTGGTGCCAGCTACAGTGCTGTCTGCAGACAAAACTCTGGCCTGTATTCTGCCAGAGGGAAAAGATTTGCCTCTCTTGGTGCCACTGACAGCTCTCTCATTTCACCCATAGTTTTTGATCTGTTAATCCTATTGCTGTAGTTGGTACTATTTCTGTTTATGCAATGTATCCTACTCCTTGCACAGTGACCATCATGGAAGATGCCTGTGGTTTAGATTGTAAAGCGAGCAAAAGGGGTGGAATGTTGGTCAAATAAGTTTGTAAATATGATATATATGTTTGTTCGCTTGTGACTTATATTGGGTGTGGGGAACAGGCTATAAGCAGGCCAGGTCGTTGTAGCCTAAGGTTTGGTTTTGGGACTAAGCTTTTCCCCACACCCTTGACTGATTGTATGATCTGGGTGGTGCACTCTCATGAGGAATCCAATTATGCCTTGGATAAGTGACTTTGTATCAGAGACTTCCTTGTTTGTATATTGGATTAAGGGATTTTGGTTTTCTACACTATAAAGTGGGACAGACCAGGAGCTTGAACACACAGTTCCTGCTATCACAATTGCAGGGGCTTCCCTGATCCCTTGCCCTTCATGGGAAGAGCTGGTTTTCTGCTTTTCCCTTCTTTTGTGGTTTGCCTGTCTTGGTGAGACACCAATAAATAGGATGGCCCCCCGTCCTCTGACTCCGCCATTTCTTTACCGTCTGCCCGAATCCAATGGGAACCTGCATGTGAATGGCCACGATGGCGGCTCCTGGCCTTACAGTTCCCCATCTCCTTCCTTCTCCCTGCACAAACTCTGCACAAACTGGCTTCTCACTCAGCACTCCACCTTCTTGGCTGCTTCTCCTGGCCTCCTCCACTTGGCCTCTCTCTGCTCTCTTCTCTAATATTAAGCTCAGGAACCAAGGAAAGCAAGCTCCCGTTCTGCCCTCATTTTAAAGTGTAGAAATCAAAACCTTTAATCCAATATACAAAATAGGGAAGTCTCTAATACAATGTCACTTATCTGGGGCATGATGGAATTGCACCACCCCACATCAAAAAGGGTGGGAAAGGCTTAGTCCTAAAACCAAGCCACAGGCTACTAGGATCCTGCCTGCCCACAGCCTGCCCCCAACACACATTAATATCACCTGGGTGACGGCTTCCACGTGGGCAGCGCCATCTTTAACAAAGTGAGCATAATATATTTTATCTGCCCAACAGGCAGAGTGCTGAGTGAGAAGCCAGTTTGTACAGAGTTTCTGCAGGGAGAGGGAAGGAGATGGGGAACAGAGGTGAATAAGGCTGGTGAGCTAGAAAGCTTTGATTCTAGGAAACACAGGTAAGTCAGTAGCTTTGTGAGCACTGAATGTGTGGGTTTTGGAGCCCAGTGTGTGTTTTTACTTGCCCACCGGGTGCAAGCTAGGATTAAAGGTAATGGCCCACCAGTTCTTGGTTCCGTTGTTTCATTACCATCTGTCTGAATCCAATGCAAACCTGCATGGGCCTGGCGGCTGTGATGGTGGCCGCGGCTACTGGCTTTACAGTATGAAAACCTCTTCATTTAGAATATAACAGCCCTTCCTACGCAGGAATACAATAGGCCATCTTGAGCTGTTGTAAATTACATACCAATATAAAAATCATATTTACAAACTCCCTCTGAACGCTTGGCCTAAATTATAAAATATTCTTGAAGCCTCTTATCTCAAGGGGGGTATCCTTCTTCAAGTGTACACTGGTGATTTCCCCGCATGGACACCTCTGTAGAACAGAGGGGGTGGGGATCCCCTTCACCAGCCCCAGCAAGGACCAGACAATTAAGGAATGAGGAAACGAGGGCGCTTCAGAGCCACAGTAAGGAAAATTTTGCAAGGGGAGCTGGCTGGGGTCCTGGTCCACTGGGCAGAAGGGAGGCCTGATCACCCTCCGGAGAGTCACTAATTGCCCTCCATAGGTTAGAAGAGGTGACTGTGCACTGTCCACCCACAGGTGTGGGGAACGGACCCCACAGGTTAGGGGCGGTGACTCGTCACCCTCCACAGGTGTGGGGAGTGGTCCCCACAGGTTAGGAGTGGTGATTTGTCACCCTCCACAGGTTAGGAATGGTGACTCATCACCCTCCACAGCTGTGAGGAGTGGTCACTATGGGAGTGGTGACTAAATCACCTCCATAGGTGGTGGGGAATGGGCCCCACAGGTTAGGAGCGGTGACTCGTCACCCTCCACAGGTGGTGGGGAACAGGCCCATGGGGTTAGGAGCGGAGACTCGTCACCCTCCACAGGTGGTGGGGAATGAGCCCATAGGGTTAGGAGCAGTGACTCATCACCCTCCGCAGGTGGTGAGGAACGGGCCCATGGGGTTAGGAGCGGTGACTCGTCACTCTCTGCAGGTGGTGAGGAATGGGCCCATGGGTTAGGAGCGGTGACTCGTCACTCTCCATAGGTGTGTGGGAGGTTGTGTGAAAGAGAGGAGTGCAGAATAAACAAGAAGGACACTGGGAGAGGGTTCTGACTCTCCCACAGGGTTGAAGTGAGTGGTGTCCCCTCCAAATTTCCCCTACCCTTCCCTAATTCCTTCATGTGTTGTGATTGTTGTCTATTGTGGGAGGTATGGGAGGTTCATAGGAGAAACTCACTTCTTTAGCCACAATGGTCAAGAATTTTAAGAAAAGGTTCTCAGGGGATTATGGGGTTACTATTGTTGTAAGGTACTAAAAGCTACAGAATTAATATTAATATTTTAGGAAGCTTAAAAAACATTTTATTAATTTGGGGTAGGCATGCAGAAAGACTTTGTAAGTGTGATTTCTATGCTTGTGTGATTAGCATCAAAACCAGGATGGCCGATGGCATTGTGTTGTAAATGCAGAGGGGAAGGAGAGTTGGATTCTCTGATCTCCCCCCACACCTCTAAGGAAGCGAGTGAATAGCTAGCATGGTGCAGGAAGAGAAAGATTAAATTAAACCTTTTCTTCTATTGACGGGCCATTTACAGGCATTTGCCCCCATGGAAACTACCCCTCCCCTCCTGAAAGCATGTAGTTAATGTATATATCTCTGAACAAAGGAATGGCAGGTGAACACGAGAAAATATAGGAATATCTTTTATTATCTAGAGTGACATTTTTACTATTGTGTTACCTTGTTTTAATGTGTAGAAATGTCTTTTTATGAATCCTATAGACAAATGTTATAAACTTGCTAATGAATTGTGTCCCATCCCCCCCTTCATCCTTTTCCCAAACCTGTATAGGTGAAAACAAAGGTTATAAGCTTATGCCGTGATGTGAGGCTTTTCCCCCTCCCATGTATAATTAAGGGTACATAACAGCCCCTAGAATATTATAGATACACACAATTTGGGACTGCTGCCCCATGTAAGATATATGTGATAGATACGTGAATTCCAAACTGCCCTTTTGCTGTTCCGCTTGGCTGCCTGACCCCACCCTTAATTACTGAACAATCGCCCCTGGGACAAAGGAATTCCAGGAAGCTGATAAATCACCCCAAAGAGCAGTATTCCAGAAAGCTGAACATACCAGCACACCCTTGCTCGAGGATATCCCCAACCCTATAAAGATTTACCTCAGTATGTTTTGGGGGCCCTTCTTCCCAGAGAAGTGCCCCGGCAGGTCTTTCTCCTCTAATAAAGCCTGCACACCTGGAGTTCGAGTGCCGTCTCATTCTTACATCTGGTGCCGAAACCCAGGACAGGGGACTAAATGCCTGAATGATCCCTCTTTGCTGTCCAAACAAAGCGTGGACAAGCAATTGTAGGTTGATGGCCAGCAGTCTAACCCTGTCCTGAACCCCTGCTGGATCAGAAAGGTAAGGAGTTTCTCCTTTCCCCTTCCCCTTCCCTGGTCGACTTCTTTATTCCACAAAATTTACTCTGGTTGGACGGTTTTCTCTGACACGCCTCACGTTTTGAGGGGTTTGCCTTTCAGTCTCAGTAGACTGGATGAAAGACTAGGCGCCTAGCCAAACCTCTCCTCTCTCTCTCTCAGAGCTCCCTGACAGTGGTGATGACCTCTATCAGGGACGACTCCCCCACACGGAGATTCTCTCCTCTTGGGACAGTGACAAAAGGTGGGGATGCCCCCTCTTGCTCACCTGTCTCCACTATGGACTCTTCAGAGTCTAAGCCTTCCGACCAGACCCCTCTAGGATATCTCATAAAAAACCTCACTAAGATGGGTCTCTCTGACCTTAAGCCAAAAAAACTCATTTTCTTCTGTACCACGGCATGGTCCCAATACAAATTAGACAATGACTCCCATTGGCCTGAAAACGGGACATTTGATTACAATATCCTAAGAAATCTTGACAATCTTTGCCACCGGACAAGAAAAGTTTCTGAAATTCCTTACATGCAGGCTTCCTTTTACTTTTGCTCCTGTCCTTAATTTCTGTACCGCCTGTTCTACATGCAGGCCATTTTTGTCCAAAGAAACCTCACCTAAAACCTCTGCTTCTAATCTTTCCTTCTCCACAGACTCCCAACTCTCTTCCCCTTCTGCCTGACCCCTGGGGGCACCCCTTTCTCAGGACCCCTCTCTGGTTCCTCTGTAAATCTCTTTCACTTTAGTCTCTTCCCTCCAGAAAGCCCCCTCCCTTCACAAAATCCTGTTTCTCATTCACTTAGAAATACCACTCTCTCTTTCTCTTCCCCTGCTGGCCAGGGGCCCCTCCCTTCTCCACTGTGTTCTTTGTCCCCTCCCCCTCCTTAGAAGCTGTGGCTCCGCTATGGTGACTGTTTCTTCTCTGACCCCTCCTCCCTCCTTACAAACTGTGACTGTGCCTCTTTCCTCCTCGCCCCCTCCCCTCTCCTCAAATCTCTAAATCTTTTTAACTCCTCTGACCATGTGGTGCTACCACCAACTTAATCTCCTCCTCCTCTTCCTGCAGATTCTGACCCTCCTTCTTTCCATCCAGCTGCTCACACTGTCCATTCGTCTGCTTTCTCTCTTTCTCCCCTCTATGCTGCCAACTCCCTGCCATCTCAAGCTTAAAAAAACAAAGTTGTCTATTGAGTAGTGTGAGTGAGTAATCTCTTTTGTCTCTTAGTTTGTCAGAAAATACCTCTAGTATAATTTTAATTGAAATAAGTGAAGCACATTCAATTAAATTCCTTAATTCATAATTTGTAAAATGTTTGTTTAATGTGTAACTGTGTCTGTTTCTAAGGCCTTAAACCAATAATTACCCACCTCTTAAATCAAGGCTTACTCATCCCCATGGACTCTCCCTGCAATACCCCCATCCTTCCTGTTCAAAAACCTTCAGGGGCTTATCACCTCGCACAAGCCTTACACTTAATGAGGCAGTAGTTTCTCTCTATCCAGTAGTCCCTAATCTCTAGTAGGGGTCGTCAAACTTTTTATAAAGACTGCCCACTTTTGCAGTGCTGGTCAACCTGGTCCCTACCATGCAACCAAACAGCGCCGTGATTGGCCCATCATGAAAGCTGGAACGCCCACTAGTGGGCGATAGGGACCAGGTCTACCAGCACTGCAAAAGTGGATGGTTTTTATAAAAAGTTTGACGACCCCTGCTCTACAGGTTACTGTCACACGAATTCCCTCAGACACCACTCACTTCACGGTCCTAGACCTCAAGGATGCCTTCTTTACCATTCCTCTACACCAGGGGTCCCCAAACTACGGCCCACAGGCTGCATGCAGCCCCCTGAGGCCATTTATCCGGCTCCCGCCGCACTTCCTTCATTGGTGGTCAGTGAAAAGTGCGGTGTCGCTCACGTACAGTACTACCGGTGACGCAGGACACACGTGTCATGGCTCCGGAAGCATGTCATATCACTTGTTACAGCTAGCAGTGACAAATATGGAACCAGACATTGACCATCTCATTAGCCAAAAGCAGGCCCATAGTTCCCATTGAAATACCGGTCAGCTTGTTGATTTAAATTTATTGTTCTTTATTTTAAATATTGTATTTATTCCCGTTTTGTTTTTTTACTTTAAAATAAGATATGTGCAGTATGCACAGGGATTTGTTCATAGTTTTTTTATAGTCTGGCCCTCCAATGGTTTGAGGGACAGTGAACTGGCCCCCTGTGTAAAAAGTTTGGGACCCCTGCTCTACACCCTGACTCTTACTTTCTGTTTACCTTTATTTAAACTGATCCAGACACTAATGCAGCCCAACAACTTACATGGACTTGTCTTACCCCGGGGAATCAAAAACAGCCCACACCTGTTTGGGCAGGCACTAGCTCAGGATTTAGCAGCATGCAATCTCAAAACTAGTACTCTCTTACAATATGTAACTAACCTACTCCTCTGCAGCCCTCCCCCCCCCCCCCCCCCCCCCCCGCTTGCCTCAAGGAGACACACCGCCACCCTTCTTAACTTCCTCGCTGTAAAGGAATATCGTGTCTTCTCTGCTAAGGCTCAACTTCACTCTCAGTCCATAGCCTATCTGGGAATTGCCTTAATCCCCACCACCTGAAGTCTCACCCTAAATCAAACTCAGACCCTCCACAGACTCCAACCACCTACCACCACAAATCAAATCTTTTCTTTCCTCGGTCTAATACCTTAGTGGCTAAGGTAGTAAAAGGAAAAGCTCAAGCATTGGACATTACCTGGAAGCTTCACATGGCACACAGACCTCATAGCTTGGGAAAGGTGGAATACATCAATAGGACTCTGAAGTTAGTACTTAGCAAATTATGTCAGAAAATAGGCCTTAAATGGGTGCAAGCTTTGCCTCTAATATTTTTTAAGATTCCGTGCACCCCCTCCAAGAACACCAGGTATTTCCCTTATGAGGTGTTATACAATAGGCCTCCCCCAGTATTATGTAGTTTGCCAGGACTCCCTGAGAATTAGGAGAAACAGAACTACATAGACAATTAGAAGCTTTAGGCGAGGTGGCCAGTGCCATATCCAAGTGGGTGCTAGATAGGGCTCTGAGCAGTTTGTTCACCCCTGTCCTTTCTTTTTCCCTGAGGAAACCAGGTGTGGGTCGAGGATTAGAATCCAGCTCCCCTCTGACCCAGGTGGAAGGGACTCTATACCATGATCCTGACCTCTCCCACTGCTGCCAAGGTAGAAGGCATACCCACCTAGATTCACCACAGCCACCTGAAGCCTGCAGCCCCAGTAGAGATGCCTTCGTGGACAGCAGAGACTGACCCTGCCAATTATTGTAAGTTGACCCTGAAAAGGACAACATGCCTTGCTCCAGCCACAACTGAAAGCTGGCTGGTCCACATACTACTTAAGCCTGAGGAACCTCACTGTGGGACTCCTTAAAATTGGACTCTGGGGAGGGAGAGAAACTAGGGTCAAAGGAAAGCCAGAACAAGTCATCTTAAGGTTTGATGCATGTACCACTATGAGTCATACAGAAACGGGGTATAGGACTTCTGGCTGGGAGAGAAGCTACAAGATAAATGAAAAGTATATATGTGTTCATAGCTACCCCTGTAGAATAACATGTGAAAACTGATCATGTGTCCAATAGACTAGTTGGTAAAAGGACACCTCCAAAAAGAAGTATATTTTAAAAGAGGATTACTTATTACAGTGGTACCTGAGATACGAGCAGACCAACATACAAATTTTTTAAGATACAAGCTGCGACTTGGTCCATATTTTTGTTCGAGATCCGAACAAAATTCCAAGATACGAGTCATGAGGAAGTGATTTCTACAAGTGAAATTAAAGACATGCTGGCAATGTGGCAGAAGCTTTCAAGTTTGTTTGATATAGGAGTTGACTGACTTACGAGCTCGGTTACAGAACAAATTAAACTCATCTCAAGGTACCACTGTACTAACTTAGTCTTCACTGAAGGTTAAGATTTTTTTAGAAATTAAAAATTCTGATCAATTAAGAAGGAATTGTATAGTTTTAATGATAAAAAGTATAAGGTATAGAAGTACTTTTAAAAGGAAAAGGAAAAAGTAAGTTATTGTGAAAGCTAGTTATATATGAATAGTAAAGAAAGTTCATAAAAGTTAAAGGTTTATGTAAGTTGCAGAAAGTTTGTGCAAGTTATAGAAGGTTTGTAAAGAAAAAAAATGTTAAACTCCAGCATACTAAAAAGTTATGAAGGTTTCAAAAGGGGGGGATAGGAAGGAGAAGTCAGACCTCCCTACCCCTCCTCCACTGAGGAGGAAGAAACAAGAAGAATGCAAGGGAAAGGAGCCAGCAGGGGTAGCTGAGTCGATCAATTATGGATTAACTCCATGATGGCAAACCTATGACATGCGTGTCAGCACTGACAGGCGTAGCCATTTTCGATGACACACAGCCGCATACCAGAGAAGTATGGAGCCACATGCCGAGAAGGACGTTTCATCCTCGGCTCCTGCACGGTCAAGTGCAGTAACCGAGGATAAAACATTTGCTGTAGTGTAGACACTCTGTGCAGGAGGTCTGTAGGCCAAAACAACAGAACTCCAGCAGAGAGCATCTAGTTCTGGGACTTCTGGTTAGACCATTAGGGGATCTTTGACCTCACTTCTGCCGGCGGAGCAGGGAGCAGTTGACTGCCACGGGGGATACATCTCTGGGGGCCCTGTGATCACCATTACCAGCAACCACATAACCACAGCAACCATCATCCGATCTACTGGGGTGTCGTGGATTTCTAATTGACCATCAATACTGAGATAAGTGAGGGGGAGGCTGGGAGAGGCGAGGGCCTCTGCTACGGATGACATTTCCCACCATTAGAAATAGCGGCAGCCATCTTAATTTACATAAGATGCAACTTGCAGAATTTCAAGACAGCATCTGGGCTCAGGTGTTTGTCGACAGGAGGTCAAAGCTTGAGAATCTGGAAAGGTGCCGCTTGGAGAATCAAGAGGAGTGCCACTATGAACAGGAAATTTGGAGTGCCTGGAACCGATTACCAGACACTTTTAGCACCCTGAAAAATATTGCAATGGCTTTACTCACAATTTTTCTCTCTATGTACTTTTGTGAGACCTTATTCTCAGCATTAAATAACATCAAAACCAACAAAAGAAACAGATTGACAGATGAAGTTAGTAGCGCTTGCTTGGGCTTGAAGTGTACAAATACCAACCTTCAATTGAAGATTTAGCCAATGAAATTCAGCAACAAAAAAGTCACTAATAGGCAGGTTAGTTAAAGAATTCCCTGTCCCCCTCACTTATTTTAGTTCACGGCACCCCACACAAATTAAATAATATCAAGACCAACAAAAGAAACCGACTGACAGATGAACAAAGGAAGTCACTAAGCAGGTAAGTTAAATAATTAGTTTTTGGTTTATTAAATACAGTTATATATTACAATTATACATTTTTGTTATTTAAACTATAAATATGACAAAATTATGGTTTTTTTCTCAAAGTGACACACCACCTGAGTTATGCTTGGTTTTTTTGGTGAATTTTGACACACCAAGCTCAAAAGATTGCCCATCACTGGATTAACTGCTTCCTAGAGTTCTCTGAATAGGTGCATGGGGTAACTTGCTACACAGAGAAAGGAAGATAGAACTTATCTGAAACCTGTTGGAATCCATTGGCGTCCGAAAAGACCAGAGTAACAGGCTTTACTGAAAGGAAGAAAGAAACCCTGCCGGGCACTTCTCCGGGGAGAAGAGCACCAGTGACAGACTATGAGGCAAATTTTATAGGGTTTTGGAAAGCCTGAGGGGGTACTGAGTCAAAAGTTCTGGTATGTTCCCTTTTATGGTTTTATGATTTCAGCTTTCTGGAATGCTCCTCCTTGGGCAGTTGATCAGCTTTCTGGAACTTTTTTGCCTCAAGGGCGATTGTCCAGTAAGTAAGGGTGAGGTCAGGCAGCCAGGTGGAACAACAAAAGGGCAGTTGGAATTTCATATATCTATCAAAACCCTCTTCCTCTTCCCTTTCTCAAAAGTTTTTAAGACCTTAATTTACAAATTCCAAGGTTTATTCTCTGACCTCAACTAAACTCACCCTCCCATCCTGGAGTCATGAGAGTGACGTTATACCTCAAGACAAAGGGATCAGGAGCTCCTTGCATGAAAACCTGCATTCTGTAAAGGTGTATAAGATGTAAGAAATCTAACTTCGGGGAGCTCATGTTTGGTTGCTTTTGGGGTCATGCTGCTCTGCCAGCTAAATAAATCCTACTTTCTTCATCAAGTTGTCTGGGTGTTTTTGTCCTCCTGATTCCTGCAATACCTTTACCTGCCTAAAGGAATTAGGATTGAAAAACCTACTTAAAGGAAGGGAGCATCAATTTAGCATCATAATATAAAAGAAATGTGGCAGGCAGGGAGAAATCTAGCAAAAGCTGTTTGTTGGGCTACTCTCTGCATCCCATTGTTTCTTGGTGGCTCAGCCAGAAATATGTGTACCACAGGTTTGCTCTTTATAATCTACCTGTAAATTGCTTGCTTTCTTTTTGAAATCCCAGACTCCTGCTTCCCTCTCCTTTGTCCAGAACAGCAGATAAGCCTCAACTGCCCAGTGTACCCTTGGTTCTCACATTCTTATGCACCGAGCCCCCCCCCCCATGGACACCCATAATAAAATTTGAACATTTCCTCCTGTTAATGTCTCATGTTATTTTGATTATTAATCAAGCCAGAATAACTTAGAAAGGCAGGAGGAAAATTAGTGCAGAGTCTGGGAAGTGCAGCAGGATACTCAGAGGAGCTGGGTGTGCAGCACACATGGTCTTTCCTGGGAGGGTAGAGGGAAGAGGAGAGCCAGCAGAAAGCGTGCCCCCTGAAGGAAGGCGATCTGCAGTGTCAGATAACAGCTAAAAAGCCCTGGGTCCTCCCACAGCACACCCCTTCACCACCACCACGATAGATTGATACACTCAGAGTTCAGACAGTTGTCCTGTAGGTGGCAGTGTGTGCATGCGGTGGCAACAGCCCAGTCAAGCGTCTCCAGACAGCAGGGTTCTGCCATGGAACAAGCTAAAAGCCCCCAGAGCGGTGAGAGGGACAGGGAGAGGCACCTATGATGTCTGCAGCATAGCTGTGCTCTGCTCTGCTTCAGGTACCTCTCTCCTCCCTCCTGGGTGGGGAAGGGGGTTCGGTTCTATCAGGGTCCCTCCAGGCAGAGTTTGAGCAGAGGTCCCAGGGACATAGCTGATCCCCAAATCCTTGTGTTCATGACTCTCCAGGGCACAGTCTTATGTAGCAGATTGAGACAAACAGGAGATTCAGGTCTGGAAATAAAACTGATAGTCTTAGTTCTACCACTTACAGACTGAGTGACTCCCTCTCAGCCTCCTTTTCACATTTCTTTTACAAATTCAGAGCTCCGTGACAGTCAGCTCATATGAGATTATTCCGGAAGAAAGAGTTCCTACACTGTCAAATGCCTTTCACATCTGAGCATATGTCATAGGGCCCTGAGTGGACACAGCTTTGAGGGGCAGAGCTGGGGCTGAGCCAGCAGTCTGACTCACAGATTCTTGCTTTTAGCCTTTCTGATGGGCTCCCTCTGCTGAGGTTTTATTTGGACACATTTGGGACTTCCTTCTTTGGCAAAACCATCCTTCTCCCACTTGGAGTAATTATAGTATGGTTGACTGACGGTCAGGGCTGGCAGTTCCAACCATCTCCTCTCTCCCATCCTTGGTTTATGAATGGGACAACTGAACTGAGAGAGATGATGGGACTCCTTGTCACCACCACCTGTTTGTTTTTTTTACTTTTTATTTATTCATTTTAGATAGGAGATGGGAAGGAGAGAAGGGGGGCGTTGAAGAAGAACAGAAAGCATCAACTCCTATATGTGCCCTGACCAGGCAAGCCTGGGGTTTCGAACCAGTGACCTCAGTATTCTAGGTCAATGCTTTATCCACTGTGCCACCACAGGTCAGGCACCACCACCTGTTAACACATTAAAATGTGTTCCACTGTGTCTTGTTCTCACACGTACATACCTTACGCTCCTATAACAGATTTTTACAGTCTTGTAGGGCACACAGTATGGAGACAGAAGTCTCATGGCTATAGATGCAGATAGGAGCAAGAAGCCCTTGGAAGTTTTAAGATTCTTTAAAATAGATTGTTCTGGGACAAATAGGGCAAGCATTGGGTGACAGGCCATAAATCAATTTTTTTTTTCTGTTCACTCTTCCCCAGGGCTCTCTGACATTTTTTTCCCCTCAAGGGAAAGATGTTGCCACCTGGCTCACTGTCATTGCCTGCACTCCATACATTCATGGAGTGACTATTCCTCACATTGGCCTCTTGATCCTGACTTCCTCACCCTAAGGGTCATTGATTCCATTATTCCATCTCAACCACCCACTTCCATGGTACTTCCCTGTCTGACCAGAGCTTCCTACAACCATAACTATCTTCCGCAGTCATCGAGGGCCTGCCAGCCTACCCCCATTGTGAAGCCAGTAGCCATGGCCACCATCACGGCCGACCTGGCTCATGCAGGTTTGCATTGGATTCGGACAGACAGTTTTGAAACAATGGAGCCAAGAACTGGTGGGCCATCTTTAATCTTAGCTTACACCTGACGGGCAAGTAAAAACACACACACACTGGGTTCCAAAACCCACTCATTCAGTGCTCACAAAGCTACTGACTTTATCCGAGTTTCCTAGAATCAAAGGTTTCCAGCTCACTAGACTTATTCACCTCTGTTCCCCATCTCCTTCCTTCTCCCTGCACAAACTCTGCACAAACTGGCTTCTCACTCAGCACTCCACCATCTTGGCAGCTTCTCCTGGCCTCCTCCACGTGGCCTTTTTCTGCTCTCTCTCTGCTAATCTCAGGAACTGAGAGAGCAAGTTCTTGGTCTGCCCCACTTTATAGTGTAGAAATCAAAACCTTTAATCCAATATACAAAATAGGGAAGTCTCTAATACAATGTCACTTATCTGGGGCATGATGGGATTGCACCACCCCACATCAAAAAGGGTGGGAAAGGCTTAGTCCTAAAACCAAGCCCCAGGCTACAAGGATCCTGCCTGCCCACAGCCCACCCCAACACACATTAACATCACCTGGGTGACTGGCTTCCACGTAGGCAGCACCATCTTAACAAAGTGAGCATAATATATTTTATCTGCCCAACACCCATCTTCTCCTCTCTCCTCATTTACCAGCACCCCCCCCCCCCCCCCCAAGCAGTCACTTCTCTTTCAGCCAGCCAAGACTCATGACAACACCTCAAGTGCTTTCTTTTCAATATTCTTTAATCCTGTCCACACTGTTTTTCTATCATGCCTTTCTGGTGAAACCCTACACATTGATCAATCTTGCTGTGTTCTCTGCACCTGTATTTAACCCAGCTGCTGAGTACTGGTGAAGGGTCCCCAGTCTCCACGGGGCTCTCAGTCCTTTCTCAAACCCTCCTGCTTACCCCTACTCAGAAGCTTCTCTCCTTTTCTCCTAAATCTCCTGTTTCCAGAAAAAATGGAAGCCATTGCTCAGAAACTCGCAGCAAACCCACAAACATCTGCATCCTCACTGAGCCTTCTCTCCTTACTCTGGTCTCCGTCTGTCCTTCTGTCTTTGGCTGTCCTCTTGTTCTGAGCCCCAATCCTTCCCACCTTCTCCAGCAAGCGTCATGTTGCTTTTTCTCCAGACTTGAATCTCTCATCTTCTATGGCTACTTCCCTTCATCATGTAAACATATTCAAGTCTCTCCTTTCTTTTAAAGAAACCTCTCCCTCAGCCTGTTACCCTCATCATCTTCCAGCTAATAACCTCTCTTACCTTCATTTATTCTCCAGTCCACT
Organism: Saccopteryx leptura; assembly: GCF_036850995.1. Lineage (NCBI taxonomy): Eukaryota > Metazoa > Chordata > Mammalia > Chiroptera > Emballonuridae > Saccopteryx > Saccopteryx leptura. Next base: position 82,032,269 of record NC_089511.1, read on the forward strand.
GTTAAAAGGCTTTTGACAAAATAATTCCACTGAAACAGTTTGTGGGAGCTGCCAATCCCAATAGTTATTCTGCAGCCCTGTCTTGGGGGCCCTCCTTGCAGCACTGAAACTTGGGACCACTCCTTCCTTCTTGAGACATTTGTTTCCCTCAACTTCCATCCATACCACCCTCCTGGCTTTCCTCCTGCCGCTGCCAGTGGCAATGGGTTCTTTCATGGAGTTTTGAGAAAAGATTTCCAGGCACACATGCACAAGAGGTTGAGGTGTTGTGGTAAGAGTTATTGGGCTACAAATGGAAGGTTGCCCCCAGGTTCCCAGTGTCTTACCTTTGTCCACTGTGGCAAAAGTCCAGCCTTGTCTTCATTAAGCACAGAAGAAAGGCCAGGGTTCAGAGATTCTGCAGCATTGGTTCAGTCCATACCAAAACTTAGTCCAGTTCAGTCTTTGTCCTGGTGGGCTAGTGTAGTCTCTGTTCCAAGCTGGGCTCAGGCTGGCACTGTGTAAATGTACACAGGCATGCACTTGGCACTTGCAGCTTGGAAAGAGAGAAGTGGGGGGGGGGGGACAGGGAGGGAGAGGATGAGAAGCATCAACTCCTAGTTGCTTTCACATTAGTTGTATACTGAACTTCTCATACTGCCTTGACTGGGGCTGTACCTGTGTCCCCTTGGTCAAGCTAGCGACCTTTGGGCTCAAACTGGCAAGCTTTGGGATCGTGTGGATGATTCTACTGCTCAAGCCAGTGACCCCATGCTGATTAGCCCACACACAGAGCCAGCGACCTCAGGGTTTCAAACTGACAACTTCAGTGTTCTGGTTGATGCTTTATCCACTGCGCCACCACTGGTCAGGCTCAAGGACCTAATTTTTTAAATTGCATTTCCCAGCTTCCCTTGGTGCTAAGGCTTGCCTTGTGACCAGACTTGACCAATGGGGCATGAGCAGCAGTCTGCAGGGCTATCTGGGAAAGTTTTGATCTCCTATTCAGGTGCTGCTCCTTTATTCTTTTTGCTTGTTCTTTGTGCATCTGGAATGCAGGTGGGAAGCTGGAGCTGGAGCAGCCACTGAATTACCACAAGTGACTCTGAGGATAAAAGCTTCCCAGTAAGGACAGCCAGAGCAGACCTCCCCATCGTGGAGCTGCTGACCAGCCTCGCTCTGCTTACCTTTAGGCCTTTTCTTATGTCAGAATAGCAGAAAATAGCAACAAAACCCACTTGGCTAAAGGCAATGTAGTTGGGTTGCTGTCACAAGTCCCAAATTTATAGCTTCTGCTGTCTCTCCTGAACTCCAAATAGCAAACTGGGCCTCCTAGAGGAAGGACACTTCAAGTGGAAGAGGTTGAAGTTGTCACCCCTCACCAAATACACAGAGAGACACACACACACACTGGTATTCCTTGTCCCAGTGAACAGCATCACCGTCTATGCAGCTAGACTGTGATGTCTCTTTCTCATTTTCCTATCCAATTACTCACCCCTCAATTCTACCTTCTTCTTTTTTTTAATATTTTATTTATTGATTTTTAGAGAAAGGAGAGAGAGAGAGAGAAGGGGGAGGAGCAGGAAGCATCAACTCCCATACGTGCCCTGACCAGGCAAGCCCAAGGTTTCGAACCGGCAACCTCAGTGTTCCAGGTCGACGCTTTATCCCACTGAGCCACCACAGGTCAGGCCTCAATTCTACCTTCTAAATGGTTTTTGCATCTGTTCACCTCTTTTCATTTCCTCATCATCAACTTTCTGAACCATTCCTTCCTAATATAGAGGGACAGACAGGAACAGAGAGAGATGAGAAGCATCAATCATCAGTTTTTTGTTGCGATACCTTAGTTGTTCATTGATTATTTTCTCATATGTGCCTTGACTGCAGGCCTTCAGCAGACTGAGTAACCCCTTGCTCGAGCCAGCAACCTTGGGTCCAAGCTGGTGAGCTTTGCTCAAGCCAGATGAGCCCGCACTCAAGCTGGCGAGCTTGGGGTCTCGAACCTGGGTCCTTCCACATCACAGTCTGACGCTCTATCCACTGCACCACTGCCTAGTCAGGCCCTTCCTATAATATTCTTTACTCCAGTCTTGTTCTCTCTTCACTCTACTCTTCCTGCTACAGCCTTAGGGATGTGAAAGCACAAATGGAACAATGTTACTATACTGCTAAAAACCTTTCAGTGACTGTTTAGGCTTAAGGAAGAGCAGGTATTCATATATAGGATAGGGGTCTGCCAGGAATTACATTGGTCCTACACATCCAGTTATTTCTTTGTCACAAGTGTTGCCCTATTAACCACAGGGATGTGAAGGTGCCCTAGACCAGGTCCGGTTATGGAACTCTCTCTCCTTCACCACAGTGACTGGTCCAGGAGTGGGTATGTGACCAGTCAGACCAATCAGAGTCTTTCTTTGGGATTTGTTCATACTGACCTAGAGGGTAGAGTCATTCAGTCACCTCTCTTAGATGGGGCAAACTGGGAGCATCAGAAGAGACAGCAGGAGGTGCTCTTGGTCTCAGTGACCTGCAGGACCCGCCCCCAGTTTCCAGAGTCACTCTGGCTTTAAGTTCTTTTGATTCTGTGAGTGACATGAGTATCCTTCTGGTAATCTCCCTCCTTTGGCCTAAGCTAGTTTGAGTGGGATTTTCTCATTTCCCACCCAAACAGTCTAAGTGATGTGAAGATCCTTGATGTCTGGCCCTAAGAAGGCATTATTCCCAGATAACCAGCAGAGTTCCTTACAGCTTACAAGTTGTTTTGTAAATGTTACTACATTAAATTCTTTTTGTTGTTGCTGTTGTATTTTTCTGAAGTGAGAAGCGGGAAGGCAGAGAGACAGACTCCCGCATGTGCCCGACCGGGATCCACCCAGTATGCCCACCAGGGGGTGATGCTCTGCCCATTTGGGGCCACTGCTCTGTTGCAACCAGAGCCATTCTAGCGCCTGAGGCAGAGGCCATGCAGCCATCCTCAGTGCCAGGGCCAACTTTGCTCCAATGGAGCCTTGGCTGTGGGAGGTGAAGAGAGAGATAGAGAGAAAGGAGAGGGGGAAGGGTGGAGAAGCAGATGGATGCTTCTCCTGTGTGCCCTAGCCAGGAATCGAACCCGGGACTCCACATGCCAGGCCGACACTCCACCACTGAGCCAACCGGCCAGGGACTTCATTTAATTCTTACTATAAGTTTGTCAGGTAGGTTTTACTATTATCGTGGCTTTATAGATAAGACAACTGAGGCTGAAGATGAGGAGACTGACAATAAGAAGAGGGTGCACACCATGTCCCTCTTCTAATTAAGTTCCTTCCTGTGTCTCCCACACGTGTCCCAAATAAACACAGCGGTGCTGCAGAGTGGAGCCCAGGATGAGTAGGAGCAGCACTGGAACTGGGACTGGACCCAGATTGGACCAGGGCAGAAGGGTAAGAAGGAAGTTAGAGGAAGATCAAGGTCAAGCTCTTCCACTTAAAAATTTATTCAGAGCCAGTTCCAGGTCAGGAAAAAAGCGAGGAAACTCTCTTTCTTTCTTTCTTTCTTTCTTTCTTTCTTTCTTTCTTTCTTTCTTTCTTTCTTTCTTTCTTTCTTTCTTTCTTTCTTTCTTTCTTTTTCTTTCTTTCTTTCTTTCTTTCTTTCTTTCTTTCTTTCTTTCTTTCTTTCTTTCTTTCTTTCTTTCTTTCTTCCTTTCTTTCTTTCCCTTCTTTGAGTTGTGGCTGTCCGCATCTCACTTGTTTCTCACTTTTTAATGAAAGAAAATAAAATGGACCTGCCCTGCTTTGAATACTCCTGATGCTCTCTGAAGTCCCCCCAACCCATAGTGCTATAAAAAATGGGTCTGGCAAAGCTTATCGGGTCTCATACGGCTACTGGGAATGGTCGGCAAGTGTCACAAGTGTCTGTGAGGTGAGACCTGATTTGAGCGGGTGGAGGTCATGCTGGCTTTTTGGGCATTTCCCTCGCCCTCTTCATGCCTGAAGCAGTGTGTCCAGAACAGAGCTATCTTCCAAAAGCTGCTCAGGCTGGCCAGCCCTCCAACATTACCTGGTCCGTGATTCACAAAATTGGCTCCACCTTCCCCTTCCTCCTTGTTCTAAGCTCAGACCTGCTTCACCTCCAGGAGTAAATAGAAATCATCAGATGTAAACAATCATCTTTCCAATCCCAACCTTCACTGGAAACATCTTCTCTGCCTCTACACTCCCCTCCTTAATAATGGTAGAGGTACCTCTTGGTCACAGGTGTCCTCCCCTTGCCCATATCACCTATCTTTTCACCCTTTCTTCAAAATCATCGTTCCTGCCTTCTCTCCGGGGTTCTTTCCTAAACCTGCTCTAATAATGTCCATATTTTACCAAAACCTTTGTACTCTAACAAAAATAAATTTAGATATGGCTATAAGCATCAGAAAAGAAAAGATTAAACAAGACAGAAATGTCTTTCTTTTGTATGCAAAGTCAAGCGGTAGGTAGCTCAGAGCAGGTCTGATGGTTTCCTACACACTCAGACCCAGATATAGTCTAACTAGAGTAGTTCCGCTAACATCCTCTATACTTGGTTTTCAAAATCTACTATGGTCATGTGAGCTCCAGCTACACAGTTACATATTCCAGTGAGCAGGAAAGAGCAATGGCCGAGGAAAGCACACCATGGCCCTTTAAAGCTAGTTCTCAGAAGTTGCACATATGGGACACCTCCACAACCTTTTGTTGGCTGGAGATGAGTCATATAACCAATCCTAAATGCAAAGGAGTCTGAGAAACTAGCTTTTATTTTGGGAAGCTGGCCAGGTGGCCAACTAGCATTTGAAATTCTACGCTGAAGGAAAAGGGGGAGAATGGCTACTGGGGTCATTTAGAATTTCTGCCAATGTCTCTTGATTCCACATCCCTTTCTAGACCCCTCCCTGTGTCCTATTAGACAAGTTGTCCAAACATGATGGCTCCACCAATGTCTGGCTCCCACCCCTCTGCTCCAGGGACACTGCCCTTCTCCTGTTCACTATTACTTTCATGTTGCAAATCAATGGAGTCCCTGTCCTCATCTTACTGGATCTCTCAGTGGCATCTAGCACAGCTGGCTACTCCTTTCTGGAAACACTTTCCTTTCTCTGTCTCTGGGACACAGCACTCTTCTGGTTCTCCTTTTGCCTCCCTACTCTGTCTCTCCATCTTCTGTCCTGCTCTGGGTCCTCTGACTGCTCTGCGTCCCTCTTGAACTCTCTCCTCTTCTGCGTGTACCTTCTTAGATCCCACGGCTTTTACTATCTTTAAGATTCTGCCTCCCAAAGCCTCACCTCCAGGCAGCTCTTCTGAGCTCCCAGAAGCTCAGGAGACTGGACAATCAAATTGGATCTCTGACAGGCACCTCAAACTCTCAGAATGAAAATGAAATTTTTAATGTTTCTCCCTGAGATGTAACCTCTTTCCTCTGGGCTACCCCTTCCAATAATTGAGGCACTGTCCATTCATTTACTACAGCCAGAAGCTTGACTTACCTTTGGTTTTCCCATTTTCTCTCCCCACGTTCATCCTATCAATGTGTCCGTCAAGTCCATGTCCAAAATAGCATCTCTCAACTAACCATCACAGTGTGGCCACCATTTCAGTCTAAACCACCATCACTTGTGGCCTGGACGGCCACAACAGTCTAATTGTCTCCTTCCTTTTAATTTCAACCTGCCACCCAATTTATTCTTCACACAGCAGCAAATGTTAGTCTTCTGTGTAAATCCCTTCATTGGTTCAATAAAACATCTCTGTTTCTTGACATAGTCTTCTACGCCCAGGGCCTTGGGTCTTGCCTACCTTCCCATGAGGTCCTGGTTCTCGTTCCTAGGCTAGCTATTCTAGTTATTGATTTTCTAGCACCCCCTTGACACATCCAAAGCTTACCTTTCTTAGGACCTTAGCAAATACTGCTCTCAACCTGGAATGTCTCTGCTGGCTTTTCCCAAGGCTATCTCCTAATTTCTTTCTTTAAAAAAATATTTTTTATTTATTGATTTTACAGAGGTGGGAGAGCCAGAAGTATCAACTCATAGTTGCTTCACTTTAGTTGTTCAGTGGTTGCTTGTTTAATGTGCCCTGAACCACGCAAGCCCGGGGTTTTGAACTGGCAACCTCAGCGTTCCAGGTTGATGCTTCATCCATTGCACCACCACAGACAAGGCATATCTCCTAATTCTCTCTCTCTTTTTTTTTTTTTTTTTTTTTTTTTGTATTTTTCTGAAGCGAGAAGCTGGGAGGCAGAGAGACAGACTCCCGTATGTGCCTGACCAGGATTCACCAGGCGAGCCCACTAGGGGGCAATGCTCTGCCCATCTGGGGTGTTGCTCCGTTGCAACCTGAGCCATTCTAGTGCTTGAGGTGGAGGCCATGGAGCCATCCTCAGCGCTGGGGGCCAACTTTGCTCCAATGGAGCCTTGGCTATGGGAGGGGAAGAGACAGAAAGGAGAGGGGGAAGGGTAGAGAAGCAGATGGGCGCTTCTCCTGTGTGCCCTAGCTGGGAATAGAACCAGGGACATCCACATGCCAGGCCAATGCTCTACCACTGAGCCAAATGGTCAATGGTTTCTCCTAATTCTTTTGACTTCAAGGTCAACATCACCTCCTCAAAGAAACTTTCCCTGGCAGCTCCATCTAAAGTAGCTCTTATTCTCTCTCCCAGCCCCTTGTTTTTGTCCCAGCATTCATTTCAATTTCCAATTATTTGTCTTCTCCACGCACAATAAGCTTTATGGAACGAGAGGCTCAGCTGTCTTGTTCATCACTGTGTGCCCAGCATCAAAACAGATCTGGCACAGATCTGGCACTCAGTCTAGCACTCGCTATCTGCAGAAGTGAGTGAATGGACAGGGTCTCCAAGGAGGTCCTTGAGCTGCCTAGGGTGTCACAGACAGCTGCATGTAGCCCCCTTAATAATAACAATAAAACCCCCCAAACTGGGAATGGACTGGAGTCTCCTTTTCAAGATCTCTTCTTTACATTGGCTTAACCTGATAGCTGCTTGGACTAGAATGTGGAGCAACCAGTCTCTTGCCCAGTTTTAATAGATCCGTATTTTCTGTTGCCCAACAGGTCAAACCCCGCCCCCGTCCCCCTGAATGATTTAAGAATCATTAGTGTTCCCGTGGGCCACCCCACAGGACGGGTGGGCTGCAATTGCAAAGATCAGCCTTTCTAAACACCAGAACCCAGCCAGCAGTGTGAGCACCCCTCCACCCCAGATGGTTTCTCTAGTCTCCCTCTCCTTCCTCAAGAATCCTTCCAGCCACCACCTCAGGATGAAAAGTGAGGAACAAATCTCAGTTGGCGATCCAAAGAAAGATAGGTATTTTTATTACCAAGGCCAAAAGGGGCGAGTCTTTACTGCCCAGTTGCAAAGAAATAAAACAATGTCAATTTACTACCCTTTTCTTTAAGCCTGCCCCACCACCACTAGTTTCCCAGGCACGGCAGGAACATCACGGATTCTCAGTACAGCCATTTTTCTAATTCCGCGCCCACTTCTAACCGGTCACCCTGTACTCCTCGAGATGTGGCCTCCCCCTGGTTCCCACAAATCATCCGGGTCGGGCCGGACCCAAGGTTCGGCTGGGCTGAGCGCTCCCGGTGGCCACAAAGCCGGCCCCGGCCTGTTCGCCTGCGCCCCGCCACCACGCGAGGGGTCGGACCAGGGCCGCCCCCGCCTCCAGCACCGCCCAGGCAGCTCAAAGGGGCGGGCCCAGGAGAGGCCCCTCCACCTCCGCCGTCGCGCGGGCTGGGGGAGGGGCGATCCGGCAGGGGTGGGGCGAGCGGAGGGGCGTGGCCGGGGCGGGCCGGGAGCGCGGGGAGCGCGGGGCGCACTGGGCGGTGCAGGGAGCGGCTCCCCCTTCTCTGCCACCGCCCGGCGCCGCGCCCCCGGGCCCGCCCCTCCGCGCCCCGCCCCCGCCGCTCGGTCGGCCGGAGTCGCGCCCTCCCACCCCGCGCCGCCGAACTTGCTCTAACTTCCTCGGCTGAGCCTGGCGGCCCGCCGCCGCTGTCTTCTCCGCTGCGCCCAGGTGAGTAGAGCGCCGAGCCCCCGATGGAACGTCGGGCCCTGCCCCCCTCATTGTTTGAGGCCGACCCCTCCGAGCGCCCTCTGGGGACGAAGACTGCTCCCCAGGTCCAGGTTCGGCCCCCGGGCTCCCTCGTCCCCACCCGGGGGCGGCCCTGCGGGCGTTGCTGGCTTTGTTCGCCCAGATCGCTCGCGAGGGGCTGGAGGCCTTGGCCCAAACCCCGCGGAGCCGAACTCTGGCGCCGGGCGCAGTGAGAGCCACTGCGGGCCACCCAGCTGGCACTCGGGGTTCTTTCGCTGTCGCCCTTTCCGCGTCCCCGGACGGGTGCGCGCGGGGCGGGGCGGGTGTGGAGCTCCCGGAGAGGGAGGGAGGGAGGGAGGGGCTGGGTCTCCGCGGTTCGGGGCTCTGCTCCTTGTCCCCAGCTACGAGCCCTGGGATGAGGAGGGCACTCCTTAGCTCCGTACGGACCCCTCGGCCACGCGGAACTGGGGCAGGGGTGGAGGGTGGTGCGGACCAGGGAGAGCCGTCCTCTCCTTCCTCCGCCCCTGGGGGTGCTACAAATCGCCCACCCCTGCGGTGCGTCCCTCTCTGCCTTGCACGGGTTTGGACCGCCGAGTTGTAGTAGTTCGTGACCCAGCTTCTTCGTGTTGTCGTTTGGGATTGTGCCTGGGAGCAAAGCCCGACTGCTGAGCTAGCTGGAGTTTGGGTCGAGTTGGGTCTGTGGCTACTGAGTTGGCTTCTCCGGCCGTTTCTATAGGGGAAGGGTGGTGGTGGTGCCGGTCGATAGGAAGTGAGTGAGAGTGAGAGAGAGAGAGAGAGAGAGAGAGAGAGTGTGTGTGTGTGTGTGTGTGTGTGTGTGTGTGTGTGTGTGGAGGGACTTGGGTCCTGGGACCATCGGGACACGTATCTCAGGGAAGTGAAGTTTGGTCTCTGGCTGGAAGCGGTCCATGCTGTGTGTGTGTGTTGGCAGGATGCAGGGTGAGGGGCTGGTAGTCAGTCCTCCGCCCTGGTACTACTGGCCTGGTGGCTGGCTGTCCCTGGGCGCTGGTATCTGCTGGCATCTAGTCATCCTGTGCAGTGAATGCAGGGCATTGCATTGGAGCCTCTGCAGGTGTGCTCTCCTGTGGTCTGCTCTCTAGGGGTCTTCCTGCATTCAGAGATGGAATCCTCAAATAGTAGCCTTCCTCCTACCCCTTGACCTCAAAGTAGGGCAAGTTAGTGCCTTCTGAGTGCTTTGGTTCGGTCCGGTCCCTGTTTCTCTGTGAAGAGAAACCTGGGGCCAGGCCATCAGCACCTCCTGCACCTGCACACTTCTACATTCAGCCAGCCCCTTGGAAGGCTGAGGCGCCCTCCTTTCAGGGATCCTCCTGGGCCCTGCCACCCTCAGAATGAAGCCCATATTCGTCCATTGTGGACCTGTATGCCCTTTGAGCTCCTCTGTCAGTTGTCACCTTTTTTTCTATCCTGAGGATCCATACTGTCTGGGAGACAGGCCTTGGAAGCCCAGGTTACCAGTGGGGTTTTCCCTCTTACTGCTTCATCTTTGTTGCACCCCACCCCCACTTTAGCTGGAGAATTTCTTGATCTCTTCATCCCCACATCCCTGAACCCCATTGCTGGGTCACCAGATATGATCTTCGATTCATTTAACAAAGTGTGATTGAGACTCCGGGGTGCCAGGTTGCCAGGTGCTTTTGCAAGCCCTGTTCCAGGCTCACAGCTCCTTGGCTGGCTGTAAGGTCTATGTGGTCTTAGAGCCCAGGCTGGACACATAGTCAATGCTCATAGTGTTTACTGAACTAAGCTAGGGTTTAGCTTTGTAGCAGCACTTAGGCATACAGAAGTTTGAGCCCACTGGTGCTTCTGGGGGTCTGTGGCTGCTTCTAGGAAGAAAGGGCATGGAGAGGAGGGTGCTGCAGGAGGGTTGGCTGCCCTGGGAAGTGCTTCTTTTACTAGCTGGGCAACTGTGCTAATCTCTTGGGAGTGGTGAGGGTGCCTTCCTTCCCATGTTTGGGAGTGGGAGGACGAAGCTCATGCTCTTTGTGGGAGGGAAGGAGGCCTTACTTTTTGCCTGCCTGTCCATGGTGGCAGTGAGGTTTTCATGGAGGTCAGGGAGCAGGGAGTTCTGCAAGCCTTGGGCTCTGGAAACATTTCCTAAGGCCTAACTCTAGGCCAGCAAGTCCTTAGAGATTTGACTTGTTGCTTAACTTCAGTTGAGGTAGAATTCAGTTTGGCAGTGCTTACAAAGTGCCATTGTGCCAGTCCTGGGAAACCTTTGCTGGGTTTAAAATCTCGTGCAGATTATGGACAAGCTTACAATAGTTATGTGGAAGGTTTAGTGTCTTGTAACAGTGAATTTACTAATACCATTTGTTGAGACTTATAACAAACACTAATCTAGAAACTTCACTTGTGTTAACTCTCTTAATCCTTGAAATGACGGAGTATGGTAGATCATATGAATGTCCCATTTTACAGATGAGGAAACTGGCCTGGAAAGGTCACTGAGTCATTTACTTAAAGTTTTATTATGAACCTGGTTTCCTCATTTCTAAGCTAGATAATGCTTTCTTCTCAGAAGTGATTAAAGTTGATAAGACACTGAATAAGCCTGGCCCACGGAGGAAGTAGGGAATGAGCAAGTTCTGTAGTGCAGTTGTCCTGTATCCTCTACCTCTGAAAGCATCTCAACTGTCTGGGGGCATAGCAGGTGCTCCTGAACTCCTCTGACTGACTGATGATGGAGCTTTTGTCTCCCTAACGCTGGGGAAGGGAGGACCTGCCTTGCCCTGCATAGAAGACTGGGGAGTGAGTCATTGTCTGTATCTGTTGAGATCAGGGTTTGCTATGGTATCATTCCCCAAATTTCAGAGTCTTAAAGCAACAAAGGGTTATTCTTTGCTTACACCACACTTATTGCATATCTGCTTTATGTTGTTCTCTGGGACGCAGCATTCCTGGTCACTTGGACAGAGGGACAGAAAGTATGATGAATCTCACTCTTGCTCTTGACTTCCACTTCGAAGTGGCATTTCAGTGGCCAGCGTAGTCATATGGCCATACTTACCTCCAAAGTGTAGAGGGGAAGAAAATTGGAAACGTTTGGTGAACAGCATGAATGCTTACCATCTGCCTACCATCATGCCTTACACCAGGGGTCCCCAAACTACGGCCCCGTGGGCCACATGCGGCCCCCTGAGGCCATTTATCTGGCCCCTGCCGCACTTCCGCACTTCCGGAAGGGGCACCTCTTTCATTGGTGGTCAGTGAGAGGAGCATAGTTCCCATTGAAATACTGGTCAGTTCGTTGATTTAAATTTACTTGTTCTTTATTTTCAATATTGTATTTGTTCCTGTTTTGTTTTTTTTACTTTAAAATAAGATATGTGCAGTGTGCATAGGGATTTGTTCATAGTTTTTTTATAGTCCGGCCCTCCAACGGTCTGAGGGACAGTGAACTGGCCCCCTGTGTAAAAAGTTTGGGGACCCCTGCCTTACACTGTGACTTCTTTCCAAGGTTTGGGTGTTAAACATTTCTGTGTCACCAGGAACATTGATTGTGAGGTCAGAGATGAACTGGGGCGCCACATTTGAACAGCAGAGGCATGGTGGATAAGAATGTATGTTATGGTAGTGACAGGTGGTGTGCAGAAGCAGCTTACTCCTGGACCCTGAGCAAATTACTTGAGTTCCTTGGGTCTAACTTTGCTCATTCATTCATTCGTAGGCCCAAGGACTAGTGGTTTGTCCCAGGTAAAGGATTCTTATCAAACCTGGGGCTGTGAACTGGGGTGATGATCTCCATTTCTTGGTGGCCTTGAAAGATGGGAAGGGAAGCTTGCTCTACCTGTATGTGGCCAGCAGGGGTAGTCACCTTTCCTAGAAGCAGAAGCATTTGAAGGCATCCCTACAGGCTTTGTCCTTTCACTTCCATTTTTGGGACTCTGGGGCTGAGCTTGTAGGCCTAGGGATGTGGAAAGGAGAGATGGAAGGTTAATAAAGGACGAAATCACAGGCAGAACAGGCTTGAGAGTGGGGTTGGGCTGTGGAAGGGGTAGGACCCCTTTGTTAATTGCATTTTTCACGTGGGTCACCCTTGGAAGGGTGTTAGAGAGCTGGCCACCCTATGGACCTTGTTTTTGTGCTTTGTCACTTGCTTGGTTTCTGGTGACATCCAGCAGGGCCAGGGAACACTGGTGGAGATGGTGAGACTTAAATTTCTTCTGCTTTGTGGTTAACTCAGTATCCTTAGTTATGTTTCCTCCTTCCTCAGGGCCTCTAGTTGGCTGTCTGGCATAGAGGGAGAGGTGATAGTAGCCTACAGCAGTGGTCATATTCTTGGTTGGTCATCAGAGAGTCCCCAGGAGATTGCATAGACCAGTGCTTTGAGAATCTTTAGTGTGAGCAAAAATCAGCATTGCTGGTTTGTCTTAGCCTCCATTACAGCAGTGCACTCTCTGCCTGAATCTGTTTGGGGTGCTCATTATGTCTCCACATCCACTTTATCCCTTAACAGTGTATTTATTTTCGGTTCAGATAGGGCAGGTGTGGAACAGCACAGGGCCTGGCCAATGGGAAGTGTTCAGTGCCTTGGCCAGTTACACGTGAGGATGAATAACATTGTTCAGCTTGTAGAGTGGATAGTGGTGAAGTCTTTTGAGGTTTGTCTACTTTCTAGCTGAGTGACCTAGAGAAGCCTTTGATTTTTATTGACTTTTTTCTCCTGCATTTGGTTTTCTCATCTGTATAGTGGGAAGAATATGTCCTTTCCTGCCTCTCCTGGGGTTACTGTGAAGCGGAAGTACACACTTCAGACTGGTGGAGCAGAATCTGGAGCTGCCGGTTAGGCCTGACACTGGGCGCTGCCGTCACACTGACAGCTCTCAGCGAAGTGCTCGCCCCCAGCTGCTTCTGGGAACCCTACTTCCTCTACTCTTGGGCTTGGTGGATTTGGGGGGGGCTGGGCCAGGCTAGGCAGTGCTGTGGTTTTTCTTTTAGAGGCGGTAGGCTTGGCAGTCTGAGCTTAAGTGGGTCTGGGTAGGCTGGAGTTTAAACTCTTCACTTCTTCTTGAGGTCTGTTCTGCCCCCTCTCTGTGCAGCCAGGGAGAACCCTGGTGTTCATCAGCTAGATAGCTGGAGGGACCGACTCCTCCCTCAGCCTGTGCTGAGTAGTAGCTAAGAGCCATTGGCTCTGAAGAGGCCTCTGGGGTCCTGAGTAAGAGATGACTACTTGGTGCTACCTCAGACTCAGTGTCCCTGGAATCTGGGGGAGCTGAGGCTGGGCTTCCCTGTCTGGGCAAGGCTTGGGGTGGGGCAGGGCAGGAGTGGCCCTGAGGAGGGGTTGGGTGAGCCTCCTCTCTGGGCTTTCCCTAACTATATGTACCAGCTGCTGGGGCCTGTGCTGACCTGCTCTGGAGAGCCGGGAGAACATCAGAAACAGACTTTGAGGAATTCCTAGTCCTGACACCCAGGAGAGGGGCCTTCACAGCAGCTGGAGTTATAAGAGAGGAGTATCTTCTGAATCTCTTGCATCTGTAGCTTGGGGTCTGAGTGGTGAGCCTGGGAGAGTCGGGAAGCAGCATTTTCCAGGACAGAGCCTAGGCAGGGTGTGGGCTTCTGGCTTCCCGCATCGGAAGCCCACCTCAGGACACCTGGGCTTACTGGAAAGTGGTCCATGGAAAGAAGGAATACAGCCATGTGAGCTTCAGATTTGGGCCTCCCAGGGAGGGGTGATGGGCCCCCCACACCTCTGCAGCAGTACAGGCTGTCCTGTGACTCTCGCAGCAGGAGTGGTTTGGTCCCTGACCTGGAGTGTCTACTCAGCTCTGCCCAGGACCTTGTTCCTTCTGTGCATTCCCGCTGCTGCCACCAGCTGCTGCTCCAAGGAGAGGCTCTGGTTGCCCACTGAATAACCCTTGCTGTGAAGAGACCCTATTTCCTCTCCAGGTGACCTCCCTAATGTCTGACTAGCCTGTGGCTTAGCTGTCTGGTTTCAGCCCCGCACCCCTTAGCCAAGGCACACAGGGTTTGTCCCTGGGGCTTGGTGAGGGAGGCCATCTCCAGTGTGGTTCTTACACTCTGGGGGAAGGGTCCAGAGAAGACTTGGAACTCTGTACTATTAAGAAAAAAATTAGGTGTGGTCTATGGTGGTGCAGTGGAGAAAGCATCGACCTGGAATGTTGAGGTTGCAGGTTCAAAACCCTGGGTTTACCCGGTCAAGGCACATACCACAAGCAACCAATGAACAACTGAAGTGAAGCAACTCTGAGTTGATATTCTCACTTCCCCTCTCCTCTCTGTAAAATCAATAAATAAAATCTTAAAAAAATAATAATGAAAGAAAATTATTCTGACACTTGTTAAAACAGTAAGACAGACTTTATTCAGGACTATCGTGATAGGTCTAAGGCATGGGTCTCAAACTCAACTCAGCATGTGGGCCGCAGAGCAAGATCACAGCCGTTTGGCGGGCCGCACTAGGTCTACAAAAGGCAACTGTTACGCAACACTTTTCTCACTGCAGTTGAAAACAAAAAATAATCAGTACACCAAGCACAATCGTACATGCAGTTTACTCAGTGTCACAAAATGACCAGAAACTGTAGTTCGCATCACAACTGCTGTTAACTAAGCTAATATCTAGCTAGGATGCTAGAGAAATGAAAAATACAAGTAGGCCCCTAGGCTTACTTAATTTTATCCAAAATATTTTGAACTTCGTGGATTAGTCTGCGGGCCGCGAGTTTGAGACCCCTGGTCTGAGGGCTGTTACAATGGGGTTTTGCATTGGGGAGAGAGACTGGGCTCAGCTCAAAATATTAGGAAAAAAAAAGGAATTTATAGCCAAGGAGCAGAGTGGGATGGGGTGGTGGGGTCAATGGATGGAAATTTCTGAGAGGGTAATTCTTTGCTAACTGGCTCAACAGTTTTTTTGCTTATTCAACCTAATATTAGGCAGGTTAGGGTGACCAGGTGTTACCTGGGATATTCATTAGGAGAATGATAAGTTTTGTCAGATAAGGAGGGTGTTTAGAATGGAGGGTGAGGAATCTGACCAAACTGACTTAAGCAGGATTCTTGCTAAGAACTAGACTCTACAAGGGCGCACACCCAAGTTTGGGCCTAGTTGAGCAGAGGGCTCAGAAGCCTGACTGAAGTTTGGTCAAGGAATGACTGTCAGTGTCCAGAGGTAGGCTTTGGCCTGTTGTAAAGCCAGTAGCCAGGACCACCATGATCACAGCAGCCCGGCCCATGCAGGTTCGCATTGGATTTGGACAGTCGGTAAAGAAACAACGGAGCCAAAAACTGATGGGCCGTCATCTTTAATCCTAGCTTGCACCTGTTGGGCAAGTAAAAACACACACTGGGCTCCAAAACCCACTCACATTCAGTGCTCACAAAGCTACTGACTTAGCCGAGTTTCCTAGAATCAAAGGTTTCTAGCTCATCAGACTTATGCACCTCTGTTCCCCATCTCCTTCCTTCTCCCTGCACAAACTGCACAAACTGGCCTCTCACTCAACACTCCGCCATCTTGGCTGCTTCTCCTGGCCTCCTCCATGTGGCCTCTCTCTGCTCCCTGCTCTCTAATGCTAATCTCAGGAACCAAGATAGCAAGCTCCCGTTCTGCCCCCATTTTATAGTGTAGAAATCAAAACCTTTAATCCAATATACAAAATAGGGAAGTCTCTAATACAAAGTCACTTATCTGGGGCATGATGGAATTGCACCACCCCACATCAAAAAGGGTGGGAAAGGCTTAATCCCAAAACCAAGCCCCAGGCTACAAGGATTCTGCCTGCCCACAGCCCCCCCCCCCCCCACATTAATATCACCTGGGCAACGGCCTCCACGTGGGCAGCGCCATCTTTAACAAAGTGAGCATAATACATTTTATCTGCCTGTGGGCATCACTTCCTGGTTTCTGGAAACCCTAGTCCCTTTCTTTTCTGCATCTGCTGGCTCCTTGTCCCTTGGCTCCCTCACTCTGCTAACTGGACTGCCCCTCTGTACTCAGGACTCAGCACGGGCCTGGGGCCTCGGGTCCCTCAGCCCACCAGTGCGGGCTCCTGTTGCCAGATCTGTTGGGAGCCAGACCCTAGCCACTTGACTGGACTCTCCTCCCTGCTTAATAACCCTCTTTCTTTGGCCTCTGTGCCTTGTGTTTCCTGCTCTCCCTATTCTGGGCAAACCTGTCTGACAACTTGATGGCTCTCTCCCTCCCCCCACCCCCAGGGACTCATTGTCTGAGCTAGAGGGGGAGGTGCTGGGGAGGTGGATCTCTTCTTCTGCCTGGACTGTGCTCTGCGGGGGCCTTCTGTCCGGCTGGATCCCCTATCCCTCCCTTCCTCTGGCTGAGGCCTCCAGCGCTGTACCAGCCAACCTTGTTCTCCCTCCGTGCCTGAGGCCCTCCTGGTTCTCTCTTTGTCCCTGCTCTCTACTTGGCTCACATGCGCAATTGACCCCGTTTGCTGTTTCTCCTCTTCCTGTCTCAACAGCCAGCTTTTTGAGGAACCAGGCCACCCGCTGTTGTAAGAAAAACGTGTGTGAAGAAAACCTGTTGACTGTGGGAGGGGAGGGGATGGGGTGGGGTGGGTCCTTCCAGTTTCCCAAAGGCTCTATTGGCTTCCACTCCTGCGGGGGACAGTGGTGGTCACAGAAGCTGGCTCTGTGTAGCCATCCTGCCCACCATTATCATTTTCTGCTGTTGTCCTAGCAGCTTCCTGTGAAATACAAGTAATTGTATAAACAATAAGTTTTGAGAGTGCATGCTAATAAAAGAGTTGGTGGCAGCCGTGGGGCGTCCGTTCCCAAGGGAGCAGGAGGAGGGCGAGGTGTGCGCACAGGCGCAGAGCTGGGGTTGGCAGGGCCTGCAGCTTTTTCTGTGGGAAGACAGATGAGATGCTGGGCAGGTGCCACCTGAGAGGTTGCAGGATTTGGTGGAAATGTCCGAGAATCCAAGTCTCCTTCCTCTTCTGCATTTACAACACAATGCCATTGGCCATCTTGGTTTTATGCTAATCACATAAGTACAGAGATCATTTTCAAAATCTCTCTCTGTACGCCTAGCCCAAACCAACAAAATATTCTTTAAACTTCCTAAAATATTAATATTAATTCTGTAGCTTTGGCACCTTACAACACTAGGGTCTGTGGGTTCTTGACTTCTTTTTGCAGGAAAGACTTCACAACACGAGTCCAGGTCATCTTAAGCGTAAGTTTATTAAAACTAGGGGCAGTAAAACAAGAAAGGGCCTAGAATAGAAGAACCAATAGGAGAGAGCCTAGGTGGGGCTTCCTTGGCTCTCTAGAAACCTTATGGGAAAGAAATGAGCGGAGAAAACGGGTCCTGGGAGACAGGTTCAGGAGGTTGGCCAGGAATAAACTCACTGCTCACTGCCCCCTTGGTTGCAAGTCTCTTGAGGCCCCTTAGAGTTTAAATGCAGCCTGTGGAGGGGACAGAAAAGAGGGGAAGGGGGAAGGTGCAGGCGTGCTTCCTGGAGGGGAGAGCGCTGGCTACTTTATTTGAGGATTTTTAAGGACTGAGAGTTTAGGGGGGAGAATTTTAACAAAAGTATTCATCATTTCCAGGTGTGACCTTCAGGCTGTGGTCCCCACTGATGGTCTTCACTGATCAGCCTGTCCCAGGGCAGGTGCATCAGCCACTCCCCCCAGGCAAGACACAACTGAGGCCTAGATGTTATCTGTAAGGGGTGACACTCATCTGGCTGTAAATTGCTTGGTTAGTTTATTTAGCTATTTGTGTTTCCCCATTCTTCTTGCCAAGGAATTTTCCTAGCTGCTGCTGCTGCTTTTTTTTTTTTTTTGATTTCCCATTGATAAGAGAGAGAGAGAAGCATTAGCTCTTGTACCTAGTTATTTCATTTAGTTGTGCACTCATTGGTTGCTTCTCATATGTGCCCTGAGCTGGAATCAAACCCTTGACCTTGGTGCACCTGCATGATGCTCTATCCACTGTATACCCAGACAGGGCCCCTAGTTTCTTCTTATCCTGTCTCAGTAGGATTCTGTGCAAGAGCAGCTGGGGGCTTTGAGCTGGAGTGGACCTGGCTTGTGAGGGGGCCAGACTTGGTCCCGGCAGCTGATGCATGAGGGGGTCCATGTGCCAGTGTGATCCCACTTGTGAAATCTCATCTGTGCTTCTTAATTTGGGGGTTTCTGACTGAATATCGAGCAGTCTCCAGAAAGCATCTATGGAACAGGAGAGTCAAACACACACCTTCCTTTTTCTAGTCTTTCTCTGTGGTCTGGGCAGTCTGTGAGCCTGAGGTTATTAGGAGACCTTAGTGCCTGCTGTGGTGGCCTGGGAGCGGGACAGGGGAGTTCTGCTGGGTAGGAAGAGCCATTCTCACTCCCTGCCCCTCAGATGGTCCCACCCAAGTGGTCAGGCCATTCCTGGTTCTAATAGGCATGTGTCATACTCCAGATAAGCAGGAAAGAGATGGATGGTTATTATATTGTTCCTTAGAGGGAAAATCACTGGGAGGAAATACATCAGTGCTTCGAGTGCAGAGCACTTATTGATGTGTCTGTTAAAGGAAGCTTTCAGCTACATATGTGCATCCCTTTAGAAGGAATAAATACACAAATCCATCTTGTGACTGAATTTTACAGCTTCCATTTCCTGAAAGGTACGTGGAGTTTAGTGGTTAAGGGGTTGGGGTTTTGAGCTTGGATTTTGGAGACACTGTTATTAGCTTGCCCTTGGAGTTGGGCCAGGCCTAGAAATCTGTGGCAGTTGCTTTCTTTAGCTGCTAGCATTGGGATGGGCTTGGAACACTGGGACCTTGGCCTCCCGAGTGACTTGGAGAGCCCCAAGGAGGGTGCCTGCTGAGGCCTGGGGGGTGTGCAGCTCAACCCCACCCCTCTTGCCAGACAGAACCAGTCTTACGGTGTCCCCATGGACCTGGCTACAGATGGTCGTTTGCATGGAATAACTTCAGGTTTCCCATCTGCCTTGGTCAGAATTTGCTCTTGGTCTTCTTAGGAAGACTTTCTGTTTTTGGGCTTGGGGAGGAGTTGTGAGCCAGGCACTAGCTAGCACACCTGAGTTGGTAAGTCTTTGCTCTGGAGGCTGGTACCTCCTTCCCCTCCTCCCCCCACTGCTCCCTGTTGGAGAGAGACGGCAGACACTGCTTGCAGAGGGTAAAAGCCACAAACTTCAGGGATTTTAAATGTGAACTAAAATGTATACATGATGTAAAACACATAAAGATATACAGTGCAGAGGAACGCATCCGTCCCTGACCCCGCAGTTCTGCTCCCGAGGCCCCTCCCCAGATGTCGGCCGCTTGGTCTCTGTACCTTGCTCTTGTTTATTTCCTTGCTGGGATGCTAATTATGCTATTCTGCACTTACTGATTTTTACTCTAAAGTTTATCTTGGGATTTCTCCATTGCAGACACACAGTTTGGGCCATTCTTTTGAACAGTGGCATGCTATTCCTCTGTGTAGTAAACTGTGATGCACTTGATCAGCATCCTGTTGCTAGACATTGAAGTTGCTTCCAGTATTTTGTGGCTCATGCTCACAGCTCTGTAGTAGAGGTGGCTAGCTGAGGATTCCAGGCATTGGGTGCTTAACAGGAAAAGAAACATGCTGTTTGATTCCAAAAGGAAGAATGATAGCTCCTGAGTTTTCCTTTTGGAGGGGCGTCTTGTATTTGTACAGTTGGAGCCCGAGCTGGAGGGCTGACAGTGGGTGGCTGGTGTGCCGGCTCCCACGCACTCTTTGTTTCAGCTCAGGTCAGCCAGTCTCCGCAGCACCTGTTGTTTGCAGCCCTCGGCCCTGTGGGCCGTGAGACCCGTGGACCCAAAACTGTGATCTAAGAGGGTGAAGAGGCGGATTGGGTATGGGCCACAGGGAGGCTTCTCTGTGTGGGTTCGAGCGCTGCAGGAGTTTGCAGGACTTGGGCAGAGCATGAGGGGGAGTCGTGCTGAGAAACAGGCTGGAACTGGGAATCAGCTTTTAGCAGAGCAGATTCTCCCTGTTTCAGGGGTTGGTGTGAGGGTCAGGCCTCCCGTCCTGGCCTCACTGGACCTTGCATTGTAGTGAGATTCCTCCATCTCCTGCCTGCTCTGCAGCCCTGGCTTTGCGCAGCTGCAGGCTGCTTTGGGCCTGATGGCCACCCTGATTGTAAAAGCCTGTGTAGAGGCACCTGGTGTAAGTAGTAGATGGGTGTTCTGTTTTGAGCAGGCAGCTTCCTTTCAGAGCAGAAGCGGGGGTGGGAGGGTGGGGGTGGATAAGGGCATATGAGTCTTTCTTTTTGGGAAAGGTTGGGCGATGGGAGGGAGTCATATGAACAAGGGCATGTGGTGGAGCCATCTGCTGGGATTCTCCTGGGAGTCCCACATCCTTGTGGCCACTGGGTGCCTCTGAGATGACCATAATCTTTCCTGTGTGGCTCCAGCTGCCCCATACCTGGGCAAGGCAGGGCAGGGCAAGAACCGTGGAGATACCTTCCCCCACCCCCAGCAGAAAGGTGCCTGACACGACCTTGACCTGCTGGGTTTAAGGCCTGTGCCCCAGTCTGTTTCTCCCGTCATTGCTGTTTTTGCTGCTCTGTGAGAAATCCAGAGCTTCCCATGCTCTCAGTTCTGTTGTGTGGGCTTGGGGCTTTGGCAGCACAGAGGTTTCTATTGTGGTGGGTGGCAGCGAGGACTGACCTGTGGGCTGAGGAGGTGGGGCCTGGGCACTGACAGTGGAGCTATTCATGGGCTCTGCCCTGGTTTCCTGCTGCCTCTCATTGTGGATCTTTTTGGGGGAAGGGGAGGAGGAAAGGGGGTGGCAAGTGTTGCTATTGTTGCTGGCAGCAGGGGCCTAAAGTCCTTTCATGGATGGATCTTAGCCACTCCAGGGCCCCTGGGCCCTGCTCTCTCTTCATGCCCCCCCCAATGTTAAGAGGGGCCCTGTCCTTCTGGGTACCTCTGTCAAAGATCCCCTTTCAAGACCACACGCCGTGACCGGGACCCTTCCAGGGAAGAGTTCTGAGCAGCTGGGCAAGGGGCGGGAGTGTCCTGTGCTTGCTTGTCTTGTCAGCCACCTGCCGGCTGCCTTTGGGAGTGGGTTCTGCCTGAGCAGTCCCGGCCCAGCTGCGCCCTTGGGCTGGGGCCAGGCACGCGCCTGCGTTGTTAGAAGTCTTGCAGGCCCCCACTTTTCTTTGTACCTCAGTGTTCAGCTCAGTGTCCCCTGTTCCTCACTGGAACACTCAGCTGCAGCAAAGCCTGCTTGCTGGCAGCCTGGCTCGTCACCTCCCCCACCGCCTGAGCCACAGCCGTATTCCTTTGTTCTGCCATCTCTGGGCTCTTGAATCGGAGGCAGGCAGGCTGGGCAGGCAGCAAGTGGCGGTCTCCTAATACTGGCAGAAGCCCTTGAGATAGGGATCTTTCCACTGAGCCAAAGTCCTGTCCCCTGGCTGCACCCTGGGTTCCCCCAGCTCTAACCCCATCTCCCCAATGGCGCCAAGATTTCTCTTTGTTTAGAGAGGGTCTAGCTTTCTTTGTGGATCAGAGTGATGGTTACATGTACAGTGGGACAGAGAGGTCTAACCTGTCTGTGGCCACTGAAGGTGTGTCTGTGAGAGAGAGGGAGAATTTGGGAGGGGATAGGAGAAAGGAGAGAGATGTGAGGGACAGGGGGAGCTGCACAGGCACCTTGGGAGCAGTAGCCTTCTGGTCTTTGGCAGAACAAGGCACTCCCAGGCACAGAATCTGATCTTCTTCTACTCCCTGCGTGATCATGGCATCTCCCTTGCCAGGTAAGTATTATATACTTCTACTCCCTGATCCTTTTGCAGGATGTCTGTGCAGGAGAGTGTTAGCATCAATGGCCGGTGTGGATGGGAAAACCATTTCTTTTGATTTTGGTCTCTGTATGGGTCCCATCATACATATACAGAGGAACTGAGAGGAACCAGACCCTGCCCCTTTGCGTAGGAATGTCTCTTCTCCCCTTGTTTTTTTTTTTTTTTTTTTGTATTTTTTTGAAGCTGGAAACGGGGAGAGACAGTCAGACAGACTCCCGCATGTGCCCGACCAGGATCCACCCGGCACGCCCACCAGGGGGCGATGCTCTGCCCCTCCGGGGCGTCGCTCTGCGGACCAGAGCCACTCTAGTGCCTGGGGCAGAGGCCAAGGAGCCATCCCCAGCGCCCGGGCCATCTTTGCTCCAATGGAGCCTCGGCTGCGGGAGGGGAAGAGAGAGACAGAGAGGAAGGGGGGGGGGTGGAGAAGCAAATGGGCGCTTCTCCTATGTGCCCTGGCTGGGAATCGAACCCGGGTCCCCCGCACGCCAGGCTGACGCTCTACCGCTGAGCCAACCGGCCAGGGTTCTCCCCTTGTTTTTGATGGGCAGGATGAGCCCAGTTTCACTCAAGTGTGAGGTTGAAGGTGTAGCTAAGGACCACACCCTTTCTGGAGGTGTGCCTGCCCCAACCCCTCTCCTGCTTTCTACGTCTGTCTTAGTTACCTGCCTCTCACATCAAGCTGTACGAAAACTTGAGCTTGCCCTGCTTTTTCTGTTTAGCTTCTTATTGTACCCTTTCAAAACCCATTCATCTTGAGATCAGCCCAACTGTCTTATCTGACTCTCATTAGCAAGTCTCGCACATTAGGAAGCAAGTCCCAGCCCTAGACAAGGTGGCCCCTTGAAGTGTCCTTATTTCAACAAAGGTTTCACAAGATTCAGCAAAAAGGACTCAGTCACTGTCAAATGCATTGAAACATAGATATTGTTTTTAGGAGGTAGTTGGTCCCAGGTGATGTTGGCAAAGGTCATGATTGAGGCAGCCTGGTATTCTGGAAAAGCACATGGAAGGAGAAGTCTGGGATTGAGTCCTGGTTGTGTCACTGGACTCTAGGTGACCTTGGCAATTCATTTCCATGGGCGTAGATCTCAGGAAAATGGAATGGTTGCCTAGATGAACTTTGGAAACTTTTTAGCTGTGTGACTTTCAGTTCTATGAATCTAATTCCAAAATGGTTGGTCACTACCCTGAACCCCTCTTGTCAACTCAGGGTATCTTTTCAAAACAGTGTAATCAGGTGAGATTAACAGGGCATCGCTCCCTGGTCACTTTTTCCTCGGGTTCTTGAGGGGTTGGTGGTGGCAGTGACGCCTCTGTAGATGTGTGCAGTGTTCACATGGAAGCCCACCCTCTCTGACCCTGACCCTGACCCTAACCCTAACGCATGCGCACTGGCCGTTCCCAGGGGCTGGCGTGGCACCAGGAGCCCACCCATAAATCAGCTGCCTCAGATCTTGGCACTGACTCTTTTCTTGGAAGTGCCCATTCCCATTCTGGTAAAATTGGGGGGAAGGAAGTAAAAGCTCTTTATTTTCCCTCCAGCCATAGTGAGGGCAGGATGTTAAAAGTAAAAACAAAACCAAGATAGAGATACCCTCTGTACTTAAAGATCCCCTTTCATCCTTCCGAGGGCCTGGGTATAAATTTTGTGTATTTTGTTACAGATTCCAGGAGGCGGAACCACCCTTTCACTGGGGCCCCTTCAGGGGTGGGTATCTGGCCCTTTATCTGCCTCCCTCACCCTCCATCCTCTGGGCCTCCGTTAGGAGGTTTTCCTCCCATGGTCTGCTGGGTCAGGATCAGCCTCTGTGTCACTGCTCTGGGCTGTGTTTCTGCTATGCGTCACAGGAGCCCTGTGGTCTGGGAAGATGCCCAAGGAGCCAGGAATCCAGCTTCCCTTATCACTTGGTTGGAATAGCTTCCACAGCTGTGAAATGGGAATAAAAAGCTATAGGAATCCAGTGGGATGCACTCAAGTAATGAAGAAACTCTAAAATTAAAGCATTCCTCCAGGAAAGCAGAATACATCCCTGAAAGTCAACACATGATAGAGATGGGTAGGCTTTCCTCCCGTGACCTGCCTCGGTGGCTCTTTCCTTCCCCAGTGCTTTTGCTTTTCTCTTCGGCAGGCATCTTCCATCCTCACTGTTCAAAGCACTGCCCACAGGCCTGTCATGGGCAGTGTTGTATCACCTGGGAGCTAGTTCAGCTGAATAATCTGGGGGCAGAGGATGTCTCACCTACAGTTTGTGAATCAGAATATGTTTTAACAAGATTTCCAAGTGATTTGCATGCACTTTCAAGTTTGAGAAGCCCTGTCTTGTTGTCTAGTACCTTCTTCAGTCTGTTGTGGTTTTGCAGCCGTCACCCTCCTTTCCTCTTTAAAGGTTGTCGACTCGAACTGGGTCTGGCAGCCCTGGCCCTGGGGCCCTACCCTGTCAGGTGTGCAGGTTACAGCATGTATACCTGGGCACTGGGGGTATCTCAGAGGCGAGTCTGGGCACTGAGAAAGCTGCCTTGGCTGGCAGCTGCGGGCATCTCCCCGAGCCTGCTGGCAAGGTCATCTTTGGGGCACAGAGCCTAGGGGTAATTGGAGCCCTCCTTTGTGTAAGGGCAGTGCAGAGCCTCCCTTGACCATCTGGTGCCACTCGCCACGCCCCGCCCCTCCCAGCTGGAAGTCAGCATTCAAATCAGATTGTAAATGTTGCTTGCTTTTTGTATAAATAAAACATTCTATATAAAGATGTTTTGGTATATATTGAAGTTCAAAGACATAGTCCAGAAGGGGCACTTTAAGTTTATTTTTTGTAGTAGTTTTGTAGTAGAGAAGTTTGAGAGGCCTCTCCTGACTTTGCCTGGTTGCCCTCCCACCCCCTGCATTCTGGTCAGGTGGGTGGGGGCCTGTGGGGAGGAGCTTGTGCCCACAGGCCTGGGGGTGAGAGTGCTGGTGGGCTAGAGGAGCCCTCGGCCCCCTGCTCAGCACCCCCTGCATTCTGGTCAGGTGGGTGGGGGCCTGTGGGGAGGAGCTTGTGCCCACAGGCCTGGGGGTGAGAGTGCTGGTGGGCTAGAGGAGCCCTCGGCCCCCTGCTCAGCACCCCCTGCATTCTGGTCAGGTGGGTGGGGGCCTGTGGGGTGGAGCTTGTGCCCACAGGCCTGGGGGTGAGAGTGCTGGTGGGCTAGAGGAGCCCTCGGCCCCCTGCTCAGCACCCCCTGCATTCTGGTCAGGTGGGTGGGGGCCTGTGGGGAGGAGCTTGTGCCCACAGGCCTGGGGGTGAGAGTGCTGGTGGGCTAGAGGAGCCCTCGGCCCCCTGCTCAGCACCCCCTGCATTCTGGTATATTGTGTAGCGGGCTGAACAGCTCAGGTTAGCTGACTCTTTCCAAATTCTGCTCAGACTTTTTCAGCACTTTCCAACTATTGATTTGCATTAAAAAAATAAAAAACTACACCTCTACCCCACTCCCCCCTTATTTCTTTTCTCTTAACATTTTCAAAGCACTTGGTTTTATTTATTTTTCTCCATCAGGCTTCACTTTTCGGAACTTGTTTGGGAAGTTTGTTTAGTCAGCTCTGTGAAGCTCTTCCCCAGGCTGTTGGCATTGCTCAGAGAGGCTGGGTGGCAGGCGCTGCCCCGGGCTGGACTAGGGGTGCTCCCAGTGCTGACCCTGGAGTGAAGGAGGTTGTATGTCTGGGTATATTGTAGTAGACCGCAATTAAGGATACACAGATTTTTGAAATCTCAGAGCCACAATCTTTGTCTTTCAGGCGTAGAAAATGGAAGAAAAGGAGTAAATATATATAATTCTAAATTCTTAATTTTTTTTAATTTTTAGATTTTATTTATTCATTTTAGAGAGAGGAGACAGAGAGAGAGAGAGAGAGAGAGAGAGACAGAGACAGAGAGAGAAGGAGGGAGGAGCAGGAAGCATCAACTCCCATATGTGCCTTGACCAGGCAAGCCCGGGCTTTCGAACCGGCGACCTCAGTGTTCCAGGTCGATGCTTTTACCCACTGCGCCACCGCAGGTCAGGCTCTAAATTCTCTTTTATAGTTTCTTTGTATTGGGGGGGGGGGAGGAAAATGGGGGTAGGGCAACTGCTACAAAGAGAAGATTTCAAAAATCTACAGCAGGTCAAACCTTGTATCACACTGGAGCCGCTCCTTTAATGGTGCTGAAGACTCGGTTATTGGAGGGTTTATTTCTCCCCAGGAGTGGGCCCAGTCATCACCCAGAACCTCTGTGGTGTGTAGCAATGGTTCCCACCCGAACTGTGTCAGCCCTGTAAGGGCAGCCACATGGGTTGTGTCTCAGTGCCACCTGCAGAGCGGGGGTGGGGACACACTCGGCTTCGTTGGTGGTCTGAATCCGAGAACCTTGTTGGCTGCCATCATCTTGGGTTGCAGTGTGGCCTCTGCATCTCAGGGCTCCGTGGCCCCTCCCAGACTGTGGAGCTCTCATCTAGTTCATGTTTAGATCCTCTGCTCTGTGTAGCATTTCCTGACCAGCTTCCCACCTCCTCCTTCCTTCCAGCGCTGGTCCTGCCCTCCATCACCTACCTGACTCCCTTCTTAGTAGAGAGACTTGTGTTCCGAGTCAGGCATGGGTCTTACTCCAACTTCTTGGTCTCCACAGTCTCATGCTGGGTGCCTGGCATGCTGGTGTTTGAACATGCCAAACCAAGTCCCGAGGTGTCTGTCTCCCACAATGGAAGCCTTTTCACCCTGCGGGAGTGGCCGAGTGAGTCTGTGTGCTGATGGATTGCTGTGCCGTTGTCTTCCATCTTACCAGGCAGGGAGCCCTTGGCCCTCAAGTCTCTAGCTGAGAGTTTCAGAGTGAATAGTTGACACGTTGGCATCCTGGGTTCTTGTCCACGTTGGAGATTTCACTGTAACTGGGCCCAGATTCTCTACATCTATGTAAATGGCTTCTGGGTGTAAACGTTTCATGTTCACTTCAGGTTTTCAGAAACAGGCCTGCTGCCATTAGCACAGGGCACAGTGCCCTGTGGCAGCCTGGTCTCTTCACCCTCTCATGAGCTGGCAGCTGCAGAGCCAGTAAGGTGCCAGGCCCCCTTTCACCCGGCTTTGTGAGAAGTTGGGGGCAGCAGCTATGGGTGTTGAGGCCCTGCCTCACCTGGGTGAGCCAGTGCCACCCTGATGCTGCTGGCGCTGTTGAATGAGCTGCTTGATGAGTTTGTCTCAAGATCTGTGTTTGGGCCCTTGCTTGTTTGTTGCCTGAATGCTTTATCTCCACACACCCCCACCCCCATTATTAAAGGGAAATGATCACAAGCTTCATTTTGACGTGAAGCCAGCCATTTTGTAGAGTCTTCCTTAATTTGGGTGTCTTTGATATGTTCTTAAAATTTTTTATTTATTGATTTTAGAGAGAGGAAGGGGAAAGAGAGAGAGAGAAAGAAAGAGAAAGGGAAACCTTGATTTGTTGTTCCACTTAGTTGTGCATTCATTGGATTTTTTTCCATATGTGCCCTGACTAGGGATTGAACCACCAACCTTGGTGTGTTGGGACAACACTAACCGAATGAGCTACCTGGCCAGGGGTGTTTCTCTGCTTTTTCCTCATTATGCAAGTATTCTGTTTTGTCAGGTGTCCTGCAGTGTCCTCAGTGCATCCCCTTAGGAGGAACCAGTGTTGGCTTAATTCATTACCAGTGATGACAACAGTGATGACTTGGTTAATGTAGTGTCTGCTG
This sequence comes from Saccopteryx leptura, assembly GCF_036850995.1. Taxonomy (NCBI): domain Eukaryota; kingdom Metazoa; phylum Chordata; class Mammalia; order Chiroptera; family Emballonuridae; genus Saccopteryx; species Saccopteryx leptura. The sequence continues at coordinate 82,059,823 of NC_089511.1, forward strand.
GGTTTCTGCACTGTTGAGTTACTATTATACTCTCTCTTTTTTTTTTTAGAGAAAGAGAGAGAGACAGACAGGAAGGGAGAGATGAGAAGCATCAACATGTGATTGCACCACTTTAGTTGTTCATTGATTTCATTGATTGCTTCCTCATCTCTTCCTTGATGGGTGAGGGCTCCAGCTGAGCCAGTGACCCCTTGCTCAAGCCAGTGACCTTGGGCTCAAGCCAGCGACCTTTTATAGCCTTTGTAATTAGTAAGTGTCCTATAGAGAGAGACAGAGACTGTGTAAAACGTGCTGTTTCTCATGGAACGCTCCTTAACTAGTTTTAGAATTCCTTATGGTCTGAGTGTTTGTGGGCACCACCACCCCCCCCCCCCCCCCGCCCCTGCCATGCAGTATTGAAATCCTGATGCCCTATTTGATGGTGTTAGGAGTTGAGGCCTTGGGAGGTACCTCGGTCAGGAGAGTCAAGCCATTGTGAATAGGGTTAGTGCCCCAAAGAGCTCCAGTGCCCCTTCCACCAGGTGAGGACACAGTGAAAAGGTGGCAGCTTGGAACCAGGAAGAGGGCCCTCAGCTGACCATGCTGGTACCTTGACCTAGGACTTCCCAGCCCCTAGAACTGTGAGAAATAAGTTTCTGTTCTTCATCAGCCACCCAGTCGGTGGTGTTTTGTTACGGGACCTAGACAGATTAGGACAGAACCCACTGATGATTCTTAATAGAATTCGTTATTTGTCCTGGCTGCTAAATGCTGATGACTGTAATTCGATTGAGCCAGTCTATATTTATTATTTGGCATTCTGCTGTACAGAACTTCCCCTTTCCCCCACTTGTTTATGTAGCCATTTAGCTGTATATTAGAATTGACTTACATTATTCAGTGTTAAAACCCATTACTATTACTGCTTATTTTGAAGCTCAGATTGTGCCAGATTTGGCCTGTGTGTGTGTGTGTGTGTGTGTGTGTGTGTGTGTGTGTGTTGTGTGTGTGGCGGGGGGTCCCTTCACACAGATTGCTGTAAAGGACAGCTCTTCAAATGCAAGTTTCCAGGTCTGTCACAGCCCCCGTGCCGGCTCCGTGTGTGGTTGGGCGAAGGCTCCCTGAGTGGTTCTGATGCCTGTAGAATTGGGACCAGCCCAGCCACCGTCCTTTTCACATGTGCCCCTCACAGCGCTGTCCCTACTCCCCCAGCGACCTGAATCCGGCAAGTGACCTGCTCTGCCTGCCTCCATGCTGGGTTTTTGGGTCAGGTCTTTTTTTTTTTTTTTTTTTTTTTTTTAAACAAAGGCTCCTGTAGCTTAAAAAGTAATAAAAATAGTAAGTTTGAAAATCACTGGATTAAAGTAACCTTCATTCCAGGCTCAGCACTTCTCCCGCTGAGCCGACACCTCCCTGCTTTCCTCTGACCCACATCCCCCCTCCCTCTGCTTCCTTCCTGCTTATAGTAGTGAGGTGGACAAAGGTCTCCTCACCGGATAATGAGGAGGCTCCGCCATGCACCTTTAAACTCAGCAGGCTTGGACTGTGGGTTGTGGGTGGTGGAAACTCATAGTGCTGTGTTTGCTCTGCTCCGAGTTTCGTACAGGAAGCCAAGCACTTAGAACCCCAGTCCTGTTGGAGAGGTTGGTGGGGCTCAGAGCTGTGGCTTGGGCTTTCCTGGACCTCCACGTGGGGGTCATCCCAGGGCTGGCAGCCAAGGGCCTGAGGATTTCAGAACTCTGGGACTTCCCTTTCCCCACACCTGTGTGGCCCTCCCTGACCCCTGTGTGGCTTTGTAGTGTCTTCTGGCAGTGAAGAGCCAAACTTGCAGATCCCTGTGAGTGGTTGCTGCCACTGTCCAGTTTCAGGGTTTTGGGCAGACCCTGGGGGTAGGGAGTTGGGCCTTAAGGGGTATGGGTTAGAGTTGTATGTGGACACTTCTGACTCTGAGGGTGTCAGAGCTGAGTGGGGAGCTCGTAAACCTGAGCCCCTCCTTCCCCTCTCAGAGGGTTCCTCTGTGTGAGGTTCTCAAGGGCATTGAGGCATCCTGCTCTTGCCTGCCTTTGTCAGCCCACTCCTTCCAAGGGGAATGGAACTCATTTCCCTTGCATGTTCACTTGTCTCTTCCTGGGTTTCTCTTCTTGGACCCCCCTGTTCCTTTGGCCTGTGAACATTCTCCAGCACCCGCTGGGCTCAGAGAATTCTCTTCCTAAATAGTAGAAATGTCCAGGGCCTAAGGTATGCTACTTGGCAAGATGCCCAGCTCCCTTGGAAATATGGCTGCCCTTTCCTGAGAGTGACTTGTGACTAGGTATGTTACTTAATACTGACACTTCAAAGACCCAGTGGAAAAGTTGAATCTGGAGAAAGGGGGAGAGGATAACTTGGGTTGTAGCTGGGGGATATATGGGTTATGGTGTTATCCAGGTACAGTGTCGTTCAAGGAGTTCTTTCTCTTGCTTAGGGTCTCACATGGCCTAAATCAAGGTATTGGCAGGTCTGTGTTTCTTTCTGAAAGGTCTGGGGAAGAATCCCACTTCCAAGCTCACTCAGGTTGTTGGCAGAATCCAGTTCCTTGCTGTGGTAGGACAGTTCCTGGCCCTTGCAGGCAGCTCTTCTGTCTTGGATCCCGCAAACAGCGCATTACGTCCCCCCAGGCATGGCATCCCTCCGACCCCTCCCCTCAGCAGGCGGCAGGCTCTGCTTTGAAGGCTCTCACACACATTACATCGTACCAGCTCAGATACATTGCCTTTTTTAAGGTCGGTTGATTAGTCACCTTAATTACATCTGCAGTGTATTCCCCTCTTTCTTTCATGTGGTTATGAATTATCTTTTCTGTTGTTTTATTTTATTTTTTAACTTTGCTCAATAAAGTGATGGCAATTAAAAATATTTTTAAGACTTTTAGTGATCTGGGTAAAAATGATAGATTCAGTGGATGTCTCTAATTTTACTTTATCCTAAAATGCCATGAAAGTTAAGATATAGAGGATTTGAAAATAGTAGTGGGAATGGAGCAGACGGAGACGAACTTAGGAGATACTGGAGAATTAAGATGAAAAGGAGGGGGAAGAAGGGAACTTGCTGGGATTCGTATCCACGGCTGCCTGGCTCTTTAGCTTCGTTCCTTTCTGCCACAGGATGAGGGAGTGGTGGGTGCAGGTGGGGCTCCTGGCAGTGCCCCTGCTTGCGGCCTGTCTGCACACCCTGCCCCCCCCAGCTCTCCCCTGCTCTTCACTCATGGAAGTCATCAGGCAAATTCTTCACCTACAAGGGACTGTGCATCTTCTCCCAAGACTCTGTGGGTGTGGTCGGAAGTCCGGAGATAGTCGTTCTCTTACACGGCTTTCCAACATCCAGCTGCGATTGGTACAACATCTGGGAAGGTCTGACGCTGAGGTTCCCCCCCATGATTGCCCTCGACTTCTTAGGCTTCGGCTTTAGTGACAAACCGAGGCCACACCACTGCTCCATATTTGAGCAGACCAGCGTCATGGAGGCGCTGCTGTGGCATCTCTGTCTCCAGAACCGCAGGGTCAACCACCTGTCTCACGACTATGGCGACATCGTGGCTCAGGAGCTGCTCGACAAGTTCAAGCAGAATCGATCCGGCCGGCTTACCATAAAGAGTCTCTGTCTGTCGAATGGAGGTATATTTCCTGAGACTCACCGTCCCCTCCTCCTCCAAAAGCTTCTCAAAGATGGAGGCGTGCTGTCGCCCATCCTCACACGACTGATGAACTTTTTTGTGTTCTCTCGCGGTCTCAGCCCAGTCTTTGGGCCACACACCCGGCCCTCAGAGAGTGAGCTGTGGGACATGTGGGCAGGGATCCGCAGCAACGACGGAACTTAGAGATCAACAGTCTCTTACAGCACATCAGTCAGAGGAAGAAGTTTAGAAGACGCTGGGTGGGAGCTCTCGCCTCTGTGACTATTCCCGTTCACTTTATCTGCTGGCCTCTGGATCCGGTGAACCCCACCCGGAGTTCCTGGAGCTGTACAGGAAAACGCTGCCGCCGTCCACAGTGTCGATTCTGGATGACCACATTAGCCACTACCCACAGCTAGAGGATCCCATGGGCTTCTTGAATGCATATATGGGCTTCATCAACTCCTTCTGAGCTGGCGAGAGTAGCTTCCCTGCATTACCTCCCCTAACCCCTGACCTGTTGTGTATTCCCTTTAGAAAGAAATGCCCTAAAGTGGTCCTGTCCACCCAACACTCTTCTCTCACAAAGGTCCACCTGACTCACATTGGTGAACAGCACACAGTAGCGACGAGCCAGTAGGAGCGCTGACCAAGGGTGACCTAACAGTCCACCTCCCGTTCCTTTGACATCTGACCAAGCGTATGGACTTGCCTTTGTGTGATTAGGAAACTGGTGAGCACTACTGCTCATGGATGCAGACGGACAGATGCTCTTTTGCGTAAAAGGCTTAACCTTTGTGTAGCCATTTAGACGTGCTCATTTCTGGCCCAGCCCTGATTGGAATCTCACAGTCAAGGACGAGGAGATGGCGCCTGCGTGCCTCTCTGTGAGCCACTTTAAGGGCACATGATGTTTAAGTTTCCTAAGCAGCACAGCTTCATGGGAGACCGCGTCTCCCTCGTCAAGACTTTGGATTTTGTTTCCTCTGCTGCATCTAATTATAGACATTTGTTAAAGTAGATTTTGCTTTAAATACTGCAGTATCCTAAGTGTGCTTTAAGACTATGGTTTACTTCCGTGTATTGTATATATTTTAGAAGGGTACTAAGCCAGCAGACACGCACTCTGGCAGCATAGTGAACCCTGTTAAACATATTTAACTAACAAAAAAATTGAACTAAATCCAATCTATTTGCAAAATATCCTAAAAAAAAAAGAAAAGAAAAAAAAATATATAATTTTCATAGGACATTAAAGACCAAAAGCATCTGTGCCCGAGATGAACTGTTATTAGCTGGAAAGCCCAGCTAACAACAGTCTGATTTTTCATACCTCAGTGCTGCAAACAAAGGGTGTCCCTCCTGAGCGAGCATGGAGGGAGGGAGCGTGCAGTCCGCGTCACGCTGAGTGTACCCCGGTTCCTTACCTTCCCCCTGGCGGCCCCTCTGGCTCTAATTCCTGTCCGTTCTCGACAGGAAAGTTCCAGAAACTCTTAATTAAGAACAAATTCTGGAAGACCTATGAACAAAATGGTGCTGAATACTTTTTTTCTTAAGCCAGTTTCATTGTTTTAGTCAAAATAGAGTTAAGTGATTATTTTAAATTCTTTTTTCCCTAAAGTTAGCAACTTCAAGTATAACAACTGAAAGTGGAACAAGTGTTTATTTTCTATTAATAAAAATGAATTTTGACAAAAAAAAAGATATAGAGGATTTTAAAAAAGGAATTAGTCTGTGAGGACAGGGGGAAGGGCAAAGGAGACAAGAGCAAGAAATCATTTGCAAGCCAGGAATAGATGGATGAATGACCCAGTTTAAAATGTAGATGATGTTGTCACTATGTTATGATTCTGGGGCGGAGGAGGGAAGGAGCATCAGAGGTGCTTCATACAAGACTTGCTTGAGAGCAGTTGATGTGGTCACACTCTAGATCCTGGTCCTTCCTCTGTAGTTGGTGGCGGCTGCCTCTTCTCTTTAGCTGGAAGTGGGAGATTGAATCTGCAGAAGGAAAACCAAGGTCTGGAGACTCGAGGTATCCTTGGAGGTTTCTGTGAAGATCGTCCTTGTGCCCCAGCATCTAGAATCCTGACAGCCAGCCCCATCACTGTCCAGGCAGGAGATAAAAGAAATCCTACAGGCCCAAGGGGAAAGAACTGAAGATGCTGAACACAGGAACTTCCCAGAAGATGGCCTGGCCAGATCGCCTCACACAGAAAGACTTGCCTGCCCAAGGGCTTGGTGCTCCTCAGTCATAAGGGTTACAGTACCTGATTATGACAGTTACCAAGGATTACCAACATCTGAAGAAAGTGCCTAACGTGAAGGGAAGCAAAACAAAAAGGAAAAAAAGCAACTTAGAAGAACATTTTAGAAAAAAAAATTAGACATTTTCTCAGAGAGATAAGAGAAATATTGTATCTATGAAATAAGAACAGAAGCCTGACCAGGCTGTGGCACAGTGGATAGAGCATTAGCTAGGGATGGTGAGGACCCAGGTTTGAAACTCTGAGGCTGCCAGTTTGAGCGTGGGATCATAGACATGACCCCATGGTCTCTGGCTTGAGTCCAGAGGTCGCTGGCTTGAGCCCAGGATCACTGGCTCAACTGCAGCCCCTTCCAACACCCCTCCCGCCGGTCAAGGCACATATGAGAAAGCAATCAGTGAACAACTAAGGTGTCACAACTACGAGTTGATGCTTCTCATTTCTCTCCCTTCCTGTCTGTCTGCCCATGTCTGTCCCTCTCTCTCTTTCTAAAAAAAAAATAAAAGAAAAGAAATAAAAAGAACAGGATACTACAGAAACTTAGATTCCAAAAAAAAGTATTAAAAATAAAAAAAATGAAGTCAGAGCAAAACTATTAATAGAATTATTAGAAGATAACGGTGAAGGAGTCAGTCTAGAACCATGGCCCAGTTTGTCTGTGACCTCCCGGAGAAGGCCCCTGCACTTCTAGATGCTACTGTGACTTACTCAGAGCCTAAGCTTGAGTGGCCACATTTGGTCACTGTGCCAAAGTGGAGATTTTGTTTTTCACTCTCAGTTGAGATCCCTGCAACTATTCAGAGCTTGAGAAATGTAGTCAGTTGTGCTCAGACTGGTAGCGTCAAGCAGTTCATGGTTAAAGGAGCTCTGCTGAATGAAATGGTGACCACTCAGGTGTGGGTGTGGTTTATGTCCACGAGATCATAGGCAGCATGGCGTCATTAGCCGTAATGGTTGAAGACCAATCTTTAACATCTGTTTCTTTTTGGTTTATTATTTGAATGTTCTTGGACTGTGATTAAAATGATATTTGAATTAAAAAAAAAAGTCAAAAAAGACATAAAGGATTCTTCTAGAAGGTGAAGATGAAAAAGTGGATAATAGAGCAAAAGAGTTAAGAAAATGAAAGAATCAGCCAGAATTTCCACCATTAATAGGAAGGAGTTGCAGAGACAGAACAAAGGGAAAATGCAGGTGGGAAAAATCATCAAGAAAAATAATTTCCTGGAAGAGCAGGATATATTGATTTCCATATCAGAAGGGCTCATCAGATTGAGCCAAGTGGATGAAACAGACCCAGACCAGGACTCTGAATTTCCAGTATGCTGGGGAGAAAGAGATAAGCTCACAACTTTACAGAGAGAGATAACAGAGTCAGATGCAGGGATCTGAGTGGTTTGGGGCTTCTCAATGTACAGGAATATGGAAGATGCTGGTAGACCAATGGTTTCATCATTCTCAGTGTCATTGATTTCCAACCTGGAATACTGTACACAACCAAACTGTCATTTAGGTAGATAGAATAAAGCTATTTTCAGATATACAGGGTCTGAAAACCCTTTTGCACTGAAGGATTCCTCTACAAAGGTGAGCAAAGATTGGCTCTCTCATCGGCTGTATTCCGCAAGGTGAAGGGAATTCCATGCCCGGCCCAGATGGAAGCAGCTCTGAAGGCTTCAGGAGAGAGATCTTCCAGGAGAAGTGAAAATAGAATACCTGATGTGAATGCATTCTTGAGAGGAGATTGGAACAACTGGCATTGAATTTGGGGTAGAATATTGGCAAATTTGTAGAAAAGTAAGCAAATAGAAGAATCAGAGAATTATTAACTCCAGAGAACAAAAAGTTGCACAGGAAAAGAAATCATGGTTTATATGGCTCACTCTGATAGCTCACATGGTCATAATAATGTAAACTTTGAAAATTACTCTAGCCAAAGCTATAGTTGAACTCTAACTGGATGGAGTTAACTCTAGTTGAGGAAGAAGTGTGAGGTAGTGGTTTGGGGAAGAGGCGGTTTGTACGGGTGTAAAGAGTTGATCTATCCTTGTCTTCCGGGGTAGGAAGTGAACAGGTAATAACTAAAACTGAAAGTGCAAGGATAGTAGTAATACAGCATATTATGTACAGAAATTGCTAAGAGGTATTTGGGATATAAACATTATTAGAAAAAAAAATACTCAACTGAGTAAATTTGGAGATCTGATTAGCTTTATTAAGCGATTCATGAATGAGGCAGTGCCCCATCTAGCAACTAGGAGGATGCTCAGAGGAATTGTATAAAATAGAAAGTTTTTATTGGAAAAAGGTGAGACAGGGGAGCTATTAACAAAACACTGAATTATTCCGGGGCCTGGAAATCTTTTCTTTGGGGGAAAAGAAAGGGGTTGTTACCATGCAGATCACCTCTGCTTTCTAAGGAGGGGATAGGAGAGGGCCCATCTGACAGATTACTTTACTGGTATGTGATCAGAGAATTCAAGACTGGTTAATTGAGATTATGTTTCTGGGAGAAGTAGAAGCTGCAATTAGATCAGGTATTAACTCGGTTTGGTTTCAGGAACTTCTAGCACATGTGACGACATGGTGGACCTGTGATTCTCGTCTTGAACAACATCAAGATAGTGAGAAGTTGCAAGTGTTCCAGGGAAAGTTGAAGGTCTGGCCCACGGCCTAGGAACTGCTGTTTTTCTCAGCAAAGCTTTTACAAGAGTTGATTCTTAGATTATGTACAGGGGTGTGTGTGTGTGTGTATATATATACACACACACACAAACACACAGTTTTTTTTGGGGGGGGAAACAAACAACAGCAAGTCTAGAATGCATTCCATGTAGTAAGGGGAAATACTGTTTTATGAGACTTATTTTAGTTGAGCATGCAAGAATGTGTGCACTAGATTGATTTTGTTAAATGTGTTACTGTGGGCCATGGTAAAAAATTTGAAAGCTATTGTTTAGTGCTTACTCATTGCCAGTTCACTTTTTGCACTCTGTTCTTTAAATATTTTATGATTAAGCATGTGCTACTTTTGCAGTTAGAGAGACAGGGAGAAGAGGAGGAAGAAATCGTACAGGTTAATGTAACCCTAAAGTAGACAAGCCCTGCTTATAATGACTGTTGAGGGCACCACCCTGGGCAGGGGCAGCATTCTCCAGGCAGGGAGGCAGGCAGCACAAGCCTCTTACCCTTGGCAGTGGCCTCAGCTTACATACTGGTAATGGTAAGTGTGAGAATGGAAACCTTTTTAAAAAATCACTTGTAAATTCCCCACCCATGCAACCATTTTCATGCTTGCATGTTCCATTTTGGCCTTTAACCACATGCTACAAATTGTTTCATAATTGCAAATCACAATGTGCAGATTTCCTCCTTAAAGCATGTCCTTCTTCCTTTGGTTTATTTTTTTGAGGTAAATTCTTAGTCATGCGTTTATTGGATTAGGGGTAATGACCATTTCTATGAGGGGGAGGAGGTTTGAATGTCTGTAACGGTACTGCTTGCTGAAGGTTGAGAACAGCTGACTGTGCCATCCAAGTCTGAGCATACCAGCCTCACCATGGGCTTGCTGCGACAGTGGGGGTGATTTTGTTAAATTAAAGAGCATAAAAGAACATCTCTGGATTGTCTTTAAATTTCATTTCCGGTGCTGTTGCCTATATTTCCGTCTGTTAACTATATTGTCCTTTCATTTCAGTATAGTATCCATTTTTTGGTCATTTTTCTAAAACGAGTATTTTAAGTTTGGAGAGCCTTCTCTGTTAGCAGTGGTAATTGGTATCTGGGTCAAGTTTACCCATCTTTTAGGAGGCTAAGACTGTGTTTCAAGGAATATGGTCTTTGCGTAAATTGAATTCATTAGTTGGTAGAGAGCCAAGTTCCTCTGCCGTGACTCAGTTGAGAAAATGAGATGTTGCGTCCACAGTCACTGTAGAGTCATTTTGGCTGAATTTTGGGTCTGATCTGGGTTGTAGTTTCATCATCACTGCCTTTAGTGCCTTCTTGTGGTTCTTTGTGACTGTCACCTCAGGTTGGCAGCTTTATCCTTCATTGAAGTGCTGAGGGCACTGGGCCAGGAGTCCAGCACTGGTCTGTTCCCTTCAGTCGGCAGTGCTGGAGGATGTGGCTTAGGCTGGGGTTCAAACAAGTCCCCTTACCTCCTTCCGTTTACATTCTGGGTTGCGCCTCTGTGGACACTAGGCTCTTCTTGTGTGTGACATTGACGTTCAGGACCTCCTTCTCCATCCCTGGCCTGAGAAGCAGGAGTGCACCGGCTGGAGGCAGCCTTTCCTCCCTGCCCTTCAGGTTACTTGGGGGGCCGGGCCGGGCCGGGGGGCCTAGGGGTAGTAGAGTGCCTTCTCTCCCCGCCCCCCACCCTGGGGAGGAATCAGCTGTTCTGAAGTGGCCATCTGGTCTCTTCAATGGTGACTAAGAGCCTGATGAGAAGGCTGCGGCCTTCAGAGGGCAGGAACTTGCCCAGGGTCAGGACGTGTTGTCGGAAGGAGTCTGCTGGGAGCACCTGGGCCCCTCCCGACAGCCACCTATGTGGCCAGACTGCGCTCAGGCCTCCTGTGTGTCCTTGTGTCTGTCCTGCAGTGCCTTTTGGGGTTGTGCTCTCACTTGTTCTGAGAGGAGACTTTTGTAGAATGGCAGGATGGGGGTGGGGTGGGGCTACCTTCTCCCTGGCTGGTTCGTGAGCTCAGACTGGCCTGTCTCTCCCGGCAGGCCACTGACCACACTCTCATCCCTCTCGGTCAGAGGGGATGAGCGAAGAGTGGTGTCCAAACCGCCTGTTGATTCCGCCCTGTGGGAAGATGGTCGAGCAGTCAGCACCTGTTTCTAGAGGAATGCGGTTTGCATACCCTTCTTGGCCCCACTCAGGGCAGTGGGCAGGCCAGTGAGGCTGTTCCCAGGAGCAGATTTGGCAGTAGCCACTCCTGCGGCCCGGCAGAAGTTGGTTTCTTACTGGTAATTGTGGGTGGGCTGTGTCCTCACTGCCAGTAGCCGTGTTTGTTTTTGCCATGGTCTTGTTCTGGTGTGCCCCTCTTCTCACCCTGGAAAGTAGGGCAAATGGGGCTGGGGGCACTGTTCCCTTGTAGACCTCAGACCCACTTTGCCTTGGGGGTCAGCTGGAGGCATGCCCTCCTTCCTCCTCCTTCAGCCACTCCTTTGGCTGCAGCAGGTGGAGGACGAGGGTGGGGTTCACCTGGGTTACCATTGGGTTCAACAAGGAAAATAATAAGGTGAGTCAGGCCCTCTGAGTTCCTTTGCGGGCACTTCTTTCGGTGGGATTCTCTGGGAGACTGGGGGTGGACACAGATAGAACAGAGTGGCCCCTGCCCTGGGGGCGGGGGAGGTTAAGCAAGGGAGCAAGAGGAGGAAAGAGTGAGGTGGATGTTGGGCTCGTGGGGTCTCCCCCACCCAGGCCAGGAGCTCCACCTCCCTCACCTCTGTGAAGACTGAGCTTGGCAGGCTGTCTCAGAAAATCTGAGATGAACAGACACCGAGCCTTAATTCGGGCTTTTCCTTACTGGCCACGGTTGGATTAAGTCTTGTCTTCCTGAAGTGGTCGAGTCCCCATTTCTTTGTTTGGCTCTTAACTCCTGGCTGCTGTGCCTGAGGTCCTGGCAGGTGGAAAGAACGTACCCAGGAATCCTGTCCTTGGTTCAGATCCTGGGGCCTGTCATATTTTTGTCTTGTCCCTGAGCAAGTCACATGACCTTCCTAAACTCCTATTTCTTCCACCATACAGTGAAAAATATCAGTACCCAGTGGACAAGTGATTGCTTTCTCATATGTGCCTTGACCAGGGGGCTACAGCAGAGCGAGTGACCCCTTACTCGAGCCAGCAACCTTAGGCTCAAGCCAACAACCTTGGGCACCAAACAGAAGTCCTGCTATTTCGGAGACACATATAAAAATTTCAAAATTTCTCCTCTTGTTTTATTGGTGTTTTCAGAAAGTCAAGTTAATTTGACTTTTGCCTAAGTTATAGCTGTCATTGATAGTGCACCTGTGCCAGACAGGTGAAAACACAGGGTAACAGTTCGGAGGTCTCGAGTCTGTGTGTGCGCCTCCCCTTTGTTCTTCCCTTGGGGGGGGTGGTCTTGGGGGGGTGCAGACCGAACCTGCTGCCTCATGGCTCCACGTCTCCCCACAGGTCCTGCTCCTTAGAAGATGCACTATTATCGATACTCTAATGCGGAGGTCAGCTGCTGGTACAAGTACCTCCTCTTCAGTTACAACATCATCTTCTGGGTGAGTGCACAGGAGCGGCCGCCTTCCCTGGCCTAGTCCTTTATGTAGTAAATCATGATTCTCCACACACTTGTGATTTGCCAGGCCTCTGAGGCTCTGGATGGAATGGTGGGCAGGGCCAATGAGTCCTGCTCTAGCAACAAGTAAATTATAAAGTAGACTTTTAAGTGCTATGATGTGGAAGGCCAGGGTGATTGAAAACCAAACGAATTAAATGGTCCAGGTACTCTGGTGATTGAGTACCAGACTGCCCCAGCCTGGCCCAGATAGGTGGTAGTCTCCCCCAATCCCTGTCCCATCTCGGCCTCAGGAGTGCCCCAGTAGGAATTGGAGCAGGGTATTTAGTGTATATCTGTCTGTGGACCAGGCCCTGTTCTAGGCTCTGGGAGTTAAGGTTGGGCAAGTGCAATAATGCCCTGCCCTGTGGTGCTGTCTTTAACCAGGAGTGGTGTTAGCCTACTGAGCAATGGAGTGGATAGAAAAGCTCAGCTCCTGATCAGGGTGGTCAGGAAAGGACATTCTGAGGAGGTGGCTTGTGGACTGAGACCTGAGTATGTGAAGAGGCAGCCCTGTTGGAGCCTGGGGAGGAATGCTCTAGGCCGAGAGAACAGCGTCTGCAAAAGGCCTCAGGCAGGAATGAGTTTGGCATATGGGAGGTATGAAGAGAAGGCCCTGTGGCTGGAGCTGAGTGAGTGTAGAGGAGAGGAGATAAGGTAGGTGAGGGCAGGCGGGGGGAGCCAGGTCATGGAGGACCAGGCAGTTCTCAGTAAGTGGTTGGACTTATTTTCTCCTCCTCCTCCTCCTCCTCCTCCTCCTCCTCCTCCTCCTCCTCCTCCTCCTCCTCCTCCTCCTCCTCCTCTTCCTCCTCCTCCTCCTCTTCCTCCTCTTCCTCCTCCTCCTCCTCTTCCTCCTCTTCCTCCTCTTCCTCCTCCTCCCCTCTTCCTCCTCCTCCTCCTCTTCCTCCTCTTCCTCCTCTTCCTCCTCCTCCCCCTCTTCCTCCTCCTCCTCTTCCTCCTCCTTTCTTTCTTCTTCCTTCTTCTTCCTCTTCTTCCTCTTCTTCCTCTTCTTCTTCTTTTCTTCTTTTTTTTTTGTGTGATAGAGACAGAGACAGAGAGAGGGACAGATAGGGACAGACAGACAGGAAGGAGAGAGATGAGAAGCATCAATTCTTTGTTGTGGCACCTTAGTTGTTCATCGATTGCTTTCTCATATGTGCCTTGAGCAGGGGCTACAGCAGAGCGAGGGACCCCTTACTCGAGCCAGTGACCTTGGGCTCAAACCAGCGACCTTGGGCTTCAAGCCAGCAACCTTTGGGCTCAAGCCAGAGACCATGGGGTTGTGTCTATGATCCCATGCTCAAGCCAGTGACCCCATGCTCAAGCTGGTAAGCCTGCACCGAAGCCGACAAGTTTGGGGTTTTGAACATGGGTCCTCTGCATCCTGGTCTGACACTATCCACTGCTCCACTGTCTGGTCAGGCTTATTTTCTACTCTTCAAGTAACTCTTGGCAGGTTTTCAGTTGGATAGTGTGATCTGATTTTGGAATGGTTCTGCAGTTAAGGGGATGGATGGTGGTACCCTGTTCTGAAATGGGATTTTGGGCAGAAGAGTTTGAACGGTCTCCTAGCCAGTTACATAGAGTGTCACTTTCATGTGTTAGTGACCATTCTGGAGTCACCGGAAGGGGTGGGCTGGATGGAATCATTGAAGGAGAGTGTGCTGACTGTGAAGGGGGGGCCTGGAGGCTGAGCGCTGGCTGGCACACTGGAGGTGAGGTTGAGGTGGAAAGTCCCCCAGGTTGGCTGAGAGCATGTCTTGAGGTACAAGGAGGATGGGAAGACCCTGTGCCGTGGAAGTTGGAGAGGAAGCCTTTCAGGCAGAAAGGAGCAGTCCACTGTGCTGCAGGGGGGAGAAGTGGATGAGCACAGAAAATTGTCATTGGCTTTGATGAGGTGGGGGTTGTTGTTGACCTTGACCATAGCTGCTCTGGGGGGACTGAATCCCACCTGGAGTTGGCTGAGAAGCCAGTGGGATGTGAGGAAGTGGGGACTGGTGACTCATGACAGTACCTGCAAGGACTCTTGCCTGAGAGAGCAGCAGAACAGTTGGACACTGGCTGGAGATGGTTCTGGGGGCTAAGGAGATACAGCAGGAGATACAGATGCCACTTTTCACTTCTACTGTAGATTTTGGCATTTATTTGGATTGGAACTTTTTTTAAAACATTTGTTTATTTATTTTTGTATTTTTTTTCCCGAAGTTAGAAGTGGGGATGCAGTCAGACAGACTCCCACATGCGCCTGACCAGGACCCACCCGGCATGCCCACCAGGGGGTCATGCTCTGCCCATCTGGGGCGTTGCTTCGTTGCAGCTGGAGCCCTCTAGGCCCTGAGGCAGAGGCCACAGAGCCATCCTCAGCGCCCGGGCCAACTTTGCTCCAATGTAACCTTGACTGCGGGAGGGGAAGAGAGAGACAGAGAGGAAGGAGAAGGGGAGGGGTGGAGAAGCAGATGGGCACTTCTCCTGTGTGCCCTGACTAGAAATTGAACCCAGGACTTCCACATGCCAGGCCGATGCTCTACTGCTGAGCCAACCGGCCAGGGTCTAACATTTATTTGTAATTATAGTTGACATTTAGTATCATATTAGTTTCAGGTGTACAATGTAGTGATTTCACATTTATGAAGTGATTCAACCTTATGAAGTGATCTCCACAATAAGTCTAGTCACCATCTGTCACCACACATAGTTGTTAGGACTGAAACTCTTGAGAACAAGGCAGATTAACCAAGACTTATTAGTCTTTCACCTCTGATTACATGGTATCATCTCCTGACAGTTTATCTCAGGGTTTTGGGGTTTTCTGTCCTGGAGACATAGGGTGAGATTCAGTGGTTTGGCCGTTCACCCCAGGCTTTCCCTGTACTTACAAAAGTTTTCACTACGCTCATCCTTGCCTCTGCAGTAGGGCAGTACTGGCCATCTGTTAGGTCCCTGTGGGCTCTCCCTAGTGGTAGGACCGCTATCCTATCCTATCCTATCCTATCCTATCCTATCCTATCCTATCCTTCCTGTCCTATCCTGTCCTATCCTGTCCTATCCTGTCCTATCCTATCCTATCCTATCC
The DNA here is from genome assembly GCF_036850995.1 of Saccopteryx leptura. NCBI lineage: Eukaryota > Metazoa > Chordata > Mammalia > Chiroptera > Emballonuridae > Saccopteryx > Saccopteryx leptura. The sequence goes on from NC_089511.1 coordinate 82,075,105, forward strand.
TATCCTATCCTATCCTATCCTATCCTATCCTATCCTTCCTGTCCTATCCTGTCCTATCCTGTCCTATCCTATCCTATCCTATCCTATCCTATCCTATCCTATCCTATCCTATCCTATCCTATCCTATCCTTCCTGTCCTATCCTGTCCTATCCTGTCCTATCCTGTCCTATCCTATCCTATCCTATCCTATCCTATCCTATCCTATCCTATCCTATCCTATCCTACATGTGACTTCCGGACCTGCATTGCTCCCTTTCTGGAGCGAGTCCTCTGGCCCCACCTGGAGGCCCTCCCCTGGCCAGCTGTATGCAGAGAGCCATGTGGACTGGGCAGGCTAGTTTCACACTTTGGCCACTTGTACACACAGCTGTCATTATCCTTGCCGGCTGTGCTCACTTGGCCTTGTGCCTTGACCTCTGATTCTCGTCTTGATTTTTGCAGTTAGAGTGAAACTCTCTCACTGCTGCCCTGGCTGCGGGCCCTGCACCTTTACAGCACCGAATTCAAATAGTGGAGCTCACGAATCCAGACTTGTAGTTGTCGGTGATTGAAAGGCGCTGAGGCTTTATCGGAGTTTTGCAGAATTGGCTATATGTGGCCATGAGTTAATCATTTTTTCAGTTCATGTGCACTGGGGCAGAACAGGAAGGGACAAAAAGGAACAGTCAGGAAAATGAACCCTGAGAGAGCTTGGTGGGGAAGCCGGGCGCCTGGCTGGGGGAGGCTACCTGGCCCCTCCCTGCCGAGCTCTGTTACAGATGGTGTAGTCTTTGCTCAGGAGCTGGGTGTGTGGAGTGAGGCCCGAGGATTGGGGTGCAGATCCAGCACGGGTGCGTATGGTGCAGCAGGAGGCTTTGGGGGCCAGTCTGAACTCTCACCTGAACTAGTGACCTTGATAAATCTTTGTATTTTCATTGTGAAATATTGATCTCACCTACCTGCTGCCTGCCTTACAGGTTGTTGAAAATGTCTGAAATGATATGCCAAGCCCTTACCTTTTAAGGGAAAGTCTCTCTTTTTTTTTTTGAAAGAGAATAATATAATGAATGCCTACGTTCCCATCACCTAGCTTCAAAAATGACCAACTCATCCAGTCTTGTGAGACCTCTGTCCCACTCCCACCTCCAGCTATTTTGAAGCAAAATACAGAGGGACCGATTGCAGGGAGAGTTTTTATAGTATTTATTTTGCTTTGATGAGTTAACAATGAGCAGTGGAGCAAGTGGAAGGATTGCCTGGGCTCAGCAGGTAGGTTTGAATATGCAGAAGGTAACCTGTCCTTTTTCTGACCAGTTCTAGGTTCTAGAACAAGCAGAGGTTTTATTTAGCAATTTGTGTCATTCAGGATGATTTTCACAGGAACCTTTTTTGTAACAAACACTTGTAATACTCTAATAGTTTTCTTTTTTTAAAATTTAATTTAATTTAATTTTTTACAGAGACAGAGAGAGAGAGAGAGAGTCAGAGAGGGATAGATAGGGACAGACAGGAAGGGAGAGAGATGAGAAGCATCAATTATTAGTTTTTTGTTGCAACACCTTAGTTGTTCATTGATTGCTTTCTCATATGTGCCTTGACCATGGGGCTACAGCAGACCGAGTAACCCCTTGCTGGAGCCAGCGACCTTGGGTCCAAGCTGGTGAGCTTTGCTCAAACCAGATGAGCCCACGCTCAAGCTGGCAACCTCAGGATCTGGAACCTGGGTCCTCCGCATCCCAGTCTGACGCTCTATCCACTGCGCCACCACCTGGTCAGGCTCTAATAGTTTTCTTAAGTTTCTCTTCCTCCAGTATAGGGGCTGAGATTTTTTCCAGGAGGCAGGTAATGGTTATACCCTCTGACCGTGAGAAATGTGGATGCCGCTGCCGTCTTGTCTGTTCTGAACTGCATGTTTTACCGAGTGAGCAGTGAGCTGGGCCTCATGGCGTTCTATTTCTTCTTTTCTAAAAGAGGAAGGAAGAAAGAGGGAGAGATAGGATCATCAGTCTGTTCCCGTATATGCCCTGACTAGGGATTGAACCAGCAACCTTTGTGCTTTTGGGATGATGTTCTAACTCTAACCAACCAAGCTATCCGGCCAGGCCTCATGTCGTTCTTATCACAGGGATGTCAGGAAACAATGCTGTCAGCCAATATAGCATTTTGAGAGCACTAGCATTTTTTTTACATTTTATTTATTTACTTATTTATTTTATTTATGATTTTAATTTGTGTTTACATAGATTCAGTGTCCCACCAAATATACCTCCCCCACCCCCTTATTCCTCTTCTCCCCCCCATGCCCCCTCCCCCCAAAACCTTCCCCCTTCCCTCCAGGATTTGCTGTCCTGTTCTCTATAATGCTGTGTTATGTATATATAATTTCATTAATCTCTTTTCCTTCTCTAATCCCATCATCTCTTCTACTTTCCCTCTGACCCTTTCCCTCTGGTCCTGTGATCCCGCTTCTGCCTCTGTCCCATTGCTCACTTCACATTGTTCATTGGATTCCTCAAATGAGTGAGGTCATATGATATTTTTCTTTCTCTGCCTGGCTTATTTCACTTAGCATGATAGTTTCCAGCTCCATCCATGTTGTCGTGAAAGGTAAGATTTCCTTCTTCCTCACGGCCACGTAGTATTCCATTGTGTGTATGTACTACTGCTTTTTAATCCACTCATCCATGATGGACACATGGGCTGTTTCCAGATCTCTGCTATTGTAAACAATGCTGCCATAAACATGGGGGTGCATTTCTTCTTTTGAATCAGTGATTTGGTGTTCTTAGGATATATTCCTAAAAGTGGGATAGCTGGGTCAAAGAGCAGTTCCATTTTTAATTTCTTGAGGAATCTCCATACTATTTTCCACAAGGCTGCACCAGTCTGCATTCCCACCAGCAGTGCAGGAGGGTTCCCTTTTCTCCACATCCTCGCCAGCACTTATTCTGTGTTGTTTTGTTGATGAGCGCCATTCTGACTGGTGTAAGGTGGTATCTCATTGTGGTTTTAATTTGCATTTCTGTAATGATTAGTGATGTTGAACATTTCTTCTTGTGCCTATTGGCCATCTGTATGTCCTCTTTGGAGAAGTGTCTATTCATTTCTTTTGCCCATTTTTTGATTGGATTGTTTATCTTCCTGGTGTTGAGTTTTACAAGTTCTTTATAAATTTTGGTTATTAACCCCTTATCAGGTGTATTGGCAAATATGTTCTCCCATTGTGTGGGTTGTCTTTTTATTTTGTTAATGGTGTCTTTTGCTGTGCAAAAGCTTTTTAGTTTGATATAGTCCCATTTGTTCATCCTGTCTTTTATTTCACTTGCCTGTGGAGATAAATCAGCAAAAATATTGCTATGAGAGATATTGGAGAGTTTACTGCCTATGTTTTCTTATAAGATGTTTATGGTTTCACAATTTACATTTAAGTCTTTTATCCATTTTGAGTTTACTTTTGTGAATGGTGTAAGTTGGTGATCCAGTTTTCATTTCTTTGCAAGTACCTGTCCAATTTTCCCAGCACCATATGTTAATGAGACTGTCTTTACTCCATTGTATGCTCTTATCTCCTTTGTCAAATATCAATTGACCATATAGGTGTGGGTTTATTTCTGGGTTCTCTGTTCATTTCCATTGATCTGTATGCCTGTTCTTATGCCAGTACCAGGCTGTTTTGAGTACAATGGCCTTGTAGTATAACTTGATATCAGGAAATATGATACCCCCCACTTTATTCTTCTTTTTCAGGATTGCTGAGGCTATTTGTGTTCTTTTTTGGTTCTATATAAATTTTGGAATATTTGTTCTATATATTTGAAGTATGTCATTGGTATTTTAATAGGAACTGCACTGAATTTATAGATTACTTTGGGTAATATAGACATTTTAATGGTGTTTATTCTTCCTATCCATGAACATGGTATATGCTTCCACTTGTTTGTATCTTCCTTGATTTCTTTTATCAATGTTTTATAATTTTCTGAGTACAAGTCTTTAACCTCTTTGGTTAAATTTACTCCTAGGTACTTTATTTTTTTTTGTTGCAATAGTGAAAGGGATTGTTTTCTTAATTTCTCTTTCAGACAGTTCATTGTTGGTGTATAAAAATGCCACTGATTTCTGAATATTGATTTTATATCCCGCCACCTTGCTGAATTTATTTATCAGGTCCAGTAGTTTTTTGACTGAGACTTTAGGGTTTTCTATGTACAGTGTCATATCATCAGCAAATAATGATAGTTTTACTTCTTCTTTTCCAATTTGGATGCCTTTTATCTCTTCTCCTTGTCTGATTGCTGTGGCTAGGACTTCCAGAACTATGTTGAATAAGAGTGGTGAAAGGGGGCACCCCTGCCTTGTTCCTTATCTTAAGGAGATTTCTTTTAATTTTTGCCCATTGAGTATGATGTTGGCTGTGGGTTTGTCATAAATGGTCTTTATCACGTTGAGGTATGATCCCTGTATCCCCACTTTGCTGGGAATTTTGATCATAAATGGGTGCTGGATTTTATCAAATGCTTTTTCTATATCTATTGATATTATCATGTGATTTTTATCTTTTGTTTATGTGTTGAATCACATTGATTGATTTGCGGATATTGTACCAACCTTGTCTCCCTAGAATAAATCCCACCTGATCATCATGTATGACTTTTTCATGTATTGCTGGATCTGGTTTGCTAATATTTTGTTGAGAATGTTAGCATCTAAGTTCATCAGGGATATGGTCTATAGTTTTCTTTCTTTGTGTTGTCTTTGGTTGGTTTTGGAATCAGTATTATGCTTGCTTCATAAAAGGAGTTTGGACTTCTTCCCTCCTCTTGAATTTTTTCAAAATTCAAGAATAGGAGTTAGTTCTTCTTTGAATATTTGGTAAAATTCACACGTGAAGCCATCTGGCTCAGGAATTTTGTTTGTTTGGAGTTTTTTGATTACTGTTTCAATCTCATTTGATGAAATTGGTCTGTTTAGGTTTTCTGATTTTTCTATATTGATTTTTGAAAGATTATATGTTTCGAGGAATTTGTCCTTTTCACCTAGGTTGTCTAATTTTATGGCATACAGGTCTTCAAAATATTTTCTTACAATCCTTTGTATTTCTGCTGTGTCAGTTACTTCTCCTCTCTCATTTCTAATTTTATTTATTTGAGTCTTCTTTCTTTTTTTCTTGGTGAGTCTTATTAAAGGTTCATCTATCTTGTTTACATTTTCAAAGAACCAGCTCTTGGTTTTATTGATCCTCTGTATTGTTTTTATAGCCTCTATGTCATTTATTTCCTCTCTGATTTTTATTATTTGCTTCCTTCTACTTCCTCTGGGTTTTTCTTGCTGTTCTTTTTCTAGTTGTTTTAGATGCAGGGTCAAGTTGTTTTGAGTTTTTTCTAGCTTCTTGAGGTATGCCTATAGTGCTATGAACTTCCCTCTCAGGACTGATTTTGCTGTGTCCCATAAATTTTGAGTTGTTGTATGTTTGATTTCATTTGTTTCAAAGAAAATTTTGATTTCTTCCTTGATCTCATTGTTAACCCATTCGTTATTTAATACCATGCTATTTAGTTTCCATGTGTTTGAATGTTTTTCAGTTTTTCTGTTGTAGTTGATTTCTAGTTTCATGCCATTGTGATCAGAGAAGATACTTGATATGATTTCAGTCTTCTTAAATTTGTTGAGACTCGTTTTGTGTCCTACCATATGATCTACCCTAGAGAATGTACCATGAGCACTTGAAAAGAATATATATTCTGCTGCTTTAGGGTGAAAGGTTTTGAAGATATCTATTAAATCCAATTGATCTAGTGTGTCCTTTAAGTCTGCTGTTTCTTCGTTAATTTTCTTTCTTGAGGATCTAACCAGTGATGTTAGTGGGGTATTAAAATCTCCTACTATTATAGTATTGCTGTTGATCTCGCCCTTTATGCCCATCAAAATCTGCTTTATATGTATTAGGTGCTCCTATATTAGTGCATAAATATTTATAGTGATTATATCTTCCTGTTGGATTATTCCTTTTATCATTATGTAGTGGCCTTCTTTATCCCTTACTATAGCCTTGTTTTAAAATCTATTTTGTCTAAGTATTGCTAACCCAGTTTTTTTTTTTTTTTCATTTCCATTTTCATGAAATATTTTTTTCCATCCCTTTACTTTCAGTCTATGTGTATCTTGTTTTGAAGTGTGTCTCTTGTAGACAGCATATGTACGGGTCTTGTTTTCTTATCTATTCAGCTACCTTATGTCTTTTGATTGGATCATTTAATCCATTTACATTTAAGGTTTTTATTAATATGTAGTTGTTTATTGCCATCTTATTCTTTAAATCTACATTCCTCTTTTACTAGATTTCTCCCCCCTTTGTTCTGTTCACAGCAGGCCACTTAATATTTTTTGTAGCATTGATTTGGTTGTAATGAATTCCTTGAATTTTTTTTTTTTTTTTTTTGGTCTGGGAAGCTTTTTACTTCTTTTTCAGTTTTAAACGATAGCCCTGCTGGATAGAGAAGTCTTGGTTGTAGGCTCTTGTTTTGCATTACTTTGAATATTTCTTGCCATTCCATTCTGGCCTTACATTTTATTTTTACTGTAATCATTCTTTGGTTGCATTAGACGTGTTTCTATTGCAGAATCTCATTTTGAATTAAGAAAATGCAAATCAAAACCACAGAGCAGTACCACTTTTCCCCCAAGAGGATAGCTATTATGAAAAGAACAGAATATAACAGACATTGGCAAGGATGTGGAGAAATTGGAACCCTTGGGCACTGTTTGTGAGACCGTAAAATGGTGCAGCTGCTGTAGAAAAATCAGGGTGGTTCCATGAAAAGTTACAAGGTAGAACTGCCCTCTGACCCCTGGTTCCACTCCTGGTGTACACCCAAAAGAACAGAAAGCAAAGTCTTGAAGACATGTTCGCATACTTATGTTCATAGTGGCATTTTCCCCAGTAGCCAAGAGGTAGAAAGAACCCAGGTATCTGCTGACAGATGAATGGATCAGTGAAGTGTGGTCTCTATGTGCAATGGAATAATCAGTCTTACAAAGGAAGGAAATCCTGACACATGCGACAACATGGATGAATCTTGAAGATATTATGCTAAGTATTCCACTATGTGATGTACCCAGAGCAGTCAAATTCATAGGAACAGAACGTAGATTGGTGTTTACCAGGGGTTAGGGGAGAGGAGAATGGGAAGTTTTGCAAGATAAAAAGTATACGGCCTGACCAGGCAGTGGTGCAGGGATAGAGAGTCAGACTGGGATGCAGGGTACCCAGGTTCAAAACCCTGAGGTTGCTGGCTTGAGTGTGGGATCATAGACATGAATGACTCCATGGTTGCTGGCTTGAGCCGAAAGGTCGCTGCCTTAAAGCCCAAGGTTGCTGGCTTGAGCCCAAGATTGCTGGCTTGAGAAAGGGGTCACTTGCTCTGCTGGAGTCAAGGCACATATGAGAAAGCACTCAGTGAAAAACTAAGGAGACTAAGGAGCTGCAACGAAGAATTGATGCTTTTCTCTCTGCCTGCCTGCCCCTATCTGTCCCTCTCTCTGTCTCCTTCTCTGTCTCTGTTGCTAAAAAAAAAAAAAAGTTCTGAGGATGGGTGCCTGACCTGTGGATGCGCAGTGCATAAAGCTTTGACCAGCAATGCTGAGATCACTGGTTTGAAATCCCGGACTTACCTAATCAAGGCATATACGGGAAGCAACTATGAGTTAATGCTTCCCTTTCCTCACTCCCTTTTTCTCTCTCTCCTCTCTCTAAAAAAATCAATGAAGTGATATCCTTTTTAAAATGTTCTGTGGATGGTTGTGATGTGGCACAACACTGAGTGTGCTGAATCCTACTAAGCCGTATATGTAAAGTGGTTAATTTGATATTATGTACACTTACTACAATTAAAAAATTTTCAAAAATCTCACCTGCACTTGCAGAGGAAGGGAAGCTGGGGAGGTGGCCAGCCCTTTGTCTTTGTTCATTCTCCCCAGACCTGGCTCCAAGAAGAATTTGAGCTTTCTTGGTGTTTCTGCGTGGATTCTCTAAAGGGTGGTTCAGGTGGTGTCTGCAGCTCCAGGCACTTCCCACCACAGATGCCGCGTGTCAATTGTGAGGGTTCGGGTCAAGCCCTTGCCCACATCTGTTTCAGAGGAGGACTGATTAGAAGTGAAGAGCCGAGGCCACTTGTGAGCACAGACAGTTAGCCCTGTTATAGAGAGGAAGGCCCGTTGCTGCCCTCCTCAGTGATGTGGGCAGGTCTGAGCTCAAGCTTCCCTGCTTGTAAATGCAGGAGTTTGCTTCTGCACCTACTGTCCAGCCTGGGTCTGAGCGAGAGGTGAGTGTGACCAGCCTGGCTGAGGCTCTGTCCTTCAGAGTGACCGATGCCTCCCATGAGTATTGTGTGCATGTAATTTATGGTCCAAACTGGGAAACTTAATGTTATTAAGAATTTTGCCAGAACAACAGGTGTCCCCTAGGACTGTCCCAGGCAAACTAGAACATGTAGTCACCCTGCCCAAGAAAGGCAAAGCAGGTCTGATAGGAAAGAACTTAACGGTCCGCTCCCTTCCCCTGCCTCTGTTCACGGCATCTCTGTGGGTGGAAAGTCTAGTCCCTTCCTCTGGCCTTTACTGTGCCCTTCCTTTCATGGGGAAGAGCAGAAGGACCTCCTACGATGGCTAATAGAGAATTGCCCACGTGTAAGCTGGACTCTGTCTCTGTAACATCGGACCCGAAGCCCTGATCCCGGGTCCAAGTGGTTTTTCCTCTTCCCTCCCCAGGTGATGGATGCTGTCAGAGGAAAAGGCCTGTGTTCTCTCACGTAGTGTCTTTTCATTTTCTCTGCTGAGAAGTAGTTCCTTTTCTCTTCCAGCTGTATTTAATAAACGTGTGTAATTGTATGGAAATTCTACATAGGGCGCCCCAGTTTGACTGCCTTCCCTTCTCCTTGCTCCACTCTCCTGTCTGCAGTCACACAGAGTGCCTCATCCTGTGACAGAGTCCTTGCAGACTTGAGTGTGCATTTTTGTATACACACACCTAGTGTGCAACATGCCAGGTTGCCTCACAGTTGTTTTGATTGTATTTTTGGAAATTCCTATATTGGACATTTAGGTTGTTTCCATTTCCTTCTTTCTTTATTTTTACTATCCCGGATAAGGATGCATTGATTAGTTTTGTGTAACGCAGATTCTTCCCTGTGGGGGAGAGAGGAGGGAGACTGCTGGAATTGATTCCCAGGAGGGAGAGGAAATGGATCAGAAGATGTGTACATTGTTTGTACTGGCCTGACATATTTAAGTAATCCACATTGCTTCTCCAGAAGGGCTGTCCCAGTTCCTAAGAAATGGAACACCTTATCGCATAGCGGGTGTGTGTACTTTTCCACATTTAGGCTTGCCAAGAGTGGTCAAGGATTGCTTAATAAGGGACTCCACCAGTGCCGGGAGCTGCCTGGGTAGCCCACTTCCTGGTCCCCCCAGCTCAGCACACACGAGGCTAAGGACCCAGTGGGTATTCCTGAGCAGAGGCTGTCTGTGGTGCCTGCTGCTATGTGGTGCCTTGCACAGCGATCACTGCTTGCCCACAGGGTAGTGTTAGGGCCGTCCAACTGGTGTGTGAGTGCGTCCTCTGCCAGCACGTCGTCAGCGTGGCCCAGGCTGTGGGGGTGATTATCTTCCACATGGGACTCATTCTCTTGTTTGTAGCTCCACCACTCCAGAAATGCTTTTTTAAAATATCACCACTATTGAGGTATAAATGCAATAGAATAATGTTTAGCCGTTTTAAGTGTCCGCATTGATGAGTTGACATCTGTATACCTGTATACCATGTAACCACTGGTCACCACAGTGAGGACAGAGCCTTGCTCCACCTGGGGAACTTCCCTGTGCCCATCTGCAGTCACTGCCCCACCCCCTCCTCCCAGATTAGACAGAACTCGTGAACCTGACTCTGTTAGGGTTTTTTTTCTATTGTTTTTCTTTTTTAACATCATTGATTTCTTTTTAAAAAATTTAAAAATTATTTTTTATTGATTGCTTTTTCTTTATTTTTATTACTTCCTTCTGTTTACTTTGGGATTATTTTGCTGTTTTCTACTATCTAAGGTAGAAGATTATTAGATCATTGATTTTGAATCTTTTTTCTTAGTGTACATACATATTTTTATGCCATATGTTTTCTGCATCCCATATATTTCAGTGTTTTCATTTCATTTGGTTAAAATATCCTGTATATGCAGATTGTGTATGTAATGTGTCCTTTCTTCCCCCTTTAGCTTATTTCAAGAGTTTCTCTTTATTTCTAATAATTTCATTTGGATTTAAAATAATATCTTTTATTTCTCGTCTCATTTATGTTTATTTTTTCCTTTAAATCCCTGAGCCTATTTAGAATATCTGTTTTAAAATCTTTGCCAATTCCATTTTCTCTGTCATTCCTATCTTTCTAGGTACTGATATTTTTTCCTTATTACAGGCCACAGTTTTTCCTCCTTTTTGCTGAACTAGTAACTGACTAGATGCTAGATCTTGTTTTTTCCACCTGCGTATTTCTCCCTTGTGCAGCGTGGGCGACATAGCAGCCTGCCTCAGGCTGGTCGACTCCACAGAGACTTGCTTCTCAGTGTCTGGAGGCTGGCAGTCTGAGAGCAGGGTGCCGGCGTGGTCGCGTCCCTGTGAGGACTTGTGTCCTGGCATGCACGTGGTTGTCTTCTTGCTGTGTCCTCTCATTGTGGAGGGAGAGTGCTTAGCCTTCTTCTGATGAGGACACTAATGAGGACACTACTTCAGAAGCCCCACCTTCAGGACCTTCCCTAACTCTGATCACCTTTCCAGAACCCAACCCAATGCCGTCACAGAGGGGCCAGGGCTTCAACATACGAATTTGAAGGTGGGGGACCACCACAGACACTCAAGTTAACACGTAGTATTTCCTTAACAGTATCGTCATTTGTGTCTAACATCTTTTGTTAAATATTGTGTATGAGATTCATTGATGCCACTGTACATAGTTATAGACCATTCGTTCTTATTGTGGAAATGTGTCATTTGGGTTATTTACAGTTTTAGGCTATTAAGACCTGTTGAAGCCATGGCCGGTGGCTAAGTGGATAGAGTGTCAGCTTGGTGTATGGGTGTCCTGGGTTCAATTCCTGATCAGGGCACACAGAAGCAACCATTGGCTTCTCCACCCCTCCATCTCCCCCTTTCTCTCCCTCTTTCCTTCCTGCAGCCAGTCTCTCGATTGGTTCAATTGTGACCCTGGGTGCTGAGGATAACTCTGGTCAGAGCTTGACAGCTTCAGGCATTAAAAATAGCTTGGTGCTTGAGCATTGGCCCTAGACGGGAATGCTGGGTGCATCCCAGTTTGGGATGCAGGAGTCTGCCTCACTGTCTCCCCTCCTCTACAAAATAGATATAAAAGACCTATTGAAATAATATAAAAGCATAGCAGGGTTGTAGACCTGAATTATAGGGATGTTCCTGGGTCTCTTGGGGCTGAGCTGAAGGAAATCCTTTTGTTTCCAGGTCCAGATGGTTATAGTGTGATAGCTGAGTGTGGACAATCCTGGCTCTCTGCCTGTTTTTGCACATACAGTTTCAGTGGAACAGCTCTGTCCAATTGTTTACATATCATCAGTGGCTTCTTTCCTGCTGTAACAGGAGAGTTGAGCAATTGAAACAGTACGCAAAGCAGAAAGTATTCACTATCTGGCTTACAGGAATGTAGACTCCTGGCTTAGTATTTGTTTTTTTGCCCACTGTTAATCACTGAGCCGTGCCAGTGATGGCGGACACTGGGGTCGAGGGAGGCTGGGGTGGGGTCTCCTTCTCTCGGTTGCTTGGGGAGCTGCTTGCCACCTCCCTTGGATAACTCTGCCCTCCTTCCTTCCTTTCCAAGGCTCTGATATAGTCAGATTCCTGGACGAGGCGTGGGGGTGCTAGGCTCTGTATTCAGGGAACACAGGCATCTGTAGAAGCTGCCCCAGATCCCTCTGGGCAGTCCTCACCCCTCTTCTCTGGGTCCCCGAGTGGGGGTTCACTGGCTGTGCTGGGAGGGGCACACAGCTTCTCATTCTCAGAACCGCCCTTCCGGCACGAGGAAAAGCTGCTGTGTGACCCTGCGCAAGGCACCATCTGCGCCATTTCCCTCTGTAATGAGGGAGCTCTGGGCTCCAGCATCCCTTCTGGCTCCCAGAACTTCCTGAGAAGTGGCTTGGTTAGACCATTTGGAAGGAACATTCCCTGCTCTGTACAGGGTTCAGAGTGGTCAGCATCTCGAGGGGCAAGGCCTTCTAACCCTACAGATACCCTGGTGCTCCTCAGCCCACTGTGTTCTCAGGGCCAAGTTGGGATTAGGGTCTGTGCTCTCTGGTGTCCTTTCTGGCCAGTATTTGAACTGTTGGCTTTTCAAGGGGCCACAAGCATCTCTGATGTTCTCCAAACTCCCCAGGCCTGGAGTCAGGATCTCTTGTTTCCGAGAGTGCCAGGACCAGGGGGTTTCTACCTGGCGTGACTTCTGATGGCAAAGTTTAGACAGAAGTAGGTGCATAGGCCTCTGGAGATCACTGGTCTCCAACTGCTTCATTTTGCAGATTGGCACCCTGAGCTCCATGAGAGGGATCGCTAGCTCAGGGCTACAGGGTGAGCTGAGAGTGGAGCTGGGGCTGCTGGCTTCTTCCACTCCGGCCTGTGCTCTCCCCTTCACTCTCTCCCGGCTCCAGAGAGAAGAGCATCTAGAGGTTCTGTCTCCCTGAACTCTGGTGTGCTCCTGTCTCCAGAGACCACATAAAACTGGAAGGAAGGACTGTCTTAGGGCCAAGACTAGAGCTGAGAGTATTCTTCTTGGGGGGGGGGGGGAGCAGAGAATGTTTTCAACCCAGCAGAGGATGCTGGTGTCCTGAGGCCCCTGCTGGCCTCAGCTCTGCCTCCCCAACAGGAGGGCAGGGCCTGCTCAGAATGGCTCTCTGCCCCAGGAGGATGCTTCTTTCAATTCTGGAGCCCTCCTATGGCCCAGGGAGGGTCACCCCATTTTGTAGAGGAAGACAAGTTTAGAGATGCTCCTGGACTGTCATGGAGTCCTGTCTCCAGGAAGTTGCAGGGTGGGGACCGGAGCTGGGACCACTGACCTCTGCCATTGCGCATTCAGCGCTGCTCCAGACTGCCTTGAGTTTCAGTGCTTCACCCCTCGGGTTTCCTTCTGGTTTTCTTTTTTCTTTTTTCTTTTTTTTTTGGTGACAGAGACAGAGTCAGAGAGTGGGATAGATAGGGACAGACAGACAGGAACGGAGAAGATGAGAAGCATCAATTCTTCATTGTGGCATCTTAGTTGTTCATTGATTGCTTTTTCACATGTGCCTTGACTGCGGGCCTTTAGCAAACCGATTAACTCCTTGCTCGAGCCAGTGACCTTGGGTCCAAGCTGGTGAGCCTTGCTCAAATCTGATGAGCCCGCGCTCAAGCTGGCTACCTTGGGGTCTGGAACCTGGGTCCTCTGCATCCCAGTCCTATGCTCTATCCACTGCGCCACCGCCTGGTCAGGCTCCTTCTGGTTTTCTCTGAGGCTCCCATAAGTGGCCCAGGGGAGGGGGCTTTGTGAATATTAGCCTCCATCCGGAGGCCGGAAGGGCAGAGCCTGAACGGGGTGTGCCTGCTGCTGCTTAGACTCGAGCGTGTTGAGTCAAGACCGGGCCGCACAAATTGCCTAAGTACTTTCACACACACTGGGACAGACTTTTACAAGAAGCTGCTTTGGCATTCTTGATTTGAAACCGTCCTTCAACCCAGTAGGGCCTGGCCAGCTGTCTGCACACTGTTGTGACTTGAACCTCCTTGGGTGAGCGTGGCAGGCATGCTCACATGGTAAGTGGATCAGTGTGGCTTCTATGACAAGTTGGAGCTGGGTCAGCCTACAGTGCCCCAGAGGACCCCTCACCTTAGAGGGCCCTTTGCCTAAGGTGGAAAGGTCAATACTGAATCTTTACAGCCACAGTGATCTTCACCACCTGATGGATGATGGAGTCCTTGGCTTTAGAGGTGCATAGCTTTGAAGCCCCTTCTGTGAAACTCCCACATCCCCAGGCCCTTGTGGCTGGCCGCTCTTCCTGGCATGGGTGGCTGCCCTGTGGGTGGTGAAATGATGGATGTCAGAAGGGTCAGAGACACTCAGGTTTGGTTTTAACTCATGGCCACCAGCTAGACATGTGACTTTGGGCAAATAACCAAATCATACTATATCTGAGTTTTTGTATTTGAAAAGTGGGGGCAATAGTACCAACGTTGTGGACACGGAAGGGCCTCTGTCGGGGTATTCAGTGTTTAACGCCGCGCCTGGCACCCAGGGAAGGGCAGTGCTACTGCTGCAGTGGTCACTGCAGTGCATGTACCTGGCGGTCTGAGGCTGGCCTGCCTTTGGGCTTGTTGGGAGTGGGACCCTATTCTTTGGGAGGGAATTTAATCATAGGAGAGAGACAAGGAAGGTTACTCTGAAGCTGCAGGCTACCCAGCTGAACTGTCATGCCCAGAGGGTTGGCAGCCTGTGAGGACAACCCAGTCCCTTGACCATCTGTCTGAGAGTCCCTATGGGAGCTGGCAACGGTCCTGGCTCATTCACAGGGCTGTTGTGTGAGCTCCCAGACAGGTTACTTCCCGGTCTTGTCCTTCCTCAGTTAGCTCGTCTCTAGAACAAGTGTTGGTCCCCAGAGTTTCTGCCCTGGGCCAGAATTCACTAAACCCATGATCTGCCATGTGACCCCTAGTTCCTGTCCTTTGTGGTGCAAGTTAACTATAGTTCTTCCTTTAAAACAGGATGGAAAAAAACACAAGCCCTTCTTTGAGCCCAGCCCTTTTGAGAGGAGAACTGTGCTGGTGGTGGGGAGCTGGCACTAGTGGGCGTGATTGAGTGAGGGGTTTCTGAGGGGCAGGCCTTCCTCACCACCCCACGTGGTGCCAGGCGGTGGGTGCGCTGTCATAGAATGCAGTGATCTGGGCTGGAATGCTTGTTGGGACACTGCATAGGGCATAGGGATGGATGGCCTCCAGGCCCTATCCTGCTCTGATCCTCGCTTCCTGGTTAGGGCTTGGCCTTGGCCCTGGGCTAGCCTGGGCATTTGCTTGGCCCTCTCCTGCTTTGAATGCACTGGGATTGAGTGAGAGCTGTGAGAGCTGGGAGCACGGGGGCGGGGGGGGGAGAGCAGAAGGACCCCAGGCAGGGACTGCCCTGCTTTGGGAGCTCTGGTGACTCACTCATTCGTGCCCACTCTACACAAAGGCCAGTACTTCCCAAGCTCTTGGGATACACCCTGCACAAAACAAAACAAATCTGCCCTTAGAGGGCCTAGGTGGGAGAGACACAGTAGACAGACAGACAGCTCATGTGGTCCTGGGTGGCTGCCACGAGGAGAGTCAAGCAGGGAAGGTGGGCAGGACAGTAAGGGGGCATCTCTGAGGAGGTGAAATTTGAAGAGACTGGAATGAAGTGAGGGAGGAAGCCAGGAAGTGATCGGAGGAAGAACATTCTAGGCCAGGGCTCAGGAACCTTTTTGGCTGAGAGAGCCATGAATGCCACGTATTTTAAAATGTAATTCTATGAGAGCCATACAATATGTTTAACACTAAATACAAGTAAATGTGTGCATTTTATGTAAGAACAACACTTTTAAAGTATAATAAGTCTCTGAATTCTTTTTAATAGTGTTGTTATGCTGTTGCTAACCAGTGATGAATAAAGTACTTCTTACCATTAATGCGACTTCTGGTGCTGCATGGTTTTGCTGATGGCTTTGTAGTCTGGTTGATATGTGGTGAGGTTAAGCTTCATGCAGGCGTTGAGACTTCCATCCGTTAAACGTGATTGTAGGTTGGTCTTAATGTTCTTTAGATGTGAGAAAGACTGCTCACATGCATATGTAGAGCCAAACATTGTCAGTACAGCAATACTCACACGCTGCAGTGTGTGGTATGTGATGGGAAGTGCATTCCAAGTTTTGACAATCAGCTGGTCCGTGGGTTGAAGTTTTTTCATTTCTCCCCACTTGTGTTTGCTCGCCAACTCTGCTTGCTGCCATGCAAGTCTTTCCAAATCTTCATTCAGTGACTTGAACTTACTTAGCCACATGTCTGAGGCCTTTAGGTCAGCAGCTTGTAGCTCAAAATCTCTGACAGAGACACCGGGTATGTAACTCAGTTTGGCACTGTCCACTGCACACTCGTGTGGATGGGTGATGAACTTAAAAAGATGAGTGTGCTCACGAAATTCTCCAAAGCACGCTTTGAATGACTGCAGGAGATTAGATGTGAAGCCTGCTAGCTGCTGGAGATCAAGATGTTGAGCAGGGTCACTTGCTGTGCATGCATCTTTAAACTCTCTCAGTTTTTCAAAATGTAGTAAACGACTTGTTTCAATGTCTGTGATGAAGAGTTCCAACTTTTCTTTTTTTTTAAATAATTTTATTTTTTTAATGGGGTGACATCTATAAATCAGGATACATATATTCAAAGATAACAAGTCCAGGTTATCTTGTCGTTCAGTTATGTTGCATACCCATCACCCAAAGTCAGATTGTCCTCTGTCACCTTCTATCTAGTTTTCTTTGTGCCCCTCCCCCTCCCCCTTTCCCTTTCCCTCTCCCTTTCCCCCCTCCCCCCGTAACCACCACACTCTTATCAATGTCTCTTAGTTTCACTTTTATGTCCCACCTACGTATGGAATAATGCAGTTCCTGGTTTTTTCTGATTTACTTATTTCACTTCGTATCAAGATCTTATTTCGGATGTTATCAAGATCCCACCATTTTGCTGTAAATGATCCGATGTCATCATTTCTTATGGCTGAGTAGTATTCCATAGTGTATATGTGCCACATCTTCTTTATCCAGTCATTTATTGACGGGCTTTTTGGTTGTTTCCATGTCCTGGCCACTGTGAACAATGCTGCAATGAACATGGGGCTGCATGTGTCTTTACGTATCAATGTTTCTGAGTTTTGGGGGTATATACCCAGTAGAGGGATTGCTGGGTCATAAGGTAGTTCTATTTTCAGTTTTTTTGAGGAACCACCATACTTTCCAGCTTGTTTTCAAATGCAAACACTACTAGTTGAAGGGATAAGACTGTATTTCCGACGCATTGCATTTTCACATTGAGCTGGTTCAGATGTTCAGTCATGTCCATGAGATAGTAGAACTTCAGGAGCCACTCAGTTTAGCTAACTCAGGATGCTTGACGTTTTTCATTTCATGAAAAGTCCAGATTTTGCTCAGACAAGCTGCAAAATGGCTGAGCACCTTCCCTCTTGACAACAACACACATTGCTGTGCAGAAGCAGACCAGAATAATTATTCCCAACTTCATCCAGCAGTGTTTTAAACTGACGATCATTTAAAGCTCAGGCAACAATAAAGTTGACCACCTGAATGACCAGCGGCATCACCTCACCAAGCTGCTTGTCACACATCTGAACACAAAGCGCCTCTTGATGTAGAATACAGTGAAAACTTAGGATGGGTCTCTTTTCATGTTCACGAAGAAGCGCTACGAATCCTGTTTTTCCCCACCATGCACAGAGCACCATCAGTACACACCGAAATTTATCCATCGGTAGATTTTATTCTTTAGCTAACTCAGTGAAAGACTTGAATAAATCCTCCACTCTTATTGTCTCTTTCATAGGCAAAACAGCAAGACTTTCCTCATGTAGTGTGTCACCGACAGCATACCTTGCAGTCATGCTGAACTGGGATAAATGGCTTACGTCTGTTGACTTACAAAGCGAGAGAAAAGAATGGTGCTGCATTTATGTCCTTCACTTGTGTTGCCTCAGTTTGATTTGCCATCATGATGGTGCGATCGTGAACAGTTCTTGCCAACAGAGGCATGTCTTTTATTCATTTGATTATCTTGTCTTTATCCGAAAAGTCATCAAAAAGTTCATTGGCAACATCAAGCATGAATGTTTTGGCATACTCCCCATCTGTGAATGGCTTTCCGTTTCTCACAATTGGTAAAGCACCAGCAAAGCTAGCCGAATTCCAGTCACCTTGTTGTGTCCAAACACAGAGTTGCTGCTGACTAGCTTGCACTCTGCACAGTAGGTCTTGACATGCTTTCTTCCTGCTGTCCCGCTGGATATTTCGATGCAAATGTAGTATTGCGTGTGTCGAAGTGCCGCTTTATATTTGACCATTTCATCAATGCAATTTTATGATTGCATATTAGACACACTGCAGAACCTACTCTCTCCACAAAGGCAAATTCCTCTGTCCATTCCTGCTGAAAAGTACGATACTTCTCATCTTTTTTTGTTTTAGCCATCTTCTTCGTCAAAAGGATTCCTGCAATTAGCTAGCTGACTACTTGATTAAAAGGCGGGAAATTTACTTCCTGACCTCACAATGACCCAAGTACATTATCCAATAAAACTTTGATGTTGTCCCGGAGGACAGCTGTGATTGGCTCCAGCCACCCGCAACCATGAACATGAGTGGTAGGAAATGAATGGATTGTAATACACGAGAATGTTTTATATGTTTAACATTATTTTTTTATTAAAGATTTGTCTGCGAGCCAGATGCAGCCATCAAAAGAGCCAT
Organism: Saccopteryx leptura; assembly: GCF_036850995.1. Lineage (NCBI taxonomy): Eukaryota > Metazoa > Chordata > Mammalia > Chiroptera > Emballonuridae > Saccopteryx > Saccopteryx leptura. The sequence goes on from NC_089511.1 coordinate 82,093,663, forward strand.
ATCTGTTTTGTCGGCCATAGGTTCCCGACCCTTGTTCTAGGCCAAGGAAATAGTGTCAGGTCTGTGAGAAAGGGTGAATTTGGCAATTTCAAGGATTAGTAACAACTCCAGGGTGGTCCGGGAGTAGGGTTGGGGCACAGGGAGGAGTGGGAGATGATGTTGGAGATGTGGGTGAAGCCTGGCCATGCAGGCTTTTGTGGGCTGTTGCAAGGAGCTTGAAATTTATTCTGAGTGTAAAAGGAAGTCATGGAGGGGTTGGAGGAGTGGACTTATGTACTGCTTTAAAAGGTTATTCTAGTTGGTTGGGGATTGATGAGGAGACCTTGTGGAGGCCCCTGAGGGGGTAGAGCATGGACTGGTAGGATCGGAGAGTTGGGTAGAAAACTGGCCAAATACACTACGAGTTCTAGAGATAGAGGGTCCTGGTAGGCGACTTTGGAAATGGAGGGAGAGAGAGGCGTCAAGTACAAGGTCTAGGTTTTCTGTCATAAACAAATGAGTAGGTGGACGGTGTTGCCGTAACTAACAAGGAAAGAGTTGCAGAGGAGCTGGTTGGGGTTGGAGACCAAGGCTCCATTGGGGACATGGTGAGACTGAAATGTCTTTAGATCTCTCGGGTGGACGGGTCAGGTAGACATTATAGAGCACTTGACTGGGGAGCTGCAGCTGGGTTGGGATTTGTGGGCCAGCGGTGTACGGTAGAGATGGAATTTAGAGCCAGGTGAGTTCAGAGATCACCAAAATGACACAGGGGAAGGCAGGTTGAGGACTGAGCTGTGAGTTTCGCAGCATTTAGAGAACTCCGAAGCGGAGGACAAGCCAACAGAAGGGACTGAGAAGTGACAGGGAGGGTGGGGGGCAGCTGTGAATTGTGTGTTTCATGGCCCCAGAGCTGAATGGTCTGTGCAGAAGGGGATGAGCAGCTGTGCCAGAGGAGATTAGAAAAGCTGAAAAGAAAACTTAGGGCCCTGGCCGGTTGGCTCAGTGGTAGAGCGTCGGCCTGGCTTGCAGAAGTCCCGGGTTCGATTCCCAGCCAGGGCACACAGGAGACGCGCCCATCTGCTTCTCCACCCCTCCCCCTCTCCTTTCTCTCTGTCTCTCTCTTCCTCTCCCGCAGCCAAGGCTCCATTGGAGCAAAGATGGCCCAGGCGCTGGGGATGGCTCCTTGGCCTCTGCCCCAGGCGCTGGAGCGACAGAGCGATGCCCCGGAGGGGCAGAGCGTTGCCCCTGGTGGGCGTGCCGGGTGGATCCCGGTCGGGCGCATGCGGGAGTCTGTCTGACTGTCTCTCCCCGTTTCCAGCTTCAGAAAAATACAAAAAAAAAAAAAAAAAAAAAGGAAAGAAAACTTGACTTCCAGCTTTGGCAAGAGGGGAGTCAGTCATCGAGGCTCTGCAGAATGGTGGGGAGGGGAGCCCGCACGATTCCGAGGGCAGCAACTGGTTGCCTTCACACTGGCTTACCATGCAGTGAGACACAGGAGAGGAAATGGTCACTCGCCCCATCAAGAAAACAAAGACCTTCATCAGCTGGTTGATTCCTGGAGGTGTGAGCAGCACAGTGTCCTATGATGAAGGGGCCTTGCTGGTCCCAAGGGCGGAGCTCCTGTGCCGTGGGCACCCTGGCTGTGTGCTCAGCACTGGCTCTGGCGCCTGAGATGGTGCCTGACACTCAGGATGTACTCAGTCAGGATGCTGGAGTAGAGTGAGTGAGTTAAACAGAGGTTTGGGATTGGGGCCCTTCTCTGCCACTGTTTGGTGTTTTGATCTTGGCCCTTTTTGGCCTGCGTTCCCCTTTGTAAAGTGGAGAGATCAAGGCCTGGCAGGACTTCCTCACTTGGGGTCCACAGGCTGTGTGGGAACCAACTATGAGAAGTACGCAAACCCTCTGAAATTCCCTCTAAAATATTGGGCGTACATGCACTTTCTGAAATTGGTCTGTGTTGCAAAAGAGGTGAAGAACTCCCTGGGCTTTCCTTACAGGGCCTTTCCTTCCTACTCCAGCCACCTGGGCTCAGTGGTGACATTGGCAGGTACGTCCTGAAGCTGGAGAATACACTTAGCAAAGTTGAGAGCCATAGACTCCTAGCTTCATTATTTATCAGGGGGTCCTGGTACATGACAGCTAAATGCTGGCGTGGTATAAAAGAGTTCAACAGAAAAACAGGAGGCTGAACAATGTGCAGACTGTGAGGTGTTCTATTTTATGTGGGAAAACCCTCCCTGGTCAGGAGTCTGGGTAGTATATTGGGTGTGGGGGTGGTGGGGTGCGTGTGAGACAGCCTAGCCCAGTGGGCTCCTGCAGGTGGGAAGTTGGGGTTGGGGTTGCTAGTTTCCTGGTGTAAACATATTGTGTAGTGCAGGTCTGTAATGACCTAGCATAGCCCAAGCATGTATGCCCTGAGGAGGAGGCTTGGCCCTGGTTGTTTAGCAAGTGGCCTTGGCATCTGCCTGTCAGTGTTTGAGTCTGTCTCCAGGACTAGAGGCCTGAGGTGGGTGGCACAGGTGGTGCTGGGCTCTGTGCCCTTTACAGTGGTGCTGCTCAGTCCTATGTAGAGCCTCAGCTGTTACAGGGAGCCGGTGAAGGCACCTGGGGCAGGTGGCACAAGGAGTGATGTCTTCTCACACTCCAGACAGTGTGTTGCAGTGGAATGGGAGGAAATAGCATAGCCCTATGTCTTTGACTGTAATCTCTCCAGGACAGTGTGTCCTGGATCCTTTCCTCTATGGAGCTCTGGGGGTTGAAAGAGTTTGTCCGAATGTTCAGTGAAGGTAGGTGCGGGTTATCCAGAGAGCCTTGCTGTCCCTTTGTTCTGGGGTACAGACCCTGCCATCTGCAGGGGCCGAGGGGCTTTCTTGCCTTTGACCTACCCAGCACGGACCTGAGCCATTGACAATCTCCTACCAGCAGTGTCAATCGTCCCCTAAGAAGCAAGCATGGTGCTGGTTTCCAGTCTGACTGTCTCTCTCTCTTCCCATCCCCTGTTCAGTTGGCTGGAGTTGCCTTCCTTGGAGCTGGACTGTGGGCATGGAGCGAAAAGGTAAGTGTAACTGTTACTAGGACCCTGAACTTCACAGAGTCAGAACGAGGTTGGTCCAGCTTTAATCGTCTCTTCCTCCTTGACAAGCATTTCTGGTGCAAGGTAATCATTGTAGTCAGTAATCTTTACAGAGCCAGCTCTTGGAAACACTGAACTTATTGTGAAAGCTGCTTCCCCATACTAGGGTCTCTGCAGGAGGCCAGGCTGGGCTGGCTCGCAGTTTGAGCTCTGAGCATGGAGAGCCCTCTTTTCTGTTCCTGGAAGCTCCACATCGCCATGGGGCTTGTCACAGCTGTGTTCTGGGCAGGGCGGGGGCCACCTCCCTGACCCTGTCTGTGTCTCTGGGAGCAAGCAGGTCCCTGTGTTTGTTCCCAGAGCTCTTGTCCTTGCCCACAGAGAACTCCTGAATCAGGGTGCAGGGCTCCGTCCTGTGCCCTGTGGGCAGCGCCGGGGCTCCTGCGCCTCTGCACCAGCTTGCCCAGCCTGTGCAGGACAGGTAGGACGGAGACCAGGCTCTCCCTGTGCTGCCACATTTTGCTCTGTGGGTGGGTGGCCGCTGGGGAGCTGGTGAGGGCTGAACAGGGCCCTCACTCCAGGGAAGGAGGAGAAGGGGAGAGAGGAGCGAGGTCCAGCAGGCCAGGCAGGAAACAGTGGAAACTGAAGCTTCCTCTTGAGCCTCAGGCCCAGGGCTCTTTCTTCAGTGGAGCTTCCCTTTGCCTCCAGATGGAGAAGGCAGGACTGTTAGCTCTGTGGGTTTTCTTGCCATGGCCCTAGGCACTGGATAAGGTTCTCCTTTGGGTCTGGGCACCTTCAGGGTACCCTGTGAACCCCTTAAGGGCAGAGGCTGAGGTGCAGTGTCACTTGGTCCTAGTGATCTGGAAGCAGGTGCAAGTCGTGACTCATAGCACCATCGTGTGGCCACGGAACAGGAGGCAGCTTAGCCGTAGAGCCCTGTGTTAGGCTGATCTGTCTGCCACCTAGTCCCAGCTGGGTTGCCTGGTCTGGCTGCTGCCTTCTCCTCCCTCCTTTGAATCCTGTAGAATTGCTCTGTCCATTTTGGTTGCCACGAGTCACGTGTGAGTATTTATATTTAAATTAATTAAAATGAAATACAAATTACATTTCATTTCTTCATTTCCACTTGCCACATTTCAAGTGCTCAGTAGCACATGTGATCAGTGGCTACCATTTTAGACAGTGCACATACAGAACACTACCATCACCCAAAAAGATCTGTGGACAGTGCTGCCTTTGGTGCCCCTGCTGAGCGTGCTTTCCGTAAGAGTGCCCAGACAGAAGCCTCTTTGTGATGCTCTTCATGCACCGAGTGCAGAGTCAGTGCCCGACATCCAGGGTGAGGCTGGCAGGGTGAGGGCGCCCTGAGCACAGGTCACGGGGCCCTCAAGGCTGCCTCCACGCTGGCCTGGCACAGGGACCCTGCAGGCTGCAAAAGGAGCACGGGGTCTGCCTCGGAGGAACTCCCAGCCTGGATAGAGAGATCAGCAGTGCTGCATGGGAAGGCCCTGGGGCTGAGGTGGCCAGGGATCTGCTGGGGAGAGAGGCCTCTGAAGGGCAGGGGCCACACTCTTGCTCAGCTTTTTGATGACACGATTGAGCCGCGCACAGCAGGTCCCTGTCCTCCGTTTCTTTCTGGGCACAACCACTCCCCCCCAGGGCATCCTTGACTCTCTGAGGCTGATGGTGCTCCTCTCTCTGTTCTTCTTTCAGGGGGTGCTCTCCGACCTCACCAAAGTGACCCGGCTGCATGGCATCGACCCCGTGGTGCTGGTGCTGATGGTGGGCGTGGTGATGTTCACACTGGGGTTTGCTGGCTGTGTGGGGGCCCTGCGGGAGAACATCTGCCTGCTCAAGTTTGTGAGTGGCCCCAGGGATGGGGCGGGGTGGGGGGCCGGTAGGGGTGGGCTCTGCTGGGCAGGCTTATACCTTATCTGGGCGCTTTGGTAGCAGCTTTCCAAGCCTTCTTGGACCCCATCAGAGGTGGGAGGAGGCAGCCCTTTGTACCCCGCTGCCCCATCCTTTAGTAAGACTGCGGAAACAGTGAGCTGAGCCAGACCCAGCTGAGCCAGTCCCGCATCCCTATAGAAAAAGAAGGCTGCTTCTCTAGTTTCCAGCTCCCAGGGGGAGGAGTCAGCTGCTCCCAGGCCAACTCCCCTCCTCCTCTCCTGCCTTTTATCTTCCCACCGGAGTTCTAAAGGAATTGTTTGTTTGCTGCTAACTTTTGCCCTTCCTGGCTAAGATCAAAAGATGTTGTCAGTAACATTAGGAAATCATTTCCTTCCTCCAGGGTGTGTGCAATGTGCAGTGTAGAATCCTTAATTTGCTGGCAGAACTGCGAGTCACTAAGAGTTTAGTTTTGTGTTTACACACACATTCATTTTGGAATGTTTTCTGTTAAAATTAAATAGCACCTGATACGGGAACACATAATTGTGTTTCGCAGTATATTATTCGTTGAATTCAGTAGATCAAGCTTCTTCTGGGCTTAATTTAAAAAGCAAAATGTATTTTTTCCTTTAAAAGTGTTATGGTTTATATCTTGTTTCTGTGTAAATGGAGATTCCATTTTGGAAGGCCTTGCGTGTGCGTGCGTGCGTGTATGCGTGTGTGCGTGTGTATGTGTGTGTGTATTACCCTTTCTCTTAGGCTGCTCTGTGGCCAATGGAAATGGTGGAGGGAAGTTGGCCCAGTTGGCATGGAGGGGTGTGGACCTATGGCTGTGTGGGCCCTTGCAAAATGCCACCACTGTTGTGGCAAGGGGCAGCCATGCTTCCGAAGATGGCTTTGTGCAGTTGACTATCATAAACCCGCATGCTAAGTGGGTACTGCCAACATTGGCAACTCCAGAGTTGTACAGATCCCTGCCAGGAAACTCACGTGTCCTTTGTGAGCTCTGCAACTTCAGGCACGCTGTGTGCATGAGTGAGCCTCAGTCTTCTTCACAAGAAATGGCTGACAGACGGGCTTGGAGCTTTCTCACTTTTACTCGCATGACTTTTAAACCAATAGTGCAGTGATGTGGGCAGGGAGGAGTCTCCATTTTTAGATGTGGCGGGGTGGCCAGGATCACCCAGCTAATGATGTGATCTCTGGTCTGAGGCTGTGAGGCTGGCCGAGGGTCACCTGCTCTCCTCGTCGTTCCCCAGTTCTGCGGCACCATCGTGCTCATCTTCTTCCTGGAGCTGGCCGTGGCTGTGCTGGCCTTCTTGTTCCAGGACTGGGTGAGGGATCGCTTCCGGGAGTTCTTCGAGAGCAACATCAGGTCCTATCGGGACGACATTGACCTGCAAAACCTCATCGACTCCCTTCAGAAAGCCGTAAGTACCGCCCGCAGCGGCACCCTGACAGAGAGCATGCTTTCCTGGTTCGAGGCTGTGTGTGCCACTTGGGAACCAGGCCGGTTGGAACGTGGAGCACGGGGGCCCTGGGGGTCCACCTCTGCCGCTGGTCAGTTTAGCCTAGCTTGCTCATGGTTGCCTGGCGCCCAGGGTCTTTGTGTACCCTCCCACCATTTGGATTGGGCAGGCAGCCCAGCCGTCCCCGTGGCCACCCTCCCCCAGGAGCCAGTCCTCTCCTCTCTCCTAGGCGCCCAGAGCTCTCCAGCCCTGGCCACGCAGTGGCTGCGGTCCCCTGGGTGCTGTGGGCACCAAGGGGCAGGGCTTCATCTGCTAAGTGCGTGACTCACTGTCTGAGGCTATTCCTGTCGCCTTCCTCCCTGGGACCTTTTCCCCTTCCTGTTTGAGAGGGCAGAACGGCTTGGAGGAAGCTTCCTGAGATTGAGAGGAATGTAACCACCCTGAAACATGTCCCTGGGGCTTTGAGCAGTCCCAGGCCTGAATGACCTTTTCTCTAGCTGGCTTCTGGCCGCTTTGTGCAGCTAGCTGCACCTGGAGGCTGGGATCACAACCAGCCCTTCCCCTGGGAGGAGTCCACTCCCCAGCACACGGCCTCTGCAGCTCTCTCCTTTGATCTGGGCTCCACCAGGAAGCCCAGCTTCCTCAGGAACATTTTTTTTTTTTAAAGAAAATTAAATTTAATGGGGTGACATTGATCAATAAGAGTACATAGGTTTCAGGTAAACATCTCTATAGCATTTGAACTCTTGTTTGCATTGTGTGCCCATCATCCAAAGTCAGGTCATTTTTTATCACTATATATTTGTCCCTCTTTACTCCGCTCCCTACCCACCTGGCCTCCCTGGTCACCACTTCACTTTTATCTATGTCCATGAGTCTCAGTTTTATGTCCCACCTATGTGTGAAATCATGCAGTTCTTAGCTTTTTCTGATTTATTTATTTCACTTAGTATAATGTTCTCAAAGTCCATCGATGTTGTCGTAAATGGCAATATGTCATCATTTCTTAGGGCTGAGTAATATTCCATAGTATATATGTACCACATCTTCTTTATTCAGTCATCTATCAAAGGACACTGGTTGTTTCCATGTCTTGGCCACTGTGAATAATGTTGAGATGAACCGTTGGGTGCATGGGTCTTTACGTACTAGTGTTTTTGAGTTTTGGGGGTATATACCCAGTAGAAGGATTGCTGGGTCATATGGTAGTTGTATTCTTAATTTTTTGAGAAACCACCATACTTTCTTCCATAATGGTTGTACTACTTTACATTCCCACCAACAGTGGATGAGGGTTCCTTTTTCCTCCATAGCCTCTCCAACACTTGTTATTACCTGTCTTGTTGATAACAGCCAATCTAACAGCATTTCTCTAATAGCTAGCAAAGATGAGCATCTTTTCATGTATCTGTTGGCTATTTGTATGTCTTCTTGGGAGAAGTGTCTGTTCAGGTCCTCTCCCCATTTTTTAATTGGATTGTTTGCTGGTTCCTTGTTAAGCTTTGTGAGTTCTTTATATATATTTTGAATATTAACCCCTTATTGCAGCTGTTGTTTGTAAATATCATCTCCCATTTGGTTGGCTGCCTTTTTTGTTTTGTTGTCAGTTTCTTTTGCTGTGCTGAAGCTTTTTAGTTTGATATAGTCCCAATTCATTAAATTTTGCCTTTACTTCCCTTGCCTCTGGGGCAAATTTATAAAATATTTTCTATGACCAAGGTCTGTAAGTTTAGTACCTATGTTTTCTTCTATGTACTTTATTGTTTCAGATCTTATATTTAGATCCATTTTGAATTAATTTTTGTGCATGGAGACAAACTAGTCAAGTTTCATTCTTTTCCATGTGGCTTTCCAGTGTTCCCAGCACTGTTTATTAAAGAGGCTTTCTTTTCTCTATTGTGTGTTTTTAGCTCCTTTGTCAAAGATTATTTGTCTATATATAATATATGTGGTTTTATTTCTGGGCTCTCAATTGTCTACCTATGCCATGATGTTTTGATTGTCATGGCTCTGTAGTATAACTTGAAGTCAGGTAGTGTGATAGCTCTGGCTTCAATCTTTTTTCTCAGGATTGCTTTGGGTATTTGGGGTTTTATATGGTTCCATACAAGAATGGTGATTTCTTTGTTCTCTTTCTTGAAAAACAAAAACAAAATTGAGATTTTAATGGGGATTGCATTGAATTTATATATTGCTTTGGGTAATATGGCCATTTTAATTTTCACTATGTTAATTCTTCTGATCCATGAACATGATGTAGTTTTCCATTTCATTGTGTCTTTTTCTTTCTTTTTAAATTTTATTTAGACAGTTAATTTTAAATTTTAAAATTTGATGTTTTCTCTGAATCTATGTACTCTAGTTAGAGTACATAGATTCAGAGAAAACATCTCCAGATCATTTTGACATTTGATTATGTTGTATACCTATCACCCAAAGTCAAATTGTCCTCTGTCACCTTTTATTTGGTTTTCTTTATGCCCCTTCCCTCCCCCCACCCCCTCCCTTTCCTCCCTTCCCCTCCCCCTTGTAACCACTGCACCCTTATCTATATCCATGAGTCTCAATTTTGTATCCCACCTATGTATGGAATCATACAGTTCTTAGTTTTTTCTGATTTATTTATTTCACTCAGTAGTTTTCAATATATAGGACCTTCATATTGTTTGTTAAGTTTATTCGTAGGTTTTTAAAATTGTTGCAATTGTAAAATGAATTGTGTTTTTGAGTTCATTTTTGAGTTCATTTTCTGAAGTTTCATTGTTGGCATATAGGAAAGCAGTAGACTTTTGCATGTTGATTTTGTATTCTGTGACTTTATTTGCTTACTGTTTCTAATAGTTTTGGGGTGTAGTCTTTTGGGTTTTTTATATATAGGATCTGCAGAAATGGATGCCTTTACATCTTTCATGATATGGATACCATTAATTTCTTTCTCTTGCCTGATTCCTCTGGCTAAGACTTCCAGAGCTATATATGTTGAATAGGAGTGCAGAGAGTGGGCAGCCTTGTCTTGTTCCTGATTTTAGGGGAAAAGCCTCGGTTTTCACTATTTAGTTTGATATTGGCTGATGGTTTGTCATATATGGCCTTTATTATGTTGAGGTACTTTCTTTGTATACCCATTTTTTGAGTGTTTTAAGCATAAATGGATGTAGTATTTTATCAAATGCCTTTTCTGCATCTATTGATAGAATCATGATTTTTGTCCTTTGTTTTGTTGATGTGGTGTCTTACTTTGATTGATTTACATATGTTGAGACATCCTTGATGAATGAATGAATCCCAATCAACAGTGACATATTTTTTCTTTAAATATATTGTATTTGATTTGCTAGTATTTTGTTTAGGATTTTTACATGGGCAGGAATTAGAGATAATGGCCTGTAGTTGTTTTTGTGTGTGTGTTTTCCTTGCTATATTTTGATATCAGGGTTATGTTGGCCTCATAAAATGTGTTAGGGAGTATTGCTTCTTCTTCAACTTTTTCGAAGACTTTGAGAAGGATTAGTACCAAGTCTTGGAATGTTTGGTAGAATTCACTAGTGTAGGCATTTGGTCCTGGACTTGTATTTGAGGGAAGTTTTTTTTTTTTTTTTTTTTTTTAATTATTTATTTATTTATTCATTTTAGAGAGGAGAGGGAGAGACAGAGAGGAGAGACAGAGAGAGAGAAGGGGGGGGAGGAGCTGGAAGCATCAACTCCCATATGTGCCTTGACCAGGCAAGCCCAGGGTTTTGAACCAGCGACCTCAGCATTTCCAGGTCGACGCTTTATCCACTGCGCCACCACAGGTCAGGCGAGGGAGGTTTTTGATAGTTGTTTCTATTTCCTCCCTGCTTATGGGTCTATTAAGGTTTTCTACTAGTAAAATTGTATAGTTCTAGGAACTTACCCATTTCTTCTAGATTGTTGAATTTGGTGGGATATAGTCTTTCACAGTATTCTTATATGGTGCTTTCTATATCTGTGATGTCTGTGGTAATTTCTTCTTTCATTTCAGATTTTGTTTATATGAGTCATTTCTCTTTTTTACTTAGTGAGTCTAGCCAGAGGTTTGTCAATTTTACTGATCTTTTCAAAGAACCAGCTCTTTGTTGTATTGATTTTTTCCCTATAGTTTCCATTTAGTTCTGCTCTAATTTTTACTATTTCCTTTCTTTTGCCGATTTTGGATTGCCTTTGTTCTTCTTTTTCTAGTTCTTTCAGATGTAATATAAGGGTGTTTACCTGGGATCTCTTTTGTTTCTTGAAATAAGCCTGTAATGATATATAAACCTCCCTCTTATTACTGCTTTTGCTGTGTCCCAAAAGTTTTGATATGTTTTGTTGTCATTCTCATTTGTATTTTTCTTTTTTCTTTTTTTTACACAGAATCAGACCGAGAGGCAGAGAGAGGGATAGATAGGGACAGACAGACAGGAATGGAGAGAGATGAGAAGCATCAATCATCAGTTTTTCATTGTGGCACTTTAGTTGTACATTGCTTGCTTTCTCTCATGTGCCTTGACCAGGGGGCTACAGCAGACTGAGTAACCCCTTGCTCAAGCCAGTAATTTTGGGTCCAAGCTGGTGAGCTTTGCTCAAACAATGTGAGCCTGCGCTCAAGCTGGCGACCTCAAGGTCTCAAACCTGGGTCCCCCACATCCCAGTTCAACACTCTATCCACTGCGCCACTGCCTGGTCAGGCTGTATTTCTTTTGATCTCTGCTTTTATTTATTCTTTGACTCAGTCAATTTTTTGAAGTATGTTGTTCAATATCCACATTTTTTTTTTTTTTTTTTTTTTTACGTTTTTCTGAAGCTGGAAACAGGGAGAGACAGTCAGACAGACTCCCGCATGCGCCCGACCGGGATCCACCCGGCACGCCCACCATGGGGCGACGCTCTGCCCATCCTGGGCGTCGCCATGTTGCGACCAGAGCCACTCTAGCGCCTGGGGCAGAGGCCACAGAGCCATCCCCAGCGCCCGGGCCATCTTTGCTCCAATGGAGCCTTGGCTGCGGGAGGGGAAGAGAGAGACAGAGAGGAAAGCGCGGCGGAGGGGTGGAGAAGCAAATGGGTGCTTCTCCTATGTGCCCTGGCCGGGAATCGAACCCGGGTCCTCTGCACGCTAGGCCGACGCTCTACCGCTGAGCCAACCGGCCAGGGCCCAATATCCACATTTTTATGGGGCTTTTTACTTCCATTTTGTAGTTGAGTTCTAATTTCAAAGCCTTATGGTCAGAGAATAGGCTTTATATAATTTCAATCTTCTTGAATTTGTTGAGGTTAGTTTTGTGGCCCAATATATAGTTTATCCTTGAGAATGTTCTATGCACCTGGAAAAAAATATATAATTTGTTGTTTTGGGATGAAATGTTCTGTAAATGTCTATTATGTCCATTTGGTCTACAGTGTGTCATATAAGGCTGATATTTCTTTATTAATTTTCTGTTTGGATGATCTTTCTAAAGCCATCAATGGTGTGTTGAGTTCTCCAAGTATGATTTTTTTTGTCTGTATTTTTTAATCTGTTAGTAGATGTCTTATATATTTTAGTGCTCTCTGATTTACTGCATATATGTTGTGTTATGTCTTCTTGATATAGTGTCCGTTTACCATTATGAAACGTCCATTTTTGTCTCTTGTTACCTTTATTATCTTAAAAGTCAGTATTATGAGATATTAATGTGGCTGTACCTGCTTTTCTCTGGGTATTATTTGCTTGAAGAATCATTTTCTAACCTTTCACTTTGAGTCTACTTTTGTCCTTGCAACTTAGGTGTATCTCCTGAAGTCATCATATAGTTGGGTTTTGCTTGTCCATCCAGTCTGCTACTCTGCCTTTTTATTAGTGTGTCAGTCCATTTACATTTGGGGTAGTTATTGACACCTGAGGGTTTCCTATAGCCATTTTATGTTTTGTTTCTTGGTAGCTCTGGGTCCCCTTTGGTTCTTCTTCTATGTGTCTCTGTCAGTTGTTTTTGTTTGGTGATATTCCATACTTTATTCCTCTGTTAACTCTATTTTTTAAAATTTTTTATTTTTCTGAAGTAAGAAGCTGGGAGGCAGAGAGACAGACTTCTGCATGTGCCCAACTGGGATCCACCTGGCAAGCTGGCAAGCCCCAAGAGGGGGTGATGCTCTGCCCATCTGGGGTGTTGCTTTGTTGCAACTGGAGCCATTCAGGCACCTGAGGCAGAGGCCATGGAACCATCTTCAGTGCCCGGGCCAACTTTGCTCCAGTGGAGCCTTGGCTGTGGGAGGGGAAGAGAGAGATAGAGAGAAAGGAAAGGGAGAAGGGTGGAGAAGCAGATGGATGCTTCTTCTGTGTGCCCTAGCTGGGAATTGAACCTGGGACTTCCACATGCCAGGCTGATGTCTACCACTGAGCCAACTGGCCAGGGCCTCTGTTAACTCTGTTTTTAAGTTACATGTTTCAGTAGTAGTTTTTCATAGGTGGTTACCATTAAGTTATTAAGTGAAAAATTTTCATATATACGAGAGTACTTTGTCTTATGAGTGCTTCTGCACTTAATCTTCCTTTGATACTGTAGATCTTTATCCTTTCCCTGTTTATGTTATTATTGTCACAGATTATCCTTGTTTTTACTGTAATCTTGTTGAAACTTTTATTTGTAGTTTTGTTTTGTTCTTTGTATCTGATAGAATAATCCCCTTGAGTATTTCCTATAGTGGGGGTTTTCTGGGTGATAAATTCCCTCAGCTTCTGTATATCTGGAAAATTTTTTATTTTTCTTTTGTATTTGGAGGATAACTTTGATGAATATAGTATTCTTGGCTGTAATTCCACTCTTTCAGTACTTTGAATGTTTGGGTCTACTCTCTTCTGGCTTGTAGAGTTTTTGCGAAGTCTGGTGATAACCTAATGGGCCTTCCTTTATAGGTTATGGTCCTGTTTTTCCTAGTTGCCTTGAAGATTCTTTATTGATTTTTGACAATTTTATTACAATATGCCTTGGTGAATGTCTGTTTGGGTTGAGGTAACTCAGTGTTCTGTTTGCTTCTTGCATTCAAGGATCTAACCCTTTCCATAGGCTTAGGAAGTTCTCATCAATTATTTGTTTGAACAGGCTCTCCATTTCCTTCTTCTTCTCTTATTTTTCTGATATACTTATTATTCTTATATTACTCTTTCTGATGGGTCAGACAATTCTTGTAGAGCTCTCTCATTTTTCAAAATTCTTGAGTCTCTTTCTTCTGCCCTCTGTATCATCTCTAGTTGCCCGTCTTCAATGTCAGTGATTCTCTCCTCTATCTGGCCTGTTCTATTAGCTAAACTTGCTAGCTCATTTTTCAGTTCATAAATTGAGTTCTTTGTCTCTGTTTGGTTCTTTTTAAAAGTTTTAGTCTCCTTGGTGAAGTACTCATTTTACTCATTAATTTGTTTTCTGAGTGCATTAAATTGCCTGTCAGTGTTTTCTTGCATCTCATTGAGTATTTTCAGAACTTTAATTTTGAATTTTCAATCATTAAACTTCAGGGTTTCCATGTGATTGAGTTTGCTTTCTGGAGAGTTTTCATTTTCTCTCTGAACTATGTCTCTTTCTTGTGTAGTCATGGTATTCCTTTTCTTCTTCCTTGATGGCATTTGAGAGCGTTATTGTTAAAAAATCAAGCACAAAACAACTACAAAAGAGTAAAAATACAATAAAAATAGAAAATATAGAAAAATAAAAATTAAGAGAAAAAACAAAACACTCACAAGAAATAAAAATAAAAATTAGAGAAACATAAAATTCAAAAGTAAAAAGAAAAACAAAAATTTTAATTCTGGAATGTTTTCCTGTTTTATTCCAGTTAGTGGTATTGCATTATAAGTGTTAACTCTGTCAAATTCTCCACTGACTCCTGCTGAGATTTTGCTGGCACAGTGGTAGGTGGGAGAAGTTGTGAGGGCTTTACAGCATTACAGCTTTAGCAATGGTGATCTCAGGCCTCTGGATGCTCCTCCCCACATTTCAGCAGAGCAGGGGACCAGACACAGAGCACCTCTGTCCATCAGGGGAGAGAGTGGCTCTGGAGAGCTAGCTGTGTGGTATGTCTCTGCAACTCTCTGTAACCACGAAGTGAGGGAGGTGATTCTGGGAGGCTGCACTTTGGTTTTCTCTGTCTCTGTCCCAGTGCAGGCTGCCGGCAGACCACAGGAGTGTTGGCTGCAATCCCTTGTTCTGGTGTGACTTTGGTTTAGTATTTCCCCTGCTACCCCTCCCAGCAGAAGGAGACCCAGTCATTCTGGGCTCCTCCCCCTTCCAGAGGCAGCCTCTAGTGCATCTTCTGCCCCCACCTCAACCTTTCTCACCTTTAGTAGATTCCATGCACAGATCTTTTCAGGCAAACCTGCAAGCCCAGCTGGGGTTCCTTCACTGCATTATAGCTGTTCAATTTGTTGAAATTTCAAGGGGGAGAGCTCAAGGGTAACTCTTATGCCACCATTACTCAGATGTCTCTTAGTAAATTATATATGAAACATTTTAGTTCTGACAAGAAGATAAATTAGAGAGCATTAGAAATAACTTGATTTGCTATTAATAACCAAAATTTGTTTACCCTTACTTCACATATCATGGGATACACAAAACCTTATTTATGTGACCACAGAGATCCTTCCTGTGTTGTTAACAGTGACCTGTATTAGTTGGTGAGAGTCACCATATCCCAGCCATTTCTAATGTCCCTCAATGTACCTTTTCTGTCCAATGCCTCCATTCTTTTTCTGCCATATATCTCGGGCTCACTGGTGTTAGGCATGCCTGGTGGCTCTTTCCCCATTGGCCTGAAAGACATTATAATTTTTCCCATTGCCTTCCTTTCCTTTTAAAAATAGAATTCCCCAGAGGTTTTCATTAAATTATGGTAATCATTAGAGAAGCTGGAGAGGTGGTGGGTGGAAAGTGGAATTTTACCATAGAATTTAAACCAGAAACCATGGTTGTATGTTTATCCAGACTGCAGCCATAACACGTCAGCTATAAGAGCAGTGCAGAGACAACTTCTGCTTGAGGAGGGGGTGCTGTGAATGTCAGTGCTGCTTTCAGTGTGTTTGGTTTTACAATTTTTTAGACAAACGGAGATTCTCTTTGTAGCTATGCAAGATAGTAAGGGTGGTGGGAAGGGGTGGACAGAGCTCTGGTTGTGTTCCCATTCACCCCAGTTGTGATTCTTTCCTTGGGAGTAGACTTTCAGCCACTGTGTTTTGTAAAGAAGCAAAGATGATAAGTGAGACCAGCTTGGAAATTTCTTGGGGAGGAAGACATACTGTCTACAACTCTACATGGTGTTCTTTTGGGGAATGGTAGAAGACCACATCAGAGGTGCTGAGGGCCCCATAGGACAGTGAGATACCTGCTCTGGGCTGGGGGTGGGACCGGAGTGAATGAATGTTTTGCCCATGTGCCACGGCTGGGGCACAGTGGAGCCCGCTCTGCACTTTGGACCCAGGAGGCATCATGATCGCAGTTTCTTTTATAAAGAGCTACTTGGCACATTGCTTGGCATCTCTGTGCATGTGAGAGTCAGTAGGGTGGGCCTTGGTTTCTCTGGGATAGAGAGGCACTTAACCCTGTTGTCCCTGAGGCTGACATCGTGTGCTGGGCAGCCAATGCCCTGGCCAGGGGTCCTGAAACTTTTTACACAGGGGGCCAGTTCACTGTCCCTCAGACCGTTGGAGGGCCGGACTATAAAAAAAAACTATGAACAAATCCCTACGCACACTGCACATATCTTATTTTAAAGTAAAAAAACAAAACGGGAACAAATATATACAATATTTAAAATAAAGAACAAGTAAACTTAAATCAACAAACTGACCAGTATTTCAATGGGAACTATGGGCCTGCTTTTGGCTAATGAGACGGTCAATGTGCTCCTCTCACTGACCACCAATGAAAGAGGTACCCCTTCTGGAAGTGCGGCGGGGGCCGGATAAATGGCCTTGGGGCCGCAGTTTGGGGACCCCTGGCCCTGGCTCAGGACCTCTGATGGTTCTTGGCTTTACAATTGCAGAATCAGTGCTGTGGGGCATACGGCCCTGAAGACTGGGACCTTAATGTCTACTTCAACTGCAGTGGTGCCAGCTACAGTCGTGAGAAGTGTGGGGTGCCCTTTTCCTGCTGCGTGCCGGACCCTGCGGTGAGTCGGCCTGTGCCTGGCAGGGAGCAGACGGCTGTCCGGGAGCGAGCCGCCCTGACTCTGGGTGATCTGGGCTGCTGCTCTGCAGATGGGACACGTGCCTGCTCACTCTCTGTGCACTGCCCCGGAACTCTGTGGCTCTGAAGTCCTCCATGGATAGGTTCCAGGAACATTTGCGCATGGGCCACCCGGGCTCTAGTGTCCTGGGTGAAGCAGGAGAAAACCGGCCTTGTTCCTCCCTGGGGGGGGTCTTACTCAGGTGCCTGGAAACGCTGTTCTGAGTGTATCCAGCCCTGGTCTGCCCTCTTCACTCTCCTTTCTCTAGAGAAAACGCTCAGTTCTTAGGGTCCGCAGGGCCAGTGGGTGTACTACCACCTGGGGGTGGCAGAGAATTCTGCTCTGTTCTTTCTGCACCTGTCTTCATTCCGAAAGGAGCCCTGAATGTTTGCCTACTGAGTCTGAGTGGCACTGAGCCCTGTACAGAACCTGGTCCGGGCCACAGGGCTCTGGGCAGCCGGGGCCTGGTCCGGGCCACAGGGCTCTGGGCAGCCGGGGCATCAGCTCGCTGTGTGGGCGAGCTTCCCGGCTCAGGGAGGCTTGGGGTTGCTGGGGTTGCACGCTGGTGTCCAAGGTCCCTGCTGTCACCGTGAAATACTGAGCAGGTATAACTTCTCCCAGCACAGGGACCAGCAGACTGTGACCCACGGGCAGATCTGGCCTGCTGCCTGTCTATGTGACCTTGAGCCAAGAATGGTTTTAGCCATTTATACGTGATTGAAAATTAAAAGAAAAAAGAATACTATTTTATGACTCGTGAATATTATATGAAATTTAGTTTTAATTGTCCATAATCCAAGTTGTAACAAAATATAACTGTGCCTGTTCCATTTTTATGTTGGCACGGGCCTCTCCCGTGTCCCTGTGACAGACAGCCAAATGGTTTTCACAGAGACACATCAGGAATACTTACTATCTAGACCAGGGGTCTCAAACTCAACTCAGCATGTGGGCCGCAGAGCAAGATCACAGCCGTTCGGCGGGCCGCACTAGGTCTACAAAAGGCAACTGTTACGCAACACTTTTCTCACTGCAGTTGAAAACAAAAAATAATCAGTACAAGCACAATCGTACATGCAGTTTACTCAGTGTCACAAAACGACCAGAAACTGTAGTTCGCATCACAACTGCTGTTAACTAAGCTAATATCTAGCTAGGATGCTAGAGAAATGAAAAATACAAGTAGGCCCCTAGGCTTACTTAATTTTATCCAAAATATTTTGAACTTCGTGGATTAGTCTGCGGGCCGCACAGAATTGTTTGGTGGGCCGCGAGTTTGAGACCCCTGATCTAGACTTTCACACAGGGAGTTTGCCCACCCATCCTAGCATGAAAGGTTAGTCGGCAGCGTGATTGTAGAACATGAGTTATAACAGAATTTGTGCAGATGTTTTCTGGTGTTTGGTTGTGACTTTTAGAGCCTTCTACCACTAACTTCTCAGGGGGAAAAAAATGACTAATTTTTCCTGATTTTTTTACAGCAAAAAGTTGTGAACACACAGTGTGGATATGATGTCAGGACTCAGGTGAGAGCCCCAATCCATAACTCTGAGTTCTCCTGGTTTATTCTCTGTGGCCCAGCTTCCCAATATAGCGCATCTTCAAATTGGAGTGGGAGAACCAGGGTCAATGATGCTTATAGGTGCTGTCTGAGCTGGAAGTGAGGTGACCAGTAGTGTGCCACTTGCTGCTGCCAGCGGGACTAAGGGAAATAGTGATGGGTGTGGTTTCAAGCCCTGTGAGTCCCGATCACAGAACCTTGTAGTTGCTGCATTAGTGGAAAGAGATCAGACAAAAGTTGTGGGGAACGAAGACTCCATTTTCCTTCTTTCCTTCCTCCCTCTCTCCTGCCTTCCTTCCCTCCCTCTCTCCCTCTCTCCGTCTCCCCCCCTTCCCTCCCCTCTGTTCTTCTTTTTTTTTTTCAATTAAGTGAGAAGTGGAGAGGCAGAGACAGACTCCTGCATGCACCCTGACTGGGATCCACCTGGCAAGCCCCTACCAGGCGATACTCTGCCTTGCTGGGCCTCAGAACTGTTGCTCGGCAACCAAGCTATTTTCATGCCTGAGTCTGAGGCCATGGAGCCATCCTCAGTGCCCGGGGCCAACTTTGCTTGAACCATTCAAGCCATGACTGCAGGAGGGAAAGAAAGAAAGAGAGAGAGAGAGAGAGAGAGAGAGAGAGAGAGAGAGAGAGATGGAGGGGGGAAGGAGTGAAGAAGCAGATGGGCACTTCTCTTGTGTGTCCTGACCAGGAATCGAACCCAGGACTTCCACACTTTGGGATGATGCTCTACCGCTGAGCCAACTGGCCAGGGCCACAAAAATTTTTAAGAGATTACTTGGAGCCCCAGAAGGTGTCTTTTATTTTTAGGGTTCAGGATGAAGCTGTAAGATCTTATGGTGTAGTCCAGCTGCCACCTGGAGGCGGTGGTGACAGCTAAGAGGAAGCAAGCTCGCGGGAAGAGCGGCTCCATCCTCTGGGGCTTTCTTTAGGCTGCAGGGAATGTGCACTTGGATGTGAAGGAAGTGGCTCCGGCGGCCTTTGGTGAATGACTTATGAATAACTGCTCGGAAGAAGAGGGATCTATACATACCCCTTTAGTACATAGACAGCCTAAAGTCCTTCTGTACTGACCTCCATGTCACAAGGATGGGTCTGTATCAACAGTAACTTCTCCGGTGATGGTTTTTCTTTTAATATGTGTTTTATTAATATTGGAGAGAGAGAGAGAGAGAGAGAGAGAGAGGGAGAGAGGAACGTCAGTCTGTTCCTGTATTTGTTCTGACTGGGGATCGAACCAGCAGCCTCTGTGCTTCGGATGGTGCTCTAAACAACTGAGCTATATGGCCAGGGCTCCAGTTATGAATTTAATTGCCACTCGTATTAGGTGCTAGGGCTCCCATAGTGAAGTACCGCAGACTATGTGCCTTAAACAACAGAAATGTATTTTCTCGGCATCTTGCAGGTAGAAGTCCAGGATCAAGGTGTCTGCAGGGTTTGTTTCTTCTGAGGCTTTTCTCCTTATTCTCACATGGTCTTCCCTCTGTGTCTTGGTGTCCTAAAATCAGGGCACTGGTCATATTGGATAGGACCCACCCTAGTGACTTCATTTTAACTTATTTGCCTCTTTAAACACACTCTTTCCAAATACAGTCACATTCTGAGTTATTGGGAGTTAGGACTTTACCATATGAGTTTTAGGGGGACAGTTTAGCCCCTAACACCACTAAAATAAGGGAAGGTCCCACCAGTGATGCCACAGCCAGGGCTGCTGGGTGAGGGGCAGGGCTGCTTGCTGGCATAGGGTGGGTGAGGATGTGCATGTTCCCGGGAGATCCCCTTGTGCTTATGAGCCTCCTAGGGGTTGGGACCAGCACATTCAGAATCAGGGGAAACCCCGGTTTTATTACGGAATCCAGGACTTGTGTCTGGTCCTGCTAGGTCTGGCTTCCAGAGCCAAGCTTACTTGGACTGAGGGACATACTATGAGAAGCCACAGTCCCTCCCTCCTCTAGCCGGCTCCTCTGACTTGAAAAACACTAAACCCCCTTCTCCCAGTTTCTCTCTTGAAAAACAGCTTCCTTCTCCTAGCATTTAAGCCGCCTCCACCCGCCCCTTTCTCCGGGTGTGGGCTGTGGACGGGTGGGTGCACAAGGTGACTTATTTACCCCTGTGGGGCCCTCATGGAAATGGGCTAAAGGCCATAGTCTTGGTTAGGCAGGTTATTGATGCAAACCCCCGGGTAGGGGCAGGAGTTCCTCCCGGTGGGTTCTCCCTGTCCTTGGCACTCGCTTTCCTGCTCCCTGAAGGAGTCCTCTGCAGGGTGGGGACATCCTGCGGGGTGTAGGCTCAGGTGATTGGGTTTTCCTGCAGCTGAAGAGCAAGTGGGATGAGTTCATCTTCACGAAGGGCTGCATCCAGGCGTTGGAGGGCTGGCTCCCGCGGAACATTTACATCGTGGCTGGCATCTTCATCGCCATCTCACTGCTGCAGGTCTGTTCCCACTGCCCCGTGTGCTGCCTTTCTGCTGCGACTGCACCTGTGTGTGTGACCCAGATTTCACGTGTGGGGATGGCGGTGGCCGAGGGGGTGGTGAGAGTTGGGTGAGTAGCTGGCAAGGGTCTGCCCGAAGCTCTGTCAGGAGAGTCAGCAGCTGGGAGCGCCGGAGGGGAGCCAGCTCGTCCAGCGCACAAAACTTGGGACAGGTGGGCAGCCCGAGCAGGTTCTGGGGCAGCGGCGGCTGCTGTGTAGGAAACACACACAGGAAAACATTGGGCTCTCACCTCACCTTGAAGACGGTGACTGGCCTGGACCTGCCGCCAGCTGGCCATCCACACACTCCCTCCTTCACTCCAAATGTGTCGAGGGATCGCAAAGCGAGGCTGAGGCAGAGCAGCTAGAAAAAGAAAGGAAAGATGTGCTTGCACAGGGGCCAGGGGGTCAGCTTTCAGAAGGACTGGCTTATCAATTACCACAGATTTAAAGGAGGGAAAGCAAAGCTCCTGTGGGGACCAAGTTCACATGAGTCTGTTCGTGGTAGAAAAACATCAGTCTTTCCGCAGCAGCATCCAGTTGCCAAGGTCAGGATGTAGCCCAGCTCAGTCAGAATCAGGGACAACCATGGTTTTATTAGAGGATTCAGGTTCACGGGAAACGTTCAGGATTATTATTTTGGGAATCGGAACCAGTCAGTATGCCCGTGTTATTTTTGGTTTAACCCCGGGCACAGGGTGTGTCCCGGCCCGTCAAGTGTGACATGCCGTTTATATTGGAGCTGAGAAGGGTCCGCCGGCTCTTATCCCCTTCAGGCTGTAGGGATTCAGTCTTACTGTTGGGCTGGTTTTGTTTTGCCACATGCCCCTTGCTTACTCTCCCCGCATCCTCAGTCCGTGGGGTGGGGTGGGAGTGCTGTGCCAGGTACCGTACATCACCTGTCTCTCCCTGGGTTCCGACCCTGACGCCGCTGCCCTGGCTTTCAGATATTTGGCATATTCCTGGCAAAGACCCTGATCTCAGACATCGAGGCGGTGAAGGCCGGCCATCACTTCTGAGGAGCGGAGCTGAGCGAGCAGAGCTGAGCCACACTGGGGGGCAAGCCCTTCTCTGTTGTCACCTTTATGTCCAGCGGGAGGCAAGTGGACGCCCCCTGCCAGAGCCAGCGCCCCATCTTCAGCATCAGTGTGACGTGACCTCTGATCCTGGTTGCTGGTGCCGAAGACTGAGAGGCCTCGTCTTAACAAAAGGAACTGTGACCAAGGCCTCTGCTGGGGTCTACCCAGAGACGGAATATGCCTTTGAGTGGGGTTGGTGACTGAGGACAGGCAGATCAGAGGGTTTGACTTGGTCCTCCTGGAGCCCAAGTGTGTCTGCAGGGAACCCTGGCCTCCTCACCACTCGTGACTCGGTGCTGGGCTGGAGGGCAGCCTTGTGCTCTGTGAGTGGGACATGGGTTGGGGGCCAGCGGGTAAGGACAAGGCTTCTCCTGTAGCATAGGCGTGCTGCCTGTCACTGGGGGTGTAAGGGGACAAGTGGGTCCCAGAGGCTGGTGGTGGGGCCTGTGGTATCTGCATGAGCCCCATGTTGCAGAATCCTCAGCCGTGTCCATGTGAAGTAAGCCTGAGCCAGTGTGTGGACTGGGGCACGGGGTGCCTGGTCTGTTGCCCCTCTAGCCAAGAGCCACCTCCAGTCTCAACAGCATTATGCCCGGAAGGCACGAGGGGGACCGTGGGCATGGTTCCTCTCTGAGAGTGGGCTCTCTTTTCTTAGTGTGTACATAGTTTATTTATAGGGGTAAGTACGTCCTCACACATCCCTTCATTTCCTCTGGCATCTCCTCCAAGCAGCCTTACACGGTGTCTGGGACGGATGCTGTCCCTTTCAGTTCCCTTGCGTGTCTCCAGAAGCAGCCCGTCAGCTTCTCCTTTCTGTCCCTGACAGCCCAGGTGCACACGCGTGTTCCCCTCCCTCTGCACCCCCAGTGCACACAGCCATGCCTCCCCAGCCTGGCCTCATGTCTTTGGTCTTGGTGCTACTGAAACTGCCACCCGGAACTTGAATGCTGACTCTTCACTCACTGCGAGGCCAAGGACCCCGCCAGACAGCCAGCCTGGGACCTTTGGCCAGGGCCCCTCTCGAGGCTACATGCTAACGACCAGCGGGCCAGCCTGGCACTGCCTCTTCCTGGAGAGAGCTCTGCGACCAGTCCCCTGTGCCGTGGCTCAGACCCTGCCTGCCGTGGCGGAGAAGCTCGGGACATTTTGTTGCCAACTTTTGAGGTGACTCCCTCCTCCCCAACTGAGATGTCTGTGGTCACCATGTCCACCCCAGCTGTTGGGGATATTCTGGGCTTGTTCTTAGAAATGAAGTCTGTGTTGTGTCCTGAGCCCCCCAGGGATGGCCAGGCATCTGTGCTCCTTGGGCGAGGCTACCTTCTAATGCTTCTCTGGACCTTGTACTAGTTCTGTCCTCCTCATTCAGGGATTGAGCGCTACCTTCACTGACTTGCCGAAGTGTACACGCTAGTGTGGCGTGTACTGCTGGGTGTTTGTTGATGATGTTGTCATTTTTTCTTTTCTTTTTTTCTCATTTTTTCCCCCTGTAGACTAGGGGAAGAAGAATGCTTGTGTTTTTAGGAAGTTTGATGCTTTTCTTTGCCAAACTCTTTTATGGAATATATCTTTATAATAATGCTGTTGTTTTGGTGGTTTTTGTTTTGGATCCCATCAAGATGGCCTAAGCATCTTGGTGGTAAACTCGCTTCCAAGGGACCCCGGACAGGGTGTGGCGAGACATGACAGGAGAGCAGATGGTGAAGGCCGCCCATTGTTGACACAATAGGAAATAAATTTTATCAAGTAGTTTCTTAGATTCTGTGAGCCACTTTCAGTTATGCTTTGCATGGCAGTTACCCTGGTGTAAGGGGACTGGTGGCCGAGTGGAAATGTTATTTCAGGTTCTTCCTGTGCAGACCCAGGCTGTACGATCCAGGCAGAATGGCGGGGTGACACTGTGCACGGACCTGGTCCTGCTGCACGGACCTCAGACCTGCGGGCCTGTCTGGCAGGGTGAGTGGCGTGCCCACCGCACCCGGTGCCTCTGACTCAGCCTGCCCTGGCACAGGCTGGTGGCCCCAGACCCGCCCTGCCAGTGTGTGGGCACCAGCAGCTTCAGGACAGCTCCTGCTGTCCCATTTATCCCCATAGAGCAGGTGGGTGGACCCCTTGCAAGTCTTTTCATAGGGTCACAGCCCCGTTCATAGGCAAGTTTA
Organism: Saccopteryx leptura; assembly: GCF_036850995.1. Taxonomy (NCBI): domain Eukaryota; kingdom Metazoa; phylum Chordata; class Mammalia; order Chiroptera; family Emballonuridae; genus Saccopteryx; species Saccopteryx leptura. The sequence goes on from NC_089511.1 coordinate 82,117,533, forward strand.
GAGTTGGGTTTGTTTTCCAATTAGTTTATGCAGCTTTTTGGCCATTTTTTATTATCTCATCTGATGCTGAGTAGTTGGATGAGAATAGAAAAATCAGCCTAGGATTGGGAGGAGGGTCTTCAACAAACACGGGCTCTGTGCAGACTGCCCTCTGGTCACTCCCCACCCACCTCCTCTCCCTTGACCCCTTCACACAAACCCCCTCCCCAGCCTCTTGCCTGCCCCTTTCCTTCCCAGGCAGCTTCCTGTCTGGGCTCTGTGCCCTTCCTCACCACAGCCTGCCCCTTTCCTCCCCGACTGATGCTGTTCCCTGTCACCAAACTCGCCACCCTCCCTGGCCTCTGCCGTGCCTGATATTGGGCCACTCCTCAGAGCCTTCCACTTCTGTGGCTCAGGCTTGCCAGGTCCCTGCCCGCTCCCACCCGTCCTCGTCATGCCTCCAGCCACACTGCTGCTGCCCGGGCCGCCCGTGTTCAGGGGCTCCTGCTGCCCACGGGCCCGGGAGCCGGCAGGAAGGTCACCTGCACTGTACGTGAGGAGCCCGTGTGAGAGTCCCCACATGTTCAACAATAAAAGCGAATGGATCAAGAACCTTCCTGGAACACAGGAAGCTCAGAATACCTAATGGTAAATAAACCCAGCTCTGAGGAGGTCTTTTTGTGCCCCAAACCTGAAACTTGGAGAAAGGTAAGTTAGTGCCAAGGTTTTGGAAACTATCCTGGAGGTTTGGTGCCACCAGCCCTGAATTCTGAGGCTCTGATTGGCTCCTGCTGAGCAAAACCAAGGCAGGGCCAGGCGGAGAAGCAGTTCCCAGGGACCGTCCTGTTCACTGGGCTCTGGCAGGCAACAGGCATTTATTTAAAGAAAGCCAGAGTGCTGACTCCTGCCTCTACACATAGATTGGTGTGCTGGGTTTTGTCTCAGGGGCCTTTGGAGCAGAGCAGGGTGTGGCCCCCAAAGATCTCAGCGCCACCCTGCCCTGGAGGCCTTGGCTCCGGGCAGCAGGCTCACTGCTCTGCCAAACCAGAGGGCGCTCTGTGTGGCACGGTGAGAACTTGGATGCAGCCTTTCTCCAGGGGACACACTGTGCAGGGCCGCCCCTGGGACAGTAATGGGCATGCATTGAGTGCAGGCCACTGCAGCCCTAGGGACCCCTGGGGGGTGCTCCTCAGAAGAGGAGGAGGGCCTGCGAGTCATGGAGAAAGGGAGGGAGGGTCTGCTGCAGTAGTCCCAGCACCCAGGGTCTGTCCTGGGGAGAGCCTGTCACCCAATGTCCAGTGCCCTCAGCTGTACCAGGTGAGTGGGATGGCTGTGTGACCTTCATACATAGACCTTTTCTGTTCTACGGTCATACTCGGGGTCTGTCCACAGGTCACAGAGTTTTCAGGTCGTCTGCCTCTTTAAGTTGTGCTAACCTGTCCCCCATGATGGAGCTTGTGTCTGTCATCCAAGAGGGTGCCACCTGCCCTTCCGGGGCACACTGGCCTCTTGTAGCACTGTCCTCGTGTGTCTGGGTGTGCTCTCCAAAAATCCAGAGACCTGTACACCTTTAGGGCCTTTCAGCTTCTAAAGTCGGCATGACCTGGCTTTTCCTCCTCAAAGACTGCAGTAAAGGTATGTTTGTTCTGAAACTACTTTGGGGCTCTCCAGGGTGGCTCATAAAAACAAAACATAAAAAAACAAAATAAAGCCCTGCAGTGCACGCTGTTGATGGGGACTGTGGCACAACTTTGGGAGGAAGAAAAAGGTGAAAGTACTTGTGAGTGGGTACGATACCCGTGAGTGGGTACAATACCTGTAAATGGTGACGCTTCGAGTGAAGTTAGCGGCTTTGGAGAAGGAGGAAGGACGCATTCCGGATGGGTCTGCAACAATTCTCTTCCCCTGCCCTCCCCTCCTCTGCCCTGCCCTCCCCTCCCCTCCCCTCCCTTCCCCTGCCCTGCCCTGCCCTGCCCTTCCCTCTTTGTCAGTAGGGACTCCTAAAGCATGGCTTAATAAGCACCAAAAGCCTGACCAGGTGGTGGTGCAGTGGATTGAGTGTCGGACTAGGATGTGGAGGATCCAGGTTCGAGACCCGAGGTTGCCAGCTTGAGCATGGGTTCATCTGGTTTGAGCAAAGCTCACCAGCTTAAACTCAAGGTCACTGGCTTGAGCAAGGGGTCACTTGGTCTGCTGTAGCCCCTGGTCAAGGCACATATAAGGAAGCAGTCAATGAACAACGAAAGTGCCGCAATGAAGAATTGATGCTTCTCATCTCTCCCTTCCTGCCTGCCTGTCCCTCTCTCTGACTCTCTGTCTCTGTCAATAAAAATTAAAAAAAACAACCCCAAAATAAATTACCACCTTGGACTGTGATTTTATCACCTCAAATGACTTCTAAGTAAAAGCAGTTTAAGCATAGGAGAGTTAAGTGTGTCTTCTGTTCCCAGAGGCAGCCACCATGAAGTACCCATCCAGAAAATGTCCATGCATGTTCACGTCTTTTTCCCACGGATGAGAATCAGGTCCAACATAGCAGCCTACAATTCATTTTATTTCATGTGTGTCAGAACTGTTTCTCCATTGGTGCAGAGCCGTCCGCCATGCGTTTGCGCGGTCACGCTGTCCCTTGCGGGACTGCCCCACATGAATGAACCTTGTTCTGTACGTGGGAGTATGTTTACAGACCCAGGTAACAGGAACCCCGTTCAAACTGGTCTGAACAATGAGGGGAGGTTTTTGGCTCCTGAAACTGGAAAGTCCAGAGGTGGGGTGAGTTTCAGGGCTGGTTTGATCTGAGTGGCTCAGTGACGCCAGCAGGATCTGGTTTCCTTGTCTCTGCTCTGCCTTCCACGGTGGCCCCCTCACTCAGGCCAGGGAGAGGAGACCCTCCATGGATGACCCCAGGCCTCGCTGAAGGGGATGGTGTGGTGGAGAAGCTCCGGAGGGAAGAGGCTCCTCAATCCCCATGTAGCAGGGAAACAGCTCCCTGCAGGTGGGATACTGGAGAGAATGCCAACAATACGTCAGGCTTCCGTTAATGGGTGTTTAGTTGCTGCCGTGTTTTGCTCTTACAAGCGCTTATAAAAACCCAATGGTATGTTATTACTGGGACCACTTCCTAGAAGTGTTTGTAAGGAACACATGTTTTAAGAGTTCTCCAGGAAGGTAGGTTGATAGAGTAATGCTCAGGGTTGGGCCGTCGCTGGTGTGTGACAAGGGTGCCCAGAGCATCCCATGAACGGGTTAGTTCTGGGCCTGAGGGGTGGCAGGGAGGGGTGAGGTCCCTCCAGGGACTGGCCCCCTCCCTGTAGCCCCTAGCTGAGCCAGATGGGCAGGGGAGCCCAAGCTCTCTGCCTTTGCCTTGGGAGATGGCTGGTTCTGTGGGAACAGACTGGGTGGCATTCTCCTGTAGGTAGGGCACGGACTTGAGATTTCATGCTGCCCCCAAAGTTGCACATGGAGGGAGCCTGGCAGACACTAGGAGCCTGGCACCTGCCAGACTGGTTGCACCTGGGATGTGGCAGTTGTGACGTCAGAAGGAGCCTCATCTCACTGAAGACCCCAGTGCCCTGCGATGGGGCTTTAGGGTCCAGATACCACTCCGCCTGCCCCGATGGCCGTGTGCTGTTCCTGGGTTCAGGCGGCACCGGGCGGATGGGCTCTACTTGCCTGCCTGGCCGCTTCCCTGGAGAGCCGGCTACACGGCACATGGCAGGGGGACCCCAGGAAAGTGGGGAAGGGTCAGCTCTGGGAGTGCCTCCTTAGGGGGACAGGATGGGATGTTGTGGGACTGTCCATTCCCTCCGGTGCCAGGCAGATTCCTGTGTGTTGAGACCTGTGCCCGGCTGGGAAGAGTACTGAGCATGAGTTTGAGCTTGGGCTCAAAACGAAACACCCCGAATGCCTTAAGTGCCTCGGTTTCTTCCTTCCTAAAGTGGAGGTAATTATCTTTAGTTCACAAGGGTTCCAGGAGTGTTTAGAGGAGTGTCAGTGAGAGTCTTGGTCAACTTGAAAGGTGGTATTGAATCCTCAGTCACCTTACTAGCCCTGTGGCCTTTGATAAGTTATTTAAACTCTTAGAGCCTTTTTCATAAAATGAGGTTAATAATACACTGATGTGGGTTGGTTTCAAGGGGTAAGCGAGGTGAGGTGGGTAAGCATTTAACATAGGACCTGGTTACTTGGTACAGATCTCCAACAACACTGCTAATAAAATCATTGAAGAGGTTTTATCAGTAGCTACCACTTTCCCCCGGGCTGAGCCGCCTGAGTTACATGGGACACAGTGCAAACTCCCACCAGGCTGAAATAACACCCGCTTCCCTGTCCTTTAGGAACAACGTTTTGAGGTCTGTGGGAAGCTTCCCCAGCATGTGGATTTTAAGATTTGTTTTCTCTGTCGTAAGGGTGGGAGGTGTGAGAAGGGGCTGCTTCTTGCCTGGAGTGTGGATCCTGCAGGGAACCAGCTCAAGCTGAGGAGTTGCCCCTGGGCCCCCCGAGGAAGCAGAGTGGCCCTCACCTGCCAAGGAGCCAGGGCTGTCTGTAGAGGCCAGCCGCAAGGATCCAGCAGAGGGGCCCTCACCTGCCAAGGAGCCAGGGCTGTCTGTAGAGGCCAGCCGCAAGGATCCAGCAGAGGGGCCCTCACCTGCCAAGGAGCCAGGGCTGTCTGTAGAGGCCAGCCGCAAGGATCCAGCAGAGGGGCCCTCACCTGCCAAGGAGCCAGGGCTGTCTGTAGAGGCCAGCCGCAAGGATCCAGCAGAGGGGCCCTCACCTGCCAAGGAGCCCAGGGCTGTCTGTAGAGGCCAGCCGCAAGGATCCAGCAGAGGGGCCGCTGCCTGCCAAGGAGCCCAGGGCTGTCTGTAGAGGCCAGCCGCAAGGATCCAGCAGAGGGGCCGCTGCCTGCCTTTGAGCGGTCTGGGTGGGATGGTCTGTGGGAGAAAGGAGGTTAGTAAGAATGGGGAAGAGAAAAGGGTCTGGAAGCAGGCATTGCACGTGCTCTGCCACCTTCCGGGGAAAAAAATCTCTATGTCTGAAAACGTGCTGGAAGGGAAGTCAGCCAAGAAATGCGGCTACATCAGGTTCTGTTCGAAGGCGGTGTGGGCCCAGCAACCTCGCTTTGGTGGCCTTGGCAGGGGCTCGGGTGGCTGGCTCTGCTGTGGGTTCGGGCACAGCAGTCTTTCAGCTGTCATGGTGGTGGGGTGGGAGCATTGTGCTTTTAGTTTCATATCTGTTTTTCTTTTCTGTTCTTTACAATCCACACAGCTGAGGTCCAATATGAGAAGTGGAGCGGCCTCTGGGAGGAACTGAGCCTCTTGTCCCTGGACGTACACAGACCCCTCCTGTTGGGGTTTTGTGGATGGGGCAGGGAGGGGGTTTGCTTTGCATGGACCATGGCAAGTCTTTCCTTCTCTGATGGGCAGCGGTTCTTTCTGTGCCCTCTGTTAGAGATGATGCCCTTTCCCCCCCAAAAGGCATCATTTATAGAAGTATTATACAGTATATGCATATGTCAAATATTTTATTTAATTAAATGAGAGCTGGTAAGACTCACACAGTTTAAAGGAGAAATCACAATGAACCTATGTTGAATCAAGGAATGTTTGACTTCCTTTTTTATTTTCCTGGGGGTCAATTAAGCCACATTGGAATGTACTACATATATGTCTATAGACAAGAAGTATTTTGCGTGAACTCTACAGCTTAGAGTAGAAGAGCTCACAGGCTGAATTCAGAATCGGCCAGATAAGTGGAGGGTGTGCTCTAAGCAATGTATCGTTTTCAACCAGACACACCCAGAATCTTGCTTCCTTGTCCAAATTTTCTTCCACTCCTGTCCATCTGGCAGAGGTCACTTTTTAAAATAGTGAGCTCGGAGGCTAATCTAGAGCAGCCACTTTCTCACTACAAGGTGGAGGCTGGGGGTAGGGCCCGCCAGGTGCCCTAGGTGAGGGGCAGCCACTGTGGGAGGCGTCCCCAGAGCACCGGCTGCCCCTCAGTAAGGGATGGATGAAGGACTCGGGCTGTCTGCTGCCCAGAGAACCTGGTGTCAGCAAAGCTGCTTTAGACTGTTTCCCTGTCCACTCCCAGAGACACCTCAGTCACTGGGTCCCAAATCGAATTTGTCTTCTCTTCCCCAACCCCAAATGTTACCCATACCCCATCCTGTTCCTTCCATCTTCCCAACCTTTGCCAAAGGCACCACGATGCATCCACCCAATGGCCAGATTCAGGAGTGTGGGTATCACCTCGGCTCTGAGGACCAAATCAACTCCATAGGCAACAGAATATTAAGTCACCTATTCTAAGAATTAAACCTTTCATCAAACCAAGAGATCCCAATGTTGCACTCCCTGGAAACCTGTCATGACAGTTTGGTGTCCCTCTCTCCTTTTTCCTTCTGAACCATTCCTGGGATGACTTGATTGCAGTATGTGCATTCAAATCTCTTTTGCAAGACAAATGCATTTTGCAGTGAGTTGACCTTCCTTCTGTGGCTCTAAGCCATTCTGAGAAGCTCAGGGAGCGGGAGGACTTTGGTAGTATTCTTATATGAGAGCCTTACTGGAAGTTTGAAGAACCTGTAATAGAAGTTCTTCCATTAGGAAGTTCTAAGAAACGGGCAGTATTTCCATAGGAAAGAGAACCTGTAGTCGAAGCTCTCCCCCTGGCTGATGATCTGTGGTTGCCCCTGAGGGGGACGTGGGGACGAGCCCAGGGCTCCGCAGCGTGCGAGTACCTGGTCCAGGGGCCGAACTCGCTCGGGTTCTCAGCTGCTGGCCGGGCAAGGGCACTGTTGCATGTTTCTAGTGGTCAGGACTCTGGGGGCTTGCTGGGGCTGGGTCCATGGTTTAGCTGGGACTGCAGCTGAGAGGAACAGTTGTAAACTGTCTGTAGTTGGTCCTGGGGAACGTGGGGGGTTTGGTGGTGGCTGCTCTGCCTGCCGGGGATGAGTCTGTTTGCCATCTGGGGCCTGGAGTTGCTTCCTGCCCGTAGAGTTAAGAACTAGTCCTGGGCTGAGCGGGTCAATCTTAGACTGCAGAGCGGCCGCATTCCGAGGGCATTCAGATGGAGTAGGATGGTTTTTAATGCTCAGGGCTGGGGCTTCAGGAGAGGTTTATGGGGCCGAGGATGTGGGCGAGGGGAGGCCAGCTGTTCGTGTCAGACAGCTGGTGGAGAGGCGGCGGCCCGCTCGGTGCTGCCTCTGCCCCGAGGACCCAGGGCTTCCTACGGCACTAGCTGTGTGCAGGCACAAGGGTCTCCGCTTCCCAGGAGCAGGGGACTCCCCTCTAGAAAGTGCCTCTCTTCACTGTGTCACTGTCTCTGCACCATGAGGCTGAGAAAGAGGGGCTGGGCAGTGAGAAAGTGGCCTGGTTGCATTCAGAGGGACCTGGGCCTGGGAGGACTTCCAGGAAGGGGCCTTAGAGATGGTCTGGCCCACGTGCCTCACCTAGTGTTCCATTCCGGCTGTCTCCGAGCATCCTTGGCAAGTTGAAGAGAGAGAGCCTAGCCACTGACCTGGTCAGGACATAGGGGTTGTGATGCTCTTAACTCACACAAGATTAAGTAAAAGAGAGTTGACCAGCTCCAGTGGCAGGGAGGGACAGTGGTCGTCCACAGAGGGACCAGGCCTTATGGACTAGAACGCACTTGACCCTGCCAGGGTGTTTCCATCGGCATCTGCCTCTGTGTGCACGTTGGCCCGTCTCTCCTACCGTACACAGGCTGGTGCCAGCAGCCCTGAGTTAGCACCTGTTTAGAAAATTAGCTGACTTCTTCTAGTGTTTCCCTATCAATGCCAGGTCTAAGCCTGTCTGGGACTCAGGACTTTCCCCTTTAAACCAGGGGTCTGGGAAGCTAGCTGGGCAGACAGAATCAGCTACCACAGCCCACCACCCCCATCTAATATTTTGATTAACCAAGTTAGTGAGGAGTCAGGTTCCTGATTAAGGAGCAGGAAAACAGAACTCACGTTGTCACCTACCGTGACATATAACTTGGCACACTCACTCAATGCTGACGGAAGCCCCTGAGCACTCTGATGACTTACGCAGATACAGAAGAGGTGAATGAGTTGTGGAAACTGCCCAAGTAGTCAGGCCCGCTGGCTGCAGCCCTGGGCTCTGAAGTTAAAACCATAAACGCATATGTTTGTGCTGTTGTCTCTTCATTTACAAATGTCGTTTACAAATGTCTAGAGACCTTGCTCTCTGGAGGTACTCCGATCCCACCAATTCCATGGGGGCAAAAAGCCTAAGCCCTCCCATGAATTCTGCTAATTGCAGGGACTCATGTTCCTTGCAGCCCGTGTGCCTTCAACTCCTATACCCGTTAGTGGTCTCTGTTTTGTCTCTCCTGTGTTCTGGCAGAACTGGATAAACTTCACTTCCCTCCCACCCCCACATCCCCAAATAAGAAATCTACTTATAGCAAGTGTTTTGTGTATTATATCATTTCAGTGAATATTTGGTGGGAATGTAAACTGGTGCAGGCACTCTGAAAAATAGTAAGGAGGTTCCTCAAAAAATTAGGAATAGAACTTCCGTATGACCCCGCAACTTCGCTTCTGGGTATTTATCTGAAGGATACAAAAACTCTCATTTTAAAAGATATCTGCACCTCAGTGTTCAATGCAGCATTATTTACAATAGCCAAGACATGGAAGTAACCCAAATGTCCACTGATTGATGAATGGATAAAGAAGATGTGTATGTATGCAATGGAATATGACTCAGTCTTAATAAAGGTGGAATCTTGCCATTTGCCACAACATGGTTGGATCTTGAGGATTTATGGTAAGTAAAGTAAGTCAGACAGAAAAAGACAAGTACTGTATGATGTCACTTATACTGGAATATGAAACAAACAAAAATAAACTCATAGAGGCAGACAACAGATGGGTGGTTACCAGGGGAAGAAGGGTAGAGGGAGGGTGAAATGGGTAAAGGAGATAATTGCATGGTGAAGAATGGAAACTGGACTTCGTGGTGAGCACATGGTGTATATACAGGTGCTGAGTTATAATGTTGCGTGCCTGAAACTTATGTTACAAACCAATTTTACCTCAATTAAAAAAAAAGATTTGGGGCAGGGTGGTCTGCAGTTTCAGGGTGGTCTGAGCTCACTGCAGCTCAGCCTCCCATACATGCACGTCCAAACCTAGTAAGGTTTCTAGATCACGGGCCTTTCCTTTTAATAGAATCTGCTTAAGCCTGACTGGTGGTGGCATAGTGGATAGAGTGTTGACCGTGAACGCTGAGGTAACCTGCTTGAAACCCTGAGGTCGCTGGCTTGAGCACGGGGTTATGGGCTTGAGTGTGGTCTTGCCAGCTTGAGTGTGGGGTTGCTGGCTTGAGTGTGGGATCATCGACATGATCCCAAGGTCAGCGTCTTGAGCCCAAGGTCACTGGCTTGAGCAAGGGGTCACTGGTTCAGCTGGACTCCCTGGTCGAGGCACATATGAGAAGCAATCAATGAACAACTAAAGTGAAGCAACTATGAATTGATGCTTCTCACTCTCCTCTCTTTTAAATCAGAATAAATAAATAATCTGCTTAATCTCCTTAGAGAGGAGTAGGGGTTAAAATATTCTTTTTCTTGATGCGTAAAACGGGTAATACTACACATAATATTTTACAGGTTACCTTCCCCCTTAGTAATAGTGTGAGCACCCTCTTATGCTAACAAATATTCTTTTCTAATGGCTGTGGAGCATTTTATCCTACAGATGTGCCATGATTTATTCACCTAAACCCTGTTTATTGAACCCATCAATTATTTTGAAATGTTCACTATTGTGACTAGGTTGTGGTAATTACTCTTCCATATGCCACAGAACCCACAGAGACCACAACCACTGAGGATGTCCTAGTAGGATTCCAGGTAACAGGAGAGGGTCTAGTCAGTTGTTCCTGCTCTGCTCATTGAATGACTAGCCATCCTTCCCCTTGCTCCCTGATATTAATCGCCACTTTGAGCAAATGCTAAATAATTACATATGTACTTGGATCTGTGTCTAGGCTTTCTCACTTCAATCTGCCTGTTCTTGTGTCAGAACTAAAATGTTTGATTTTGTGTGTTTGAATACTGGCAATAGTGTTCAATTTTCCTATTTTCTAGGCTGTTCTCATCTGTTAATTCTTTTGGCTAACTTGGGAATCATTTTATCAAGCCTGTTCCCCACTTCCCAATTAATTTTCAGGTTTGGCTTGAAATTGTATCAGATGTTTAAGGTAATTTGAGATTTTATATGTATTGATGCTGAACAATTCCCCGGAAGTTTAGCAGCTTAAGACTACCTAGCTATGTTCTGAGGGGTTATAGCAACCGCTTTGCAGGGTGGTCCTGGCGCAGTCCCCCTTGCGAGGGTTCGGTGAATCTGCCGGCCGGGGCTGCAGCCTCACGTGACCAGGCCCTCTGCCTGCCTCACTCACGTGACTGCTGGCAGGAGGCTGTAGTTCCTCGCCCCGCGGGTCTCAGACATGGTTTTCCCAGAGTGAATGAAGAGAGGAGAGAGAAAGTGAGAGAGCACGAGAAAGAACCCAAAGGGGAAACAAAAATGTCTTTTATTGCCTGGTCTCAAAGATGACAGATCATCACTTCTGGAATATTCCACTGACCACACAGACCAACTCTGATATGAGTAATGTGGCCACACAAGGTCATGACTACCATGGCAGGGGTTCCCGAAGGCCTCTTGGGGGCTCACGAACACAGGTGAGTTGAACACTTGATAGCTGTAGGTCTTCCCAGTTGTGAATGTGCTGTGTTCCTGTACCTACTTACATCCCACGTATGCTTTCAGTGAAGACTTTTATTTTTCTTAACGTAGGTCCCCACACTGTTAAACTCTTTCCCAGTATTTCATAGCTGGTTCCTACTGTGAACGGGATCTTTTTCACCTTGTATTTTCTAAGTAATTGTTGCACTCATACAGGGACACCATTGATTTTTATGGCCGTAATTTTTCAGTAGAGCTTAACTGGTGACAAGCCAGAAACTACTCTAGACTTTCACTGAGCCCTTGGATTGCAAAACTGAGACCAGGCAAGATCCTAAATGTGCTCTTGGGAGCAGCTTCCCCAAGTGACTACGTACAGGGGAGGTGGCAAATGTAAGAAGAGCCTTCCTGTAGCTCAATGGTCCCCAACCCCCGGGCCGCGGACCACTACCGGTCCACAGAGAAAGAAGAAATAACTTACATTATTTCTGTTTTATTTATATTTAAGTCTGAGCGATGTTTTTTTTTTAATTTTTTTTTTTATTTTAAAGATTTTTAAAAAAATTTATTTTAGAGAGGAGAAAGAAAGGGAGAGAGAGAGACAGCGAGGGAGAGAGAGAGGAGAGAGAGACAGAGAAGGTGCGGAGGAGCAGGAAGCATCAACTCCCATATGTGCCTTGACCAGGCAAGCCCAGGGTTTTGAACCGGCGACCTCAGCATTTCCAGGTCGACACTTTATCCACTGTGCCACCACAGGTCAGGCGAGATGTTTTATTTTTTAAAAATGACCAGATTCCCTCTGTTACATCCGTCTAAGACTCACTCTTGACACTTGTCTCGGTCACGTGATACATTTATCTGTCCCACCCTAAAGGCCGGTCCGTGAAAATATTTTCTGACATTAAACCTGTCCGTGGCCCAGAAAAGGTTGGGGACCACTGCTGTAGCTGATCCTTACATGATGGCTGTGCCAAGGCATTTCCAAGGCCAAGGTGATGGAGTTCTCTGGCCAACATTTGATCCTGTCTTTGAGGTTAGTGTATGAGAGAACAGCCATGGCAGGCAGCCTCTGCCTGTCCACCTAGTGTCCCACAGAGTCAGCCCATCTGCCTGTGACTGGTTCTGCCTCCAGCAGAATCCTGCTCTGGATGCCTCCCCAATTTGTACAGGGCTCTCACCAATTCCACCTGGAAAGTTCCTCCATTCATTCTCTTTTCCGCTAGGTGCTTATGTAGCACCTGCTTTATGCCAAGCAGTGGTCTAGGTCCTGAAGGCATCAGTGGAACACCTGCCCTTGTGTCGCTTATTATCTACTAAGGAGACATAGACAGAAATACAGACGAGTAAGTAAAATGATTATTTTACAGTATCATTGTAAAATTGATACAGGAAAAGAGCAGAATAAGGAGTCTCAGAAGTATAGGGAGCTAAAAGTTTGAGCCAAGACCTGAAGGAGGTGAGTGAGCCATGTGAGTTCCCATGAGTGTCAGGAAGAAGAAACGACTGGTATAAGTAAGGCCCTGGGGAGGGACAGTGTCCTGGTTCCAGGTGTGTCTGCAGAAAGCCAAGGAGACCGGCAGGATGGAGCCAGTGATGGAGGGCGAGTGCTGAGGGGCTCTCTGAGGTGGGGGCAGATCACCGGTTCCTGTAAAGGCTTTGCCTCTGAATAAAGGGGAACCATGGTAAGATTTTTAGCAAAGAATGACATGATCTGAGTTTAAAACGGATTTTAGGTGGAAGCAGTGACACCTGACAGGAGGCTCTGGGATGAGGAATGTTCCCCAAGTCTGCGCTCCTTGATTACCCCTAGCTACTCCCCTATGTAAGCATCACCTCTGTTGCTGACTTTGGCCAAAGTTTGCCTACTGTTTTCCCTGCTGCCTGCTCTTCCAGACTCCTCTTGAAGCCAACACCAGAGCTGCAGAGAAACTCCTCCAAGCCCTTCTCCAGCTTCTGACCTCTGGTGACAGACTAGCCTCCCAGGCTAGGGACGTCTGGCTTTGCCTGCACCTGTCCCGCTCTGGGCATGGGTGCTGGTGTGGACAAGGCTGTGCCCGCTGCCCACCAGCACTGACTTCTAGAGGGCAATATTTTGGAGTCACATTTTTAAAGGACTTTTGAAATACAATTTATTTCTTCATATGGATTATGTATCTTACTGCCTAAAACAATAGCGTCGTCTAAAGTGGTCACCCTCCCCGTATCCAGAAGAAAGCAAAACCCATGTGCGTTCTTCCATATGTGCTTCGTCTGCACAGAATAGACACAGAATTTAAAAAATGCACTGCACTGTGCACAGTATTCAGCACGTCTCCTTTTCATTGCATCTGCTGTGGCTATCTTCCCTCGCCAAAGCAGACGTGGCAACTGCACCCTCCTTTATCACAGGTGTCATGGTCCTCCCTGAGCAGTCCCCGACGCCACAGAGGGGACTTTCAGGTTGTGTACCGTTACTTGCACGGCATTGTGTGTGCGCACTCCTGCCCCAGAAAAAATTGCGCTGGCATGCAAAATTAAACACAACACACAGGCCAATGGAAAATGGAAACAAAATAAAACCAGTGGGGAGGCGGCAGAAACCCACATCTGAACATCCCAGGGTACCTGGCCTCTCTTCAGTCACCAGGTACTCCCCCGACGGAACCGCCGCGGGCTCCTTTCGTGCGTGGCCCCTGCCGGGGGAGTCGGGGGCATTGGCAGCCGCTGTGTCCCGCTGCTCTCAAATCTCGGAACGTCCACACGCGGTGCGCTTAGCCAGGGTGCCCCACACGCAGGCTGTCCTTTTCCTCTGGGCCGCCAGGCGGCGCCCCAGGCCGGGCCGAGCGACTTGCTCCGCCCGGTGGGCGCTGGCGGGCGGGCGCCAGCAGGGGGCGGTGTCTGCCGGCCGCGCCCGCTGCAGCGAGTCTGCGAAGAGCGGTCCGGCCGTCGCCAGGTGCGCGCGGCGCCTGGCCCTTGCCCCACTGCCCCCGGGTTTCCCCCTGCGGCACACAACGGGAGGTCCTTCCTGTCTGGCTACTGCCCACTTCCCCGAACGGTGTCACCACCGCAAGGGTGACACGATCACCGCTCCGCCGGGACGCAGGATCTCACACCACACGCAGTCTGCCTGCTCCGGCCACGCCGCGCAGCGCCCTCCCGCCCTCCGCGCTGCGTATGCGGCTGGGGGCCCAGAAAGAAGGGAGGAAGTCGCCGCCAGCAGCTCTCTTCGTGTTCCTTCTCTCCTGTCTCCTCTTCGGGCCCGGCTCCCACCCAGCCACGCAGAGGGCACGAAAGAGAACAGATGTGTGGGAGACGAGAGGAGGCTGGAGAGGGTTCTGGGTCTAAGAACCTGAGAGGGACCAGGACGCCCGGTGGGGGATGAGGGGTAGTTGCTGAACGTGTGAGGTGAGGAGGACAGAGAAGAGGGCGTGGTGGGACAGAGTCCAGGGCCCCAGTGCTGCTTGGCAGGAGCCTCCGTGTGGAAGTGCCAGGGTATGGGTCACACTGGGACAAGCCACTAGATGGCGGGGAGGGGCAGCCTGCCCCTCTTGCTTAAAGTGCATCTGAGCCTCCTTAATTTTTCTTCCTGTCACCTGTGTTCCAGCACTCTTGAGTGCCTGATCCACCTTTGGTCCTTCATGGGGACATGAAGATCAGCGATGCAACCAGGCCACAATGCCAAATGCCAAATGCCAAATCCTGTTTATTTTCTCCTGGTTGGGTTACATTTTTAAACCCTCAAAAGATTCATAGTTGCCATTGGATGTCAAATTTGAAAATTGGGTCCAGTCCCAGTGTAGCAGCTTATTGATTGGGTAGCCATAGCCACGCCACTTACATCTCTGAACCCCGATTTCCTTATCTGAATACAAGGGCAGCTGTGAGGAGCTCAGAGCACCTATTAGGCTGGGGTTTTGGTCTCAGCAACAGCAGCTCCTACCTATCTGAAAGCCAACTGGGTCCGTCTGTCCAGGGTGCTTCCGATTCCGCTCACAGAGAAGATGCAACAAACAACAGAAAGATCAGCGACAGCAAGCAGAATGGACGGCTATTGAAAGCACATGCATGGCTTTAGAACCTCCTTACAGGGAAAGGGGAGAGGATGTCTGCCTCCTCCTGTCCTTGAACTCCACAATAAAGCTCCTTTAGTTAGCCCTCCTGATGGCTTTTTATTTTCTTTCTTGGCTATAATACAGAAGGAAGCTCTTTCTTCCCCTCAGGCAGAGTTTTAAAAGCATTACCTCAGGATGCCAGATGTCCTGGAGAAGAAGGGAGGAAATGTGGAGCGTGACGGGGACGACAGAGGAGCCGGAGGCTGCTGGCTGGCTGGCTGCTCTGGCCTGTTTGAAATTGGCTCAAAAGACATGGAATCAGTCGGCAAAGCTGCCTCCTCCTCCTCCTCCTCTTACCTGCGGAGGAGAGATCGGTTCCTGGCTGGCCGGGGCAGTGTCATCGATACAGCTGGTGTCATCGTTACCTTCCACTAACAGATCACTCGACACCTGTGGCCCAGACAGGGCTGTGCCTGGGCATTGTCCCTTGGAGCTGAAGGCTTTGACCCTCCGCATTGTCCCTGAACCTCAGGGAAAGCCGAGATACAGGCACTGCTGGGATGCGATGCTTGGTCACCCAGCAGAAGGACGAGGTTGTTCCTGGTGCCTGCGTCCCCTTGTAGGGTCCCCGCTGCCTCTTGGCTTCCTGCTACCTTGCCCCTGCTGCCGTTCTGGGCAGAGGAGACGAATTTGTTCCTTCCGGGGAGCTGAGACAGAATGACGATGCTGGACAGAGAAGGGGCTCTTGGAGTGGCCCTGGAGTGAGGAGCCAGGCTGAGGAGTAGGCTGGCGTGTCCCACCTGTCTGGGTTTGCCGCTGGCTGCCCTTCTGGCGTGTGCGTCCAGGTGGCACCATGCTGCAGCAGATCCTGTACGACGGGTACCTCGACCCCGAGCTCCTCGGAGAGCTCAGTGATGTGCAGAAGCACATTCTCTTCTACAAAATGCGAGAGGAGCAGCTGCGGCGCTGGCGGGAGCGCGAGGCTTGGGAGGCCCTGGCCCAGGCGGAGGGCCTCAGGCCCCCGAAGGTCAAGCGAGGTATGTGCTGGGGAGTTACACGGGGTCCGGTTGTTGATGCCAGGCTACGTTCTTCTTTAAAATGGCCCCTGGCATGATGCGGGGTTGGAGCTTGAAACCCTTGTTCTATGAGCGTCTGTTCCCATTAGCATGAACCTCTAGTTTTTGACCAGATCTGTAGGGCTCCAAGGCTGCAGAGGGGGCTGCCCAGAGGGTATGATGGTGTTGAGGAATGGGACTTGCTTTGTCTGTGGGAAGCTCGAGTTCTGGGAGGCCTGAATTCTGGGTGGACACCAGTGAGGTCTCAGATTGTCTTAGACACAGTTGGTGATTGCCTGGGGATGAAGAACCATATTCTAGACCCTCATTAGTGGTTCTGGGACAGAGGCCAGGTGCAACCAAGATGCGCAGTTGCTCCCTGCCTTGTGTGGGCAGCACAGGGGTTCTCAGTGAGGGCCAACACTGGACAGTTTCCTGCCTCCCTGACCTCATGTGAGAGTGTGCTCCAGTGGGCATCTAGGGAGGGCGTGTCAGGGAATTTCCTGCACAATAAGTGACCAGCCCCAAGTGGCAGTGGCAAGGGCCCAACCTTCATTTTAGTTGGTTTACCTGCTCTCACATGCCAGTCAAGCCCAGGGACTGGTGCACCTTGAATGAGGGCACCCTGAAGCAGGCGGGCTTCTGTGGCTTGGGGTGGGCTTTGAGATCTGCCAGGGGTGGTCCTCCGTGTGAGTGCTCACATCAGAGTGTGCAGAACCCGTTCTTCTTCTCTCGGGCTCACTCCCCACCAGTTTCCTTTTGGCCTCCATCTGTTTGTTCTCTGGAGTGAAGTGCAGACTTGATCTGTTTAAAGTTTTCAGTCTTGGACAGAGTCCTGTTTCTGCACAGGGCGTGCTGGCCTCTTGCGCATCTAGCTCCTGCTCTCCACTCCAGGCCCCTGCTGGACAGTCCCCTGCCACGTGCCACAGGCTCCACTCCACCCATGGGGCACGCTCACTGTAGCTCTGTCTCTGCCACGTGCCACAGGCTCCACTCCACCCATGGGGCACGCTCACTGTAGCTCTGTCTCTGCCACGTGCCACAGGCTCCACTCCACCCATGGGGCACGCTCACTGTAGCTCTGTCCCTGCCACGTGCCACAGGCTCCACTCCACCCACGGGACAAGCTCACTGTAGCTCTGTCTCTGCCACGTGCCACAGGCTCCACTCCACCCACGGGACACGCTCACTGTAGCTCTGTCCCTGCCACGTGCCACAGGCTCCACTCCACCCACGGGACACGCTCACTGTAGCTCTGTCTCTGCCACATGCCACAGGCTCCACTCCACCCACGGGACACGCTCACTGTAGCTCTGTCCCTGCCACGTGCCACAGGCTCCACTCGCACCCATGGGACACGCTCACTGTAGCTCTGTCTCTGCAGCAATAGTTCTTCCTGTTGGAATGCCCCCTGCCTTCACCCTCCTGACAGGTTCCTTCAGGACAGTCCCCTGCCACATGCCACAGGCTCCACTCCACCCACGGGACACGCTCACTGTAGCTCTGTCCCTGCCACATGCCACAGGCTCCACTCCACCCACGGGACACGCTCACTGTAGCTCTGTCTCTGCAGCAATAGTTCTTCCTGTTGGAATGCCCCCTGCCTTCACCCTCCTGACAGGTTCCTTCAGTACCAGTCCCCTGCCCTGAAGGGGAGGTTCCTGGCACAGGGAACTACTTACTCCCCTGCAGCTGCTTGGCATGTGGGACCCACCTTGACGCTAGCACTTGTCACATTGTCACTGTCATTCATCATCTGCTTACCTAGCTCCCCCAGGGGACTCAAAGCGCCTGGAGTGTGGGCCCTTACTCCATTCTGTCTTCCCTTTCTGGGTCTGGCACAGAGCTGGCACAGACTGTTAAATTCTCATTTTGAACAAGACACAGCAGGACCTCCAGGGGGCAGAGCTATGACTTGGCTGCGCATGGCTGGTGCTGAGCCCGGGGCCTCTGGGCTGGGCTGTGTGGGCAGCAGGGTCCCGAGCTAGGGAAGATGACAGGCTGCCTCTCCGACCCCACCCGGCCTGAGCCCCGGGGCCTCGCATGGGCTGTGCAGAGCCTCTTCTGGGAGGAAGACAGATGCCTGAAAATTTAACTGCAAAAATATTTTTACGGTGATTTGTCACACAATGACATCTACATTTTCATGTATAAATTATACATTAAACTCATTTGGGTTTCTGGTGCAGATGACTCTTTTCTGGGTAATTAATTTTCTGATTTATAAAGAATGGAAAAGGAATGTGTGTATTCCAGGTCAGGGTCCCATTCAGGTCTCAGCCCTGTGCTTCGGTGCCGCCTGTGCACTGTCTGGGCAGGTGGGGGACGCTCTGGGGGCTGGCTGTGCCCCAGCAGCTGAGAAGCTTCCGCTGCAGGGTCCAGGATGCCTAGTGCCTGCTCCCTACCCTTGGCCCATGACACAACTTTTCAACAACCTTGTCAGTGAACTTGCATTTACCAGGTGTCTGCCCCCACTGAATGCTCTTGTAGTCCTGTGACTCCATTGTAAATGAAGCCACCGCTCACAAAAGTGACACAATCCATCCAAGGTCATCTAGATCCTAAGAAATGGAGTTGGGATATACAGTCCATGACTTTGACCTTGGGTCTAGTGACCAGTGTTTTTCTATTCACTCACTCATTTATTTATTTATTTCATGAGAGAGACAGAGAGAAGGACAGATAGGGACAGACAGACAGGAAGGGAGAGAGATGAGAAGCATCAATTTCTCGCTGTGGCAACTTAGTTGTTCATTGATTACTTTCTCATAAGTGCCTTGACCAGAGGTGCGACCTTGGGCTCAAGCTGGTGAGCCTTGCTCAAACCAGATGAGCCTGCACTCAAGCTGGCACCCTCAGGGTTTAGAACCTGGGTCCTCCGGGTCCCAGTATAATGCTCTATCCACTGTGCCACCGCCTGGTCAGGCTATTCATTCACTTTTGAATTATGACTTAAGTTCAACAGATGATCTGTGTACTCATTCATTTCCTCATTTATTCTCTTACCTAACATTGTAAGTGCTGACTTTGGTGCACTGGACAAGGCTTTAGCAGGGAACGCAGCCAAGTAGAGTGCCAGGAGTTACGCTTGGTGGAGGCAGCTACATGGTGGCTCAGGGCAGGAGTGTGTGGGGACAGGCTCCATTGATGGATATTTCCTCTTCCTTACCTTCATAGGCATCCCTTCCCATTTTTCCCCCCTCCTCACCAAGTTTGTCCTGAAGGAAGCATCTGCTATGCCCTGTTGAACTGTGCTCCAGCCCCTTGGGACTTCAGTACAACTTAGTTCTGGTAAACTTGGGATGATACTTCACCTCCTGCTGCCCATTGACCTAGTCCCGCTGGTCTGCTAAGGCCTCCATCCCACCCTGTCATTTCTGGAGACATTGCCTAGCTCTTAGCAGGCCTATGGTGCTGTCTCTGGGGCTCAGGTGTTAGAAGGCAGGGCAGAGCAGGACCGGGAAGAGCAGGGCAGGGCAGGGCAGGGCAGGGCAGAGCAGGGCAGGGCAGGGCAGGGCAGGACCGGGAAGAGCAGAGCAGGACCGGGAAGAGCAGGGCAGGGCAGGGCAGAGCAGGACCGGGAAGAGCAGAGCAGGACCGGGAAGAGCAGGGCAGGGCAGGGCAGGGCAGGACCGGGAAGAGCAGAGCAGGACCGGGAAGAGCAGGGCAGGGCAGGGCAGAGCAGGACCGGGAAGAGCAGAGCAGGGCAGGGCAGAGCAGGGCAGGGCAGAGCAGGGCAGGGCAGAGCAGAGCAGGACCGGGAAGAGCAGGGCAGGGCAGGGCAGAGCAGGACCGGGAAGAGCAGAGCAGGACCGGGAAGAGCAGGGCAGGGCAGGGCAGGGCAGGACCGGGAAGAGCAGAGCAGGACCGGGAAGAGCAGGGCAGGGCAGGGCAGAGCAGGACCGGGAAGAGCAGAGCAGGACCGGGAAGAGCAGGGCAGGGCAGGGCAGAGCAGGACCGGGAAGAGCAGAGCAGGGCAGGGCAGAGCAGGGCAGGGCAGAGCAGAGCAGGGCAGAGCAGGGCAGGGCAGGGCAGAGCAGGACCGGGAAGAGCAGAGCAGGACCGGGAAGAGCAGGGCAGGGCAGGGCAGAGCAGGACCGGGAAGAGCAGAGCAGGGCAGGGCAGAGCAGGGCAGGGCAGAGCAGGGCAGGGCAGGGCAGAGCAGGGCAGGGCAGAGCAGGGCAGGGCAGGGCAGAGCAGAGCAGGACCGGGAAGAGCAGGGCAGAGCAGGGCAGGGCAGGACCGGGAAGAGCAGGGCAGGGCAGGGCAGAGCAGGACCGGGCAGGGCAGGGCAGGGCAGGGCAGAGCAGGGCAGGGCAGAGCAGAGCAGGACCGGGAAGAGCAGGGCAGAGCAGGGCAGGGCAGGACCGGGAAGAGCAGAGCAGGGCAGGGCAGAGCAGGACCGGGAAGAGCAGGGCAGGGCAGGGCAGAGCAGGACCGGGAAGAGCAGGGCAGGGCAGGGCAGGGCAGGGCAGGGCAGAGCAGGGCAGGGCAGGGCAGGGCAGGGCAGGACCGGGAAGAGCAGGGCAGGGCAGGGCAGGGCAGGACCGGGAAGAGCAGGGCAGGGCAGGGCAGGGCAGGGCAGGGCAGGGCAGGACCGGGAAGAGCAGAGCAGGGCAGGGCAGGGCAGGGCAGGGCAAGGTGTGTCTTGTTGCTATGAATCTCTGCTCTTCGGCTATGCCTGCAGAGAGGGTAGGAGTAAATTCTGGTGATATGCTCATTCCAGTTTACAGAAGCTTGGGGTTTTTATTAATCCTGGAACACATATTTTGGGGGTCACACAGACATAAGCTGGATTGAAAGGTGACAGTTATGGCCAGACACACAGTCCCCTGGTGATGCAGGCATGTCTTTGCTTTCTTCCCTTTGTATTGTGGTGAGAACCTCGTGATGCACCGCCCTGTTGTGGAAGATGTACTTGTGGCTTAGGGTGTTTCCTCATCAGCCCTCATGCTTGCTGTTTTGTTCCGTTTCCGCCAACCTTTGGTGTTCGACAGGAGTTGGTGTTGTCAGGTTGAGACTGGGAAGGTGTTGGGCAGATAAAATGTATTATGCTCACTTTGTTAAAGATGGAGGCCGTCGCCCAGGTGATATTAATGTGTGTTGGGAATCCTTGTAGCCTGGGGCTTGGTTTTGGGATTAAGCCTTTCCCACCCTTTTTGATGTGGGGTGGTACAATCCAATCATGCCTCAGAGAAGTGACTTTGTATTAGAGACTTCCCTATTATGTATATTGGATTAAGGGTTTGGATTTCTACACTATAAAATGGGGACGGAGCGGGAGTTTGTCGCTCTTGGTTCCTGAGATTATCATTAGAAGAGAGAGCAGAGGAGAGCAGAGAAAGGCCACATGGAGGAGGCCTGGAGAAGCAGCCAAGATGGCGGAGTGCTGAGTGAGATGCCAGTTTGTGTAGAGTTTGTATTTGGGATAAGGAAGGAGATGGGGAACAGAGGTGAATAAGTCTGGTGAGCTAGAAACCTTTGATTCTAGGAAACTCGGATAAGTCAGTGGCTTTGTGAGCACTGAATGTGACTGGGTTTTGGAGCCCAGTGTGTATTTTTACTTGCCCGCCGGGTGCAAGCTAGAATTAAAGACTATGGCCCACCAGTTTGTGGCTCCGTTGTTTCTTTACCGACTGTCCGAATCCAATGCGAACCTGCATGAGCCTGGCTGCTGTGATAGTGGCCCTGGCCGTGGCTCCTGGCTTTACAGAAGGCATGCAGCGTTTTGTTCCTGCAAGACTTAAGCCAAGCCCCCACAATTACTGTGACCTCCGCAATCTCTGTACCTTCTAGAGGCCTTTCAGCAGCACAGGGACCCACAGCCCATCTCCGGAGCGCGGCTGCCCAACCTCCGGCCCCTCTGTGCTGGCTCCGTCCGGCCAGGCTCCTGGGGCTGGAGTGGGTGTTGCGGGACACGGGACTCAGGGCACCTGTGTTCAGACTGCTCTCAGGACTCACAGAGCTTCCCCACTTGGCCCTGTCAGTTCTCCCAAAACTGGCAGCTTCTGTCGGAGTTACATCGGTTCCTCCGTGGCCACCTCCTTATCCGCCTGGACGTCCTTTGCCCAGGAGCCAGACATCTTTCTCCACTCTCCTTCCCACTCTCCTTTAAGGTGGCTGACCACGGCCACACTGTGACCTAGACCCGTGCACGCGGGGAGCTGGCTCATTGCTCTCACAGCCTGCCCTGCATTAGAACCTCCACGTGCCTTCCATGCTGGCCCCTGGCCTGTCCCGTACTCTGCCCTGTGCAGTGCTCTGCACCCAGCTGGCTTCCAGCCCTGGGCCTCTGTTCTCCACGGCTGGGGTCAGCGGTGGCTCCCACCTCCTCACCCCCTCCTCTTCAGCTCAGCCTGGGCAGCTCCCAGAAGCAGCTCTGACCTGGGCCTGAGGGAGACGCCCTCCTTAGCATCCTGTTTGTTGCTGAGTTAAGTTACTCCTGCTGCCTACCTGCCCAGGCTCTGGTGCCCCACGGGGGCCTGGTCCATGCCTAATGAAGATGTGGGACACAGTCCTTCTAGCTGGGCATCTGCCTTCTCTCTGTTACCTGGGAACCACTCAGTAACTATGACAACCTTGCCTGGGGCCCTGATCCTTCCTAGCCTCAGTGTGTTCCCTTCCCAGAATGGAAGTCCTGACCTTGAACGCCAGTCCTGGCTGCAAACCTGTACTTGCTCGCAGACGTTCCTACTGCAGCCCTGTTCTCAGGGGCCCCTGCCGCACGCTTTCCTCATGACCCTCTCTCCGCACAGCAGCCCAAGTGCCCGCTCAGGAGATGAATTAGCTCACGCATACCCCTTCCGCAGTGGCGTCCATTCTCATAGAAAATACAGATGCCTTCTGCTGCCCTCTGCCCCCTCTCCAGCCTCACGCCCCCCACTGTGCTCCTCTGCTCTCCAGCCTCACGCCCCCCACTGTGCTCCTTTGCTCTTCCTCCTAACCCGCCCGAGGCTGCTCCCACCTCTCGCTCATTCCTCACGTAATGTTGGGTTCTGACCACCCACTCAGAGAGCCCCTTCCCAGTCTCTTTTCAAACACCCTGCCTAGTTTTCTCCATAGCATTCACCACTTCTAAAAGTATCTTTTTATTTTTAATGGTGGTCCAATCCACACAACATAAAATTTACTATTTTAACCATTAAAATGTGTACAATCCAATGATATTTAGTACATTCAAAATGTGCTTCCACCGCCTCCATCTTGTTCTAGAACATTTTCATCACCCCAAAAGGAAAGCCTGAGCCCATTAGGCAGTCCCTTTCCTCAGCCCCTGGCACCACTAGTCTTTCTGGCTCCACGGATTTGCCCTTCTCTTCCTTCTCCCCCCCCCCCCTTCCTTCTCTCCTCTCCCCCTCCGCCTTCTCCTGCTGAGTCAGTTTGTCCAGTTGCAGTCAGTCTCCTCCACTAGCCTAAAAGTGCCATGAGACCGTGGGGGTTGCTGGCACGTTCCTGTCCAGGTGAGGGGACGAAGCCTAGAGTGTGGGTGGGTGAGTAGCTGCTAACACCCTTGTGTTCCTCCTGCGCTCGAGGGGATTGACAGAGCGGCAGGTATTAACAGATTCCCTTTGAATGAAAACCTGCATGTTGGGCAGTGTGACTCCCCTAGACTTTGAAAATCTTCCGTAGAGTATAAAGATCCCAGTGTGCTCGTGTGGGGGATGTACTACAGAAGCCAACGCCCATAATATCTGTGTAGTGTGCTCATGTGGGGGATGTACTACAGAAGCCAACGCCCAGTCTGTAATATGTGTGTAGTGTGCTCATGTGGGGGATGTACTACAGAAGCCAACGCCCAGTCTGTAATATGTGTGTAGTGTGCTCATGTGGGGGATGTACTACAGAAGCCAAAGCCCAGCCTGTGATGTGTGTGTAGTGTGCTTGCGTGGGGGATGTACTACAGAAGCCAAAGCCCAGCCTGTGATGTGTGTGTGGAGTGGCAGGTCTGTCACCCTTCTCCTCATTCTGATAACTCATTTCGTTCTCATTCCTTGTTTTAGGATTTTGACTTAGATTTTAGTTCGACCAGTCCTGCCTTTTGTCTTTGCATTTGCTTAGTGTATGTTGCCTTAATCTTTTCTTCCCTCCACTTTTGGTTACCATTTTGTTTTAGGAGAATCTATTGGAAAATGTATAGCTGTAAGGCCAGGAGCCGCCATCGTGGCCATTCACATGCAGGTTCCCATTGGATTCGGGCAGACGATAAAGAAATGGTGGAGTCAGAGGATGGGGGGCCATCCTATTTATTGGTGTCTCACCAAGACAGGCAAACCACAAAAGAAGACAAGGGAAAAGCAGAAAACCAGCTCTTCCCATGAAGGGCAAGGGATCAGGGAAGCCCCTGCAATTGTGATAGCAGGAACTGTGTGTCCAAGCTCCTGGTCTGTCCCACTTTATAGTGTAGAAAACCAAAATCCCTTAATCCAACATACAAACAAGGAAGTCTCTGATACAAAGTCACTTATCCAAGGCATAATTGGATTCCTCATGAGAGTGCACCACCCAGATCATACAATCAGTCAAGGGTGTGGGGAAAAGCTTAGTCCCAAAACCAAACCTTAGGCTACAACGACCTGGCCTGCTTATAGCCTGTCCCCCACACCCAATATAAGTCACAAGCGAGCAAACATATATATCATATTTACAAACTTATTTGACCAACATTCCACCCCTTTTGCTCGCTTTACAATCTAAACCACAGGCATCTTCCATGATGGTCACTGTGCAAGGAGTAGGATACATTGCATAAGCAGAAATAGTACCAACTACAGCAATAGGATTAACAGATCAAAAACTATGGGCAAAATGAGCTGTCAGTGGCACCAAGAGAGGCAAATCTTTTCCCTCTGGCAGAATACAGGCCAGAGTTTTGTCTGCAGACAGCACCGTAGCTGGCACCAGAGGCCTCCCTGAGCGGGCATACCAAACCTTATTGGCCAATACACCAGCATCTGCTGGTTCTATGTGTAGTAAAATAGGGGAACTCATTATTGGCCATAAAGAAATTACAAAGGTGCCCTTCAAAATGCTGTCCCCTTGAGCACTCAAGGGATAATACACTTCTACCTTAGGTGGCCAGGTGCTGGTTGCCCAAGGAGTTAACTGGAGGTCCACCTCTAACCCCTTTCCCCATGGTGCCAACAAGGCCACCCATCTCAGATGGGGGGCCTGTACAGTCCAGGGCCAAGTCCATTGAAGCCGTTGTCCTTTAAGAAGGGCTGTTGGAGCAGGCAAGAGCACGTTGCCCTGCTGTCCGAAACCTGGCTTGAGTAAAATGTCCTTGGTGCGTATCTGCAACTGAATAGGGGCAGCTGTCCAATGCAGGATGGCCTCTACTGGAGCTGGGCTTCCCCGTCGAGGTCGCTCATTCAAAATCCGAAGTACTGTCCATAAGCGGCGTGTCCATCCAGTAAGAGAGCCAGTGCCCCCCTCCTGTCGCAGTCCCTGCTTTAAGAGTCCATTATAACGCTCAATGATACCAGCAGCCTGGGGGTGGTAGGGAACATGGTACTCCCAGTCCACCCCCAGCTTTTGAGCCCATTGCCTCACCGTTGAACCAGTGAAGTGGGTACCATTGTCACTTTCAAGGACCAGCGGTCGCCCGTATGCAGCACTCAGGCAGTCCAGAGCCTGTATGACTGCCCTCTGGTCAGGGTTACGAGCGGGGTAAGCAGCAAGCAGCCCGGTGGCAGTATCTACACAAGTGACTGCATACTGGTACCCTTCTGACTTTGGTAAGGGTCCAATGATGTCTATCTGCCATCGTGTCAGTGGGACATGACCCCTCTAGATCTGTCCAGGTGACACCAGTGGTCTCCGAGGGTGTTCCTTGGAACATACTGCACATTGCTCACAGGCTGCAAGTACCTCTGCATAGGACACAGGCAAGTTCCAAGCCTTAACCGTAGCCCACATAGTTTTCTGTCCTGCATGGAGCAGGCGCCGGTGGAGCCACTGTGCCACATCACCTGCAGGTGCAGTCTCCAACCATCGCACCCTTGCCAATGTATCTGCCTCATCATTCCCAGGATGGGCTAGAGGGGCATGCCCTGTGACATGATATACTGTCACCTGCTTCTGGTGTCCTATTTCCCATAAGTCCTGCCACATGGCCTGACCCCATAATGGACGGTGCATTACCATCCACTGGCTAATGTGCCAAGTAGCAATCCAAAGGGTCAGTCCACGATAGACAGCCCAACTGTCAGTACAGATCACCAGAGGTGAAGGTTCATTATGGGCAACTAGCCAAACAGCTCTTAATTCTGCCCATTGGCTGCTTTGGCCTGTACCCGTGTCCATCCAAATAGTCTCAGTGGCCGGATGGAAGGCGATAGCTGTCCATTTGGCAGGTTGGCCCCTGCTGGAACCATCAGTATACCAGGCATCTTTGGGGATGGGCACCCGCCCCTCCTGGTAGGGACTGACCTCAGGTTCTGCCTCCTGAGCCCCAGTTGCACCTGACTCTAAGGTCGCATAGGTGACTGGACCCAAGACTTCCTGCAGTTCTGCCCTCAATGGGCTGGTGCTAAGAGCACAGCGTTGTTGCAGATAGGCACCCCACTTGGCCAGGGTAGACATTTGGGCCATACCACTACGTGGTTTAGTTGCCCAATCTCTCACCCATCCAGCTATAGGGTATGTTGTTTTGACTGTAACTGGTGTTGTGGTTATAATACTCTCAGTTGCCAGGAGGGCAGCATACACAGCTGCCAGCTGCTTCTCTACTAATGAGTAACGAACTTCAGCACCTTTCCACAATTGGGACCAAAATCCAATAGGTTGCCGTAGGCGCTCTGTCCGCTGCCACAAGCCCCATCCAAACTCCTCCGAGGTTACATGAACATCCAGCTCACAGGGCCTGGCAGGATCAAACACATTCAAGGCCTGTGCCACCTTGACAGCTCTCTTAGCAGCTGCAAATGAACCTTGCGCCTGCTCAGTCTAATCCCAGCGAACCCCCTTTCGAATAAGGTTGTACAAGGGGCGTAGTAACTGAGCCAAATGCGGTATAAATGCTCGCCAATACCCCAACAGACCTAGGAATTCCTGTAACTGTTTCACTGTAGTGGGCACGGGGTATGCTTGGATCTTATCTATAACTGCATCAGGGATAACCTTTGTCTTACCCGACCAGACAACTCCCAAGAATTTAACAGATAACCCAGGTCCTTGTAATTTGTTCTCGTTAACTGCCCAGCCACATGCTTTCAAATGGGATAGCAGGGTAGGGACTGCTTGCTCCAATTCTGAAAGAGAATCACTAGTTAGCATAATATCATCAATATAATGGTACATGCGGACTACCTCTGGCTGTTTCCATTTAGCCAGGTCAGCAGCCACCAGCCCATGGCACAAGGTGGGGCTATGCAAATAGCCCTTGGGTAACACTGTAAAGGTCCATTGTCTCCCTTCCCAACTGAAGGCAAATTGGTCTTGACTCTCTGCGGCTATATCAATAGAGAAAAAAACATTGGCCAAGTCTGCCACAAAGTGGTATGTCCCCAACTCATGGCTTAGCCGATCCATCATGTTAGCTATCGAGGGAACAGCAGCGTGCAAAGGGGGAACAACTTTATTAAGTTCCCTGTAATCTACTGTCATTCTCCAGGTTCCATCTGCTTTGCGCACAGGCCATACTGGGGAGTTGTAAGGACTGTGTGCTGGCCGGATGATCCCCACCTTTTCTAGTTCAAGGATTGTCCCTGTGACTTCTTCATAACCACCTGGCAGGCAGTACTGCTTGGTGTTAGTCACACGCCGAGGGACGGGTAATTGCAAAGGGGAATGTGATGCATGTCCCCGTAATACTGCCTTCACAACCCTGATCCGCAGCCGGAACTCCCCAGCTGTAGTTTCCAACCACAGTCCTTGCAAGACATCTACCCCCAAAATATATTCAGGAATAGGAGATACATACACCTTATATGGCTTAGGAGGCAGTCTCCCTATCCCCAATGGAATAGTTATTGGCTTCACTTGAACAGTTTGGCCCCCATAACCGTCAATGGCCACTGGGGTCCCAGCAAACCGCTCTGGGTTTCCATAGAGAAGGGAACATTCTGCACCTGTATCCACCAAGGCCAACACCTGTTGTACATTGGAAGGGGACCAGTGGATAGCCAGTTCCACATGTGGCCTCCGGTCCCCGCCCATCCCCGTTAGATGGGTCCCTCGGCCTTTTTCCTATTCAAATTGGTACAATGGGTCTTGGGAGTTCCCCTCTCCCTTGGCCGTCTCTATCATATAATCTTGTAACTGAGCTGTGTGCGCACCAAACGTTTTATTGGTAGCTGCTGGGGCCTTTCGTCTCAGTGGCTGGAACTTCTGTTCTGGTTTAAGCTGCCGCCAAAGCTCCAAAAGAATTTTATTAGACTGGCCATCCAATTTCCCCTTATCTGCTCCAGCTGCAATCAAGTCTACCCACATCTGCATTCGGGTAACCTTTACAGGCCCGTTTCCCTTGTTAGTTGGGGGGGAAACATAGGCAGCAGCCCTCACTGCTTTATGATCCCGAGCGGCCTCCAGCTCTCCCAAATCTGCTACCATCTGTGTAACTGCATTGATGGGCTGCCCCACATAGGGGCCCAAGATAGCCACAAGTGACCCAAAAAGGGCTGACGGGGCGCTAGCAAGGACAAATTCCCTCATTTTGGCCGTAAACACTTCCTCGTCTGGCCCACGAGACCCAGGGTTGAAAACAGCATTCTTCATACCTAGTTCTCGAAGGACCTTTACTAACTCACTGTAGCACTGCCACCGACTCATTGCCCACGGCAGTTCTCCAGCATTCTGCCAGACCATACGAATGGCAGCCATCACCCATTCTAATAGGGTATGGTCTCCTGGGTTGCCATGGCAGTTCTGAAGACGCTGCCTCAAGGAAGAGTGTGTGGTAATGGCGGCCAATTTCTCCATCTCTGTTCTGGAGAGCATGATGCCATCCATCCCTATATCCCATAATCGTAGTAACCAGGCTACCAGGGATTCAGTAGGTTTCTGCCTAAATTGTGCCCCCAACTCCATCAGCTCTGCCTGGGTATAGGGCCGGACCACAGAGTGTTCCATTACCTGGGCAGGAGGCTGTGGCTGCCCCTGAGGGACTCTTTGTTGCTGGGTTTTTACCTTCTTGGCGACAACTGGTCGGGCTCTCAGTGTGCGTATGGCAGCTTCAGCCTGAGCCTTCTCATCCTCAGAAGAGGAGTCGCAAGCGCCTGCTCCCGCTGACTCAAAGCCAATCCACCGGCACAGATGCTGCTGCTCCTTTGGTGACCGTTTAGGCTCCTGTGGCTGCTGGCTTTTGGCCAGAAGCTGAGACTCGAGCTCTTGAATCCGCAGTTGTTTCTCCAACAACTGCCGGTGAAAACGTTCAGTTTCCAGGGTAAACTGGAACTCGCGAACCCGTAATTCCTTCTCCAGTGCTCGCTCCAATTCCAGCCTTTTCTGCCGTTCTATTTGCAATTCATACTGAAGCTTTTGACCTCGGGCAGTTTCCTCTTGAGTAAAAAACATGTAGCCCATGGCCCCTAAAAGGACAGCCATGGGGAGCCAGAGCAGCAACCAGTACTCTATCCCACCCATCAAGGGTGGTGGCTCCATACCAATCTCTGAATCCTGCCGGAAACTACACCAGTTGTAAGGCCAGGAGCCGCCATCGTGGCCATTCACATGCAGTTTCCCATTGGATTCGGGCAGACAATAAAGAAATGGCGGAGTCAGAGGATGGGGGGCCATCCTATTTATTGGTGTCTCACCAAGACAGGCAAACCACAAAAGAAGACAAGGGAAAAGCAGAAAACCAGCTCTTCCCATGAAGGGCAAGGGATCAGGGAAGCCCCTGCAATTGTGATAGCAGGAACTGTGTGTCCAAGCTCCTGGTCTGTCCCACTTTATAGTGTAGAAAACCAAAATCCCTTAATCCAATATACAAACAAGGAAGTCTCTGATACAAAGTCACTTATCCAAGGCATAATTGGATTCCTCATGAGAGTGCACCACCCAGATCATACAATCAGTCAAGGGTGTGGGGAAAAGCTTAGTCCCAAAACCAAACCTTAGGCTACAACGACCTGGCCTGCTTATAGCCTGTCCCCCACACCCAATATAAGTCACAAGCGAGCAAACATATATATCACATTTACAAACTTATTTGACCAACAATAGCATATACTATTTTAAAACTTTTTTTAAAAATGTACTTAAATTTATTTTATCATTAACATTATTTATTGAAGATGAGCAACAAGGATATTTAAAAATTCTTCTTCATAATACAAGAACACAGTAGATAATACATACAACATAAAAATATGTATTAACTTATTGTTTTTATTCAGGCTTTAAGTTCTGTTAATAATTTAGGAGTAAGGCTGGGAAGAGATCCCATTAGTTTTCCCTAACTTCACTCTTGCCTCATTTGTAAGACATATCCTGATTTCAGAAATGTTAAAATATGTTTTCAAATCAATGAAATATGTTATTATTTCTGTTTGAGTCAAAAGATAAATATGAAAAGTTTTTTTTTTTTTAATTTTTATTTATTTATTTATTTATTTATTTTTTACAGAGACAGAGAGAGAGTCAGAGAGAGGGATAGACAGGGACAGACAGACAGGAACAGAGAGAGATGAGAAGCATCAATCATCAGTTTTTCGTTGTGACACCTTAGTTGTTCATTGATTGCTTTCTCATATGTGCCTTGACCACAGGCCTTCAGCAGATCGAGTAACCCCTTGCTGGAGCCAGAGACCTGGGGTTCAAGCTGATGGGATTTTGCTCAAACCAGATGAGTCCGTGCTCAAGCTGGCAACTTCGGGGTCTCAAACTTGGGTCTTCTGCATCCCAGTCCGACGCTCTATCCACTGTGCCACCGCCTGGTCAGGCAATATGAAAAGATTTTAAAAATTGTCTTGATAAAAGATACCAAATCGAGTTTCAAAAAGAATAAAACAAGAGATAAAGGAGAGAAAAATATTTGTAATACATATTTATAACAAAGGATTAGTATCCAGAGAACATGCAAATGCTCCCCAAATCAGTGGCAAAGATAAACAATAAAAAAATGGGGAAAGGAGATGGATGTGCAGTTCACAGGAGTGAAATTTCAAATCACAATGACCATGTGGACAGGTGTTCAAACTCACTAGTAAACCACATCAAAGCAAATTAAAACAGTAAAAATGGCAAAAAGTTTATAAAGTTTGATAGTAGTCATGTTGATGAAGATCCAGGCAAACAGATATTTCCTCTCCTGCTTTCAAGAACTTGGGCACATGGGGATGGGGTAGACCCAAAGGCCAGTGCCTGCATTGCCAATGGAAATGGGACTTTCCTACAGAGTCACAAGAACAGCATAGGAAGATGAGGTGTAGTGGTAAGATTTTACTGGAGGAAAACTAAAGGACTGTCCCCAGATGCCTGGTGTCTCATCCATGACCAGATGGCTCAGCTCTGTTCTGTTATGGAAAAAGTACTGGGCCTGGTTGTTAAGCCGTATCCAGAGGGACCCAAAACATTGAAGACATGAACAAAGTCCATCGATTACACATCAAAGCTTTATTGTCTAGCTTGGCCAAGCGGCGGCAACTCCGTCTGAGGGAGAGCGCGCTGGTCCTTTGTTCTACCTAGTTTTTATAGTTTTGTAAGTGAGAAGTACAGAAGCAAAAATTGTAATTAGGAGCCCTTTACCACTATTGGTTATAGTCATATGTCCTTTAACACGACAGGACCATGTTCAATTTGGAAGCCATACATCATTTTGGAGAAAACAAAATTTACAAGTCAACACAATGGTAGAAAGATGTCTCTTTACATATTAAAAGGCATTCCTATATTTTCTAGTGTTCATCCGCCATCTCTCTGTCCAGAGTCACATGTGTTAACCACACGCATTTACATAGGAGAGGTAGTTTCTGTGGGGACAAATGCCCGCAAATGGCTCATTGCTATAAGAAAAGGTTTATTTTGGCTTTTCTCTCCCTGCACCTGGCTAGCCATTCACCCCTTTCCCCACAGGTGTGGTGGGATGTCTGGGGATCCATGTTTTCCTCCCCTTTGCATTTACAATACAATGCCAAGGGCCATCCTGGTCATGCCAATCACACAGTACAGAGACTATTTCTCACAATTTCTCTGCACACCTTAATGCAAATTAATAAAATGTTCTTCAAGCCTCCCAAAATATTAATATTAATTCTGTAGCTTTTGGTACTTTATAACACCTGCGGGTGAGGTGGCGCAGTGGCTCCTCACTGGTAAGCATAAGTGCCCACCAGGAGAAGCAAGATCCAGAGCCATAATTCCATCACCCTGGGCTCTGGTAGTCCAACATAGTCTCTGCTCCTGGCTGTGCTCCTGCCCGGGCTTGGACCCATGCTTGGAGCCATATGGATGCTGTGGAGAGAGAATGCAATGCTTGTGAATGAATGAGTGCTACCAGTCCTTTGTTAAGCTTTGATTAGACAGGAGTCCTTGGGTTATGACAGTCTCAACATACAACGTTTCGAGTTTATGACACTCACTCCCATAAAAAATTGAAACGTGAGTGTTTCGGCTTATGCCATTAGCGTTGTACTTATGGACTACATGGGTGAACTATTTTAGTTGTGCGCAGTGGAAGAATACGCAGTAGCGGCATATGAGTGAGGGAGCTGGCTTCCCTCAGTATGCTTATCAATGCCATTTTGGACTGTTAAAAGCACAAGTGTTCCTTCTGTTTGTGTTAGGCGAGGGTGTGTTTCAACACCTACACCAAAAATTGGGTTACGTCACTGTTGTAGGAACAGAACTGTGTCATAACCTGAGGATCCCCTGTATTACCTTGGGTTTGGGAGACAGCAGGCTGTCTTTCAAACTAACCAATCTCTTTCCTAATCCTTCACGTCTTGTGCTGGATCCTCCCCCTGTCCAATCTCTTTTCTGGATCTTCCACGGTTTCATGTCCTTTTTCCAGTTTGATCCTTTTCTCAAATTTTCCCAGGCTATACTCCACCATTTTATGTCACCATTTTAGCTTCTACTTTGCATGCTCCAAAGTTTTGCCTTGTCATCTGGTTTCTATGGCCTATGTGCTTACCTTTACCTGCCATCTTGGCTTCTACTGTGCATGCTTCCAGTAGAGGAATTTCCCCTTACTGTTCATTCCTCCCCCTACCCCATATTCCAATGAATGGACCTGTTGTCCCCCGGGGAGGTCGGAAAGCTGGAAAGCCAGTCCTTCCCCCTATAAGGAAGGATGGCAGGAAGGGGAGGAGTGCTAATCTCCTTGGCAGGAACTTGGCTATCCCCTGAGGTGTCTGAAGCTGTAACTTCCAGAGTTAAGCCTGATTAAGTGAACCTTTCAGACTCTGTCAGGTTTAGGTTTAGCCAATTTTGTTCCCTTCTTTTTCGTTAACTCCTAGCTGCCTGCACTAACACCTGGTGCCCTACACCTAGTCAGTGGCCCAGCAGAGAACCTGAGTTTCAGTGTGTGTAGTTCTCCCTCCTTCTCCTATTCTCCTCCCTGCTTTCTCCTGGCTGCTGCCTAAAGCCCAAGGACCCATCAGACTGAGTTTGCTCAGCTCTGGATGGAAGAAAGCAACTCTCCTGCTTGGTGTCGGGTCTGAGCTTGGGGATGCTGGGCTGAGCAGTCCAGGGTTAATTTCTCTTCCTTTGCCTGGGGCAGGAGGATTATGCCTGCTGCCTCACTGCTTCACACTCTCCACTTCCCTGCCTCCCCTTCCAGCTGGGAGGTCAGCAGGAGCAGTTTCTGAGAAAGGCTACCAGCTGGTTATCTCCTGACTCCCTGTAATCTGACTCCAGGTCCCAGCTCCGAAGTTCAGGGTAGCTGGGCTGAAGTAACAGGTTACAGACACTGCCTGTCCCTAGGCTCTCTCTCCCAGTGACTAGCATTACTGCTTTCCAGGTTTTCTTCACATAAAAATTAGCGAAGCTTCTTAGGATTTTCCCATATGAAACCAGATTTTGCATTAGATTTGGGGGTCTAAATTCTTTGGGTGCATTTTCACACTTATTTCCCCCATGTCTGTTCAAAATTACATGACTTTAGGTTTCAGAGATCATTTGTTTTTATGCTGTTATTTCATAGATGTGCTTATTTTCTTGCCACCATGGTTGGGTTCTTACACTCTGCGAGATGCTAAAGAATGAAGAAGCCTAGTCCTGCTCCCAATATATCTGCAATTCTTCCAGTTTACAGATTAAGCTGATTGTGCCTCAGTATTGTTCCAGATGAGAAAACTGAGCTAGGCAGGAGCACTAGTAAGCCTGGGGTCCAGAGACCCTCCCTGGCCACTGACTCTGCTGTGTGTCAGGACTGAAGGGAGATGGGGCTGGAGGTGCAGGCCTGGGGATTTTCCGGTGATAATTATAGCAAGTCCCAGCATGCACAGGACATTATGGCCCTGGTGGAAGATCTTGGGTTTGTCCCTAGTTCTTCACATAAGAGAGGCAAGGCTTCTGCAAGAGATGTAGCCTTGAGCGTGGGGAGCTATTTCAGGAGCCATGGTATAATCACAAGGTTGGAGGGAGTGATGTACCATGGCTACCAAGGTTGGATAGGAGGATGATTAATGTGACTGACCCCATGTCTGTGTTGCTGATTCTTAGCACGTACCTTATTTCCCCATGTGTAAGACACAACTTTTTTTGAAAATTTTGGGGTCTAAAAACTGGGTGTGTCTTATACAGTGGTTGTAGATTTTTTTTACTTGCATTTCCCACTTTTTCATGCTTGTTTTGGCGCTCATTGTTGAAGACAGTGATTCATCATCAGAGACAGATGAGGACAAGCGAATGAATGGGAGTTGTGACAGTGATGAGGAGTTGTATGAGTCTTATGATGAATAAAACTTGAGTTCAATAACTTTATGTAATACATTTTTTTTCAAAATTTGGGCCCCAAAATTAAGGTGTGTCTTATACATGGCAGTGTCTTATATATGGGGAAATACGGTAGTGCTGAGTACAACATAAAGCAGCCTGGCATTATAGACAATGACTCTTATGCCCACCCCATGCTGGCTTTCACATCCTTTGTGCAGGAGGCAGTTTGTACAATGGTCAGAGTGCTGGATTCAGATGTTAGCTCTGTCCTTTTTCTAACTGTAGCTGTTTTCCAGTCATTAATTTGACCGTAGAAAGTTATTTAAGCCTTCCTGAACCTCAGTTTCCTCTCAGGTAAGTTGGGGATGATGATAATAGACTTTATCCCAGATTTGTGGGTAAGGTGAAGGTGAAAATAGATGGTCTTGCTGAAGCCTGGTATGTTGAAGGAACCTGATGAATATCAGCACATTGATCACAGGCCTGGGTGAGTTCTTTTCTGTTCCCCCTCCGCCAGAAGATTAAGGTTCACAGCTTAAAACAAAAGGCACCTATGTTAAGAAAACACACCAGCTGTTGTGGTAGCCACCTCCTTGCAGGATTCATTGGAAGGCACCATTACATCTTAAGTGGCTGATCCCTTGGTAGATCTATCTATCTATCTATCTATCTATCTATCTATCTATCTATCTATCTATCATCTATCTATCTATCTATCTATCTATCTATCTATCTATCTATCTACTTATCTATTTATTTATCTATCTATCCATCCATCCATTCTACTTTCCATCCATCCATCCATCCATCCATCCATCCATCCATATCAATTTATTTTGAGGAATTGGCTCACATGATTGTGGAGACCAGCAAGTTCAAAATCTGAGGACAGGTCTGCAGGCTGGAAACTCAGATGGGATTTCTAGGTTACTGTTTTCTTCCTGGGAAATCTCCACTTTTTGCTCATAAGGTTTCTAACTGATGGTATTTGGCCTACCTATGTGATGGAGGATAATCTGCTTTACTTAAAGAGAATTGACTGCAAATGTTAACCATACCTATCATATACCTTTACTGCAACATCTGGATTAGTGTTTGACCAAATAACTGGACTCTATAGTCTAGCCACATTGACACATAAAATTAATCATCTCAGCCTGTAACAAAACTTTTGCTGCATCCAAATCTGATGCAGCTGATCTGAAATCTGACATTAGTTTTTCTCTGTAAGCTCCAGTTTTTTTTGCAATTCAAGATTTTAGGTTTTCATCTTATGGTAAAATTTTCAACATTTAGTTTAACATAATGAAGTAGAATGTCTTCTTGGGCATCATCTTTGTGAAAATATAATAATTTATATTATATAATGCAGTAAATACACTAATACACTAAAAGATATGATTGCATCAGAATTTGTCTACAATTTCAAAATAGAACATATTAAAACACTTATTTTAATCATAAAATTTGTGCAAAACTTATTTAAATTCTGTTCAGGCAAAAATTTGCGTTTGTAGCTCTTGCGTTTGTGTACTTGTTGAGTACAATCTCGTTTGATGCGCTAGTAGTAGTCTGCTCATCACTAATAGCTCCAAGATTTTCGGGAAACTTATCAAGGTGACTGTTCAGGAAGTGAATCTTAACGCTCATGTTACATCCAATGTCGCAGAAAGCCAACAGCATCCTTTGAACCAGAAGTTCATAGTTTTCTGCTTTTTTGTTGCCAAGGAAGTTGTTTGTAACTCCACAAAAGACTGCCATGCTGCTTTCTCCTCCTTATTCATCTTCCTGGCAAATTCTTCGTCACGTATGAGGGTTCAAATTTGAGGTCCATTGAATACACCTGCTTTTATCTTCTCGAAAAACAAGGCAGGGGAAGCAGAAATAATATATTGAAAGCATTCACTTTCTCTATTCAAAGCCTGAATAAACTGCTTCATTGAGCCAAGTTTGATGTGAAGTGGGGGGAAAATGATCCTGTCTAGATTAACTACAGGTTCATTCACAATATTTTGCATCCCTACTTCCAGAGTTTCGGGTTTCAGCCACTCCTTCTGTGTCCAGTGTTTCTCTTGAGCTTGGCTGTCCCACAAACACAGAAAGCAAGGATACTTCATGAAATCTCTCTGTTGTCCTAGCAGGAAATTTACCATTTTAAGATCCACACAAATGATCCAGTTATGCTCCTCATACTTCAGAAAGTGGAGGACAATTTTTATGTCATTATAATCTTCTCACAGATGAGTTGAATAACCAATAAACATAACTGTTGTGTTGGAGAACACATTTCAGACTCCGTTTAGAGCTGTCAAGAAATAGCTGCCATTCTGTTGGACTGTAAATGGTAACATCTAGCTGGCTGAGAAGACTACTGATATCATGACAGTAAATAAAGTGTTTGTCTTTGGAAAAAAAGTCCTCAAAAATTTGTTCACGCTTCTTGAAGTGGGATACTTTAGCTGACTGGTAAAGTACATTCTTTTCTTGAAGCCTGGAGGCTAATAACTCAGCTGCTTTCATTGATAGGCCCAAATCTCTTACTAAGTCATTCAATTCGGGTTGGCTAAACTGCTGAGGGGTTAATGACTGCTTGGCATCAGAAGTAGACCCTTCAGATTCTACAACCCTTTCCTCATGCATCTTATTAAAATATACTTGATCACCACGTTCACTTTCTTCATCCTTAGAAGAAATAAAACCATTGAAAACTGGAACCGGGAGTGTCTCGGAGTGTGGGATAGGTCATACTGCTGAAGGAATATTAGGATATGCGATCACATGCCGTTTTTTTCTTGCCGATGCCCTTTGTATGGATCAGACAGAAATAACAGTCACTGCTGTGGTCCTTAGGTTCACACCAAACCATGGGAATACCAAAAGGCATTCCTTTGCATTTTTCTTTTGTCCAGTCATGAAGCATTTCCTCACAATTATGACACACAATATGAGGAGCTCAATTCTTGTCTTGCTTGCCAAGGGAAACTTGAAAATAGGCATTATATGCATGTGTCACAAATGATGAAATATTGTGCCTTTGACGTTGAAGTGTGTAACAGCCACATATATAACAGAAGGTGTCAGGACTATTCTTACATTTACGCCTACTCTAAGAAGCTATGATTCAATCTTAAAACAAAATAAGAGGGTGTTTTGATCAGATAATATTTTTTTTACATTTAAAAACAACTACAATTATGTAAAAGTGATGTTTGTAAACCTTAATTGCCTTGTGGTTATGTTCAACCCAAGAGTTGTTGCCCTTTAACTCCAAT
Source organism: Saccopteryx leptura (assembly GCF_036850995.1). Classification (NCBI taxonomy): domain Eukaryota; kingdom Metazoa; phylum Chordata; class Mammalia; order Chiroptera; family Emballonuridae; genus Saccopteryx; species Saccopteryx leptura. The sequence continues at coordinate 82,155,412 of NC_089511.1, forward strand.
TTAAAAACCAATACTTGCCATTAACTGTAACAAAAAAATTAAAATTGCATAAAAACTAGAGCATGCACCAAAAAACAAATTTCATATTTGGAATCACTGATGCAGAAATATATAGAAACAGTTCTAAAACCTCATTCAACAGAAAATGAAAAAAATTTGTTCCCCAGTGAATTGATTCTACCCATAGGTAGTAAGCACCTACTATGTACAATGTGCATCTACTTTGAGAGATGCTAGGAGTCTGCTCATTGTCTCCCTGATCTTGCTGGGGTGGCCAGACATTTCAGGACATGTTAGGTAAAGGAAAATTCTTCCAAGCTGTCTCCCAGAATCCAAGTTCAGCAAGTACGGACGAAATCAGGAGTCTGAGCCAGAGAGGCTTTTCTCCTGGTTTCCTTTTTGCGCTTCTATCTGCACACTTGCTCCTGCAGCCTAGCTCCTGATGCTGCTCTTTTGCAAGCACAATTTCTCTAATGCTATCCCAGATCTGAATCCATGTGGCCTTCTCCCTCCAAGACCCATTATCATCAAATGACCCCCATGCATTTTGCCCCTCAGTTTAGATTCCGTTTAGTGGGCATCTGATTAGAAGCTGTGGTTCACACCTGTGAGCCAAGAGTCTGGGGTCATGGAGAAAGTAAGCTGCTGCCTTTCAAAGTGATGGGCTATGAGAAGCAGATCTAGAAAGGAGGTTGGATATGATGGCTAAACTGATACCATCTCTTCTTAGGATGAACCATCTTGTCTCAGTTTTAAAACTGAAAATTGTGCAACCCAGGAATCCCCTCAGTTCCAAACAAATGGGGGCTGTAGCCTGCATCTCTGGAATATTAAACACACAGAAAACTTCAATAGAAAAATGTGGGTTTAAGGAATAGGAGAGTTGGTGTTGTAAGTGCCAATTAGGTGTCAAAGAAAAGGAAAATCTTGCTGGGCCATTTCTGTAGGTAGTGACTCTGCAGCTCGGTAATGAAGGAAAAGTAGACGAGACAATGTGGTGGGCATTTATGGCTTGGGCTTTATAGCACTTGAATACCCTTCCTATGTGGAGGGAATTTGGGAGATAAAGGGGGATGATGTTACTTTCCCCACTCCTTAAAAACTAGAATATATATGGGGAAATTAAAGGTCCAAGTTCTATTTGCTGGAAAAGAAACGTTTTCTCCATTGAATTACATTGGCAGTCTTTTTTTTAAATAAATTTTTATTCATTTTAATGGGGTGACATTAATAAATCAGGGTACATATGTTCAAAGAAAACATCTCCAGGTTATCTTGTCATTCAATTATGTTGCATACCCATCACCCAAAGTCAAATTGTTCGTTGGCAGTCTTATTGAAAATCAATTAAATGTATATCTGTGGGTCTATTTTTGAACTCTGTTCTGTTCCACTGATGTATATATCCATCCTTATACAAATACCACAACATTTGTAACTTTATAGTAAATCCTGAAACTAGCTTTATAGTAAATCTTGAAACTATATTGTGTAAGTTATTGAACTTTGTTCTTTTTCAATATTATTTTGGCTATTCTAGGACCTTTGCTTTTTCACATAAATTTTAGAATCAGCTTGTCAATGTCTAGCTTCCTAGGAATTTGAATCTATAGATCAGTCCAGGGTGAGTTGACATATTAATGCAGTTGAGTTTTCCAGTCCATGAGAAAGGTATTTTGCTCCATTTATTTAGGTCTTCAATTTCTTTCAGCAATATTTTTAAGACGAGACAGTACATTTTGTTAAATTTGTCTCTGTTTCATGTTTTTTGATACTATTGTAAATAGTATTTTAAATTTTAATTTTTACTTCTTAATTTATAGAAGAGTTGGCAAAGTAGTTGAGAGAATTCCCATATATTCTTCATCTGGTTTCTCCTAATTGGTAACATTTTATCACCATGGTACATTGATCAAAACTCAGAAATTAACATGAGCAATGAATTTTAATTATAACAAGTACAATAAATTCATTGATATGGTTTCAGGTTCTACATCACAACTAACATTTAAGAAACTACCACTTGCGGGGGTAGGGAGTGAGGGTGTTATATTGAGTGGGACCCTTGAATCCATGTTAACACAATAAATTAAAATAAATAAAAACTAAAAAAATGAAAAAAAAGGAAACTACCACTTATTCAAGTTTTGATATAGTATCAAAAATGTTATCAATAAATATCTAAAAAACCATCAAATTTTTTCTTTTATTCTCTTTCCTAACTACATATATGCCAAATTTTAAAAATATTTCAACTAAAACTACCTATTGCCATGGGGTGAATGCAGAGCAAATATAAGAGTGTGGCTGCATTCTATCAAGCGGGACATTAAATAGATTTGTAAAAATGTGAAACAAGGCAACTCTTCCAGTTAGTTTTTTTGTTTGTTTTAGAACATATAGCTATTTTTTATAAAAATGTTATATATGTTAGTGTGTAATGGATTAGCCATTATTTCAAATAAATATTTTTAAATTTCTCAGTTTTAATTTTAAATATGCTAAATATTGATAGACATAGCTTACATAAACAAAAACTCTTTGAGATACCCAATATTTTTAAAGACTGTAGGGATTCTGAGAGGAAATTATTTGATAACCACTGCTTTAAAGGATGTATTGTATAATGAGTTAACTTTTTTACAATCATGTAGACTAGTGCTATCTACATATACCATCCTTGATAGAACTGAGAAAAATCTTCATTGAAATTGTTTTATAAGGCTTATTTCTCTCACAGGACCCCAGTAGAAAAAGATCGTTCTAGACATTAGTAGGTTAATACATATAAAATGTGTTGAACCGTGATCAGAAGATGAGCCCTCTATAAATGTTAGCTATTATTATTGCTTTTATAGTTACAATCATTTAAGTATATTCTGATATCCTCTCTGATTTGCTAGGTTTTAATTATTTCTATGGTATGCCTTTTTGTGTAGAAATTTTAAGCTTTAATCTATATTTAAATTTATCGACACTGTCTCTTGTAGTTTATTCTTTTTAAGTCTTGTAGAAGAAATTCTTCCCTTCCACAAATGGGAATAATGATATAATTTTATAACGATATGCTTTTATAATTTTCCCTAAAAGTTTCCAAGTATCCCTTTTCACAAACTCACGAACCCAGTCTTATCAAGCTCACCAGTGACCTCCATGTGGTTGAATCTAGTGGCCAGTGCTCAGTCTTCACCCCATCCACCCATCAGCAGTCTTTAACACAGGTGAGCTCTCCCCTTTGATTCCTGGAACTCTACTCCTCCTGGCTTCTGGAACAGTGCTTCTGGAACAAGAGACTTTTGGTGGTTCTCCTTCCCCATTGGCTTCTTTGTCCTTGTCTCCTTTGGAGGAGTGCCCTGGCTTCTGTCTTTGGACCTCTTCGGTTTTCTCTCTATACTCGTTCTCTACCTGCTCTCAGTCAGTGTTGTGGCTTTAAATGTCCCTCCACTGATGACTCCAAAAATTTACATATCAGTTCTAGCCTTTCCTCTGAATTCTATTTTATCCAACTGCTTCTCAGATGTCTCATAATCTCAAACTTAATCTGGTCAAAATAGAAACGCTGATTTCGCCAAGCTGTTTCTTCCAATTTACCCATATCAATAACATGAACCATTCATTCTGTTGTTTAAGTCAAAATGTTAGAGTTTTCTTGTTTTTATTTTTTTTCTCTTTCACAGCTTAGATCCAAAATTTAAGCAAATAGTGTATTTTCCTTTAGAATATATCCTAAATCTTAACCATTTTCCTCCTCCTCCACCACTACCACCTTAGTCCAGGAAATGGTCATTCTTCATCTGTACTATTATGAATGCTACTGGCCTACAGGTGTTCTTGTTCTCATTTGTTTTCTGCACACCTAGGAGAGTCAACATTTTGAACTATGACTGAGATTATGTCACTTTCCCCACTCTCAATTTCTAATGGCTTCCCACCTCATGCAGCATAAAATCCAAAGTCTAGGCCCTGGCCGGTTGGCTCAGCGGTAGAGCGTCGGCCTAGCGTGCGGAGGACCCGGGTTCGATTCCCGGCCAGGGCACACAGGAGAAGCGCCCATTTGCTTCTCCACCCCTCCGCCGCGCTTTCCTCTCTGTCTCTCTCTTCCCCTCCCGCAGCCAAGGCTCCATTGGAGCAAAGATGGCCCGGGTGCTGGGGATGGCTCTGTGGCCTCTGCCTCAGGCGCTAGAGTGGCTCTGGTCGCAACATGGCGACGCCAGGATGGGCAGAGCATCGCCCCCTGGTGGGCAGAGCGTTGCCCCATGGTGGGCGTGCCGGGTGGATCCCGGTCGGGCGCATGCGGGAGTCTGTCTGACTGTCTCTCCCTGTTTCCAGCTTCAGAAAAATGCAAAAAAAAAAAAAAAAAATCCAAAGTCTATACAATGCCAGGCCAACAGTGGCCAACAGGATTGGACTGCCATGCTTCTCCAACTTTATTTCCAGTCTCGTGGCTGTTTCTTGAACTTGCCAAGATCCTGTCTTCAATAATCATTCTGATCAAGCTCCTGTTTATTCTGGGGGGATCCCCTTTACCCTGTCGGGGTCACATTCATGGTGACCACTCTTTGCTTGAGGACCCACAGGCTTACTGTTTCACTTTTCTGTTTGGTGTAGATTTCTTGGAAATATTTCTTATATTCCTGTGCATTTTTCTTTTTATTTTGCATCAACTACTATTATATGTTTTGAGAAGAGTGATATATATTCATGGGGATATCAAAAAGAGAAGCCTTAAGCCTATAATTTTTCTTTTGAACTCACTGTTATTTGTACTCTTATTTTTTACTACATTTTCCCTCCTAGATAATGTGTAATTTCAGTTTTGATGTCCCCTACAATCCATAGGTTATCAAGGAGATATTTTCTTGATTATAGAGCAATTAATATTTTTAATGGCCCTTTCCCTCTATTGATTTCTAATTTTTGTATTATTATTTGAGAATATAAAATTTTTCTAATTGCAAGATCAAAATAAAGAAAACAGAGTTTCAATATTTAAGGTGCAAAGTCCCCACCATGAGAATATATATATTTTCAAATTCTCTTTGCATTGTTAGAGGTTTGTGTTTTATGCAGTTGTCTGCTATGCTGTATGTTGTATAAAGTTTTATGACTGCTGTCTCCTCTTTGTGGGTTGCATATTTTATTGTCACATAATATTCTTCTTTGTCTTAACACATTTGTCCTTGAATTTGCTGTCTGACATTGTCACTTCTGCTTTCTTTTTCCTTATCTTTGTACCATCTGTTGTCACCTATATCTTTATTTTTGACCTTTTTTTAAGTGTATGTTTTATTTAAAAAGCACACAATTGGATTTTATTTTTTAATCACATCTGATAGTCTCAGGTTGTTAATTACAAAATTAATTCTGTTCACGTCTTTGTGTTAAGAAATACCCTTAGGGTTTAGGGCTTCTGTCTTTTTTTGCATTTGTTCTCTGTATCAGGGACATGCTTGACTATAAATAACAGAATTCATGACTAACAGTTGTTTAATAAAATAATTCATGTTTATTTCATATATAAATAATTTCATATATATATATCATATTTTATTTAATAATTACAGAACTATATTTTTTGAAGTTCCTTGTTTTTCTCACATGACAAGAAATCTGGAGATGAACTGCAGTGGGCAGTGTTGATTTATCTGCTTACCCAGATCATCAAGAGCCCTCTCCTCTCTTCCTGCTTACTCATCCTTATTAGCCTGTCGTTCTCTTCCTCATGGTTGCAAAAGACTTCCAGCAACTCTGGGCATCATTTCTTTATTCCAGGGAAGAAGAAGGAGGTGAGATAAAAGAGCAAATGATGAAGGGGTTTCTCCTAAGGAGTCTTCACCTTCTGTTTAGAAAGAGATATCCTTCACTGGGACTTCAGCTTACATCTACTTTGTCAGAATTTAGGACATCTGGTCACTCCTAGATCAGTCATTTGCCAGTGAGCATAATATTACATGATGGGTTTAGATCAATTTGATCTGTCCTTTGAAACTGGGGTAGAAACTTGCGTGACGTGAAACTAAGGGTTCTCTGTTAGTCCCTGAACAAATCCAGGTTTTCTTAGGGAGGTGGGCGGGAATGGATGCTGGGTAGGTGATTGACAGCATCTGCTGTAATAGTGGCACATTATGTATTGTTTTCTCTTTTCCTTTTACATAGTTTTGCAGGATTGGTAAGCATCTTATCAATTACTTTCTCCCACTATTAATTTGGAAGTTTTATAATTCTAGTAGTGATTGCCCTTCTGTTTCTATCAGTCATAATAAAACCAGTGTTCCTATATTACTATATTGCTTTTAATATCTAAAAATGGCTGTGTTCCATGTTAATCAGGGGAATTAATGCAGCCTTCTACAATGGATAAACATCAAAACCTCACGGCTTAATGTGATGGAGGTTTATTTCTGAACACATCACTGTTTGGGGTTGATTGGGTAGCTCCTTTCTGAGGTTTGCTTTCAAACACTGAGTTGTGGACCAGGCGCAAAAAGTTTTTCTTGCAATTCCACCATTTTGGAGAAATTTGTTTCCAGCTGGGATGAAAGACAGAATGTGGACAAGGCACACACACTCACTGCAAATAGCCTCAGCCTGACAGAGACACCGATGTCTTCCCCTGACCTGCCACAGACTGGAATCTAGTCACAGATGCCATGGAACTGAAGGAAGCCGAGAAAAGTAGTCATCTTCTGGGCTCCCAAAGATGAAAGGCAGGGCTGGATGCAGCAAGTCACTGTCACAGATTGCATTATGGTCACTCACACATTTTGTTCTCCATATAAATACATTCACCACCATTTTAAGGCGGACACCCTAAAGTCACATCCAGTCACTGCATCCAAACCCAAGCGTTCTGTATTTGTCTCTATCAAGTTCAATGTGGCTAAACAGACATGTCACCTACACACACCTGCCTTTAAGACACAGTGTACAGTGGTGGAGTGGGCTTAGACTGCCCCCTGTGGAGAAGGAAGAATGTGAACCCCCCACTTGGTCACTAGTCAGTGGCATTCCTGAAGTCTTACAGTTGGGGCTTTGTGAGGTTCCCCTGCTCTGCAGTGAGGGGGCAGCCTTGAGTGGATGCTGACTGCCCTCAAGGAGGACCCCCCTTATTCGTTATTCCCCTTGGCCTCATCTGTAGTGAATATTGAGGGTTGTGCCCTTCTTGGGCCATGTAGCCTTTGAAACCTGCCTTCTGGTCATCAAGGTTGGGGCATGAAAGGGTTGTTAAATCTTAAATAGTCAAAGGCTTTTTTTTTTTTTTAAGTGATAGGAGGGGAGATAGAGAGATAGATCCCTGCATGTGCCCCAACCAGGATCCCCCCGGCAATGCCTGTCTGGGGCTGATGCTCTGCCCATTTGGGGCCATACTTGCAACCAAGCTATTTTTAGCACCTGAGGTGGAGGATTCACAGAGCTATCCTAAGCGTCCAAGGCCGATGTGCTCTAACCAATCGAGCCATGGCTGTGGGAAGAGAAAGAGAAAGAGCAGGGGGAGAATTAGGGGAAGAGAAGCAGATGGTTGCTTTTCCTTTGTGCCCTGACCAGGAATTGAACCCAGGACTTCCACACGCTGGGTTGATGCTCTACCACTGAGCCAACTGGCCAGAGCCAAAGGCTTAGGCTCAAACACTTAAGAGACTTGTGATCTGTTTGCTTTTGTATCCCAGTAACAACAGCCAGTTTGTTTCTAGACATGTTTCACAAACTGCCTATACGTCTTTGTCACTTTACCTCTGTGTCTTTCTCTCTCAACCGAAGAGGACCTGCCTTTAGGCTTTTCGTAAAAATAAGTGCCTAATGTGCTTTCGTAAAAATAAGTTCCTACATAAAAGTGAGACTAAGAGACATTGATAAGAGTGTGGTGGTTATGGGGAGAGGGGGAGGGGCACAAAGAAAACTAGATAGAAGGTGACAGAGGACAATCTGACTTTGGGTGATGGGTTTGCAACATAATTGAACAAGAATACCTGGACATGTTATCTTTGAATATATGTATCCTGATTTATTGATGTCGCCCCATTAAAAAAATAAAATTATTAAAAAAAAAAAGTTCCTAATATGCTTGTGTAGTCTGATTCCCCTATAGAGCAGAGTCAAGGGTGGGATTAAACGCACCAGGATTTTACTAAGGAAATGCGTGTGAGATAAGGAAGGGCAGGGGCTGGAGCAGGCTGGGAGAGCCATCACACCGCAGGGTCAGTCTGACCTTGAGTGAGGGAGATGGGAAGTCAGGTTGAGAGGAGGTGTTCTAGGAAGACATGTAATCTAAGGAAGGCTTGTCAAGACCTCAGGGAAGTTGCCCATCAGAGAAGTCTAGCGTGTCCCAGGAACAAGCCTGCCTTGCTCAGTCAGAGGCGGAAGACGCCTCTGGGAAGAGTGACATGGGGCGCGCACATGAGCACGGAGCCGGAGCGCCCAGGTAGTTATGCTCCCTGTAGCTGGGTGTCGGGAGCACACTCTCATGGCTGCCATGTTGTAAAGCCAGGAGTCAGGGCTACCATCAGAGCAGCCCAGCCCATGCAGGTTCACATTGGATTCGGACAGTCGGTAAAGAAACAACGGAGCCACAAACTGGTGGGCCATAGTCTTTAATTCTAGCTTGCACCCGGCGGGCAAGTAAAAACATACACTGGGCTCCAAAACCCAATCACATTCACTGCTCACAAAGCCACTGACTTATCCGAGTTTCCTAGAATCAAAGGTTTCTAGCTCACCAGCCTTATTCTCCTCAGTTCCCCATCTCCTTCCTTATCCCAATACAAATTCTACACAAACTGACATCTCACTCAGCACTCCACCATCTTGGCTGCTTCTCCTGGCCTCCTCCACGTGGCCTTTCTCTGCTCTCCTCTGCTCTCTCTTCTAATGATAATCTCAGGAACCAAGAGCCAAGTCCCGTTCTGCCCCCATTTTATAGTGTAGCTTCACAACCTTTAATCCAATATACAAAATAGGGAAGTCTCTAATACAAAGTCACTTCTCCGAGGCATGATTGGATTGTACCGCCCCATATCAAAAAGGGTGGGAAAGACTTAATCCCAAAACCAAGCCCCAGGCTATAAGGATTCTACCTGCCCACAGAGACACACATTAATATCACCTGGGAGACAGCTTCCTCATGGGCAGCGCTGTCTTTAACAAAGTGAGCATAATACATTTTATCTGCCCAACACATGTTATCTGTACCCAGGACACTTGACTCATCTTACTAGTAAGTCATGCGAACCTTTTAAAAATTTCATCTCTTGCAATTTGGACACAAGAGGGATGTAAAGCCAGGAGCCACGGCCAGGGCCACCATCACAGCAGCCCAGCCCATGCAGGTTCGCATTGGATTCGGACAGTCGGTAAAGAAACCATGGAGCCAAAAACTGGTGGGCCATAGCCTTTAATCCTACCTTGCACCCAGCGGGCAAGTAAAAATACACACTGGGCTCCAAAACCCAGTCACACTCAGTGCTTACAAAGCCACTGACTTATCCGAGTTTCCTAGAATCAAAGGTTTCTAGCTCACCAGCCTTCTTCTCCTCAGTTCCCCATCTCCTTCCTTATCCCAGATACAAACTCTACATAGACTGGCATCTCACTCAGTACTCCGCCATCTTGGCTGCTTCTCCTGGCCTACTCCACGTGGCCTCCTTCTGCTCTCCTCTGCTCTCTCTTGCTAATCTCAGGAACCAAGCGGCAAATTCCTGTTCTACCCCTATTTTATAGTGTAGCTTCACAACCTTTAATCCAATATACAAAATAGGGTAGTCTCTAATACAAAGTCACTTCTCTGAGGCATGATTGGATTGTACCGCCCTACAGCAAAAAGGGTGGGAAAGGCTTAATCCCAAAACCAAGCCCCAGGTTACAACGATCTCCAACACACATTAATATCACCTGGGCGATGGCCTCTTTAACAAAGTGAGCATAATACATATTATCTGCCCAACAATCCACCCCTATGCTCACTTTACTACCCACAATTTACATCACCAGCATTCCTGTGCAAGGAAATTTGAACATTACACAGATTACAACAGCAAAAATCATACAGTTTCAACAATTACAAAGGTACATTTCACCAGTCTCTGAGCACTTAGCCCAAAGCGCAAAATGTCCTCGGTCTTCTTTCTAGCCATGGGAAAAGCTTCCCGGGGTAGGGGAGTGCTTCCAGCAAAGCCACCCCCCACCCCCATCAGGGTATTTTACATTGTCCAAAATCCGTAATCCGTAAGTCCATCCAACAATGCCAATGCCCACTCCAGTCGTAGTCCAGGATATCAGTCCACGCACATAGGGCGTCAGCCACCCCCCTCATCCCTGCCATCCTCGCAGATCTTACACTGTCCCAAAGAGGGGCACGTGGCAATGGCAGTCAGCATTTCCATCTCTGCTCTGGAAAGCATGTCCAGCCCTATGCCCCCAAATCGCAGACCTACCGGGGCTGCAGTAGGTGCTCCTTCCAGCTGGGCTTCCATCTTCTGGAGACTGCAGATCACAACTCCAGCCCAATTCTCCTCATCCTCCAAAGAGGAACTGAAAACACCAGCTCCTGCTGCCAGGCTCAAGCCCCGGGCTGCCGCCGCCTTCTGCTCCGCAGACCTTGCAGCTCCGGACCCGGCCTCAGCTTCAGCTTCAGCCTCAGCCCCGGCCCCGGCCTCCCGCCGCCGCTGGCTCTCCGCAACATCCAGGGCAAGCTGCAACTCACGAATCTCTGAATCCTCCTCCAGCATTTGCTCCATTTCCAGGCGAATCTCGAACACCTGGTTGGCCTCCTCCTCCAGCATTTCCTCCAGCTCCAGGGTCAGCATCGGTTTCTCCTGTGTTTGCTCCAGCTCCTCCCGCTGCTCGGTTTGCAGGTCCCGGGCAGCCTCTTCCACAGAGCTCTCGGTTTTCTCACGCATGGCTGTAAAAGTCAGCCAGCCTACGATCCCCAAGAGGACAGCCATGGGGAACCCTAACACTAGCCAGTCCTCTACTCCACCACTCAAAGGCTCCTTGCCGATCTGTATCGAATCCTGCCACAGACTACGCCAAATGTAAAGCCAGTAATCAGGGCCACTATCACAGCAGCCCAGCCCTTGCAGGTTCGCATTGGATTCGGACAGTCGGTAAAGAAACAGCGGAGCCAAAAACTGGTGGGCCATAGTCTTTAATACTACCTTGCACCCGGCGGGCAAGTAAAAACATACACTGGGCTCCAAAACCCAGTCACACTCAGTGCTCACAAAGCCACTGACTTATCCGAGTTTCCTAGAATCAAAGGTTTCTAGCTCACCAGCCTTCTTCTCCTCAGTTCCCCATCTCCTTCCTTATCCCAGATACAAACTCTACACAGACTGGCATCTCACTCAACACTCCGCCATCTTGGCTGCTTCTCCTGGCCTCCTCCACGTAGCCTCCTTCTGCTCTCCTCTGCTCTCTCTTGCTAATCTCAGGAACCAAGCGGCAAGTTCCCGTTCTACCCCTATTTTATAGTGTAGCTTCACAACCTTTAATCCAATATACAAAATAGGGTAGTCTCTAATACAAAGTCACTTCTCTGAGGCATGATTGGATTGTACCGCCCTACAGCAAAAAGGGTGGGAAAGGCTTAATCCCAAAACCAAGCCCCAGGTTACAACGATCTCCAACACACATTAATATCACCTGGGCGATGGCCTCTTTAACAAAGTGAGCATAATACATTTTATCTGCCCAACAAAGGACATGATCTTTCCAATCTTACAAAGTCCCAAATTTCTGTATTCTCTCTATGTCCTTCAGTGTCTACCTGCAAAGTACACAGTTTTTTGGAAGTAATTTCTTCCTCCTAACACCTTGCCGAACACAGCCGCTAGCAACCAACACACGCTACCAGTGTTCCCTTGTCCAGTCTCTTCCCTGAGAGTGACAAGGTATAAAGCCAGTAGGCACGACCAGGGCCACCATCACAGCAGCCGCCTGGCCCATGCAGGTTCGCATTGGATTCGGACAGTCGGCAAAGAAACAACGGAGCCAAAAGCTGATGGGCCATAGTCTTTAATCCTAGCTTGCATTCGGCGGGCAAGTAAAAATACACACTGGGTTCCAAAACCCATTCACATTCAGTGCTCACAAAGCTACTGACTTATCCGAGTTTCCTAGAATCAAAGGTTTCTAGCTCACCAGCTTTATTCTCCTCAGTTCCCCATCTCCTTCCTTATCCCAGATACAAACTGCACAAACTGGCATCTCACTCAGCACTCCGCCATCTTGGCTGCTTTTCCTGGCCTCCTCCACGTGGCCTCCTCCCGCTGCTGGCTCTACTCTCTCCTCTGCTGAAAATCTCAGGAACCAAGAGAGCAAGCTCTCGTTTTGCCCCCATTTTATAGTGTAGAAATCCAAACCCTTAATCCAATATACATAATAGGGAGGTCTCTAATACAAAGACACTTCTGAGGCATGATTGGATTGTACCGCCCCACATCAAAAAGGGTGGGAAAGGCTTAATCCCAAAACCAAGCCCCAGGCTCCAACAATCCTGCCTGCCCCCAACACACATTAATATTACCTGGGCGACGGCCTTCTTGTGTCATCTTTAACAAAGTGAGCATAATACATTTTATCTGCCCAACACAAGGTCAGAGGCACAAGAGTCTGCTTTTTAAATTATGGGGTCTGTAAGGCCAGGAGCTATGGCTGTCACTATCAAAGCAGCCACCTGGCCCATGCAGGTTCCCATTGGATTCGGGCAGATGGTAAAGAAACGGTGGAGTTGGAGGATGGTGGGCCATCCTATTTATTGGTGTCTCACCAAGACAGGCAAACCACAAAAGAAGACAAGGGAAAAGCAGAAAACCAGCTCTTCCCATGAAGGGCAAGGGATCAGGGAAGCCCCTGCAATCGTGATAGCAGGAACTGAGTGAGCCAGCTCCTGGTCTGTCCCACTTTATAGTGTAGAAAACCAAAATCCCTTAATCCAATATACAAACAAGGAAGTCTCTGATACAAAGTCACTTATCCAAGGCATAATTGGATTCCTCATGAGAGTGCACCACCCAGATCATACAATCAGTCAAGGGTGTGGGGAAAAGCTTAGTCCTAAAACCAAACCTTAGGCTACAACGACCTGGCCTGCTTATAGCCTGTCCCCCACACCCAATATAAGTCACAAGCGAGCAAACATATATATCATATTTACAAACTTATTTGACCAACAGGGTCTAACAAGTTTACCCAATGTTTTGCTCCTGTGTAACATGGCTCTCCAGCCATTCAGCCTCCTGAACATCTCTCGACACCCAACCCTCTCAGGCTGTGACACTGAGGTTTCCATTTCAGTGGTCCACCACTTCGGGGATAGATTTCCATTTTAGTCATGGAAATCAATAGAATCTGTTGCAATAGGAAAGCTGAAAAAATCTCAGTGGCTTCATACAGCACAGGCTCAGTTTCTGCTCATGTTGCAGGTGGGTGTGGGTCAGGTAGGCTCAGGGGCCTTGCTGCTTCATCCAGCACCTCCACCATCTCCAGTCCCTCATTTTCAGCCAGTGGACGATGAGGAGGGAAAGGGAGAGGGGAGAGGAGAAGTTTCACTGGCTCCCCACTGCTTCAGCCCAGGAGTGCACAAGTCCCTTCAGAGAGGGCTGCACTGTTACGGACTTTCTCTTTGCCGAAGACGTGAGGGGAGTTTGGCGTCAGACACCCACTCCAGACTTAGACACCTGCTTCAGCAGGCTGAGCTGCTGTGTTGCTCCCAAAACGGAGTGGGAGGGAGAGATGGGTGTGGGCCTATGCTCAGGCCAGTATCTTTCTGGAATCCTCTTTATGATGACAGTGTGCTGCAAAGTGGTTGGCTACCATTGACCAACCTAGGTCATTTCTTACTAAGCAGAACTCAGACCTGACCTGTTTCTTCTTTCCTCCGTGTCCCTCCTGATGTTGTGAAGCAGCAAGTGGCAAGCACATCCGGTGGCTCTTGGGGGCGGATGGCGAGGTCTGGGTCTGGATCATGGGAGAAGGCCCTTGGGACAAGCCCTACGAAGAGATCTCCGAGGAGCTGATTGCAGAGCGGGCGCGACTGCAGGCACAGAGGGAGGCCGAGGAGCTCTGGTGAGGTGCCAGTGGGTGTTGGGTAAGGCCTTGGGGTGGGTCCCAGACAAGGACACTAGGTGGTGGGGAGCAGGAAGGACGGGCCAGGCAGCTGGCTGGCTGTTTTGAACTCTGTTAATATTAGGTGACCAAACCATCAAAGTCTTGCATCAGATATATTTGGTGGGTTCAAATCCTGGCTCCTCCAGTTAGAAGTGAGCTAATATGGCCCTCAATTTTCACATCTGTGATGTGGCTATAGCAACATTCTTTCTATATCTGGGGTGGTCTGGCTTCATCAGAACAAGGCTATGACATGCTTCTGCTTTTCCTCTCACTGAGCTGTTTCCGGGGTAGCAGAGCAGTTTTGATCCGCTTGTTTCTTTCATGGACATTTGAGCCCCAGTGGGATTTGGAGTTAGAGTTCTTTCATAAACAACTTTTAGTATCTTTCGTTAAACTTGGATGCCAACATTTCTCCCCCACTCCAGTATTTAGTGACAGTTTTTTAACTGTGAAATTGTTCACAACAACCCAATGCCTGCCACCAGAGATAGCCACAGTGAGCATTTTGGTAATACAGATGTTCCTTGACTTACGACGGGGTTATGTCCTGGTCACCCATCCTAAATTCAAAATATCAGTAAGTTGATAATGCATTTACTACAGCTAATCCACCTAAAATCACAGCTTAGCCGAGCCTACCTTAAATGTGCTCAGAACACTTACATTAGCTCACAGTTGGGCAAAATCATCTAACACAGTGAGTACACTGTAGAGCAGGGGTCCCCAAACTTCTTACACAGGGGGCCAGTTCACTGTCTCTCAGACCGTTGGAGAGTCGGACTATAAAAAAAACTATGAACAAATCCCTATGCACACTGCACATCTTATTTTAAAGTAAAAAAACAAAACGGGAACAAATACAATATTTAAAATAAAGAACAAGTAAAGTTAAATCAACAAACTGACCAGTATTTCAATGGGAACTATGGGTCTGCTTTTGGCTAATGAGATGGTCAATGTGCTCCTCTTACTGACCACCAATGAAAGAGGTGCCCCTTCTGGAAGTGCGGCGGGGGCCGGATAAATGGCCTCAGGGGGCCGCATGTGGCCTGCGGGCCGTAGTTTGGGGACCCCTGCTGTAGAGTATGGGATGTTGGCCTGTGATCTGGTAGCTGCGGCTCCCTGTCACTGCCTAGCATCACGAGAAAGTATCTTACAGCCTATCAGTAGCCCGGAGAACTAGCAAAGTTTAAGATTCAAGGTCCAGTTTCTACTGAATGTGTTTACCATTGTAAGCCAACAAATCATAAGTCAAACCAGCGTAAGTCGGGGACCGTCTGTGCATGCTTTGTAAACAGCTTTATTCACACCACGATAAATTGATGAATATAATTCCACAACATTATTTAAGATGACTATATAGGATTCTCATTACATGGGAAACCCAACTCTCTGGTCTGGTTGATGTACATGTGGGGTGTTTGCCATTCTTTATGCTTTAAAAATCCTCTGATGAGCATCTTCTACCGATGCCTTTGTGAACTTGAGTGAGAGATGGGATTTTAGAGTCTTTTTTTGCCCCCTGGCTTCCAGAACAATTCTGTTGATTTATGTACATGTATGGAAGCATGCCTGTTTCTCTCCACCTTTGCCAACGTTAGTTTTGTTGACCTTAGACATCTGTCATTCTGATAGGGTAAGAAATACTGCCCATAGTTTTTATTTGAACTTCTATTGTTATGTAGCCCTTTGGCTTCCCACATGTGTTTATACCTACTGCTGTTCTCTTGGAAGGAGACAGAAGGAGGCAGAGATCACCAAGAAGTTCCGAGATGCTCTGGCCAATGAGAAAGCCCGGATCCTGGCGGAGAAGTGGAAAGTGGAAATGGAGGACCGCAAGGCTGCCAAAGTCCTGGAGGAGCGCATCCACGAGGAATTCAGGGTGAGCCAGTGTGGGGGGCATCGCTGCGCTGCCACCTGCTCCAGCTCCCTGGCCGCTGGGGCTGACGCCTGGTTTGGACAAGTCCTTGGCCACTGGTCATCACTGAGTGCATTATGAGAACAGAAAGCTGGCATGTCTGAGCAGGAAGGGAAGAGACATGCCATTAGGTCCCATCCATTTCTTACTGTACAGTTGAGAAAACTGAGGGTCGGACAGGGAAGAGACTTGCCAAGGCCATGTGTAGTTCGGGACAGAGCCAGAATCAGAACACAGGTCTTCTGCCTCCCAAACCAAGATTCCTGAAATGAGTCCTGGAAGGAGCAAAGCCAAGTTTGTGGTCATGTCAACCTGGGATGCAGTTCTGCTACTGCTTACTACTGTGTGACCTTGGGAAATTTGCTGGACTTCTCTGAGCCTTCACTTTCTTGTTTGCAATATTAGGGTAATAACAATGCCCAATTTGAGGTTTTTGGAGGATTCAAAGAAATGAAAAATGCTCATTTCTGACCCTGATTAGGGAGCTGTGGGCAACCTTGCATGCCTACTCATTCTGGGGGAGTTTGGAGCTGGTAAAAGAGGGTTATAGTCCTCTGTTAGAAGCTTAGGTAACCTAAAAATATTTTTTCCTTGCTTTCTATTTTGAGATTTTTCTTTTGCTATAGGAGTAATATATTGGGGGGGGGGGGTTTAGAAAACTCAGAAAATGCATATAAGCAAAGAGAAGATAATCATTCTGAATCACAACAATTATATTATTTTGTGAAGTGTAGATTAATGGCATTTGCACATTAAAAATGTTTAACCTCCCTTTTCCTTATAATGATTAAGCCCCTTAAGATTATTTTTGTTGCAAATATTTTTCTTAGTGCTGTGTTGTTTTTTCTTAATTTTGATTATAATGTTCTTAAATATATGAAAGATTAAAATTTTAACTAGCTAATTGTATCAATCCTTTTTTTTTTCTTTTTCTTTTCCAAGTGGGGGAGGGGATAGAAAGACAGACTCCGCATGCGCCCTGACTGTGATCCACCCTGCAACTCCCATCTGAGGCCATGATCACAACCTAGCTTTTAGCGCCTGAGGCAGAGGCTCCACCACAGAGTCATCCTCAGCGCCCTGGGCAATGTGCTCAAAGCAGTTGAGCCATGGCTGCAGGAGGGGAAGAGAGAGATGGAGAGAGAAGGGGGAGGGGGAGGGGTCGAGAAGCAGATGGTCACTTCTGTGTTCCTGGACCGGGAATTGAATGTGGGACATCTACACACTGGGCTGACGCTCCACCACTGAGCCCACCAGTCAGGGCTATGCCAGTCTTTTTCTGTATTATTTGTTTTCTATCGATACTTAGAAAGCTCTGTGCCACCGCAAGCTTGTAAAATACTAAGGTAAATTGTTTCCTATATCTTTTGTGATATGGTTTCTTTGCATTTGATTTTTCTTCACTTTGGAATGTGGTTTGATATAGGGCTCTAGCTTTATTTTCTTCCGAATGGTGACCAGTTGCCTCCATGTCATATATTATGATATATATTTATCTTCTCTCATTGTACACGCTGACTTGGTTCTTATTCCTTCTGGGTCTCTTCATGGATTTTTCTTCTATATTTATTCCTGAGCCAGATTTACTTATTTAATTCTTGTGGTTTTAAAATAAACTAACATCTGTTACGGTGAGAACCTATCATTCCTCTTCATTTCCAAAATGACCTTGGCTAATCTTATACCCATTTTTTCTATGAGAGATACATTTGAATTACTATTCGTCTCCCTGCAACAACAACAAAAAACTGCATTGGCCTTACTGTTATATTTGTGGAGGGTGACATTTTAAATTCTTGACTCTTCTTGGTCAGGAGTGTGGTATGTTCTTCTGCCATTCAAAGCTTCTTTTTGTTTTAATGACTATTTGTTTTTATTAATACCTGTAAATGCATTGGCCATCTAACCCAGACATCCACAGTATGCTACGTGCTTCAAGTTCACTTGTCAACGTCTATTTTTTGGACTTCGGTAAAATTTACTGTGTTATTTAAGTATGTCACATTTCTTTTTTAGTTAAACCTTAGGTTTCATATTTTTTTTATTGCTATTGTAAATGAGATTGTTCTCATTACCTTAAAACCTATTGTAATTGATAGTTATAGATTTATATTGTTATCTAATTTTAATAATTTAATTTTCCCTTGAGTTAAATTTTTTTATTTTTTTTATTTTTCCAAAGCTAGAAACGGGGAGAGACAGTCAGACAGACTCCCGCATGCGCCCGACCGGGATCCACCCGGCACGCCCACCAGGGGGCGACGCTCTGCCCACCAGGGGGCGATGCTCTGCCCCTCCGGGGCGTCGCCATGTTGCGACCAGAGCCACTCTAGCACCTGGGGCAGAGGCCAAGGAGCCATCCCCAGCGCCCGGGCCATCTTTGCTCCAATGGAGCCTTGGCTGCAGGAGGGGAAGAGAGAGACAGAGAGGAAGGAGAGGGGGAGGGGTGGAGAAGCAGATGGGCACTTCTCCTGTGTGCCCTGGCCGGGAATCGAACCCGGGACTTCTGCACGCCAGGCTGACACTGTACCACTGAGCCAACAGGCCAGGGCCGAGTTAAATTTTTAAGATTTTCTTGAGTTTTTAAGTGAAGTAATATTTACTCTCAAAACATTTTATTTAAAAAATTTCAAACTTGCAGAAAGGTTGAAAGAAAAAGAAAATGAATACTCACATATTCCCCAATTAAACTCACCAGTTATTAATATTTTGACACATTTGCATTCTCTTTCTCTTTGTGCATATACATGCATGCCCACGCATGTGTGCGTGCACACACACACACACACACACAATACTAGTGACCCTTCAGGAACTTAGGTTTGACCTGCTTGGGTCCACTTATATGTGCATTTTTTCAATAAGTACTGTAACTGTATTTTCTCTTTCTTAGGATTTTCTTCCTAATATTTGCTTTTCTGTATCTTACTTTATTATAAGAATATAGTGCATAATACATGCATCATAAAATATATGTTAATTGTTTATGTTGAGGCATCCAGGCAACAGTAAGCTATTAATAACTAAGTTTTTGGGTAGTCTAAGTGATATGAGAATTTTCAACCGTGCAGCCATTAGTACCCCAACCCCCACGTTGGTCAAGAGTCAACTGTATATGTGTATACATATATTTGTGTATACACACACATATGCATATATACACTTTGTTACTGCTGTTGTTTGCTGAACAGTTAGAAAGGAAGTTGCAGACATCATACTCTTTAACTTGGGTTAGCAGTCTATATTCTGTAAAGAGCCAAATGGTAAATATTTTAGACTTTTTGAACTATATTTTCTCTCTCACAACTACTGAACCAGGCCACTGAGGCACAAAGCAGCCACAGACACATGTAAACAAACAGGTGTGGACTTTATTTATTTATTTTTTTTATAATAATTTTATTTTTTTAATGGGGTGACATCAATAAATCAGGATACATATATTCAAAGATAACATATCCAGGTTATCTTGTCGTTCAATTATGTTGCATACCCATCACCCAAAGTCAGATTGTCCTCTGTCACCTTCTATCTTGTTTTCTTTGTGCCCCACCCCCTCCCCCTTTCCCTCTCCCATTCCCCCCTCCCCCCCGTAACCACCACACTCTTATCAATGTCTCTTAGTTTCACTTTTATGTCCCACCTACGTATGGAATAATGCAGTTCCTGGTTTTTTCTGATTTACTTATTTCGCTTCGTATCATGTTATCAAGATCCCACCATTTTGCTATAAATGTTCCAATGTCATCATTTCTTATGGCTGAGTAGTATTTCATAGTGTATATGTGTCACATCTTCTTTATCCAGTCATCTATTGACGGGATTTTTGGTTGTTTCCATGTCCTGGCCACTGTGAACAATGCTGCAATAAACATGGGGCTGCATGTGGTGGACTTTATTTTAAATAACGGATTGAATCCAGGTTTGGCTCGGGAGCCTTAGTTTGTTTACTCCTGATGAAACCCTCAGTCCTTCAGTGGCACCCCCAGTATAAAGACGTCTCGCTGCAGAGTCACAATAATCATGATCACACCTGCTGCAATTAACAATAACTCCACATCAGTATCTAAAATCCAATCCATGCTGGAGCGATGTTTAGTTTATACTGTTTGATTTTGCATATGATTACTTAAGTCCGAAGGAAACCAGTACTTTTTATATCTCTGTAACGTTGAGAGTCACCAGTTCCAATCTCTGGCCTCTCTCTTCCCTAAAAGAGAGGGCTGAGCCTCAGAGGCTGTTAGGGAGACTCAGTGGTGCATGAGTCAACTCACAGGAGACTAAGGAGGGATTGAGTCCCCAGCAGAGAGTTTTGTGGTTGATGGTCTCCTGCAGAACATCAGTATTGAAGGAAGATAAATTGTGAGCATTCTGTGTTAGGGTCACTGAGGATTTATAAAGTCAGGCATTCAGGTTCACTGAGGGACCTGAACGGAAGCTTTTGGTGTTATTTCCAAAGAAGGTTATGGCCATTCTGTGTTTGTTTTTTGTTTTAAAAACTAATGTGCTAAATGCAAGTGCCCAAACTTTAATGCACACAGTTACTCTGACTTGTCGCAGCTGCACTTTGGGGAGCCTCAGAAATGTGAGCGGTGTCTCAGGGCTCCGCAGGGGCTGACAGGTGGCAGGGCGTCCCTGGCAGAAGGTCAGGTCAGTGCTCGAGCTGCATGGTCCAGGTTTAGGAGCAGGGATGCTTCCTGCCAGAGCCATCTGTAAAGGAGCTTCCCTGCACAGTGATGAGCTCCTCATCCCAGGAAATGGTTAAGTGGAGGCTGAAACAGCATCTGAAAAGCTTTCTGTGGCGGATTAAACACACTGGAAGCAAATTCTGTGCCACTCCTCCTCCAGGCAGTGGGGTCTCTGCAGGCTCTTGCGCCCTCTGCCTGGTGTCTGGCTTTGATCTGTAGGATGCACTTTGATCTGTGAAAACAGCTCTGTAACTTCTAAGGGTTGGCTGTAAGAAATTTGCAGCTTCCACTTCGGTCCCTTTGGCCATGTTCACTTTGGGAAGCGACCTGTAAGAGCCCTTCCACCTGAGATTACCATGCTGTGAAGAAACCGAGCAAGCCAGAGAGGAGGGGCTGTGGGGGCACTGGACGGGGGCGAAGCGTTCTTGGTTCTTCCAGGGAATGAATGACCTAAACCAAGTGATTGACCTCAGCGGGCACCATGTGCAGCAGAAGGGCCACCCAGCTAAACCCTGCTCAAATTATTATTATTTTTTAATTTAAAAAATAATTATTGATTTTAGAGTGAGAGAGAGGAAGGGGGGACAGAGAGAGAGAGAGAGAGAGAGAGAGAGAGAGAGAAACATCCTGTATGTGCCCTGACTGGGGATCTAACCCGCAACCTTGGTGTTTTGGGATGATGCTCTAACCAACTGAGCTACTGGGTTGGGGCCCTGCTGAAATTATTCACCTACAGAGTAACAAGTAAATCAGATGGCTGTTGTTCTGAAGCACTCACTTTTCTGGTATTTATTAATCAGCAGTAGACACGTGAGACAGCTGTGCAAAAGGAATTTATGCGTCAGCTTAGAGATTGGCTTGGATCATTTTTAATGTCTTCCAACACCAAGATTCTAACAGAATGTGAATCTTGTGTGTAGCAACACCACTTATTTAATTTAATTTTTCCCCTCAGAACCTAAGTGCAGGTTGTCTGGGGTGGTGGTGGTGGTAGCAATCAAGTCCCTACATTCGGAAGGCTTACAGGGGCCAGAGGAGAGAGGGACAGCTCTGTGAGCAACCCCTAGCCCCAGCCATGCCTGGGGGACCACAGCTGAGGGCAGAGGGGCACCTTCCGGACTCTAGGTGCAGCGAAGACAGGAAATGGAAGGAGACATGTGGAACGATGAACGTTCTGCTGCGGGGAGAGAAAAAAGCACAGGATGGCTGGATCCAGACATAAACCTCCAAAGGCTGGCTGTGGAGCGCTTGGATGCTAAGTCAGGAGTGGACTGTTCTCTGCACACAGAGCAAAGCTGTGAGCATCTTGATACAAAAAAGGACACGGTCAGATTAAGTTTTATGAGACCAATTGGTGGCGGTGGTGTGATTCACATAATGAAAACTTAGGTGGAAGGCCAGGACAGTCAGGAGATTTTTGCTGTGGTCAAGGTGGGAAAAGATGAGTCTCTGACTATGGAGGGAGATAGAAGGGGATGGACATGGAGAAATGGTGGTGGTGAAATCAACTAGGTTTGACATCAGTTAAATGCTGGGATGACGGAAAGCAAAGGGCAAATGTGTTAGAGCCACAGGCTGTGGGATGGGTGCACGGAGCCCCTCCCCTGTCATGGGGAGCAGACTTGGAGGAAAGAGAATGTGCTTGACTGGATATGCTGAGGTCTCACCGCCCAGCAGAGGGCGCCAGCTGGTGGGGGGAGGAGAAGAGAGAAGCTGGATGCTCAGCCGGTAGGAGAGGGAGGTTGGCTGGGCAGCCTGTGCTGAGGATGTAGGCAGGTTCTGTCTATTTTTCTGGTCATAAGAAAGATAACAGTGAAAATTCCTTTTAGAAAGTGGAGGCGGAAATCCAAGAATCTTGTGTTGGGTTAAAGAGGGAACTTCAATATAGAAGATACAGACAACTGGAAACCTGCTTTTAAATGTCATTCTGTTGTGGATGGTGCCATTTGAATGCAATTCACATGCCTATGAAAGTGTTCCTTTAGAACAAAAGAGATCATGAGGCCAGATAAAATTTGCATTTTATTTTTCTGCTTTTTTAACTCATGAGACTGCTCTTAAGATGCTTCTTCCTCTGCTTAAGACCACAGAGCACAGACAGCAATGGCCCTGCTTTCTCCCTCTGCCTCTGGTCCTGTGACTTCCTTCCATACCTCCCAGCCTACCCCCCTTCTGCCACTTCCACTTTCCCTCAGAAGCAGCAGACACAGTTAATCCAGTTTTCATGTTGTCCTTTGATTTTTCTCCATTTTTCATGTGAGAGGAGGGGAGATAGTGAAACAGACTCCTGCAAGCATCCCAACCGGGATCCACCCAGCAACCCCTGTCTTGGGCCAATGCTAAAATCAATGGAGCTATTTTTAGTGCCTGAGGCTGACACTCAGACCAACCGAGCTATCCTCAGGGCCTGGGCCAATGCTCAAACCAGTCGAGCCACTGGCTGCAGGAGGGGAAGAAGGAGAGAAAGGAGAGAGGAGGGGCAGAGAGCAGATGGTTGCTTCTCTTGTGTGCCCTGACTTGGAATCGAACCCAGGATGTCCATATGCCAGGCCAATGCTCTATTTACTGAGCCAACCTGCCAGGACTCCATTTTCTATTCAAAGCCATTCTCTATTTTTCTTTTTTTTTCCTTTAAGGTTGGAGTTCATTTTGGCCACTTAATGACACCTTCCAAAGCTATAGAAACTACCTCTGCCTTGTTCCTAATAATATCACAAGGGGTTAGAAAATTTTTTACTTTTTGATTTTTCTCCTGAAAATCATAGTCTTTATCTGAGTTTCTCATGAATGAGGCTGGCATCAATGAGACAACATGATGTGGTTTACTCTGTTCCCATCATGGAGCATCACAAAGTCCCATCTTACCTTCATCTGTTGATTATTCATTCACTCTTCTGGTCATCGTTTAGGGAGTACCTACTATCTTCTAGGCCCTGCCGGGACTGGAGCTGCAGGAATAAGTGGCACAGGGCTGGCCCTGCCTTTGTGGAGTGTGTTACCTCACAAAGCACAGTGGTATTATTGGGGCCATGCTAACAACAGAAACCACTGTACTTTCCATAAAAGGCATCTGTCTTGGAGATATTTCTCATTGGGGTGAGGCAAACGGGCCCTGTGGGCTCCTGTGGTGTGCTGTTACTGATGGGTTATCAGGAGAAGGAGGATTGAATAAGCTGGATAGTTCAGAGGGCCTTTCTTTGCCAGAAAAAGGCAATTGATTCCTAAGGTAGAAGGGGGAGTGTTCGCATATCTGCCTTTTGGCTGCATTGGCCTTTGGCTGCTGCACATAAGAAAGATGGACCTTTCTTCAGTGATCACAGATGGCCAAAGGATTCTGATTGTTGCAACAAAGATGAGAGTTTTCCGTAATTTAACCTGTGAGGGTTGAGCACTGTAGCAGGACCATGGAGAGTGAGAGACAATGCTCTTTATTTATAGTCGCAAAATATTTTCTTTTGTCATCCTTGTGAAGAGCTTGCTTTTGTCACATAAGTGGCCAGTCATTTTCCTTTGAGATGGAGGTTGCTGCAGGCTTCTGGCCCCCTGAGTGTTGTAGCTCTCAGGGAACAATGGCACTGCCAATTATGCATTTGTTTATACATTTATTTGGGGGTGATCCCCCCACCTTTATCAATGTTTGATTGACAAATAAAAATTGTATATATTTAAGGTGTATGTTGTGTTCTGATATGTGTATATACTATGAAATGATGACATCAGTCAAGCTAATTAACATATCCATCACCTCACCTACTTACCTTTTTTTCTGAGTGGGTGGTTAGAACACTTATGATTTACTCTCTTAACAAATTTCAAGTATACAATACAGAATTAACTACAGTCACCATGCTGTACATTAGAGCTCCAGAATTTATTCCTCCGACATAACTGAAACTTTGTACCCTTTCACCAAACATAGCCTACGTGTCTGCTGACTGATGAATGGATAAAGAAAGTATGGTATATGTACACACAATGGAATATTAATCAGTCTTAAAAGGGAGGAAATCCTGCCATTTGCACCCACACAGATGGACTGTGAGGTCACTATGCTCAATGAAATAAGCCAGACACAGAAAGACAAATAGTGCATGATCTCACTTCAGTCTAAAAAAGTTGAATTTTTAGAGGCAGAGGGTAGAACGGCGGTTGCCAGGGGTGGGGGGGTGGGGGGTTGGGGCAACAGGTGCTGTCAATTAACTTGCTGCTTTATATTAGCCCCAGGTGTTTGGAATGGGAATATTGCATTGTAATTTGAGGTGAGTGGTCAAATGCCATTTAACCACTTTCCTATGGGGTGTTCTCCTTATTATGGGCTGAATTATGTCCCCCTACAATATATATGTTGAAGTCTTAACCCCTAGTATCTCAGAAGGTAAGCATATTTGAAGATAAGGTCTTTAAAGAGAGATAATTAAATGAAGTCTTTAGGGTGGGCCCTAATTAATTATCACTGGTGTCCTTACAAGAAGAGGAGATTTGGATACAGACATGTGTGAACACAAAGGAAAGACTATGTGAAGAAACAAGCCAAGGAAAGAGGCCTCCAAATGAAACCAACCCTGCCGACACCTTGATCTTGGCTTCTGTCTTCCGGAGCTGAGAGACAGTGAAGGTCTGATGTGTAAGCCCCCTGGTTTATGGTACTTTGTTTTGGCAGCTTCATTTCTACCCTCCTTGTTTGTACAAGGGAGTGGGACCAGAGCGTTGCAGCCTCTCCGGCCCTGACAGGCCTGGACTGGCCTGTCCCTGAGATCTGTCCCTGCCCGGAAGGCCCCGTGGGCAGGCGACGGGTCTGCAGTGCCTGGGGGGAAGCTGTCTCGGTTGGTGCCCTGGGTGTTGAGTGAGACAGTGACTGCAGTCTGAGATTAGGGAGCCCCAGAGGAGGAAGGGAAACCCACTGTGTGAACTGTGCAGTTCTGTGCCAGTGTGCAGGGAGGTTGTTGTACCATTGAGCTGCTAGTGATCAGTGAAGGGGAAATACAGCGTCAGAGTAAAACTCAACTTATTCTGCTTTGGAGTCAGACTGACTCTGGTTCCAATTTTGCATTAGTCATTAACCCTCTGTCCTAGTACTTTCCGTCTTAAAACCAGATAACTCACCCCATTTCTATCTTAACCCCACATTTCCTGCCCCTCCCCCTGCCACTTCCTGTTTCTGCCCCTTTTTACAGGAAATGTCAAAAGGGTTGTCACTTTTCCTCTCCACCCTTGCTGCCTGGACATGGCTCCTCTTCTGTTAGGGCTGCTTGTCAAGCTCTGCCACCACATCCTGTGGCCTCGTCCCTAGGTCCCTTGTGGCGGCTTCTCTGTCCTTATCTTTTATGGTGTCTCAGCAGCCTGCAGCTCAATTTACTCCCTTTTACTGGAAACTCTTCTCTTGGCTTCCCCTACGGACATTGCCTTTCTGGGTTTTTATCTTATGTCTTGGCCTCCTTCTCAAGCTCCTTTCCTGACTTCAACTCTCTTCCTCAAGTTTTAAATGAAGGGGTATCCCAAGCCAATTTGGGTGTCTTCTTTTGATCTGCGTTCTTGCTCTTTGTGACTACATGAAGTCTCATGGCTGAGAGGGGTCATCCTATGCAGGTAACTTCTCAGTCAGTGTCTTCAGCTTGAACTTGACTTGAGCCCCAGGCTCACACATCCCACTGCCTCTTAGAATCCGATGGCATCGCAAATGCATCACAAATAGAATTTTGACCTTTTCCCCTTCGGCCACAGAGGAGAATTTTATACTCAAATGTGCCAAACCCATTTGCAGTTGTGGGGCCAGTGCACCTGTGGATCCCTCTGCCTGGAAATATCTCCTTCCTGCACTTCATTTATCGGCCTCCTTCTTATTGTTCAGGGCTCAGATCAGGTCACCCCTTCTGAGAGGGCTTCTGGTCATGCAGCCTGCAGTGGCTGCCTAAATTCACCCTGTCATTTACCCTGTCTTAATTCTCTGCCCATGCAGCTTCCATCCTCCCTCTGACCAGAAGGAGATGGGATTGGAAGGGAAAGGTCTTGGGCTTAGTGCTTCAGCCGAGGAGAGAGAGCTGGGGAAGGGCAGCTTGGAATCCGGAGGGTGAATTCAAGTCTGGACTCTGAACAGGAGAGTGCAGCCAGGGTTGCCCTTAGGGTGGACTGGTCAGCAAATATTTTATTTTTGTGGTGTCTTTTACTATAACAAATGAACAATTTGAGCCACATAAAACCAGCTTGTTGGCTCCATTCTGGTGACTCAATCTTAAACGATCCTGCGATGAAAGTGCTGTGCTGGCCAGGAGGTTTTATTTGCTTGCCAGGCTCTCCTTCTGGAACCATGGCCGGGCCACTGGGCCCCAGGCTGACTCCATAAATATGAGTCCCGGCTCCTGGGGGCATTTGGTTAACCCCTTACCTGTGGTAGAAAGTCAGTGAGTACCCTGAAGGGGAGAAACAGGGACTGGGGCTCATGCAGGACATGGTCTGGCAGGAACACTTGCCTGTATAGACTTGTTGCCCTTGCCAATCCTAGCAGAACTCTTTCAGGCCATTCCTGGGGGACTTGGGAGAAAATTTGCAAAGAAGGCACTTCAAAGCATGGTGTTTCCATGAAGAGGTCCTGCTTGCTTGGGTCTGAGGACTGTCTTGCCCTCAACCTGCCTCCACCACAGACTCCCAGAATGCTGGTGGTTGGACACTACCGAGAAAGGAAAGAGGAAAAGACACTGAGTGATATCCAAGAGAGGACCCCTAGCTGTTTACACTTGAAGGTTTCTCAGTGAAATGGCTGGTTCTTCATCCAGTCATCCTAGAGTGAAGGCCACCATGCAAGGAAGCCCTGTCCATACACTCTGAGTCTCCCTTCAGATACTTCCTTTCTCGCTTGAATATAAACAGTCAGGGGCCATCAGATGTCTGAGAGAAGCCTCCAACATGAATGACAGACACCAAATAAAACAAAACAAAAAACAACAAAAAAGAGGAAAAAAGCTCTAAAACCCTTTGAGATGAGCTACTGCATTCATGAACAAGCACAGGGGGCAATGAAGCCAAAAGGAACAACCCAAGAATAAGAAAGAGACCTTGGGAATTACAAATGTGAGAGCTGAAATAAAAAATTCAGTAGAAGATTTGGAAGATAAAGTCAGTGCAATAACCAGGAAATAAACCAAAAATAAAAGAACTGGAAAAAAGAGAGACCTGATAAGGCACTGAGAGGATCAACTCAAGAAGTGAGCTTTTCAACAAAGAGGATTTCTAGAAAATAAAGAGAGAAACGAGAGGAAAAGAACTTGTCAGAGAAGTCCAAGATGTGTTAGGCGAGAAGGACCTGAGATTCCACAGTGAAAGCACCTTGAGTGCCCCATAGAATCAAAGAAAGAAAATCCAAACCAAGTTCAGAATATCAGTGATTTAGAAAAAAATTATTGCCTTATGCAGAAGAATAAGAATACCAATGCCAGTCCTGGATACAGAAGATAAAATAGATACAATCTTCCAAATTCTGCAGGAAATGATTATTAGACTCTATGAGCTCATCTCCATGAGCAGTTATATGTGAGGATAGCATAGAGATGTTTCCAGGCCAGACTCAGAAAGGGTCTTTTTGTGCATCTGTACCTGAGGAACACTCTAAGCTATGTTGCTGCGACCTGAAGAAGTGGCAAAAAAATAAATAAATAAAATAAATAAATAAATAAATAAATAAACAAAATCACAGAACAAAGAAACAAGGGCTTCAACTCAGGGAAGGCTAAGAGGTGAGCCCAGTGGATGGGGGGGGGCAGGCAGCTAGACAGCAACCAGCTGAAAGTGGAGAAGGTAAGATGGTACCTGGGGGTGGGGGTGTTCCTCAGGAAAAGTTAATATCCAACTTCAAGCAAAAACAATGATTAACTCAGGACAAAGCAAGAAAAATATTTGAAAGAAAAAAAACCCTACTTTATTACCATATTTTATTGAATTTAAGGTTCCATTAATGTCCCTGGCTGGTTGGCTCAGTGGTAGAGTATCGGCCCGGTGTGTGAATGCCCTGGGTTTGATTTCTGGTCAGGGCACACAGGAGAAGCAATCATTTGCTTCTCCACCCCTCCCCCTTCTCTTTCTCTCTCTCTTCTCCTTCCGCAGCTATGGCTTGATTGGTTTGAGCACCATTGGCCCCAGGTGCTGAGGATAGCTTCATGGAGCTCCGCCCAGACACTAAAAATAGCCTGGTTGTGAGCGTGGCCCAAGATGGGCAGAGCATCGGCCCCAGGTGGGGGTTGCCGGGTGGATATCCCATTAATGGCGCATGTGGTGTCTGTCTGTCTATCTCTCCTCACTTGGGGGAGGTGCCATTGATTGTAAAGTGTATCATTATTTTAAGAAAAAAGATTAAAAAAACTTGTTGCCTATTGAAAAGGCAAATTTTCAGTTGTGAGACATGCTGCTATTTCAGAGATGTATCTTAGATAGTTAAAAAATGTACTTCTTAGAATTGATGGCTGTATCACCTTACTGGACTTTGCACTGCTGACTGATTTAACCGCATTGTGATATAAACTTATCATACAGAAGAGGAGAGGAAAAGTATGGATGTGTACTTGTCTGGGAAATGTAAGTGCTAAGTACTCATGTACAGGCAGAAAGGCAATAGTTAATGTCTAGAATTAATAAATCAGCAGCATTATTCAGACATAGATGTAACCCCATGAAGGAACAGCTAAAATAAATGAAAATGGTGGTCTTTGGGCACAAACGAGGGTGTGATGAGTTGAAATGAAGTGGTTTGGAGAATCACTGTTTTCATAACAAGTTCTGGGCTTATAATGCATGTTTAACATGTGCATGTCACTGATATAAACGAGCGTGGAGGAAAATACACATGCATGATCTTTTGGAGCTTAAAAGTGGGACAAAAGTTGGAGATTTGGGGCCACAAACCTGCTCTTTAAAATATCTTATCTGGATGTAAGGTTAAGATGTGATCATATCCTGCTTAATTCACCTCTCAGAAGACCAGGAGCCCCCACTTCTTCCCCTAGAATGGAAGTGTGGCCAAGGATGGCCCAGTGTCCTCTTATCTCTGCAGAGAGCTTGAATTTACAAATTGTTCTCTGAGTCTCACGCACTGGATCCTTCCCCCAGCTGTATCAAGTGTGAATGGCTATGTCAAGTGTGCAGGCACTGAGACGGTGGCCACCGCTGGTTCGCCGCACCCACCACAGCCGCTCTCTTCCCTGTTGTAGAGCTGCAGCAGCACTTCTCCGCCCTCAGATAGTGTCACTGGCACCTAATGACGTTTATTCTGTTCCCCCGCTATTTTAGAAGAAGGAGGAGGAGGAGAGGAAGCGAGGAGAAGAGCAGATCCGCCTGCGGGAGGAACAGAGGGCGAAGGAACTCTACTGGACCCTGAAGCAGGCCCAGCTGCAGAGCCACGGCAGCGAGAAGGAGGAGCGGGAGTGGGAAGAGCAGTGTGAGTACAGCCTGTCCTCCAGCTGGAGGCCTGCCTGTCTCCCCACCCGCTCTCCTCGCACTTGTTTATGGCTTGGCCATCATTCCAGTCCACTCACTCAGCCAGAAGCCTTTACTGGGGGCCAACCGTGTGCCCGGTACCGCCCAGGAGCCAGAGGGTGAGGGCTGCCCCTCAGGGAGCTTACATACCTGCAGGGGAGATTTCTTACACTAACAAAGAAAACCCTGCATTTCCCAAGTTACCAGGAATGTTTTGGCTCTGTGCTAAGCTCTGGGGTATAGAGATGAGGGAGCGTGGTGCTTATCCTGGAGAACTCACCAGCCAGGCAGGAGATGGACACGCAGGATAAGGGCTTCGAGGGACAGTGTCCATGCAGCATTGCATAGCGCAGCTTGATGGTGGCGTAGGGACAGCCGAGGCATGGAGGCTGGAGAGGACGCTCTGGATGGAGTGTCCAGCATGTGTAAGAGCATGGTGACATAGGAATGTGGAGTGCTTAGGAAGGCGGAGATGTATGGGGTACCAGTAAAGTTTGGAGAGTGTCGGGTGGCATGGAGGTAGGTGGAGAGGGAAGGGTGGCTGGCTGGAAGGGTGGTGTTTTGGTGTGCCCTCGGGCTTTCTGTGACTCACGGTGGTAGGAGATGCGGACGTGCAAGGGACTGTCTTGCAGGAAGAAGTTCTTACTCCCGGATTCCTAGAAACAGAGGACACGGTGCGCCACCCAGGAGCACATGGGGTAGCATCAGGCTTAAGCTCAAGCAGGAGAAAGAAGGAGTGAAGGGAAGATGTAGGCAAGAGCCTTTCTTGTGGTTTCCGTGGAAAAGGTAAGGCAGGCAGGGCAAGCAAGCTTACGTTTGGCTAGTTGGAATAATTCCAGTGGGTTCCGGGATGCAGGGGCTATTTCCAGTTGTTTGGAGCCTGGCCCGGGCGTGATTAGGGCAGATGGATGGTGTGACCCAGAGTGTAAGAACTAGACAAACAAAGTGGTTGGGATATGGGCTTTGGATTGGTTGGTTTGCATGGGAAAGGCACCCGTGAAGGACCGTCCTCTACACTCTTTAGGAATTGGCCAGATCTAGGGGGGGCAGTCTCTAGGACTAGCAAGGTCCCAGATGCCAAAAATATAAGAAATACAGAAAATAGAAGGGCATTTAACAAAGGGGCACAGGGGAACCTTCTGAAGGTGAGTGACAGGACTGAAGCTGGGCTTGGGAGTTACAGGAGGCGGCAGGTGAGTGCTGCTCTTTGGAGGCGACCTGGTCCAAGGCCACAGCAGGGACAGCAGAGATGTGAAGTGACTTCCACTTCCCAGCCCTTTGGTCCTTAGACTTTATTTTTCCTTTTTTTTTTTTTAGAGCGAGAGGAGACAGAGAGACAGAGAGAGAGAGAAGGGGGGAGGAGCAGGAAGCATCAACTCCCATATGTGCCTTGACCAGGCAAGCCTAGGGTTTTGAACCGGCAACCTCAGCATTCCAGGTTGACTCTTTTACCCACTGCGCCACCGCAGGTCAGACCCTCAAACTTTCTTAACCATATGTCAGATTCATTAAACAGACTTAAAATTGAAGTATCATTCACACAAAATAAAATTCATCCCTTTAAATTGTACCATTCATTGGTTTTGAGTCTCCTTACAAAGCTGTGCAACCATCACCACTATCTACGGTAATTCCAGAACATTTTCCTCACCACGAAAAGAAACTTTGTACCCACTGGTTACTCCTTCTCCTGCCATACCCTGGAAACCACGATTCTGATTTCCGTCCCTCTGGATTTGCCTATTGTGGATATTTCATATAAATAGAATCATACAGTTGTGGCCTTTGTGTCTGACTTCTTTCATTTTAGTGTGCTCTCAGGGTCCACCATGTTATGGTACGTACGTATCAGCACTTCCTTTTTATGTCCGAATAACATTTTTTTAAGATTTTATTTTTATTCATTTTAGAGAGGGGACAGATAGAGAGAGAGAGGGAAAGAAGGGACGAGGAGCATCAACTCCCATATATGCCTTGACCAGGCAAACCCGGGGTTTTGAACTGATGACTTCAGCGTTACAGGTCTACGCTTTATCCACTGCGCCACCATAGGTCAGGCCTGAATAAAATTCTAATGTATGCATATGCCACATTTTTTTTATCCATTCGTAAGTTGATTGACCTTTGGGTTGTTTCCATTTTGTGGCTATTATGAATAATGTCGCTCTGTACATTTGTGTGTTTTTGTGTGAACATATATTTTCAATCCTTTCGGATATAGACCTAGGAGTGGAATTTCTGGGTCTTACGGTAACACTGTTTAACATTTTGAGGAACTGCCGTACTGTTTCCAAAGCGACTGCACAATTTCATATTTCCACAAGCAGTATGTGAGCATTCTAGTTTCTTCCCATTCTTGCTAACACTTGTTCTCTTTGTCATTTCAATAATAGACACCCCAATAAATAGTGAGGTGCTAGCTCATTGTGGTTTTGATTTGCATTTTCCTGGGGATTAAGGATGTTGGATATCTTTTCATGTCCCTATTGGCCAGCTGTATGTCTTTTTTGAGGTAATATCTATTTAGGTCTTTTGCCCATTTTTAAATCAGGTTATTTGTTTTTATTGAGTTGTATGAGTTCCTTATATATTTTGGATATTAACCCCTTGTTGGATATGTGGTTTGCAAATATTTTCCCCTGTACCATAGGTTGCTTTTTCATTTTGTTGATTTCTTCCTTTGCTGTGCAGTAATATTTTAGTTTGATGTAGTTATTTTTTATTTAATAAAGTTTTTTTTTCAAAATGTACAGCTGGTGGGATACGTTGTTCGTGCTCTTCACTGGCAGCTGGGCATCTCCGCCTTTGGTGTTCCTGGTGTAAATGACTTGAGATCTGTGCTTTGAAACTAGTTGAATAAGTCCTTCACCAAGGAGCTCCTGCAGGGCTGCCCTGGGCGAGGAGCTGTGGAATTTCAATTTTTCAGAGACAACAGTTGGGGGTGAAGCTTGTCGTTGAGAACTTCCTTACAGAGTTTGTCATATGTTGCTTTGTCAAACAAAACTAGGTTATTGAGCTTGTTGCAAACTTTGCTGTTGGACCACTTCTTTTTGACCTTGCCCCGATGTGTTCACTGGGTCTTTGCCTTTCTTGGCTGACTGTCCTGCATCTTTCTTCTTTTTGTCCCTGGGTGGCTGAGCGAAATCTAAGAGCAGCTGCTACCACTGCAGCCTCGCTAACATGTCAGGGGACAAAAAGGCATTACTTGTTTATTTTTGCTTTTTGTGTCATATCCAAAAAAGATCATCGCTAAGATCAATGTCAAGGAAGTTCCTTACCCCTATGTTTTTCTTCTAGGAGTTTTACAGTTTCAGGTCTTACATTTAAGTCTTTAATCTGTTTTGAGTTGAATTTTGTGTATGGTATGAGATAGGGTTCAATTTTATTCTTTGGCATGTGGATATCCAGTATTCCTAACACCATTTATTGAAGAAACGATGCTTTCTCCTTTGTGTACATTTGATAACTTTGTTGAAGTTTAGTTGACAGTATATGTATGAGTTTATTTCTGGACTCTCTTTTCTATTCCATTGGTCTACATGTCTGTTATTATTACAGTACAATACTGTTTTGGTTACTGTAGTTTTATAATATTTCTTGAAATTAACAGGTGAGATACCTCTAGCTTTATTCTACTTGCTCAAGACAGCATTAGTATTCAGAACCTTTTGTGGCTCCATAGGGGATTTAGGGATTGTTTTTTCTAAAAATGCCATTGAAATTTTGACAGGGATTGCATTGAATCCATAGATCACTTTGAGTAGTATGGGTATTTCAACAATGATGATTTTCCCAATCTGTGAACACAAGATATCATTCCATTATTTTGTGCCTTCTTCAATTTCTGTCATCAGTGTTTCATAGTTTTTAATGCACAGGTCTTTCATCTTCATGGTTAATTTTTTTTCTAAGTATTTAATTCTTTTTGACACTATTGTCAATGGATATCTTTTTCTTAATTTCTTTTTTGGGTAGTTTGTTGTTAGTTCTTAGAAAGACTGATTTTTTTTTTGTATCCAATTTTGTTGATTTTGTATCTTGCAAATTTACCAAATTTGTTTATTCTAACAATTTTTTTTTTGCTGAAATCTTTAAGGTTTTTCTGTATTTAAGATCATGTGATCTACAAACAGAGACAATTTTACTTCTTTCTTTCTGATTTGCATACATTTTTTTTCTGTATGTAACAGGGATAGAGAGCAGGACAGATAGGGACAGACAGACAGGAAAGGAGAGAGATGAGAAGCATCAATTTTTTGTGGCAGCACTTTAGTTGTTCATTGATTGCTTTCTTATATGTGCCTTGACTGGGAGGCTACAGCAGACCGAGTAACCCCTTGCCCAGGCCAGCAATCTTGGGCTTAAGCTGGCGAGTCTTGCTCAAACCAGGTGAGCCTGTGCTCAAGATGGCAACCTCGGGGTTTTGAACCTGCGTCCTCCTCCTCCCAGTCCAACGCTCTATCCACTGCGCCACCGCCTGGTCAGGCTAGATGCATTTTTTTATTTTATTTTATTTTTTATTTATTTATTTTTTTTGTATTTTTCTGAAGCTGGAAACGGGGAGAGACAGTCAGACAGACTCCCGCATGCGCTGGTCTGGGATCCACCTGGCACGCCCACCAGGGGCGACGCTCTGCCCACCAGGGGGTGATGCTCTGCCCCTCTGGGGCATCGCTCTGCCGTGACCAGAGCCACTCCAGCGCCTGGGGCAGAGGCCAAGGAGCCATCCCCAGCGCCCGGGCCATCTTTGCTCCAATGGAGCCTCAGCTGCAGGAGGGGAAGAGAGAGACAGAGAGGAAGGAGAGGGGGAGGGGTGGAGAAGCAGATGGGCGCTTCTCCTGTGTGCCCTGGCCAGGAATCGAACCTGGGACTTCTGCACGCCAGGCCAACACTCTACCACTGAGCCAACCGGCCAGGGCCAAGATGCATTTTTTTTTTTAAATTTCTTTTCATTTCCTAATTGCTCCATCTATCTAGGTGGACTTCCAGTATTATGTTGAATAAAAGCCAAGAGAGTGGGCAATCTTGTCTTCTCCTGATTTTAGAGGAAAAGCTTTTACTCTTTCACTATTGAATATCATGTAGCAGTGGGCTTGCCGTATATGGCTTTTATCACGTTGAAGTACATTTTTTTTCTTTACCTAATTTATTGAGAGTATTTGTCATGAAAAGATGTTGAATTCTGTCAAATGCTTTTCCTGCATCTATTGAGATGACAATATGATTTATATTATTCATTTTGTTAATGTGGTGCATCACATTGATTGATTTGCCTATGTTGAGCCATCCTTGCGTCCCAGGAATATATCCCATTTGCTCATGGTATATAATTATTTTAATGTACTCTTGACATTGGTTTGCTAATATTTCATTCAGAATTTCTTTTTCATTTATGTTTATCAGGGCTATTGGTTTGTAATTTTTTTTCTTGTATTTGGCTTTGGTATGAAGATAATGCTGGCCTTCTAAAATGAGTTGGAAGTGTTCCCTCCTCTTCAAATTTTTGGAAGAGTTTGAGAAGGATTTTTAAATGTTTAGTAGAATTCACCAATGAAGCCATATGGTCTTGGACTTTTCTTTCTTGAGATGTTTTTGATTACTGATTCAAATTTCTTACTAGTAATTACTCTGTTCAGATTTTCTATTTCTTCACAATTCAGTCTTAATAGGTTGTGTGTTTTTAGAAATTTATCCATTTTTTCTAGGTTATCTAATTTCTTGGTGAGTAATTGTTCATAGTAGATTCTTATGACCCTTAGTATATTTATGATATCAGTTGTAATGTTTTCTCTTTCATTTCTGATTTTATTTATTTGTGTCTTCTCTTTTTTTCCTTAGTCTGACTGAAAGTTTTTTTTTTTAAAAATCAACTTTAATTTTGTTAATCTTTTCTACTGTTTATCTAGTGTCTATTTTACTCATTTCTGCTCTAATCTTTACTGTTTTCTTCCTTCTACCAACTTTGAGCTCAGTTGTCCATCTAGTTCTTTGAGGTGTAAAGTTAGGTTATTTCGATCTTTTTCCTTTTTGTAGGAATTCTCACTACTGCCTTTCTTCTTTGAATGGCTTCTGCTGCATTCCATGTTTTGGTATGTTGTGTTTCCATTTTTACTCATCACAAGATATTTTTTGATTTCCCTTTTGATTTCTTCTTTGACTCATTTGTTGTTTAATTTCTATATCTATTTGAATCATTCATTATTCTTTCTATTATTGATATCTAGTTTCATACTATTGTAGTCAGAAAAGATAGTTGATATGATTTCAATCTTCTTAAACATTTTAAGACTTATTTAGTGACCTAACCTATTATCTATTCTGAAAAATGTTCCATGTGGGTTTGAGAAGAGTGTATATTCTGCTGCTGCTGAATGAGCTGTATTGTGAATGGCTGTTAGGTCCACTTGATCTTAAGTGATGTCATATCCAATATTTATTGATTTTTATGACTAAATTTCATTATTGAAAGTGGGATACTGACATCTTTATTATTGTATTGCTGCTTATTTCTTTCTTTGGATAAAATTTACTTTATATATTTAGTTGCTTCAATGTTGGGAGCATATTTATTTATGATTGTTATACCTTCTTAATGAATTGACCTTTTAATCATTACATAATGATCTTCTTTTCTCTTGTTACCATTTTTGGCTTCACGTTTGTTTTGTCTGATATAAGTTTAGCTACCTCCTGTTCTCTTTTTGTTTCCACTTGCATGGAATACCTTTTTCCATCCAAGAAGGGAGAGCATTGGAAAAGACCCTGTGGGGGAAATGACATTTGGTTTGAGAAAAGTGGGAAGGTCAAGAAGGCAGGGAATAGCACCCAGCAAAAGCAAAGTTATTGTGTGCATAGGGTATGGGGCATGTTTTAATGTGGCTGTAGCCTGAAGTTCAAGGATGAAAGTGAGGCTAGAAAAATGAGATGGTCAAGAGCTAAGAAGTATTCATTCATTCATTTAAATTCAGAATGGAAGGCAACGTAGGGCAAAGGCTTATACTGAAAAGATAAGAACAATTAGGAAGTCACATGAGGCTACTGTGGTGTGGGGAAGGAGCGCCAGACTAGCAGGACTGCCCTAGCTCTGCCTCTCACTAGTGTGGCCGTGAGCAGGTTCTTGCTCAGTTTCTTCATTTGTAAAATGGGGCAATCATTTTGTGTTGAGGCTTGTTGGGAGGCTGAAGTGAGAGGGAAAAACACAGGTGTTTCTAAGTGGTAAAGGGCTGTCGCTGGTGAAGTGTTTCTCTGTTTGTAGCTACACGATGAGATGGAAAGTCATGGGCCGGGCTGGTGTTTCGTCAGGGATGGAAAATGGAAATCATCTGGCCCCGTGCTGCCTGATTGCTAATTAATGTTCTGCGTGGCAAGAGAAAATGGAAAAACCTCCAGAAACAGAGGAAAGATATGATAATACAGGTCCCTTTTGGTTCCTCACTTTATGCTTTCTTAAAAGAATGATGAGCTAAACTTCGCGGCCTGCCATTCAAATCCAGCAAAGCCATTCTGCACTCAATTAATTTAATATGAAAGATAGAGTGGGCCATTAATCTACCCGGAGCAGCAGTTTTTGATAAAGCACTTAAATTAAATTCTCCAAGTTAGAAAAAAAGAATTGTTCCCTTTGGTATCACTTGAATACAGACTTAGTTATTCAGTTCAAACAGCAGAGCACACTCTGGCTTCTGCAGCACTCTGAATAGATCAGGCAGAAATCCATTTAATTATTTCTCAACGGTAAACTGTTGGAGTGTGGCGTTAAGTAACATCTAGTTACCCCGACATTTAGAGATGAGCCAGGAGGACTCGGTCAGTGATATTGTTGACAGGAATTGGAAGAATGTTATTGTTAACCTCTCCCTCCATTCCTTCTTGAACTGTGTGATTCCAGTTGGCCCCCTCACCCACAGTTTGCGCCTTGCCAGGTTGTTGTCAGAGCTTCATGAGAAACCGTGTGCCCAGGCCCAGGATGGAGTCTGGTTATATGGGCTCCATTTTCTTCCTTCCAGAAAGATCTGAGTTGTGCAGTCTGGGTTTAACATCAGTGATTCTAAAATGCTTGGGACAGGTAGAGCTGCAGGGGCTTGTGGAGATCCCTGTGCTCTGGAGAGGGGGAGGGGTAGAGCAGAATTTATGGCTGGGAGGGAAGCTGAAGTATGCCACGAAAAGGACTGTTTCTATCCACTGACAGGATGGAAAATCATGCCATAACTCATTGAAGCTGCTCCTCAAACTATGGTGCCATGTGATTTCTTTTTTAATTTAGAGATTAAATGTAATGGGGTGACACTGGTCAATAAGAGTACATAGGTTTCAGGTGAACATCTCTTAGCATATGAACTGTTGATTGCATTGTGTGTCCATCACCCAAAGTCAAATCATTTTCTGTTACCACATATTTGTCCCTCTTTAGCCCTCTTCCCCGGTAACCACTGTACTTTTATCTATGTCCATGGGTCTCAGTTTTATATCCCACCTATGTGTGAAATCATCTAGTTCTTAGCTTTTTCTGATTTACTTATTTCACTTAGTATAATGTTCTCAAGGTCCATCCATGTTGTCATAAAAGACACTATGTCATCATTTCTTATGGCTGAGTAGTGTTCCATTGTATATATGTACCACATCTTCTTTATCCAACTTTTTATCTTTAGTTGTTTCCATGTCTTGGGCACTGTAAACAATGCTGCAATGAACATAGGGATGCATGTGTCTTTACGTACCAATGTTTTTTAGTTTTTTGGGTAGAACTCAGTAAAGGGATTGCTGGGTCCTATATTGAATAGTAATTCTATTTTTAATTTTTTGAGGAAGCACCATACTGTCTTCCGTAATGGCTGTACCAGTTTACATCCCCATCAGCAGTGAATGAGGGTTCTTTTTTCTCTACAGCCTCTCCAACACTTGTTATTACCTACCTGTCTTGTTGATAACAGCCAATCTGACAAGTGTGAGGTGGTATCTCATTGTAGTTTTGATTTGCATTTATTTAATAGCTACTGAGGATGAGCATCTTTTCATATATCTGTTGGCTATTTGTACGTCTTCATGGGAGAAGTGTCTGTTCAGGTCCTCTTCCCATTTTTTAATTGGATCGTTTGCTTGTTTTTGCTGAGCTTTGTGATTCTTTATATATTTTGGATATTAACCCCTTATTAGAGCTGTTTATGAATATCATCTCCCATTTCGTTGGCTGTTTGTTTGTTTTGTTGTCAGGGTCTTTCGCTGTGCAGAAACATTTTAGTTTGATATAGTCTCATTCATTTATTTTTGCCTTTACTTCCCTTGCCTTTGGGGCAAATTCATAAAATGTTCTCTACCACCAAGATAAGTTTAGTACCTATGTTTTCTTCTATGTAATTTATTGTTTCAGATCTTATATTTAGGTCTTTGATCCATTTTGAATTAATGTTTGTGCATGGGGACAAACTGTAGTCGAGTTTCATTCTTTTGCATGTGCTTCCAGCACCGTTTATTGAAGAGGATTTGTTTTCTCCATTGTGTGTTTTTGGCTCCTTTGTTGCAGATTATCTGTCCGTATATATGTAGTTTTATTTCTGGGCTCTCAAATCTGTTCCATTGGTCTGTATTGCTTCTTCTATTTGTTGGAAGACTTTGAGAAGGGTAAGTACCAAATCTTTGAATGTTTGGTAAAATTTACTAATCCATCTGGTCCTGGATTTTTCTTTTTGAAGAGGTTATTGATAGTTGTTGCTATTTCCTCCCTGCTTATGAGCCTATTTAGTCCACTTCTTTGTGACTCAGTCTGGGAAGATTGTATAGTTCTAGGAACTTATCCATTTCTAGACTATTGAATTTGGTGGCATAGAATCTTTCATAGTATTCTAGTATGATCCTTTGTATATTTATGATTTCTGTGGTAATTTCTCCTCTTTCATTTTGAATTTTGTTTATGTGAATCATTTCTCTTTTCTTCTTACTGAGTCTAGCCAGGGGTTGGTCAATTTTATTGATTTTTTCAAAGAACCAACCCTTTGTTGTATTAATTTTTGCTATAGTTTTTTTTTCTTTTCTTTTTCTGAAGTGAGAAACAGGAAGGCAGAGAGACAGACTCCTGCATGTGCCCGATTAGGATCCACCCGGAAAGCCTGCTAGGCAGCAATGCTCTGCCCATCTGGGGTGTTGCTCCGTTGCAACCAGAGCCATTCTAGTGCCTGAGGCGGAGGCCATGGAGCCATCCTCAGTGCCTGGGCCAACTTTGCTCCAATGGAGCCTTGGCTATGGGAGGGGAAGAGAGAGATGGAGAGAAAGGAGAGGGGGAAGGGGGAAGAAGCA
Organism: Saccopteryx leptura; assembly: GCF_036850995.1. Classification (NCBI taxonomy): domain Eukaryota; kingdom Metazoa; phylum Chordata; class Mammalia; order Chiroptera; family Emballonuridae; genus Saccopteryx; species Saccopteryx leptura. The sequence goes on from NC_089511.1 coordinate 82,195,876, forward strand.
CATGGGCGCTTCTCCTGTGTGCCCTGGCCAGGAATCGAACTGGGACTTCCACACGCTGGGCTGTCACTCTACCACTGAGCCAAAGTTTTTTATTTTCTATTTCATTTAGTTCTGCTCTAATTTCTACTATTTATTTCCTTTCTTCTGCTGACTTTGAGGTGCCTTTGTTCTTTTTCTAGTTCTTTCAGATGTAACAGTAGGTTGTTTGCTTGGGATCTCTCTTGTTTCTTGATATAAGCCTGTAATGATATAAACTTCCCTCATTACTATTTTCATGGCATCCCAGAAGTTTTGATATGTCCTGTCATTTTTGTTTGTATATATCTTTCAATCTCTGCTTTTATTTCTTCTTTGACTCGGTCAATTTTAGAAGTGTGTTGTTCTTTATTTCCACATTTTTGAATGTTTCTTCCTTTTTGCTATTGAATTCTAATTACAAAGTCTTATGATCATAGAATATGCTTGATATAATTTTAATCTTCTTGAATTTGTGGAGGTTAGTTTTGTGCCCCAATATATGGTCTATCCCTGAGAATGTTTTATGCATTCTAATCTGATATTCTGGGATGAAATGTTCTGTAAATGTCTATTATGTTCATTTGGTCTAGTGTGTCATTTAAGGTTGCTATTCTTTATATTAATTTTCTGGTGTGTTGAGTTTTCCAGGTATGATAGTGTTTTTGTCTGTTTTTATTTTTAGAACAGTTAGTAAATGTCATATATTTTGGTGCTCCTGATTCAGTACATATATATTAAGAAATATTATGCCTTTTTGATATAGTGTGCTCTTTATCATTATGAAATGTTCATCTTTGTTTCTTGTTACCTTTGTTGTCTTAAAGCAGCATTGTGACATATGAGTATGGTTACACTTTCTTTCCTTTGGGTATTACGTATTTGCCAGGAGAATCGTTTTCCAAGCTTTCACTTTGGGTCTACGTTTGTTGCTACAGCTTAGATATGTCTTTTGAAGGCAGCAGAAGGTTGGGTTTTGCTTTTTGATCCAATCTGTACTCTGCCTCTTTATTAGTGAGTTTAGTCCATTTACAAGTTTCAGTTCTGTGAAATTCCTAGGCTGACCTCCACTGAGATGTTGCTTTTGCAATGATAGAGGCAGGGCTGCAGTTGCAATGATGGGGAAGGTGAGATTTGAGGGCTTTATGGCTTTAGCAATGGTGATCTCAGGCCTCCAGATGCTCCTCCCTTCATCTCAACAGACCATGGGACCAGATACAGAGCATCTCTATTCTTTAGGGGAGGGAGTGGCTCTGGAGAGCTAGCTGTGGGGTAAGTCTCTGCCAGTGTCAGTATGCATAAGGTGAGGGAAGAGGGATCTGGGAGGCTGGATGGCCATCCTTTGTTTTTGGTTTTCTCTGTCTCCTTGCTGAGTGTGGGCTGCTGGCAGACTATGGGAGCACTGGCTGTGACCCATCGTTCTGCTGCTTTGGTTCAGTATCTCTCCAAATTATCTCTAATCTCTCTGCTCCTCCCAGCAGGAAGAAACTTCGTCACTCCTGGTTTCTCCCCTCTCAGCAGCCCTGGCAGACAAAAACCCAGACAGTCATGGTCTCTCTCCTCTCCTCTCTGGAGCCTGACCACAAGTGCTTCTTATCCTCTGCCACCTTCAACCCTTCCCACCTTTAGTCCATTCAGTGCACAGATCTTTTCAGACAAGCCTGTGAGCCCAGCTGGGGTTTCTTTGCTGAGTTACAGCTGTTCAATTTGTTGAAATTTCAAGGGGAAAGATCAAGGGTGTCTTTCACACTGCCATTACTCTGATGTCATCTAATGATGCCATGTGATTTTGGTTTTACAACTCAGAATAATGCCAGTGTGAGTTCCCACATGCTTGGCTTATGTCTTGCTTTGTGTTCTCTCTTCTTTTGAATTGCTGAAGATTCATCAGAGGCTTAATGTTGTCCCAAGATGGAGTTATTCTGAGAATGCTCATTTTAAGGGACCCCTGAAGTTGCTCCTGGTGGCCACAGGGGTCACTGGTGGCAGCCATCAGGAATTGCAAGCAGGACAAGGTTGGTAGGCAGATGACCTCGGAAACTTTGGAGCCCGAGTGGAGAGAGCTCTGTCCCTTGTCTGCATTTAGCTTGGGTGAACCTTGTTTGCTTTCCTTGAGGCTCATCTCTCAGGGTTCACTCTCTGGTATCAAACCTCTTATTCACCACATGACAGACAGCTGCTCCAGCAGGTTGAGCCACTGGAGGCCTGGGTGGACATCCTTCAGTATCTGCACTGTCTGTTTCCCTTTCTCAGGAGTCAGGAATCTCCTTTTTACAAAGATTTAATTTTCCCCATTTTCCTGACAAGTACTCCTGACTCTACTCAGCTCCCACCCCATCCCAGGTCGTCCCTGTCTGCACCCCTTTGCACCTTGACCAGAATGGATCCTTTCTAAGATGGCCTTCTAGTTACCTTACCTCACAGTGAACACAACAATGGCAACAGATAACATTTAACAAACCTCTGCCATGTGTTAGGGACTGTTCAGTCTCCTTCTACGTACTCTTTACAGATGAGGACATAAAGATGTGGTAATTCAAGTTGTTCACGGTCACATGGAGTAGAAAATGAAGCAGAATTTAAACACATCTGCACTGACACAATTAAAATCTCTTCCTTTATAGAGGATTACTCACATTAGTGATATTATTCTGTTTACCCAAGTTTACTACAAACTGATATTGCTCTGAAGAATGCAGTTTCTCTGTAGAATGGAACTGGATCATTTGGGTCCTGTAAAGCATAGAGTTTTTCTATCTGGGCAGAGGTTGGGAGAGGTCTCAAGGAACATAGATAAGTTCTCTAGAAAGAGGTCTCATGAAGAGCAGCTACTAATGATCTTTATTTATTTTATTTTTTATTTAAGTGAGAGGAAAGGAGATAGAGAGACAGACTCTTGCATGCACCCTGACCAGGATACACCCTGCAAACCCCATCTGGGGCCAATGCTCCTATCAACCAAACTATCCTTACCACCCAAGGCTGATGCTAGGACCAACTGAACTATCCTCAGCACTCAAACCAATCGAGCTACTGGCTGCAGGATGGGAAGAGGGAGAGAAGGGGGAGAGTGAGAGGAAGAGAAGTAGATGGTTGCTTCTCATGTGTGCCCTGACCGGGAATTGAACCCAGGACATCCGCATGCCAGGCTGACACTCTAACCACTGAGCCAACAGGCCAGGGCCATGAATGATCTTCTAGAACCCTGTGCCTATGGGTCCTTTCCTTCTGGAATTTCACCTCTACCTCAACATATTCAAACTCAGTCCTCCTCTTCCTCTTCTTCCCAACTGGCTTCATCACCTGACTGTCAAAGGCAGAAAATTGGCTGTCATTCTGGTCTTTCTTATTTGCTTACCATCAATCCACAAACTTACCAAGTTGTAAGGATTCAACCTCCTTAATATTTTTTTAATTTACACCCCTCCTTCCCATTATCCTAACTGTCTTAACTTTAACCCTCATTGTTCTTTTAATTCTTGTCCCTCTCAATTCATTTCCAACAATGGAGCCAAATCAATCTTTGAAAAGTGCAAGCAGCATCCTGTTCTCCAAGTTAAACCTTGTCAGTGGTTTCCAATTACTCCTCGGTAAAACGTTCAAGTTCATCAGCCACTATTTACTGGTCTCCTAAATGGCCCTTTCTGTTCTTGCATCATCATTCTCACACCTCCCTATGAGAGCTTCCATCTGGCCATGCTGACCCATTCCAAGAGGGATGCCTGAACTTTCTTTTTTTTTTTTTTTTTTTTTTTGCCTCTGGGCCTCTTTTCCTGAACTTACTCTGCTTGGAATAAATTGAATCTTGGGTGTCTGCCAGGCATTGGCTTAGAGGTCATTCTCAGGAGGATGTCTTTACCTGGAGCCCCACAAATCCTGTGAGCACCTCACCACAGCTCCACTCACCATTTGCTGGCACATTTTTTCTGCTAGACAGCAAAGTCTCTGAGGGCAGAGACTGTCTTGCTTATGGCTGTACACACATACCTTTGCACCAGCTTGGTAGCCAGCTGACGTTATGCCCTTGTGAAAATTAGTAAAAGGCTCAGATTCCTCAAGACTTTGCCATCTGCTAAAAAATTGTTACTACATCTGCACAAATCTATGATGATCATGTGGTGACTGTGCCCCCTGCAGCTGTGCATCACACAGCTTGGTCCTGCCCAGCACGTAGCTGGCATAAAGAAGGCACTAAATACACCCGTGGTAGATAAACATGCACCCCCTGCCCAAATGGGCTATTTAATGTGTTGAAAACCCTGCCTCTCGCAATGACAAGCCTGGTTGTATTTCTGGAGCTATGTAACTGCTCACAGAGATTCTTCCAAGAGGAAAACCAACTCATGTCATCTCTTTTGTTAGAGAACTGAGCCCCTAGGGGCCTTGCACACAGGTAAGGGCATGATTTTAGAACAGCCTGGGAGTTTTGACAGCCCTTAGATGAAGGAGGGTACGTTTCCATGGAGAGAAAACTAAGACTCAGAGGGATGAAAACTTGTTCTAGGCCAGACAGAGAGTCACACCAAGCAGAAGGCTCACCTCCCCACTCCCCCAAGAGGCAGGGGCAGCTGAACCTCCCAGGTCTGAGATGGCTGAGGTTGGACTCCAAAAACTGTGATTCTGGGTTTCTTACTGAGCAGAAGGGTAGGAGGGTTCCAACCAGGCAATAGTGGGGAGCAATGTCTCAATCCTGAGCAGGTGACCCCAGACTTGACAGGGTGGGCACACCCCTGTGACAGGAGGGTAGGCCAGAAGGGACCTTTCCTTCTGGTCTGCAGAAGAGAGACAAAAGGCTGCAGTGCACACACAGCTGGGCACACACCAAGACCACGAGGACAAGCAGTTAGGTGCACTTTGGCTTCCTCAACAAACTGCGATGTTACAGCATGTCCATTTTTTTTATTATTGTAGTAAAGTATACAACTTAGAATTTACCACTGTCACCATTTTAAGTGTCTAGCTCAATGGCATTGGGTACATTTACACTGTACTACCATCATCATCATCTCTAGAACTTTCTTATCTTCCCAAATGGAAACTCTGTGCCCATTAAATTTTAACTCCCAATGAACGAGTGACATCAGAGAAATGGTGCCGTGAGGGGTGCTCCCAATATCTCCCCCTGAAATTTCAACAAATTCAACAACTAGAGACAGAAAAACAATCTCAGGAGCATCTGAAATATACACACACCAGACAAAGGTATGATTAGGTGAAAAGGTGGCTGAATATATAACCCACTCTGAAAGAAATAAGACAGAGAACGGAGTATTCCTTTTTCCTCACTGTTCTGAGGAAGGGCTGCTTTCACCTGGGACTGAGAGAAATGGAGGATTTGGAGCAGAGGGAGGAAGAATGGGATAGGGCAGATGATCAAGCAGAGGAGAGAGTGCCCCGGCTCGGCCTGAGATCACGGGCACAGCTAGTGCGGGCAGCAGATTCTGATGGAGGTAGCCAGAGCAGGTCGCCCGCGGAGGCTGGCACCAGAGCGGATTTGGGCTTTGTGCACTCCCAGTCCACAATTGCGGGTGGTATGTGAGTGCCTCCACCTGTCACCTCTGGTATGGGTGCACGTGTTCACAGGTGGAGGGGCTAGGCCCAAGATTGTCAGCAGTCGACTTCTGCATGGGCTGTATCCAGTGTTTCTGTGTGGTCCCAGCTCCCTGACCAACAGCACGGGAAGTGCATAAGGGCCAGAATCCATAGGCCTGGACCTGTCCAGGTGGGGTGCCTCTGCAAGCTGATACAGGTCAAAAAGCACATTCCTGTGAAGCAGACCTCCGAGTACACTGCGGAAATT